>NC_054474.1:127401224-128001224 GCF_017639515.1 Carcharodon carcharias
TTGTGCCTGTAAATCTTGGTTAATGTACAAATGTCAGCATATGCAAGGTGGCATGTTCACCTTGAAAGAACACAGGAGGTACAGCTGTCTCCAGGTGGAGCCGTTATCAGTTTCAAACAGGAAATGTCACCTTGCCTTCACCACCTCTGGAAAAATAAGTAGTGCCTGTTATGTCATGTTAAACTAGCTTGGATGAGTCTGTGCACTTTTGATAAAAGGAAAGATTGACAGAGGTGATGAGTTTCACAGATCTGAGAGCCTGGATTAGAATGAATTAGTGTAGGAGACTTTTGGCATGGCCGTTGATTTCTGCACCCTCACAGTTCTGAGAGAGGGAAGCTCCTGTCGGATTGTGAAGTGTAGAATGGGACCATTGGAGCAGAGGATAGTTGAACAACAATGACTGAAGTATTGATAAAGTAGAGAGTGACAGGAAAGATTGTAATTTAGTATAAATCCTGAGTTTGTTGTCTCAAGAACAAAATGTTTCTGTTCAAGGAGGAAGGTTAAAATCTGGTAATGCATGGGTACAATCTGTGAAGTCCTAAAGTGGAATGCTGGCTTGGATTCCGCCTTTCCTTGGATCAGGATTTCTATTAATGGCAGTTAAAACTGGCCAATTTGCACATTTTGGCACTGCAGATCATTTCATCATCCAAACAGTCTCCCAATCTAATCAATACTAACAGAAAAAGCTGCAAAGAAAGCTCCTGATGCGAAAGTGCTTGCACTTCTTGAATCTGCTGTCAGCTCCAAGTGGAGCTTTGAAGTAGATTCGGAGCGTGCAAATCTTTAAACACAAGACAGTTAAGGACCTGTGTTGGGAACAGGGATTGGACGTCATAGATAAAATCGGGAAATGCTGGAAATGCACAGTAGCATTTGTGGAGACAGAAATAGAGTATCAGGTTGGTGATCTTTTGATCTGTTGAAACGTTAACTCTGTATCTCTCTTCACAGATGCTGCCATGACCTGTTGACTGTTTTCAGCTTTTTCTGTTCTTAATTCAGATTTACAGCACTCGCAATATTTTGTTTCTTATGGTATTGCATATCATCAGATGTAAATTGAGGAAAGCACCCAATGCTGAAGTTGACCATCAGATGGCTATGTTTAGTTCTGGGACATTGTTTCCAATCTAATCAACCACTTGGCTTGTAGTCCTTGCATTTTAAATTGGGGAGGGAAGGATGGTGGTAGAGATGGTGTCTCCACTTTTAAACATTAAATGAAAATCGACATGTGGTCACAGCCCTATTCTACAAAATTCCTGAATGTTCCCAACTCCATGGGAATGGAATCCAGTTAAAACCTCTTGTAACAGTTGATTATATGCTCTTTCTCCTGATTCTTCCCAGGGCATATAGTATTCTTATTACAAAATCTTTTGCAATGCAGTCAGTTTGTGACATTCTTCAAAGCTGTGCTTGTATTGGAAGGAGGCACAGGTATGGGGAGATGATCTATCAGTTCTGCTGTGATGCAGTTGACTGTAGTTGCGAGTAAGGCCGGATGAAGGAGCACCTCTTGTGCTAAATCTAATTTGACTATCTTAAATCACTGTAGCAATGGACCTGATGTACAGCTAAATAATGTTTATATTATTCTTTATGGGTAAACTCTGGACCTCTGTGTGGAGATTGAATAATTCAAAGCTTCTTAAATATTTTGAAAGCAGGACACTTTTTTTTGTACTGCAGGCAACAGGAACAGGAATTGGACCATGCAGTCCTTGGAGCCTGTGCCAACATTCAACACTGTCCCCCCACCCCACACGCAAGGAAGTTATGCTAAATCTTTATAAGTCACTGGTTTGACTTCAGCAAGAGGAATTGTGTGCAGTTCCCTTTGCCACAATTCAGAAGGGACATCAGGGCCTTGCCGAGAGTATGCAAAAGGTTTTCTAGAATGGTGTCAGGGATGAGGGACTGAAGTTGTGTGGAGGGGCTGGAGAAGGTGGGATTGTTTTCCTTATAGCAGAGACAGCTAAGAGGAGATTCAGTAGTGATGTTCAAAGTTATGAAGGGTTTTGCTTGAGTAAATAAGGAGAAACTGTTTCCAGTGGCTCAAGGCTTGGTAACCAGAAAGCACAGATTTAAAATGATTACCAAAGGGCGATTGAGGAAAATTTTTTTTTTTGTGTAGCGTGTTGTAATGATGAGGTTCCTCCCATTGCACCTTCTGATCCTCTGTTCTCTACCATCTAGAAGGACAAGGGCAGCAGACATATGGGAACACCATCACCAGCAAGTTCCCCATCCAAGTCACACACCATCCTGACTCAGAAATATTTCACCATCCCTTCATTGTCGCAGGGACAAAATCCTGCAACTCCTTCCCTAACAGCACTGTGGGTGTACCAACACCACATTGACTGCAGCAGTTTAAGAGGTGACTCACCACTACCTTCTCAAGGGTAATTAGGGATGGGCAATAAACACTGGCCCAGTCAGCGAAGCCCACACTCCTTGAATGGATAAGAAAAAAAAGTATGCGCTGCCTGAAAATGTGGTGGCAACAGTTTCAGTTGTAAATTTCAAAAGGGAACTCGATTAATATTTGAAGGAGAGAAGTTTGCAGGCCAATAGGGAAAAGAGTAGGGGGAGTGGGAATAATTGGATGGCTCTTTCAAAGATCCAGAACAAGCATGATGGGCTGAATGGCCACCTTTGGTGCTGCATGTTTTTATGATTCCGTAATTTGAATGGAGAAGTTTTCTTTCTTCCTCTTGCCTGATTAAACTATTCCACTCAGCTGAAAACACCATTTGGGCTTACATCATTATCATTTGAAGGTGACCTTATAATGAAGTATTTCCTACAGCTTAGATTAGGCACATGCTTATCTGAGTCTAGTTTTATTAGTATCAATTTAGAAAGAACTGGCACATTCTCAATGAATCGTCTGAGCGAGTTATCTATTACTATTCAAAGCTTGCCAAAGCTGCCAGCTGAAAGGAGCAAACGTTTGGTATGTGCTAGAGAATCGCTTTTCAGTTTAGACCTAACAGGGCAACTCTACCAAACTTGCTACTGAATTGGATTTCTACTCGAAAGCAAGCATTTTCCTGACTATGGGAAAAGAACAGGGGAGTGAGACTAATTAGTAGCTCTTTCAGAGAGTCTGCACAGGTTGGTGGAAGAAGGGCTGCCTTCTCTGCTATGTGTTTTTATAATCCTACGGTCTGTTGAGATTCAGTACCAGCACTGGATGCCTCACAGCCAAGTGGAGAGAAGACCATGACACAAATGTGACTGTGAATGTCCCTGCTCATGTTATGCCTTGTGGGGTGAGGTGTGAGCAGTGTTGCTTAATCTTGGTGATCATTTGTGCAGTATCTGGCTTGTTTTCTGCCAGCTCCATTGAAAAAATTTCATTGTGATTTGCCTTTCTTCTTCTCTTCAATAGTTTGTGCAAGGGAATGGTGTGACTGTAAGTTTTCCCCTTCCAATTTCCAACTGGTCTGTCATGGTCACAGCTACTGTGGTTTATTTCCTAACCCTCTGCCCCAGCTTTCTCCTCTTCCTGAAGGCGCTAATTGTTTGACCATCTGTCCAGAGAGGCTGATGGATCTCCAGTACATCTTTGTACTGGAGATTCATCATCACCCACAGATAGATGATATTCTATTGCATTCTTTGGGTAGCAAATTTACTCTCTCAGCCCAAGGGGAAGCATAGTTCATTCTTGCCAGAATTGTAGATTAATGGATTCTGTCAGAATTTAGAAGAAAAAAGCTCATGATTTAGAAACATAGAAAATAGGAGCAGGAATATGTCATTCAGCCCTTCAGTATGTTCATGGCTGATCCTCTATCTCAGCGCCATACTCCCGATCTCTCCCCATACACCTTGGCACCTTTAGAGTCTGGAAATCTTATCTAATTCCTTCTTAAATGTATTCAGTGACTTGGCCTCTACAGCCCTCTGTGGAAGAAAATTCCACAGGTTCATCATCCTCTTATTGAAGAAGTTTATCCTCATCTCTATACTAAATGGCCTACTCTGTATCCTGAGACCATAACCCCTTGGTCTAGACCTCTCAGCCAGAGGAATCATCATTCCTACATCCCGTCTGTCTAGTCCTGTCAGAATTTTCTACGTTTCAGTGAGATCCCCTCTCATTCTTCTAAATTCCAGCAAATACAGGCCTAGTCGACTCAATCTCTCCTCATACAACAATCCTGTCATCCCAGGAATCAGTCTGGTGAACCTTCGCTGCACTCCCTCTATGGCTAGTATATTCTTTCTTGGGTAAGGAGACCAAAACTGCACACAGTACTCCAGGTGTGGTCTCACCAAGGCCCTGTACAGCTGCAGTAAGACATCCTTGCTCCTGTACTCAAGTCCTCTTGCAAAGAAGGTCAACATGCCATTTGCCACCTTAGCTGCTTGTTGCAGCTGTGTGCTTGCTTTCAGTAATTGGTGTACAAGGAAACCCAGATCCCTTTATACATCAACATTTCCCAATCTATCATCATTTGGATAATACTCTGCCATTCTGTTTTTCTTTCCGAAGTGGATAACTTCACACTTATCTATGTTATACTGCATCTGCCAAGTATTTGCCCATTCACTCAACCTGTCTAAATTGCGTGGAAGCCTCTTAACATGCTCCTCACCACTCACATTCCCACCAAGTTTTATGTCATCAGCAAACTTGGAAATATTACATTTGATTGTCTCATATATTGATATATATTGTGAATAGCTGGGATCCAAGCACTGATCCCCGCAGTATCCCACTAGTCATTACCTGCCATTCCGAAATGACCCATTTATTCCTACTCTTTGTTTCCTGTTTGCTAACCAATTCTCAATCCATGCCAATATATTACCCTCAGTTCTATGTGCTTTGATTTTGCACACTAACCTCTTATGTGGGACTTTATCAAAACCTTTCTGAAAATCCAAATACACCACATCCGCTGGTTCTTATTTATTCTGCTAGTTATATCCTCAAAAAACTCCAACATGTCAAACATGATTTCCCTTTCATAAATCCATGTTAACTTTGTCTAATCCCGTTGATATTTCTTAAATGTCCTGTTATCACATCCTTTATAATAGACTCTAGCATTTTCCTTAGTATTTCCTGGTGTTTCCCTCCTTTCTTTTTTAAATAGTGGGGTTACATTTGCCACTCTCCATTTTGCTGGGACTGTTCCAGAATCTACAGAATTTTGGAAGATGACAACTATTTCTATGGCCACCTTCATTAGCACCCTGGGATGTAGATTGTCGGGCCCTGGGGATTTATCAGATTTCAGTTCCATTAATTTCTCCAGCACTACTTTTTTTTAGTAATACAAATTTCCCTCAATTCTTCCTTCTCACTAGACCCTTGGTTCCCTAGTATCCCTGGGAAGTTATTTGTGTCTTCCTCCATGAAGACAGAACTAAAGTAGTTGTTTAATTGCTCTGGCACTTCCTTGTTCTCTATTATAAATTCTCCCGTTTTGGGCAGCAAGAGACCTACATTTGTTTTCACCAATCTTTTTTCTTTTTACATACTCATAGAGGCTTTTACAGTCCACTTTTATGTTCCTTGCAAGTTTATTCTCATTCTATTTTCCCCCTTCTTAATCAATTTCTTGGTCCTCCTCTGCTGAATTTTAAACTGTTCCCAATCCTCAAGCTTGTGACTTTTTCTAGCAACTTTATATGACTCCTCTTTGGATCTAATACTATCCTTAATTTCTTCTGTTAGCCATGGCTGGGCCACTTTTCCTGTAGTGTTTTTCTGCCAAAAAGGAATGTATAAATGTTGCAATGCATATTTTTGTTCCTTAAATATTAGCCATTGACTATCCGCCTTTTAATGAAGCTCCCCAATCCCAGCTCGTACCTCATACCTTTGTAGTTTGCTTTGTTTAGATTTAGAACCTAGTTTTAGATCATCCATCCTAATGAATAATTCTATCATGTTATGGTCACTGTTCTCTAAAGGACCCCGCATAACAAGATTATTAATTAACCCCGTCTCACTGAACAATACCAAATCTAGGATAGCCTGTTCCATAGTTGGTTCCTTCAATGTACTGGTCTGAAAAAACATCTTGCACACACTCCAGGGATTTATCCATCATAGTATTATTGCTAATTTGGTTTGCCCAGTCTATATGTAGATTAAAGCCACCCATGAACACTGTAGCACCCTTGTTACGTGAACCTCTAATTTCAAACATTCACTCTCTCCACTACCGACAAACAGTGGCAGCAGTATGTACCATCTACAAAATGCACTGCAGAAAATCTCCAAGGCTCCTTAGGCAGCACCTTTCAAACCCACGACTGCTACCATCTAGAAGGACAAGTTAAATGGGAACGCCACCACTATCTACCTGCAAGTTCCCCTCCAAGCCACTCACCATCCTGACTTGGAAATAAATCACCGTTCCTTCACAGTCGCTGGGGCAAAATCCTGGAACTCCCTCCCTAACAGTGCTGTGGGTGTACCTACACCACAGGGACTGCAGCGGTTCAAGAAGGCAGTTCACTACTGCTTCTCAAGGGCAATTAGGGATGGGCAATGAATGCTGGCCTAGCCAGTGACATCCACATCCTGTAAATGAATTAAAAAATGCCGTCCCTTACCTTACCATTATAGTTTGGAGGCACATAGACAATTCCCACTAATGTTTTCTGCCATTTGTTGCTTCTTAGCTCCACCCAGACTGATTCGACATCTAGATTTTCTGAGCCAATATCCTCTCTCACTATTGCACTGATTTTATCCCTAACTAACCATGCTATGCCACCTCCTTTTCCTTTTTGCCTGTCCTTCCTAAATATCGAGTACCCTTCGATACTCAGTTCTCAGCCTTGGTCACCCTGCAGCCATGTCTCTGTAATCGCAATCATATTGTACCCGTCTACATCTATTTACGTTGTTAATTCATCTACCTTATTGCGAATGCTCTGTGCATTCAGCCAAAGTGCCCTTAGACTTGTCTTTTTAACATTTTCACACATCTCTTTTTGTACTATGGCCCTATTTGCTTTTGGCCCTTGTTTCCTCTGTCTTCCACTTTTGCTTTCTACTTTTCTGTCTTTCATTCCTACCTTTGTTACCCTCTTGTGTCTGCCTGCTCAGGTTCTCATTCTCCTGCTATGCTAGTTTAAACCGTCTCCCACAGTACTAGTGAATACCCCTGTGAGGATATTGTTCTGGTCCTGCTGGGGTGCAACCCGCTCAGCTTGTTCAGGTCCTATCTTCCCCAGAATTGGTCTCAAAGCCTCAGGAATCTAAATCCTCTCTCCTACACCATCTTGCCAGCCACACATTAATCTGGTCTATTCTCCTATTCCCGATTTCGCTAGCACGTGGCATTGGGAGTAATCCTGAGACTAGTACCTTTGAGGGCCTGCTTTTTAACTTAATTCCTAACTCCTTTAATTCTGCTTTCAGAACCTCATCCTTCTTTATACCTATATCATTGGTATCAATGTGGGCCACAACCTCTGGCTGTTGACTCTACCCCTTCAGAATGTCCTGCAGCTGCTCAGTGACATCCTTGACCCTGGCACTGGGGAGGCAACATACCATCCTGGTGTCATGTCTGAGGCTGCAGAAATGTCTATTTGTTCCCTTACAATAGAATCTCCTATCGTCGTTCCTCTCCCACTCTTCTTTGCTCCCCGCTGCCCCCCATGCACCTCAGCCACTCATGGTGCCACGGACTTGGCTGTTGCTGCATTCCCCTGAGAAACCACTTCCCCCACAGTATCCAAAACGGAAAATCTGGTAGCAAGTGAGATGGATCCAGGGGACTCGTGCACTGCCTGCCTAGTGCTTTTATTCTGTCTGGCGGTTACCCATTCCCCTTCTGCCTGTGCTCTTTTTACCTGTAGTATGGCCACCTCCCTGTACGTGCTATCCATGAAGATCTCATCCTTGTGGATGCTCCCCAGTGACTCCAATTGCAGCTCCAGCTCCAAAATGCAGATTTCACTTAGCTGCAGCTGGAGATACCTCCTGCACACTTGGTTGGACATTGGCTTACTGTGTCTGCACTGGGTCCTTTACTAAAGCAATTGAAAGCTTAGCCCTTTGCTGCATTCTCTTCCTGATAGTCCTTCCAATATTTATTCACTGTTCCTGTAAAATTGCAATGACTCCCACCTCGGTTGGTCTTTGTGATATAGCTTTCTATTCAGCACCAACTCTGAAAAAAGGCATTTCTGCTAACTTCCCTTGTCACCCTCTAACAATTTTAAATTGATGATGCTTCACCACTGACTCCCCAACCAGCAGAATTAGTTTTCCCTCCTTCACACTATCAAATCCCCTCAGTTTTACTAACTTCTGTTAGACCTCTTCTGAACCTCTCTGTCTCAGTGGAAGAAAATATCCCAGTTTGTCAAGTTTCTCCTCCTAACTGGACCTTCTCATCCCTGATATTATCCTGGTGCATCTTGGCTGTACCCTCTTTATGACTTTAATCTTCCCAAAATGGCCATGGTCTGCATAATTTCCATAATTCCATTCATGCCCAAAACTGCACACAGCAGCGAAACTAAGGCCTGTCTGTAGCTTTGCTTATTTATTTGGTACATGCTGTCCTTAGAGTCTTTGTCTCCAGACCTATGTTTAAATTGTTTTTTGCTCTGTTTGTTTTCAAAATTTCTACTGTCTCGAGAGGGGCAGATGGCAGACCTGCTCTTAGACCTCTGCGAAAAGAAAAGAAGGGATGGACTTCTATTTATATAGTGCCTTTCATGAACTTAGCCTGTCTCAAAGTTCTTTACAGCCAGCTTTTGAAGTGTAGTCACTGTTGTTTTGGAGGCAGCCAATTTGTGCACTGTAAGCTCACACAAGCAGCAGTAAAATAGTGACCAGGTAAGCTGTTTTACTGATGTTGGTTGAGATATATATATCTATGATCTAGACTTGAATGTCGTGGGTTTGATTAAGAAGTTTGCAGATGATACAAAAATTGTTCGTGTGGTTGATGATGAAGAAGAAAACTATAGACTGCAGCAAGTTTTTGGTGGAGTAGTCAAGTGAATGGAACAGTGGCAAATGGTGTTCAGTCCACAGGAGTATGAGGTAATGCATTTGTGGCACTGACCAGGCGGAGGTTTGTGTACCCAAAGCATGGTATTAAGCTGAAAGGCCAGTTTAGCCGGCTTAGCCAGTTTAGCTGGAACCCCTTTCCCAACAGCATTGTGGGTGTACCTACACCACATGGGCTGTAGCAGTTCAAGAAGGCAGCTCACCACCACCTTCTCAAGGTCAGTTAGGGATGGGCAATAAATGCTGGCCGAGCCAGCGATGCTCACAGCCCATGAGAGAATAAAAATATTTAAAGGAGTTGAAACTTATGCTAGGAATGTCTGCCCAGAGGAGTGTTAAGCAGCTGGTTGCCAATGAAAATTATTCAGGACACTGCAGGGTACTTTAGTGACTAACATTTGAACTACGTCGTTTCCTAACAATGACCAGCTGATTTGGGATAAACACGTTGCAGAGGATTTAGCTCTACTTAGTTATATCATCCCTTTACTCTTCACCTACTACTGGAGATTCAAAGAGGATTTTTAAAACACATCAAGAGGCTTTCTGGGAAACTTTATCAAGACTTCACGAACATTCTGTCACCGTGTATTCCAGAAATTCCCTGAATATTTCACTTAAAAAGAGTGAATGCTGTGCTGCTCTACCTTAGTGGACACCTTACAGGAGTCACCAGGAGAAAGGGAATGCTTTGTCATTGGCATTTTGCCCAGGGTCCCCCTTGGTAGGAGGAATGGGAGGAGGACATTGGACTAGGCAGAGCAGCACCAGCTGCTGCAGGGGAGAAGGATAGGAGGGCAAGGTCAACTCAGTCGACTCCTGCAGGCAAAGGACATCCCACCTCCTCTAGACCACCTCCACCAGAACCTCCAGTGCGATTTCCGAGAACTTCCTTGTTAAGATCCCAGTTGATGTTAATACGGGACAAGTCAGATCCCAGAGTGAAATCTGGCTTGGTAGATCCTAACTTTGTTTTTTTTAAAAAAACAGAGAGGTCAGTTACTGAACACATTCACAAGAGTCTGCCAGTATAATACTAACCCAAAGCATAAAATATTTATTAAACAAGAATAAATGAACCATACTACTCTGGACAAAAAGGTTGGAAAAATTTCGATACAGATACCAGAAAATGATTCAAACTCACACTATTCCTTTTATCCCATCAACCCTTACAGACACAATCCTGCAGTGGCGGTTTACTGCTGTCTCAACACCAAGGTTTTTTGCTTGGGTCCGCTCAGTTTTCTTCCGGCGGACTTCTGAGCATTCGCTAGATGCTTTTCTTCAGATGGTACCTGTCCCTGAGACACCTAAATACTGTAATCTAAACTCACTATTACTTCAACTTCAGAGCAAACACGAGTTCCCTAAACTCAGTTCCCCTGCAGACTCGTAGGATTTCTTATTGGAGAGATTAAGCCTTCTGTCTGCACTCTCTGGAATACACACATGAACTGCCCTCCTTCTTCCCTGTCTCTCTGTGTGTCTCTGGACCCCTGTTGCTAGGCAACAGCACAGTTTTTTCTAGTTTTTTAAAAACTTCACTGAACTTCTGAGCCTTTGGTAACCCCTCTCTTCGCTTCGAGTTGCAAAACCTAATTAAAAATGCATGTATACAAACAGGGCCCCAGGCTTCCCGCCACCCAGCTCACAAAAATCTCTTAATGAAACTAAAACTGGGTTTCATCTTTCTTAACACCCAAATAGAAAATATAACTTAAACTTAAAGCTATACATTGTTCTTAACACTGTGCATCTTTCCCCTTGATCTCTGAGCCATCTTATAATGTGCTGCTGTGTGCCAGCCGGCACACTCCACACCTTCAGTGGAAATGGGTATCTCTTTCGAGTACAAACCCATTTCCATCTGTTTCAGATGAAGTTACATTGTTTCATAGTTTGCTATTGTGAGATTTGAACTCTTGATCTTGGAGTTACAAACCCAGTACCATAACCACTTGGCTATAGGTAGAGTCCGTATCCAGTGTTCCCCCAAAATTGCTTTGAATCAGCATTTCAGTGCTAAGCCGGCAGGTGTTTTAGTACCTCCAGGCAGGTTCAAATAATGGTCATCAGCAGTTAGGACAAAATTGCACACTAAAACCAGACTTTCAAACAGACAAGTTTTCTTAGCTGAAATACCTGTTTATGAACTGTTTTCACCCTTTTACCAGAATAACCCCCTATCTCTCCTATTTATAAAGCTCTTTTTAAATGCTAGCTCACTTCCTGTTTACAAGTGCATGGGTGGATAATGGTCTAATTTAGATCAAATAATTGCCACTGGGAGGAAATTGTGGTACAAATACGGTATGTCCTTAGTTAGCTTTTGCTGTTTTAACATATTGTTTGCTGCGCAACACAGTGCTGCAGTGTTACAACTGCACTTTGGAAGAAGCGGAGGGGAAATGTGGAAGATGCGTGAAGTCTGATAAAATGTTAAAAACAAAAACAGAATTACCTGGAAAAACTCAGCAGGTCTGGCAGCATCGGCGGAGAAGAAAAGAGTTGACGTTTCGAGTCCTCATGACCCTTCGAAGGGTCATGAGGACTCGAAACGTCAACTCTTTTCTTCTCCGCCGATGCTGCCAGACCTGCTGAGTTTTTCCAGGTAATTCTGTTTTTGTTTTGGATTTCCAGCATCCGCAGTTTTTTTGTTTTTATCTCTGATAAAATGTTAGTTGCCCGCTGTACGTCAAAACTGTCATTCACTCCTTTGACAAGGATAGAAAGAAGGAAAATGTGGTTAAACAGCACCAGGAAAGAGCGGCTAAGCCTAGGGAGAACACTCTTCAGCATTTTCTGCCACAGAGTGCAATCCAAATAGAATGATCCAGCAAAGAAGATGATCTATGATGAATGGCCTCCTTCTTTTGGCTTTTCAGGTATCATAGCCTCAATTTTGAGAAAACTTTGAGCATTTTTCAGGATGGCTTGCCGAAATCACCAACGGACAAACCATTGTTAGTTGGTGGATTTTATCCCCTTGTTCTGACCATGCAACCTTATTGAAGAACATGCTGCTGAAAATGAGCGGCTTCTTCCGTTCATTTCAGAGTTTTGTTTGTGCCTGGCTGTTGTGCTCATAAGATCATGAGAAATAGGAACAGGATTAGGCCATTTGGCACCTTGAGCCTGCTTTGCCATTCAATAAGTTCATTGCTGATGTGACTGGCCTGAACTCCACTTTCCTGCTTGCCCCTTAACTCTTGACTCCATTTAGATCAAAAACCTGCCTCTCACAGCCCTGAGTATATTCAATGACCCAACCTCCACTGCTCTCTGGGAAAGAGCATTCCAAAGACTAATGGCCCTCTGAGAGAAGAAATTCCTCCTCACCTCTGGCCTCCTATTTTAAAACTGGTCTCCCTAGTTCTAGATTCCTCTGTAAGGGAAACATCCTCTCAGCATCTACCTTGTCAAGCCCCCTCAGATTCTTATATGCATCAATAAGAACACCTCTCATTCTTCTAAACTCCAACGAGTATAGGTCCAAGCTGCTCAACCTTTTCTCATAAGACAGCCCCTTCACTCCAGAGAGTGGTAAATGTTCAGTATAATCCACCCAGTCTCTGTAAGTTGAAGTAGCACAGCACTAGTTCTCTTTAGCTGAAGTCTTCAGAGGATTTCAAGAATAAATGTTGATAGAGTTATGGCGAAGTTTTGATAACGTCCTAAAAAGTCTCCTGATATGTTTCCCCTTTGAACTTCCTGCAGCACCTGTTAAGAAGCACTTGGGATTCTCTGTGATAATTTATTTTTTCCCAATTAGCTGGTTGCTGTTAGAACAGTGGATTAGTTCAAGGGCTAACCCAAAAAATGCCTTCTTGCACACAGAGTACCAAAGAATACCTTTTTGTGAAAAAAGTATTCGAAGCTTGTTGTTTTGTCTGTTTATACATAAATACCAGAGGGTGCCAAGGCAACTGTAATTCATGTTCTTGCAGTGGTCATCATGGCCAGTGGCTCAGTCACCTCATGTTTAAAACACTTTGCAAAACTATTTTTTCAGATGCATGTTGGGAAAGTATTTTTTTACAGTTTTATTCTGGGATTCCATTTACAATACAGTATAAGAACTAGGAGCAGGAGTAGGCAATTCAGCCCCTCGAGCCTGCTGGCCATTCAATACGATCATGGCTGATCTCATTTTGGCCTCAACTCCAATTTCCCGCCTTCTCCCTATAACCTTTCAACCAATTACTAATTAAAAATCTATCTCCTCCTTAAATTTATTCAGCGTCCCTGCATCCACTGCACTCTGAGGTAGTGAATTCCACAGATTCATGGCCCTTTGAGAAAAGTAATTCCTCCTCATCTCTGATTTAAATCTGCCACCACTTAGCCTAAAACTATGGCCTCTCATTCTAGGATGCCTCACGAGGGGAAACATCCACTCCATGTCTACTTTGTCTATCCCCTTTAGCATCTTATATACTTCAATTAGATCTCGTCTCATCCTTCTAAACTCTAGCCAGTACAGGCCTAAAATACTCAATCTCTCATCATAAGACAAGCCCTGCATCTCTGGAATCAATCTAGTGAACCTCTTCTGAACTGCCTCCAATGCAACTACATCCTGCCTCAAGTAAGAGGACCAAAACTGTGCACATTGCTCCAGGTGCGGTCTCACCAATGCCTTGCACAGTTGCAACAACATTTCCCTATTTTTATACTCTCTTCCTTTAGCAATAAATGCCAAAATTCCATTTGCCTTCCTTATTACTTGCTGTACCTATATACTAGCTTTCAGCGATTCATGCAGGAGGACACCCAGATCCCTCTGCACTGAAGAATTCTGAAGTTTTTCTCTACTTAAATAATAAGTCGCCTTTTTATTCTTCCAACCAAAATGGATACCTAACGCTTATACACGTTAAACTCTTTCTGCCAAATTTTGGCCCATTCACCTAACCTGTCCATATCCATTTGTAAATTTCTTATTTCTTCATTACAACTTACTTTCGCACTTATTTTGATCTCATCTGCAAATTTGGTACCTCTATCCCTGAATCCAAGTCATTAATATAGATTGTAAATAGTTGGGGCCCACACTAGTTACAACTTGCCATCCAAAAAAAGACCCATTTATCCCGACTCTCTGCTTTCTGTTGGTTAGCCAATCCCCTATCCAAGCTAATATATTACCCCTAACTCCGTGTGATCTTATCTTGTGTATTAATCTTTTGTGTGGCATCTTATCAAAGGCCTTCTGGAAGTCCAGTTATACTACATCTACAGGATCCCCATTATCCACTTTGCTTGTCACATCTTCAAAGAACTCTAGCAAATTAGTATGATTGAACACCGGCCTGTTACAATGGAGGAAATACTGATAGCAAGAGGTGTGGGCAATGACCATGTCCACCACCCATCGCCCCTTGATGTTCAGTGGCATTACCATCACTGAATCCCCCACTATCAACATCCCGGGGGTCACCATTGACCAGAAACTGAACTGGACTAGCCATATAAATATACAAGAGCAGGTCAGAGACTAGGAATCCTGCGATGAGTAACTTACCTCCTGACTCCCCAAAGCCTATCCAAGGCACAAGTCAGGAGTGTGATCGAATAGTCCCCACTTGCCTGGATGAATGCAGTTCCAACAACATTCAAGAAGCTTGATACTGTCCAGGACAAAGAAGCCTGCTTGATTGGCACCACATCCACAAACATTCACCACCGACGCACAGTGGCAGCAGTGTGTACCATACACAAGATGCACTGCAGGAATTCACCAAGGCTCCTTCGACAGCACCTTCCAAACCCATGACCACTACCATCTAGAAGGACAAGGGCAGCAGACAGATGGGAACACCACCACCTGGATGTTCCCCTGCAAGTCATTCACCATCCTGACTTGGAAATATATTGCCTTTCTGTGACTTCACCATAGCTCTCTCAGCTGGGTCAAAATCCTGGAACTCCCTTTCTAACTGTGGGTGTACACAGCAGTACAAGAAGGCAGCTCGCCACCACCTTCTCAAGGGCAACTAGGGATGGGCAAGAAATGCTGGCCCAGCCAGTGAAGCCTACATCCCATGAATGAACAAAAAAACATTTTCCGTCTCTCCTGCTTCACTCTCTGCATTATTCTCAATCTATTCTGCTTTACTCCCCACACCATTCTCTATTTCTCCTGTTTTACTCTATTATTCTCTATCTCTTCTGGTTTACTGTTCACACTATGCTCCATCTATTCTGCTTTACTCTCCACGCCATTCTCTATCTCCTGGTTTACTTTCTGCACCATTCTCTATCTCTCCTGGTTTACTCACTGCACCATGCTCTATCTCTTCTGCTTTAGCCTCCACATCATTCTCTATCTCTCCTGCTTTACACTCCGCACCATTCTCTATCAGTCCTGTTTTACTCTCCCCATTATTCTCTATCTCTCCTGGCTTACTCTTCGCACTATGCTCTATCTATTCTGCTTTACTTTCCACGCCATTTTCTATCTCCTTTTTTACTTTCTGCACCATTCTCTATCTCTCCTGCTTTACTCTCCTGCCCATAATCTGCAAGAAAGACAGATTTAAATGTTTTTAATTAGTTGCATCTATGCTCATTAATAAGGATGCCAAATAAAAATGGAATGATTAATTAGCCAACATGGGTAATTTTATGAATCTCAGAACATGTTGAGTACTGACAATAATTTCCCTTGGCTTTCAGTTAGAGGGGGCAGATGTTTGTTTCTGTTTTTGTGGCGATTAACTTCCTTTGTAAATTGCAGTGTCTATGTACCAGTTGTATTGGCGTTGAGTCTTGAATAATTGGCTGTATTGCACACCAGGACAGATACTCATCAAATTGAATGCAATGCAATGGAAATACTCCCCAAAAACAGACTGCCAGGCGAATCAGTAGTTGCAATGTTCCCTGGAGCTGGTGGACTTCAAAGGTAATAGGACATAATGGAAATATTTGCCAGTGAGACAGAGTTTCTGTCATCTTTCAAGTGACCTAATGGCACTGATATTTACCAAAGGGGATGAGACGAGGCAAAAACAGAAAATCCTGGAAAAACTCAGCAGGTCTAACAGCATTTGTGGAGAGAAAAAAAAAGTTAATGTTTTGAGCCCGTATGACTCTTCTTCAGTGCTGAGACGCTATATGGGATGAGGCAAGGTATGGCCGAGTGGGTGGAAGTACGGATTACCCCAAATGTGTTGAATTTTTTCTGCAGGCTGTGTTTTAACTTGTTTCTCTAGGGGCAGAATTTCTCCCTTGTCGGGTGGGCGCGTCGGGCGGGGCCAGGAGTGGCCGTGAAACTGACCATCGCCCGCGATTGGGCTCTGACCATGATTTCACACTGGCTGGCCAATTAACGGTCAGTCCGCATGAAACGTGTGCTGGGAGCCTCAGCGCTGCCGGGGTGGGGGTGGGAGGAGTGCAAGCGCTGAGATGTGCGCATGCGTGGGGGAGCGAGCGCTCACAGCTCCCTGAAGGCACAGAGCTACCTCAGGGAGCTGACGGATTTTAAATACAAAAATAAAATTTTAACTTATAAGATAAACATGTTCCCATATGTGACTCAGTCACATGAAGAGGGACATGTGAAAAAGGATATTAAGATATCTTTATTGCTTTTTTAGTAAGTGCTGGAAACCTCATCCTGCCTGTGGATGAGATTTCGTTAAAAATGCAAAGGCCGCCTGGCCTATTCACCCGTCTGCTAACTGAACGATTGAGTGGGCGGCGAAAAATGTGGCTTAATTGATTACTTAAGGGCTTTAATAGACCTCTTAATTGTCGGCTGGCGTGCTGCCACCTCTTGCGTGTGGCCGCCGACCAAAAGATCGTGAGAGTGCGTGATGACGTCGGGACTCTCCCTCGACATCATCGCGCATTATTTCACTCCCGTTCAGGTTGGGTGTGCACCCGCCCATGGGATGAAAAATCCTGCCTTACGTTTCCTGCCTGACATCTAACCTGATTGAAAGAAGGAGTTGTGAAGAGTTAGTTTAAGTAGTATGGGGGCGGGGCTGTGGGGAGTGGGGAGGAGGGAGAGGTTGCTGGGTAGAGGGAGATGGCTGGGCTTTGGGGAGATCAGTGGTTGGACAGATTGAAGGGGGTGCCAGTAGTTTCGTGAAGAGTTGGAGGCAGCTCAGGGTGGTGGGAGACATTGGAGGGACATTTGGAGAATGTGAAAATGGGGCGAGGGCGTTGGCCAGATTGTGGGGTAGCTACAAAGGTTAACTTGTTGGATCTGGTGGAAACACTTCTCCTTCTCTTGGCCCATAAGCAGTGATGTAAAAGCACACGCTTCATGGATCACACAAAATTGTGAGTGGGCTTATCAGGGTAGCTGCTGAGAGGGTGTTTCCCTGAGTGGAGAGTCTAGAACTGGTCTCAGGTTAAGGAATTGGTCATTTAGGACTGAAATGAAAATTTTCTTCACTTAGAGGGTTGTGAAGCTTTGGAATTCTCTACCCCTTGGAGCTACGGACGCATAGTTGTTGAGTATATTCAAGATTGAAATCAATAGATTTTTTTAACTCTAAGGGAATCAAGGGATATAGGGATAGTGCGGGAGTCTGGAGTTGAGGTCAAAGATCACCTGTGATCTTATTAAATGACAGATCAAGCACAAGGGGAGCGTTGCCTACTCCTGCTCCTATTTCTTGGGTTCTTGCCTCCTTTTACCTGCCGGATTGCCTGAGGCTTAGGAACCTCAATGACTCTGGATTAAAAGGTGGGGGGAGGGGGGTGTAGGGGAGTGTGGTGGTGGTGATAGGTGATTGGGGGTAGGTGGGATGCAGATTTTGGGTTACTATCAGATCAGCCATGATCTTATTGAATAGTGGAGCAGGCTTGAGGGGCCAAATGGCCTTCTTCTGCTCCTTGTTTGTATGTTGCCAAAATTGAGGCATGCAGCCACCTTAAGAGATTTTACTGACAGTCTCCCCTCCTGAGAGCAGATTGGTTGCCTCCATCTTGTCTTATATTAAACTCCCCTCGGATATTAATCCGAGGAGTGGGTTTCAGATCCCTTTAGCTATGTCTCCAACAGCTCCAGCGCTAAATTAACTTTGTATGCTAATTTCTTCCAGAACATTTGAACGATGTTTATGGTTATGATATATGACACAAAAGAGTGTCTAGAGTCTTGAGAATCTAACCACCTAACATTGATGTCCCCTACCCAGAGGACTTTCTGTGCCCTTGCTACCTTCAGTGCTTCTTCCAAGTGTTCAACATGGAGGAGTCCTGATTCATCAGCTGAGAAGAGGGTGGGGGTGGTGGTTGGTGGCAGTGGTAGGGCATTGGTGGTAATCAACAGGAGGATTCCTTACCCATATTTAACCTGATGCCATGAGAATTCATGAGGTCTGGAGTCAACATTAAAGACTCCCAAGGCAACTCCCAGTTGACTGTATACCACTATGCACCATCTCTGGTGGATGTGTCCGGCTGGTGGGACAAGGATGGTGATTGTGGTGTCTGGGACATTGTCTGTAAGGTATGATTCGGTGAGTTTGACTACGTAAAGCTGTTGCTTGACTAGTCTGTTGGATAGCTCTCCCAATTTTGGCACAAGCCCCCAGATGTCAGTAAAGGAGGGCTTTGCACGGTTGACAGGGCTGGTTATGCTGTTGTTATTTCCAGTGCCTACGTTGATGTGGTGGGGTCTGTGCAGTTTTATTCCTTCTTGACTTTTGTGTAGTGGTTTGGCACAACTGAGTGGTTTTTAAGAGGGCATTTAAGAGTCAACTTTATTTCTGAGGCTATAGCCTTTGCATAAACTATACTATACGTGCTTCATTAAAGACATTCAAACTGTTCCTCAAGATATTATGCTTGTTATTACATTTTCTGTGGTTTGTAGCATTGGATGGGTATATGTTATCATTCATATAAAATTAATCCAAGCACCTTGCTTGCACTTTGGTAGAACCATTATGTTTTATTTGTTTTCACTAGGTCTATGCGTGTGCTTATGCTTCATAGGAGCCTCCTCCCAACCTATCAGCATATCATTCTATTCCTTTTTCCCTATTTACTTATCCAGCTTTTCCTTAAACGCATCAATGCTATTCACCTCCACTACTCATTGTGGTAGTGAATTTCACATTTGCACCACTCTCTGGATAAGGAATTTTCCTGAATTCCTCATTGGATTTATTACTGGCTATCTAATATTCATGACCCATAGCTCTGGTCTCTCAAGTGGAAGCATATTCTCTATCTCTATCTCTACACGATTAAACCCTTTCATAATCTTAAAAGGCCTTTACCAGGTCACACCACAGCCTTCTCTTTTCCAGAGATAGGAGCCCCAGCCTGTTCAGTCATTCCTGATAGTAATAACCCCTCGGATCTGTTGTCATCCTTGTAAATCTTTTCTTGCATCTGCTCCAGTATGAAAACCTTCTTTAATTTATTGGTTTTCCATTGGGCCATGCAGCTGTGGGCCAGCCCATGGCCAACCTTGGTGTTGTGTTGATACTTTGCGTTGAGGCGTTCTGGTCCCAAGTCTTCCAGCATGCAGTTTTTCCATCCTAATTAAACAGAAGCTCTTTTCCTTGAATAACTTATTTTCCTACCTTTTGATGAATTATATTTCTACTATGTGTGTCAAAGCTTGAACAGCTGCCAGCTCTAACTGTTGGCAATCTGTTCAATCTGCTAGGTCAGCACAAACGTCGATGATACAGTTCACAAGGTGTCTTTGTGCTTCCTTTAATCATGCACTTCACAAAGTTTGCTCCTTGAATCTGAGTGAATTTGCTTGTAGACATGTTTTTAGAAACAAGTATATCCTCACATTCTAGTAGTGACTGTTCCCCACTCTGTTGACTTATCCCTTCTTTGAACAGAAGGCCATTGCAAAGAGCATATCAAAATTCACTGCTTCAATTGAATTTTTAAAAAAAGTAATAAAAATTGAAAGTTTGGAGTCCTCACTGTTTTAGTGTGTGAGGCGATCTTCTGTTCTGGCTATAACTGTGGTTATAGGTGGAAAGACAGAAATAATAGTCTCCTCCTCTGTTTAATGTAGCCATTTCTTGTCGTGAAATGTGCATTTTTTCTATAATTGTACAATCATTGCAAAGTGGTTTTGCTTCATACTTTTGTTGTAGTTATATTGTTCTTCATTCCAGTGTCAGGCTGACCTTATATTCCTCTTCTTCATAAACCCTTCACTGCCTTACCCCTTTCCATCTCTTTAATTTTCTCCAGCTTTACAATGCCCCAAGCTCTCTTGTGCTGCTTCAATACCGACCTCCATTGCCCCACATTGGAAGTTGTGCCTTCAGTTGCCTAGGCCCTAAGATTTGAAATTCTTTCCCTAAACCTCTCCACGTTTCTACTTCTCTCTCTCCTCCTTTAAGACCCTTGTTAAAACCGACCTCTTCGACCAAGTGCCACACCTCCTAATTCTCTTTGTATAGCTTGGAGTCAAATTTTGTTCAATTATGCTTTTGTGAAGTTACTTTGGGTGTATTGTTATGTTTAAAAGTGCCACATAAATGCACATTTTTGTTCACAGATGGTTAATTGGACACTGAGCCAAAGAAGAAGATATTAAAATAGTGACTGAAAGTTTGCTCAAAGCAGTAGAGTTCAAGTAGGAGAGAGAAGTTTGGGGAAGGAATTTCAGGGCTTTACGGTGCTGATGGCTATAGGCACAGCCATCTAGGTGTGGTTAATGAAGTGGGGAGTGCGCAGGAAGCCAGAGTTGTAAGGATGGGCAAGGTTACAGAGTTGGGAGCAACAAGGCAATAGAAGTAATATAAGAGCACATCTGTAATATGATTATTCCAATGTCAGGCTGACAAGAGTAGTGAGATTGCCAGGAGGAGGTAGTCTCAGTCCACTTTGTTTCAGAGTTGGTTTGTATCATGATACCCTAATTTTCACTCTAGTTGGACAGTCAATACTAAACCTATACAATTTAAATGCACTACTAAACAAGCAGGTACCACCAGCTCCCCTTGCACTGGTCTGGATTTTGAGCACAATCGATGAATGGTGATGCTTTTGTAATAGTCACTTTCTAGTCAGAGAAATGGAGGAGATGATGCCAGGGAAAGGTTCACTCACTTGGTTGCATCTCCACACCTGAAAAATCTGTGCTATGGACATATGAACAATGGCAGACAGAAAAAGACCCTCTCACCCACCCAGCCTGTCCCAATGCCTTGTGCTGTCTGGGGAGAGACAAAAAAACAGATTAAAAACCCAGGCCAATTTGAAATAAAGATGTCTGAATGACTTAGGCCGTCACAGCTTGCCTCGGAAATCATTCAAGCCTTTACAAACTTTTCCAGTACCTACCTCTAGTACGAGGCGGTCTCAGCCTCAACCAGGAGCTAGTTTAGCTCCTGCCAGAAGAAATTTGATGATTTGTCATCCATCACATGAGGAAGCAGTCTATTCCAGAGGCTCACTCTTCCTTGAGGGGTCCACTTTTCACCACCTCCTGACATGGAAACAAGATCTGTTCTTAATGTAATGAACTCTACTTAAAGCTACAACTGATTATATGCCTTGAAGTTAAGGAGGTGACTGTGAGTTGCTGAATTCTGATGAGGCAATTGATGCACTAGTTGTATATTTTTCATTTAATTTGAATTGTTGCAAAGAATTTACTGGACAGATGCAAGTCATTAGACCCAATCACACCTTATGCCGATATTTATGTTTTACGTGGGCCTCTTCCCAATCGTTTACTTCATCTAGTCTTATTGACATATCCTTCTATTGCTTTTACTTACACACTGGTATAGCCTCCCTTTAAAGTTGTCCATGATATTCATCTCAATCCTGCCTTGTAGCGGGTTCCAGATTCTCAGCACTCTCTGAGGTAAAGAGTTTTTCCTGAATTCTTTATTGGATTTTTTAAATGCCTAACTTACATTTATGGTCCATAGTTTTGGTCTTTTCCACAAGTGGGAATATCAAGTGGTTCCAAACATTTTACAAATGTATTGTGCACATTCCTTTCAATCATTCATTCCATCCTAATTTAAACAAAATCCCTGGCTGGATCTGATAGTGGATTGACTGGATAATGTGTTATAGCTTAAAATCGGATAATGGACTTCATAACAAAAACAGAATTACCTGGAAAAACTCAGCAGGTCCGGCAGCATCGGCGGAGAAGAAAAGAGTTGACGTTTCGAGTCCTCATGACCCTTCGACAGAACTTCATGCTTGATTTGCAATTTTGTACGTGGGTTCTGCATGGACCAGGAATCCTATGCTTGCTGATGCTCTGTTGTCATCATTGTATGTGAGCAACTTCCCACTGGGTCAGGTGGAATCCAGATAAATGCAAATGCCATTACTGATACGTTGTGGTGATCTTAAATTCTGGGAGGTTGGCTGTATGTCGGTGAACTGATGAGTCTGACCTTGTGAGTGTTTGACTGACTGTAGCCATGCTCCTGTCTGAATCTAGTGGAGCCTAGAGCTATAGCAAGTTTATTCTCTGGGTTGAAGTTACTGCTGTTGAAAGAATGCTACTAAGTCCATAATTTCTATAGCAGTGATGTTTGCTACAGTGCAAAATTGTGACATTTGAACAGACACCAAACTCGTATACAGTGCACCTTGCTTGTAAACCTGTTAAGTGGCCTTGACCCTTCAATACAAACAATACCTGGATTAACTAGAGCCTCTGTACCATCGTAGCAACTTTCTGCTTCATATGCTGAATTCACATTTTGTGATATCCTTTGCATAATTTGTGGGGCTTTGAAAAAAATTGATCAATCCCAATAACTGACAGAAAATATAGTTAGGATATAATTGCCTGCCTCAAGGTTAGGCTTGGAAACCTGTTTAACCATTCTTTGCCTGCATGGAGGTCTTTGCAGTCGAAGAGCGATCCTATTGACTCATGAATTTCTGATTTGGTTATAGAAATGGTCAAACACGGGTGCCGTAAAACCAAATGTCAGAAGTGGGAAGAATCCATAATCATTTCTTCTGAGACTAGCTCAGTTTTACTAAACTAACTGGGTGCTGCAGATGGCAGGAACAATAGCTCTCACTTTTTTGCATGTGGGCTTGAATTCAACCCAGATTAATACTGTCAAAGTGTCCTCTTTCTGGTCATGAGAGTCCAAAGTGAAATGCATTTGAAGCAACTTAACTAGCACAAAACTGAGATGTCATAAAGATGTCGAGTGGTTTTGGGCAAATACTTTTCAATCGTTTAGCGTTGAGGAAGAGTTCTAAGAGGGAATTTATTAAAATTCAAACACTGTGCTAACTGGGGTGCTGAATGGTGATGCTGAACGTTAATGTGATAGTGCGCTGTGCAAGTAAAACAAAATCCCTTGCCTTGATGTGCACAGAAATAGAGCATAGGAGTAGACCATTCAATCCCTTAAACCAATCCTGGTGTCCGATCAGATCATGATAGATCTGTATCTCACTGCTTAATATACTTACCGAACAGACAACTATAATGTGTATTGTCAGCTTGGCTCATTAACAAACTTGCCTCTGAGTTAGAGGACTGTAGGTTTAAGCCACACTCAAGGAATCTGAGCACAAAATCTAGGCTAACATTCCAGTGCAGTACAGAGACAGTTGCTTGGGATATGACATTAAACCAAAGCCCCGTTTGCCTGTTAAGATGGGAAAAGATCCCATGCCACTATTTGAAGAAACGGATTTCTCTCCATGTCCTGGCCGCCATTGCTCCCCAATAGATCAGTTATCTCTTCTGCTGCCTGGAACATATATTTTGTGTCAGTCAGATGAATAGTTGCTGACTTGACACAGTAACTTCATTTGAAAAGGTAATATGAAGTAGATCTCTGAGGATGAGGTTCTATATGAATGTAAATTTTTGCCTAAAATGTTGGGAAATGCATAGAAAATCAGTTTAGCATTTGAAAGGGAAAGGCAGCTTAATCTTTGGGTAGAGTCCCATGATAAGCTGTGCACTTCAGATCTCTAACCTTTCTCTCTACAAGAAAAAAAGAAGCAAAAGATTGTGTTTTACAAAGAGAATAACTGGATCCTCCTGGGGCCTTGAGCTTTAAAACATTTTATAAATGGTGAGTAGCACCCTATGGGTAGTTGTAATAATTAATTACAGTTCATTGCTTTTATTTTTAATGCAGTTAATTACTACTTAGTGACCCATACCACATATTGAGCAAATAGGAGCCATGGCATCTCTGACGATGCAGAACAGATGTTCTTTGGCTTGTTTGGCTGCCTTGACTTAATTGCTCCTGTGGTGCTTTAGGATCTTTCATTCTCCGCAGAATATACAAAACTTGACCTTATAAAAAGGTAACAGGGTGAAATAAGAAGCGAATCGGGCGGGTGATTTGTTATTGCCTGTTATAACGCCATCACTGAAAGTATTCTTTCTATTAATTTGATTATTTTCTGGGGGGTGTATCTTGCTGAGCTTATGTTTAGTTTATTAGACTCTGAACATACACACACACACACACACACACACACACACACACACACACACACACACACACACACACACACCCTCCTCCACCCCCCCCCCACACACACACACACACACACACACACACACACACACACACACACACACACAATTTCTTGGAACGCTACTGCATGGTGCATAACCTGGTGCATGCTAATTTGATCATCGAGCGACATGGGAGTGGGATGGAGACCATGATTATCAATCGAATGTGGAGGAAGATACAGGGAAAGGTATGGAACTTGGGTAGGGACCCTTGAGTGTGGCATAGAAAGTTGCATCCTTTGCTAATAGCTGATGCAAAGAAAGAATTGTAATTGTGTGTTTGACACATTTGTGGGATTGTAAGAAATGGTTGTTTTACTTTTTTGGCAACCCCTTTCCTGTCCTCTCTTTTTCCTGTAGAATCTTTGCTGAGGCATTTGTTCCATGGGCATTAGTCACCCTTTAGTACCTTACTTAAGTGGACATTTGGTATCGATGAGCCTTACCAGTGCCAACCAGCTATTTGGCCAGAGTTATGTAAGCCTATTTGTGCGTTTTGTCCTTGCTTATTTTTGTGTTTTGTTGATGATGTACTTCCAGAAAGGCCAAGGAGAAAGCATTAGAAACCTCAGTAAGTATCCACAATCCCTCTTACACTTTTTTCAAGTGTCTTCTCATTTATTATTTTCCACAAATAAACCCAATGATCTAAATTTTGTTGCAATGGATCCTTTGAAATCACTGAGACTGCAGTAATTGACTGCTGGAAACTGGCATTTCTGACAGGGGCACTGCAGTTTGTTTCAGCTAGATGTATTTGTAGCTCTTGAAATGAATTGTAGAGATATACAGTTTTCCTTAAACAACCAAATCCTTATTAGAGAGAAGCACCATTAAACTGTCAATTGAGGTGCCTCTGCCCATTAATTTGCCGGACAGTATTTACCAGCGTGTACTGCATGTGCTCAGCACTGAGGTTCTTCAGAATGCTCTTGAAATTTGAGTAATATTTCCTTCTTCAAAACAAATATAGCATAGGTTAATTTATCTTTTCTAAAATTGTGAAACGTTTTGCAAATTGAATGTCATAATGGGTTTTGGGATGCTTTTATTTCATCTTTGGAGCTTGGGCTTCTAGTCACTCCAAAGAGACAAGATGCAAGTTTTGCCTTTCTGCAGCGAGTGTCTTTGGGGCAGTGTCAGTCCAGTTCCTAATGAGTTTGTGTCCTCACACACACTACGCTGTGCATAAGTGAGATGGGCAGGCAGCCTCTCACTGTGTTCGAAGGCTGGATTCTTTTCTCTAGAAAGAAGAAGACTGAGAGACATCCTGACAGAAGTTTTTAAAATTATGAAGGGATTTGAGAGAAGACATTTTAACCTGTGGGGAATCCACATCTAAGGGCCATAAATATAAAAATGTCACTAATAAATCCATTGGGGATTCAGGAAAGTGGTTAGAACGTGGAGCAGAAGAAATAGCTGAGATGAATAGCGTAGGTGCATTTAAGGGAAAAGTACATAAGCACGTGAAGGAGAAAGGAATAGAAGGTGATGTTGATAGGGTGAGATGAAGTAACATGGGAGGAGGCTCGTGTGGACCAGGTTCACCGATATAAATCTGTTGGACCTAATGACCAATTTCTGTGTTTGTAATTTTCTGTAAAATGGCAGAATGATGCTCTGATATGAACATAAGCTTTATTCTGCATCTGTCCTGTGTGAACCTGAATTTCAGTAATTTCTGGGTGCTCAGAATGAGAAAATTGTTCTCTTCCCTCAGCTCAATGAGGGCAGAGGCTGCCTGTCCATGCGTGCAGAGAAAAAAAAATCACTGTCTTCCCCACTTTAGTATAACTTTAAAAAATGTTCAGAGAAACCAATTGATTAAAGTAGATCAGTTTCTTACAACATTGGCCACAATAAAAATACATTGTAAAATTGTATAATTTTTAAATATAATTTTCCATGGGAAGACCTGCCTATTGTTGGGGAACAACCTGGCTTTGGGGGCTGACTGAAGGCAGGACACACTTAACTCCTCCCGAAGGTGAGTTAAAGATTGTAGCTCCCTCTGTCCTCGAAATCTCCCTTATCAAATCAGTCAATGTCTTACAAAAACTTGCTGGTTTAGAATAAATGGCTGAAATTATGAAGATGCACATCTAATGTAAGCATAAACCATTAAGTTTTGCTAATGTATTATGTTAATGAAAAAGAAGCATGGCACAGGAAAATGTAGAGTGGTTTGCCTGTTCTGCTTTTAACTGAAGTGGTTTACATTAGAAATGGAATGAACAAAATATGATGGAAAGCAATGAGGAATTGGAGCAAAGCCTATTAAATCATCCAGCCTATTCATCCACAGACCATGCACAATCCATTCTACCATGGAGTCCATGGAACTCACTCAACTGCCTGAAGAAATATTCTGAATTTCCCTCTGCCTTGTATCTTAGACACAAATTGGTGGAATATGTATTTAACCATGAGTTTTGCATTGTTCATCCTGTGTCTGCCTTGGTAGGACATTGCCATGATACCAGTAATTATCCTTTATGGAATTTAATTTGCTGCAATAATGGAGGGTTAGATTATCTCAGATGGCACTTACCTATCTAATCCTCAATCGTGCTCTTGACCTTGAATTTATCCTGCTCTATTAAAGAAGCCTTCTAGAACAAGTAGATGCGTGCACTTAAGTATCCACTACTTTTGCAATTGGGTTTATTAAATTCCTGTTAACTGCAGGATTATCTGTTGTAGAAGGAAATCCATTCATATACCCACTAATAGCCACAGGAAATATTCCCTCTAACCTTCACTAGCAATAATTTTGTTCCCTTACCCTTCTGTTTCTGTGTTTGAATTCCAGGTTTTATCATCCGGTTCTCTTAATTTAAAAAATAGTATCATGTTGTGTTTGTGTAGGTGCAGAATATTCTTTCACCCTGTTCCATTATTGCAGCAGGCAATGGTAATTATCAAGCTTGGCCAAGGTGCATGGACCAGCCAGTCTTTTCCTGCCTGTCATTTTCATACATAACATAGCTGCCGGAGAACTTCCTCATGCAGTGTCCGCTTGTTTCTTGAGTTAGACATTAAGCTGTTTGTTAAAGTGAGAAATGCAGGTAAAAGGCCATGGCTCATCACCAAGGTTGGAACAATTAGAAGTGAAGCTGCAGTAGATTGAAATGCAGTTGGTTTGTTGGTTGATGAGCAGCTTGGGATTTTTAAAAAAAACATGTAGATTGCAGGAAGCGAGGAAGACTTAGGAGATGCACAATTTTGAATTTGTTTTTAAAGGTGTTGCAGGAAGAGTCTTTGTGATGAACTTTGATTTTAACTTACTGAGGATGCAAAGAACGGGAAGAGCATTTAGGACAGCGTCCCAGAGGGTAAAGACAAACAGTAGAAGAAAGTTCAGAGATATCAATAAACTTAGATCCACAATTGGTCACGAATTGACATTCTATTGGCCTGATGGTGTGTCCCTTTTGCAGCTAAAGAATTGTGCCTCATCATGAATGGCAACACACTTCTGTCACTTTATTTGAGTGAATGACTTCTCAATATACATTTAATGTGGAAAGCTTAATGTCCTCACAACACAAATTTAAAAACCCTCTTTTTGTGAAGATTAAAAAGTGCTGCAGTGTCACTGTGGTGCTTGAGTGTCTACACATGAGACAGATTGATAGATATTTGCACTTCACTGACAAGGATGGTTTTCATCACTCTCCCATTAGCAGCCATGCTGTCAGCTGCCTAGGCCCTGCACTCTGAAATTTCGTTCCTAACTCTCTTCATTACTCTCCTCTGCTCATTGAAACCTTAAAGCTTTTGGATACCTGTCCTAATACGACTTTTTGGCTCGCTGTTAAATTATTGCCCGATTGATGTCTTGGGATGTTTTTATTACATTAAAAATGCTATATAAGTGCAAGTTAATTTATTTTAATTATTCATTCAAGGGATGTGTTACACTGGCAAGGCCAGGATTTTATTGAGAACTGGGTGGTGATGTGCTGCCTCGAACTGTTGCAGTCTTTGTGCTGAATTTCTTTTGTTGCAGTGGTTTGATGCTAGGCCATTTCCGGGGCAGTTAGAGTAAACCACATTGATGTGTGTCTGGAGTTGCACATAATTGTCCCTAAAGGAGATTAGTGAACCCTGGGGGCTTTTACAACAATCTGGTAATTTCATGGTCACCATTACTGATACTAGCTTTTCATTCTGGGTTTAATTAACTGAAATCATATTCACAAACTGAGATGGTGGGATTTGAGCTCATGTCTTTAGATTCTTAGTCCTGGCATCTGGAATACCAGTCCAGCAGCACAATCACTAAGCCACTATCCCTGTTAATGACTGATGAGTGGAAATAAATGGTTCAAGGGAGTTTGATGATCAAAATAAAAGTTGAGTTTTTGAAGTTATTCCCTCATTTCTGTGAATGGGTAATGTTAGAACATGTCCGATTGAGAAAGAAAATCAGATTAACAGCAAGCCAGTAATGGCCTGGCATTTTTCCAGCTTCTTTGCACAGTGATACTTCACTGCTGTCTTTAATTTAAAAAGACTCTATTTGGAATTCTACTATAATTTTCACAAATTAGTCAGTACATTAAATTTCATTAAGTAATGAAGAATAGACAATAACGCAGCATTAAAGAATCTGAAAGAGTTACTCTGCATTAATGAGAGAGTCTGCAAATTTATGTACCTATATCTGCAATTTATTAAAGATATTACACTATCTGTTAGGATCATATCTGTTTCCTGTTGTTAAGATTTAGTCATGCTTTTGTGACATTTCATCAATCATAAAATGAAACACTTGCTTCTAATACCTTTAATTGATAATGCTTGCAGCATTACTGCTCCCAACATTGAGCAGTACCCAGGCATGAGAAGCCCAGCTTGGCCCAGTATTTTGTGGGATTTCTTTTTCAATCAATTCTTGCTGTTGGCTAAATACTTCATAATAAGTTTAATATTTGCTGACATTTTTGCTTTCAACTAAATTGCTTTCCTCATTGCTAATCAAGGCCCTGTGTTGTCATCTTCAGTTCTGTGTGGGTAAAAGAGTCCCACCAGCCAAGAGGGGCAGGTTACACAAAAGAGTGAGCGAAAGCAGGCCCAGGTCCGACTAGCTGCGTGTCTCCCACACATGTCACCTGAGAAGTGTGACTTGCAGTCTTGCACAATTCCTTTCTCTGCCGCAACACCCACCACCTGCGATCAAAGAGAGAGAAAAAGAACAAAGATGCACAGATAGTCAGAAGCTCAGAAAGACATAAGTGCAGGTAAAGAAGTAACGTAAATATAAGCAGAAGAGCAAGATAGATATATAAGCAGAATGTGAGATTTACATGGAAATTACTGGAGAGAAAGAAGTTATTTGATCATGTTGGTGTTTATTGTCCACAGAAGCAGTAGTCCGGATCCGATGTGTCTGTCCAATTGACACTAGACACAAAGAAGCATTAATACAAGTGTGACAGAGGCAGTTCATTTCTCATTTGCAATGCCAAGGGAATGTCTAGCAATATAAATTGTTACAAGTAACTTGTGTTAACTGTCTGCTACACTTAGGTGGGGGGGGTGGCGACTGGGGGCTGGGGGAGGCATTGAGCACAAGAGCCACGATAACTGCCTTCAACTATTTAATGTTACAGCAACAATTAAAAATGAAGCCTTTTTTTTGCAAAAATATACTTTATTCATAAATCTTCAAAAACATTTCGAACCATTTCAAATCACCATTACAAAAATACAAACAGGTTCAATTTTTACAACATGAATCACAAGGTGTATCAGAACAAACAATGAATATTTCAATCATTGGCAGACATTCATTTTAATCTGTACAGCCTGAGGGGCTCTTTACAGTTCCCAGCCCCCCAGTGCACTGTGGCAGAAAGGTCTTAGGCAGCGACCCTTCCCCATTGCGCCTTTGCGGCGGCTGCCCCAAGCTTAACTGTGTCCCTCAGCACGTAGTCCTGGACCTTGGAATGTACCAGTCTGCAACACTCGGTCGGGGACAACACTTTGCGCTGGAAAACCAACAAGTTTCGGGCAGACCAAAGAGCGTCTTTCACCGAGTTGATGATCCTCCAGCTGCAGTTGATGTTTGTCTCGGTGTGTGTCCCTGGGAACAGCCCATAGAGCACAGAGTCCTATGTCACAGAACTGTTCGGGATGAACCTCGACAGAAACCACTGCATCTCTCTCCAGACCTTCTTCGCAAAGACACAATCTACAAGGAGGTGAACAACGGTCTCTTCCCCACCACAGCCACCTCGAGGGCAACGTGCAGAGGGGGTGAGACTCCTGGCATGTAGGAAGGATCTTACAGGGAGGGCCTTTCTCACCACCAGCCAAGCTACATCTTGGTGTTTGTTGGAAAGTTCTGGCGATGAGGCATTCTGCCAAATGACTTTGTCAGTCTGCTCAGGGAACCATCCCACAGGATCCACCCTCTCCTTTTCCCTCAGGGCCTTTAAGACGTTACGTGCCGACCACTGCCTGATGGACTTGTGGTCGAAGGTGTTTCTCTGCATAAACTTTCCCACGAGGGGCAGGTGGTACGGCACGGTCCAACTACTTGGAGCGTTCCGCGGCATCGTGGCCAGACCCATCCTTCGCAACACCGGTGACAGGTAGAACCTCAGCATGTAGTGACACTTGGTGTTTGCATACTGAGGGTTTACACACCGCTTGATGCAGCCACACACAAAGGTGGCCATCAGTATGAGGGCGATGTTGGGCACGTTTTTTCCCCCTTTATCTAGAGGCATGTACATCGTGTCCCTGCGGACATGATCCATTTTCGACCTCCAGATAAAGCGGAAGATGGCTTGGGTGATCGCCACCACACAGGAGTGTGGAATGGGCCAGACCTGCGCCACGTACAGCAACAGCGAGAGTGCCTCACACCTGATGACCAAGTTCTTACCCGCAATGGAGAGGGAGCATCGCTCCCACATGCCCAGTTTCCTTTTCACCATAGACACTCGCTCCTTCCAGTTTCTAGTGCGTGCCCTGGTCCCTCTGAACCATATCCCCAGCACCTTCAGGCCGTCAGCCCTGACAGTGAAGGGGACAAAGGATCGGTCAGCCCATTTCCCAACGAACATGGCCTCGCTCTTCCCACGATTTACCTTGGCTCCCGAGGCCAGTTCGAAATGGTTGAAGATGTGGATAAGTCTGTGCACCGACAGCGGATCCGAGCAGAAGACGGCGACGTCGTCCATGTACAGGGGGACTTTGATCTGAGTGCCTCCACTACCTGGGATCGTCACTCCTGTTATGCCCGGATCCTTCCTGATGTACTCAGCAAAGGGTTCTATGCAACACACGAAAAGAACAGGCGAGAGAGGGAGCCCTGCCTGACTCCAGATTTAATAGGAAAGCTATCTGATTCCCACCCATTGATAGAGACTGCACTACTGATGTTAGTGTAGAGCAGTTGGATCCAATTGCAAATTCCCTCCCCAAACCCCATTTTGGAGAGCACATCCACCATATAGGTGTGCGATATTCTGTCAAAGGCCTTCTTCTGATCCCGGCTGATGAGGCAGGTGTCCACACCCCTGTCCTGTACATAGGCAATCGTATCCCTGAGCAGCACGAGGCTGTCAGAGATCTTCCTGCCCGGCACAATGCAGGTCTGGTCAGGGTGGATCACCAATTCCAGAGCGGATTTGACCCTTTTGGCGATGACCTTGGACAGAATTTTATAGTCCACATTCAACAGTGAAATGGGTCGCCAATTTCTAATTTCCTCCCTTTCCCCCTTGTGCTTGTAGATGAGGGTGATAATGCCTTTCCTCATGGATTCTGACATACTGCCGGCCAGGAGCATACTCTCGTACGCTTCTAGCAGGTCCGGGCCGATCCAGTCCCACAGAGCCGAATACAACACCGCCGGCAAGCCGTCGCTTCCGGGAGTTTTACTCTTCTCGAAGGACTCAAGGGCCTCAGTCAGTTCGTCAGGAGTTAGTGCTTTGTCCAGACTCTCCCGTGTACTGTCGTCTAAGACCTCCGTGATAGAGGACAGGAAGGACTGGAAGGCCGTGCTGTCTGTGGGCTTCACGTCGTACAATCCGGCATAGAAGGATTTGCTGATCCTCAAAATGTCGGACTGTGATGACTTTACTGAGCCATCTTCTTCCTTCAGGCTGCTGGTCACAGAGCTCTCTCTGTGTACCTTTTGGAAGAAGAAACGTGAGCACGTCTCATCCTGCTCCACGGAGCGGACTCTGGAACGGAAGATGATCTTGGAGGCCTCCGAGGCAAAGGGCGAGGCTTGCTGGCTCTTCACCTCTTGGAGTTCCTCCTTGATATCGACCCCCATCGTCCGCAGCCAGAGCAGGTTCTGCATGTTTTTCTGGAGTCGGGACATTTCCTTCTGTTCCTTTCTAGCTTTCTGGACGCCTTTGAGGATGAAAAACCTCTTGATGTTTCCCTAGATTGCTTCCCACCAGTGTGTCAGTGACTCAAAGAGGGGTTTCACGGTTCTCCAACCTTTGTAATCCCTCTTGAGCTCCTCAATGTTCTCTCGGGTCAGCAGTTGCACGTTTAGCTTCCATGCCCCCCTGCCAACCCTCAGGTCCTTCTCTAAGTGACAGTCAGCCAGTAGGAGGCAGTGGTCAGAGAAGAACACCAGCTTGACGTCGGTGGATCTGACTGTGAATGCACGGGACACAAACAGGAAATCTATCCTGGAACAGACGGACCCATCAGGCCGCGACCAGGTGTATCTACGCTGCGCTCCATCTGCAGGGTTGCTGAAGACGTCGTGCAGCTTGGCATCCTTTACTGTTTCCATCAGGGATCTGGATGTAACATCCAATCTGCTGTCAGCCCTGCCGGATCGTCCAGCCGCATCGATGATGCAGTTGAAGTCACCGCCCAGAATGACCGGCCTGGAGGTCGCCAGCAGCAGTGGGAGCTGCTGAAAAACCTCCAGCTGCTCAGCCCCTTGTGACGGGGCGTAGACGTTAATTACCCGGAGTGGAGCATTCTTGTATATTACGTCTGCTACGAGGAGGCGCCCGCCCACTACCTCCTTAACCTGGGAGATGGTGAAGCTGCCTCCCCGCAGCAGAGTCCCCAGGCCGGAGGAACAAGAGTTGTTTCCTCCCGACCAGATCGATGGCCCATGGGACCACCATCGTGACCATTGCCTGTAGGAGCTGAGGTGCGGTATCGCATACTCCTGCAGAAACAACAGATCAGCTTTGACCTTGGCAAGGTAATCCAAGGTCGCAACACATCGCGTAGTAGATTTAATGCTACGCACATTTATGGATACAATCTTTACACCCATTTTAAAGCAGTTAGTCGCTTACCGAACCTGTTGTCTCTGAGAGTTCCAGACCATTGGTCTGCTCCTTCATGCCCGTGGTGTGCTCAAATTGCTTCACTTGGGATGGGCTGAGGAAAGCGTCCTGAACCTCCCCATTAGAGATGTTCTGCTCGGGTGGCATCTGGGGGTCTGTGCAGAGAGTGGGGTTTGAAATGTCCTCTGTTGGAGAAGCTTCTCCAATCCCCTCCCCCTCTAGGGCGTTGCTGCTCCCGGCTTCCCGGAGCTGGGGTGCGCTGAGCGCCTCACTGTTCCCAGATTCCTGGGTTGTGGTGCACTGGCCTTTTCGGGTTGTGGGCCAAGTTGGGGTGCGCTGGTCTCCTCATTGTCTCCAATGTTCTGGAGCTTGGGTGTGTCATCCTCCAACTCCCTAGCGTTTTGCCGCTTCTTCTGTTGGCGCCGCCCTGGCACTTCTTTGTCCTAAGAGCTGCTGCTCTTGTTATCCATGTCGGATAGGAGACGCCTCTTGACTCTTGTCTGGGAAGTGGCTTGGTTTCTTTTTAGCCCCTTCTTCCTTTTGGCTCTCTTCACCAGCTGCCACTCCCCCTACTGCTTTCCCACTGCTGCCTCCTCCTCCTCTGTTGATTCGCTCTCCTGAGGAGTGGGAGGTTCAGGGGGCAGTGCTGTTGATTGGCTGTCTGTTGCCCCAATCTTTTCCTCCACCTTGTCTCCCTCTGTGTCCTCCTTTGTCCCGTTGTTCTCCCTGGGGGCCTTGGTGGTTGGGGTGACACGAGGCATTTCTTCTGCTTCCCCCTCGTTGGCTTTGGCTGCCTGTGCATAAGTACGGCAACGTTTGGGGCAGGTCCTGTAGAGGTGACTTGCCTCGCCACACAGGTTGCAGCACTTAGCCTGTTTACAATCTTTTGTCTGGTGCCCTTCCTTTTTGCAGTTCTTGCAGAGGACAGCACTGCAGTTGGCCGCCACATGACCAGACTTGCCGCATGAGCGACAAAGTTTGGGTTGCCCAGCATAGACAAGGTACCCACGGCTTCCCCCGATAGCGAATCTGGATGGGGGGTGGAAAACGGCTCCCTTACCGTCGGTCTTGAGCGTTACCTTAACCTGGAGTTTACATGTCCAGATCCCCAAATTATCTTTAACCTCAGTGCAGCTCCCAACCTTATCGAAGTACCTGGTAAGGAAGGTGAGCACGTCAACGACAGGAACGTAGGGATTGTACAGTTGCACAGTCGCAACCCGTTCTTGATGCAACGGTAGAGCAAAAAGCGGCTCCGCCGTCAGGATCTTCATTTCTGGTAGGTCTTTCTTTTCCTCAGACACCTTCAGGAGTTTGACACAAGCTGCCACTTGCTTGAAGGTCACATCAAAGAAACCAGCGCTGGGGAAATCCTGTAGGCAGTAGATCTCCGCAGCCTCGAAACCACACAGCTTGAATAGGATCCTCTTGGTGAAGAAGGTCCTATCCATTCCTGTTCCTTGCTCGCTGCCCTTCACCATCAATTAAAAATGAAGCCAGTCATTTGACTGAGGAACTAAGGTCAGCTACTGATCCTGTGACCTGTCAGGTTTGTCTCTGTCCCTTGCTGACCTGTGAATCTCAAGGTTGCTATGACCATGTTCTTTGTTGACCTGTCACCACCCAGGTGTCTGTGACTCTGCTGTACATAGCTTAAAACCTCCTAGGTGTCAATGACCATGTTCTTCACTGACCTGTCTCCTCCCAGGTGCCTGTGAGATCCTGGCTGTGTTTGACTCTGTTCTACACTGGGCAGTGCAATGACCAATGGAGGCATCAGGGTTGTTTGTGTCTTCAATTTGTTTGTAAAAGGAATTGCTCTGGATCGTGCATTCATTAGACAGGGTTTATGATTCACCTTACTGTAGATCGTGATGTATAAGTGGACCTTTGAATCCTCCAAAAACAGGAGTCGACTTATATACTGAGTATAAAATGTCAGCCACTGATGTGGGTGTTCACCATTTTGAAGCATGAGGAAAAAACTGGTAATTCCTATTAAACTAATGTGACATGGTTTATTCAATGAATTAACTATACAAAGATGCCTTTAGCACAATCACAGCATTTTAAAATGTACAACTCTGCATTCGATGCAGAGTTCATCAAATTCGTTCTGAGTCACTTTGGCCTGGCATCATCATAAGGATCCCATTCTAGATCAGATGTGACGTTTTTGTTTTCAGAATCATCCCCCCAAAGCAAATCATCAAATCATTGTCCTCTCAGCCCATTGAATTGGATATTCCAAATTTTTTGAATGTTCTGATGACACTATTTCCCTAATAGCATCCCACGATTTGATGATGAAACCACACAAATCATCAAATGGGGCATATTTCCACTTTTTTTCTCCATCAACCATCCACTTATTCCATTTGATGCAAACATGACCCTCAAAGGGCTTATTGAAGCATGCACCCAAATGTTGAACTATGGACTTTAGACTCCCTGGTATAACTGCAATGTGGGTTTTGTTTCTTCTAAGGCAGCATCTCTTGATCTCATCAGTTATTTTGGACCTGAACATGTCCCACACTGATAAGCTCTATTTTTTTACGTAGGTCACTGAGCCGCCTATTCCACATGTTATTGATCCATATCCTCATTCATCCAACCATTAACCTCTGCAGGGAACTTGATGTTACACATGGTTTTACATTTGAAAATTACCAGAGACTTTAATCTTGTTCTGTTGGCCATGCAGTATCATCATGAATCTTGTTTTCACGTCATGCTGTTTTCAATGGAATTGTTTTCGAACCTTTTCACACCACGGTTTGGCTGTTGGGCACATCGAAATTCATGGGCATTTCATCCATGTTGCTGATGTGACTTAATGGATACTCATGTTTTTTTAGTGGGTACTCATGTTTTTGCTGTTGTCTGAGATGAACAGCTGGCAGCTGGTAACCTTGGAATTGAGGTCTCTTGGTAGTCTTTGAGTGAGCTTAGTCTTCTGCTGCAACACTATACCATTTTGTTCTATAAAGTGGCTACACCAACTAGCTATTGGTCTGAAATCTTTGCTGGACTTGGGGCTTCAGTTGGCCCACTTAACTGCATTTATGGTGATGATGTAGCCATTCCAATGATTTTCGAGGACCTCTTCCGATAGATGCTTTTCAAGACCAGTCCAGTGGCTGGTCCCTGTTCTCCTGGCGCATTTGGTCTTGAGCATCTTCTTCAGGATGGTTTCCTCCTCCTCCTATTCTTGCACCAGTTTTTTCACTAACACCAAATTCCCTCGTTGCAGCACAGCTATTTGATGCGTTAGCAAATATAACGACTTTTATCTTGAAAACAACTTTGTGCTCAATTCTTTTTGCTAGAGGATCCATTTCTGTTCATTGCTTTCCATGCCATGTGGGGTCTGCGCTGTGTGAGTGTGTCTTGAACTTCCATACACCATCTTTGCAACACAGTCTGTATTGCCTGCTTGATCCCATGTCCTGAGTTAAAGTATAAGGTAAGCAAAACATGCATTTCTGGGGTGAAAAATTGAGGCCGACTACTTTTGCGAGAATAGCATTTCGTGATGAAAAGATGCATCAACTTATATGTCGAACATATGCAAAAGCATGATTTTTTGATGCTGAAACTGAGGTCGTCTTGTATGCCAGGTTAACTTATATGCTGCGATCTACCATATGCAAAGAAAAAATCCTCTTTACTTGACTGAATCACCATTCCTAGAAGGATAATTGTCAGTGTTGTAATCAACAGCTGTGACACAGAGTGAGATGGGGTGGTTTGCTTCACTTGTCATTAGGAGGTGATATGTACTACAATAATACTGAAGAAAAAGGTGGAAAGCTGAATTCTTTTTAGTTTAATCAATAAAAAGTTTTGGAATTCACTCAGAAAACAATCAAAGCAAGCACCAAGTATAAGTACGGCAATGCTTCAGGTGGAGTCTATAAAAAAAATCATCTTGCATTGGAAAGTGCATTAGTTGCTTGTTCCGTTATTATTGTGGAGGGTACTTTCATTCTCAGAAATTGATCATGTTTGTAAGAATGTAATTGAAGGAACCTTCTTAACTGGCATCCTGTAATGGGGCAGCTGCAGGTAATCGATCCGTATGAAACACAATGCCTAAAGCATAAAATGCAATTGGAAATGTCCAATGTTTAATTAGTTTGCAAGCCCATACAAGGAGATTGGTTTATTTTACAGACTCTTCTTCCTTGAGCAGACTCTTAGGGATACAGGAACAGGCTTTGGCCATTTAGCCCCTTAAGTCTGCTCTGCCATTCAATGAGACCATGGCTGATCCATGACCAGAATCTTTATATCCCCACAAACCTTAACATCTTCAGCTAACAGAAACCTATCCAACTTGGATTTCACATTTATAATTGATCGAGCATCAACTGTATTTTTCAGGGGAGAATTCCAAACTTATCCCAACCTTTACATGTGTTTCCTAACTTGACTCTTGAAAGGTGGGGCTTTAAATTTTAGACTATGTCCCCTAGCCCTGGACTCCCTGACCAATGGAAATAGTTTTTCTCTCTCCAGCCTATTAGTTCCTGTCTTTGATCATCTCCTCACTCCTGGCCTGTTGGTGCTCTCAATGGCTCTTGCGAGCTTCCTTGGTCCTGGATCTGTGAGCTTTGGCCTGGTCAGCCAGAAACTTCTTGTAGAGGCATGCCTGACCGTTTCGTCTGAAATGAGTGCCTTTGTTATCAACCTTCATTGTCCGCGGAAGTTGAGTACTCTGATTGACTAGCTTTTACCACATTGCCAGTGTTTCATTTACTTTTTGGAGGGGGGCAGGAGGGAAGAGAAGATATAACTTGTGAAAACTAACTTTTTGTCTCTGCAGGGTGTTATTTTGCTATTGTTTTGCGTCTACCCTAACTTGTATTTTCAATGATGCTGCCAGTCCTATCCTGTTAATATAACATGTCCAATCAAACAGAATCTGTTCCTTTCATCATTTTGAATAGCTCAGTCACACTACCTTAAAGTCTACACCTCTTCAGTGAAAGAAATCCCATTTCTTTGAGCCTTTCTGAATAACTAAAACCCATAGGGCTCAGGGTTATTCTGATCCATACCCCTTTTAAGCTCAATATTCCCCACAATTCAAGGAAACCAAGCTGGGCCCATAATTTTGAAATAAGGCCTTAATTAAGCCTCTTTTAAGGCAAGTATGGTATTATTAGTTCTACATTGAATTAAGTGATACAGCTGAACACTTCATGGTTCTCCCTATGGCATTCTGACACTGATTGTGGACCTTCCGTTTTTCAGATACTAGCCTATGTTAAATAACTGACTGCTAATGCTTAGATAATGACTTACTCCTCTTCTTATACTCATGCAGATCATTGCGTGCAATCCTGGAACTCAATTAAATACACCTATCCCTTGTTTAACACTCTTAATGTGTTCCTTGAAAATGGCGTGCTAAACAAAAACATGCTCAACAAAAATCACTTTCCCATAAGAAAACATGTAATAAGGGTGGGCTACGTTCCTGATCTGTAACTTCCGAGCCCTTGCTCGCAGCGAGGACTTGGGAGAGGAGCAGCAAACGAGATAGTAAGTGGGAAGCAATGAGGGTTTGTGAAGAAGGAAATGGTGAGCGAGGGGATCAGGAAAGGTGGCAAGTGGGAGGGTCAGGAGGGAGAAGCAGCCAGAGCAAGGGAATGAAGGAAGTAGGAAGACGCAGTGAGCAAAGCAGTGGTATGTTTTAAAAAAAAATACTGAACATGCAAAGTAATTGCGCTAAAGCGATAAAGGTGTCAGCGCTATTTGGGGAACTTCCCTAATTTACAAATCTTGCTAAAACAAAAATGCGCAATTAAAAGAAATCTGTTTGAATTAGCAGTTCACACAATAAAGCTCCCATTGTGTGGGTGCAGTAAAGGCCATCAGGATCAGCAATCCAATCTTTTTCGAGTGCCTCGATCATAGTCAAGATCATTTCTGCAATGACCAATAAGGCTTCAATCCTGGTAGCCTCTCCTCCTATCAGCATTGGTGAGTTTGATCGTCTTCAGTAATGACAACATATGGAATGTCACCATTTTCTTCATTCATTCATGGGTGTGGGCATCACTGGCTAGGCCAGCATTTATTGCCCAGCCCTAATTGCCCTTGAGAAGGTGGTGGTGAGCTGCCTTCTCGAACCGCTGAAGCCCATGTGGTGTAGGTACCCCCACAGTGCTGTTAGGGAGGGAGTTCCAGGATTTTGACCCAGCGACAGTGGAGGAACGGCGATATAGTTCCAAGTCAGGATGGTGAGTGACTTGGAGGGGAACTTCCAAGTGGTGATGTTCCCACGTATCTGCTGCCCTTGTCCTTCTAGATGATAGTGGTTGTGTGTTTGGAAGGTGCTGTCTAAGGAGCCTTGGTAAATTCCTGTAGTGTTTTTTGTAGATGGTACACAAAGCTGCCACTGTGCGTTTTTGATGGAAGGAGTGAATGTTTGTGGATGGGGTGCCAGCCAAGTGGGCTGCTTTGATCTGGATGGTGTCAATCATCTTGAGTATTGTTGGAGCTGCGCTCATCCAGGCAAATGGAAAGTATTCCATCCCACTACTGACTTGTGCTTTGTGGATGGTGGACAGTCTTTGGGGAGTCAGGAGGCGAGTTGCTCGTTGCAGGATTCCTAGCCTCTGACCTGCTCTTGTAGCCGCAGTATTTATATGGCTAGTCCAGTTCAGTTTCTGGTCAATGGTAATGTTGATAATGAGGATTTCAGCGATGGTAATGCCATTGAATGTCAAGGAATGATGGTTGGATTCGCTCTTGCTTGGAGATGGTCATTGCCTGGCACTTGTGTGCCATGAATGTTACTTGCCACTTGTCATCCCAAGCCTGGATATTGTCTAGGTCTTGCTACATTTGAACATGAACTGATTCAGTATCCGAGGAGTCATGAATGTTGCTGAACAGTGTGCATCATCAGCGAACATCCCCGCTTCTGACCTTATGATGGAAGGTAGGTCATTGATGAAGCATCTGAAGATGGTTAGGCTGAGGACACTACCCTGAGGAACTCTTGCAGTGATGCCCTGGCGCTGAGATGACTGATCTCCAACAACCACAACCATCTTCCTTTGTGCTACGTATGACTCCAGCAGAGAGTTTTCCCTCTGATTCCCATTGACTAAAGTTTTGCTTGGGTTCAACACTCGGTCAGATGTTGCCTTGATGTCAAGGGCAGTCACTTTCACTTCGCCTCTGGAGTTCAGCTCTTTTGTCCATGTTTGAACCAAGGCTGTAATGAGGTCAGGTGCTGAATGGCCCTGGCGGAACCAAAACTAAGCATCGGTGAGCTGGGTATTGCTAAGCAAGTGCCACTTGATAGCACTGTTGATGACCAATTCCATCCTTTTACTGATGATTGAGAGTAGACTGATGGGGTGGTGATTGGCCAGGTTGGATTTGTCCTGCTTTTTGTGTACAGGACATACCTGGAATAGCTTGGCTAGGGGTGTGACAAGTTCTGGAGAACAAGCCTTCAGTGCTATTGCCGGATTGTTAGGATCCATAGGCTTTGCAGTATCCAGTGCCTTCAGCCGTTTCTTGATATCACGTTTAGTGAATTGAATTGGCTGAAGATTGCCACCTGTGGTGCTGGTGACCTCTGGAGCAGGCCAGGATGGATCATCCACTCGACACTTCTGGCTGAAGATTGTTGCAAATTCTTCAGTCTTGTCTTTTGCACTGATGTGCTGGGCTCCCCCATCATTGAGGATGGGAATATTTGTGGAGCCTCCTACTCTAGTGAGTTGTTTAATTGCCCACCACTGTTCACGAATGGATGTGGCAGGACTGCAAAGCTTAAACCTGATTCATTGGTTGTGGAATTAACATTGTTGAGTTGACATTTTCATCATTAATTGACATACCAGTTCAATGTGCCCTGCAGTCCCTCTATGGCCCTTGGTCACTCTGATTCCTATCATTGAGATTATAAAGGCAAACCCTGAAAGTAGGAAAAATGGAAACACAAGTTCAAATGGTGACAGGTCAATTTGTGGCTAATGATCTACTCAAGGAATGGACTTCTGGATAAGTAATGAAGGCAAAACTGGTCAGATTGTTGAAGAGAAGCTAACTCCTAAATGACTGAATGAATGATCTAAAGCAGGCTGAATAGTCTTACACATCCAGATTCATCTTGTGACTCAAAACTAGTTTTAAGATAAAGCTATTTATCTGTTAGCAACACAGAAAATTATAATTGCCTCTTTACATCTTTCCAGGTTTTAATGCCACTTCATTCTGTTTCACTTCTCAGCTCAAGGTTAGGCTGTTGAGTAATGTGTTAATTGTGTTTGCTGTCTATAGTAGTAAGTACACGTTTTTATGACTGTGGGAAGTTCATTCCTTACAACGGGAGGATTTTATAGTTATCTCGATTAAACACTCGGCCACTGCTAATATTTTGAGAGTAAATGCATCTTATTTTTTATTTCCCCTCTTCATTTACACAGACAAGCGAACAACCAGCTTCAAAGTTTCTACCAGTGCCAGCCTAAAGTCACCACTTGGTGCCTGAGAGTGGACAATGTGATGCTCCATTTCACTTCCCCTTGCTGGTTGGAAATTGCTATCTATTGATTGTTGGGCCGCACAGGGACACAACTGAAATTAGGAGCTCTGAGTGTGGCATGGATGTGTGTCCTGCTGATGCGCAAGAGTGTTAGGGCTGCAACTTGCTTAGTTGATAATTTTTAAAACACGCTTCATTGTGCACTGTTTTACACATGGCGCCTTATTGAGTTTAAGACTGAACTTCTGACCTAACTCAGTGTAGTGCACAGGTCTTTTGATGCTCGCATAGCACATAGGAGAAAAGTGGGAAAGTAGTCAGTGAACGAATCAGATAGTGTGGTGGCGTAGTTCAGCGAGCCAGTGCAAACTTGATGGGCTGTATGGCCTCCTTCTACATTGCAAAAATTCTTTGATTTTGTGGTTATGTTACTGGGCTAATATTCCAGAGAGTGCAGATTCAAACATTCATAACAGTTTGGGAATTTGAATTAATTGTGAAATAAAGATGACCATGAAGTTATCAGGTTATCGTAAAGCCCAACTAATTAACTTCAATTAAGGAAACCTACCTTCCTTATGTGTGGTCTGGCCTATATGACTGAGGCCAACACGAACGTGATTGAATATTGTGTGCAGTTTTGGTTTCCATATTTAAGGGCAGATACACTTGCATTGGTGGCAGTACAATGAAAGTTCACTAAGTTGGTCCCTGGGATGAGAGGGTTCACTCTTGATGAGAGGCTGAGAAAATTTGGCCTACTTCAGAGTTTAGAAGAATGAAACATGAAGGATTCTGAAAGGGCTTGACAGGGTATACACAGAAGTTGTTTCCACTGGCTGGGGAATCTAGGACATGGGGGCACAGTCTTGGGAAGAAGGGCTGATCATTTAGGATTGAGATGAGAAATTTCTTCACTCAGAGGGGTTGTCAATCATTAGAGGGTTGTAGATGCTCCATTGTTGAATATATCTAAGGCTGGGGATAGGCAGATTTTCGGTGTATTGGAATTGAGGGATATAAGGAACGGGCAGGAAAGTGGAGTTGAAGCCAAAGGCCAGCCATGATCATATTGAACGGTGGAGCAGGCTCGATGGGCCATCTGGTCTATTCCTGCTCCTATCTTGAGTACTTTTGTGACTCTTAACTGTCCTCTGAAGTGACTCCATTCAGCTTAATCAAACAGGGCAACTATAATGAGCAATAAATGCCGGCCTTTCTTGTGGTGCTCACATCCTGGGAATGAATTGAAAAAGCAATGCACCTGGTCAGGCACTAATGTTTGATGATTGCACCAGGGGAGAGTTTAATTTGAGGGAGGAAATGCAATTCCTCAAATGGGGAATTAAAAGAAGTGAACAGCAGGACTAAAGAATAGATGGAATGAAATTTGTGCTTAAAATGTCTGATGTGTGTTGCGTGATTTTGCTCCTTTGCCAAAATATGACTTAAAACCTTGAATGTATTTGCAGACAAATAAGTGAGACCACTGGGTATTGACCGGAACTTTATTTGAATGTTTATCTTTATAATAAAATGCAGGTGCTGTGTAACAGCTCAAATAATGTGAATGCTGAAGGGAATTAATTATAAAATTGTTCACTAGAACAAGTCTTTAATATCTGAATTTTATGACCCAACCAGTTCCATCTTGTGCTTGTTTACATTTTCCATGAGGAAGCTGTCCTATCTGAGCATCTATTGGCTGTTTAAATAAAGATTGTAAATGCTGGTGCTCCATTGCCTGCGACATCTGTAATCTTAATTTTTATTTACACTAATTGGTATCAGTCAGAATTGCTATTGTCATCGTGACTGGCTCATGACTGTCTTAACCATGCACAACACGTAGTGCCTGTATGGACCTTGATGAGCAGCACAAAGTTGCAAAAAAAAAAGCACCTTTGTTTTGTGAGCAGGTCAGCAGAGTTGTCCAGTGTTGCTTATTCTCAGTAAAGCTCCCTTTCCAGGGGAAACATCTCACAGCATCTTTTCAAAAAAGGTAGTAAAATTTGAAACTTTACCCCATGGCTCCATCAGGCTTGGACCCAAAGTGCAGCTACTATCTGTTGACTCGCAGGTAATTTGTAAGCACGGCCTTGGTGTTTAAGGCCTCAAAGCCAAATTGCTGTTAAATACTGTGTAACTTCATACAGAGGTGGATTGAGAGAGGTTGTAGACTCATAGTAGTTTCAGCTCCTGAAGTTTTTCTCTCTCCCAAGTGAAAGCCTTTGTTAGTCAATAGTTCTTCTTCTGGTGTGTGATGGGAGAATTTCACAGATGTCTGTGTTTCAGTAATCATCGTAACATCTTTTTTTTAAAACAAGAAAAATGTGTCTCACAAAACAAGTTGTGGTCCATTTTGAGAACTGAATGCTTCTGCTGTTCATGGAGATTATCTGTAAACTTTGGAATTCTCTCCCCAAACCTTTGCATCTTCATCCTTAAGACAATCTTTAAATCCTGCTTCGTTGAACAAGCATTTTGCCACCTGTCCTAATGCTGCCTCCTTGTCAATTTTGTCTGATTATGCTCTTGTGAAATGTCTTGGAATGTTTTACTATGTTGAAGGTGCTATATAAATGCGTGTCACTGTTCTAGTTTAGAATTAAATTGCTTACTAGTTCTCTTTCCCACCTTATCTAGATAAATCTCTCCATTTTCAGGAGCATGCTCCAAATGAAGAGTAAATCAGTACATTTCACTCTTTTCCATTTGTTCCTTTTTTTAAAACAAGGTGATTGTGATTTGGGGCCTTCTCAACAGCTAATTCATTTGAACTGTCTCCAGTCGTCCAATTAACCATCAAAGTTGATCCACTATTTCTAACACCGAAGCTTACAGCCAGTTTAAACAGGTTTGAGCCTTAAGATTTCTCCTGGGCATGATGCCAATGGCAACACATGCAACGAATTGCGTTTAGTGTTGACATCTTCTTGCTACTTTTTATTTGGCTTAACTCACCACCTCGCCTGTGTTTTTCCTTCTGTGTGAAGGTTGACCCTTCGCTCCCTATTGCTGTGAAGGAATAAGCCATTGATCACAACAGGAGGAGTGATCTCATGCGGATGTTGGCATGAGTTGTGGACCCAACTAACTAATTTCAAAGTAAAAAAACAGAAAATGTTGGAAACAATCAGCAGGTGAGGCAGAATCTGTGCAGAGAGAAACAGAATTACCGTTTCAGGTTGTTCACCATTTCATTAGAACTTGGAAGGTGTAGGAAAAGAACAACGTTTTGGCAAAACAGAGCCAGGGAAAAGAGATGGTGAGAGTTCGGGGCAATGGGGAACAAAAGCGAAGGGTAGGTGTGATTACTCGACAAAAGGATGACGGTGCAAGGCAAAAGGGGAAGATAATGGGATAAACATGGAAACCAAAATATGGATTCAGAGAAGGTGTAAATGGTTGCAGCACGGCCAAGAGAAAATTGGAGCAGTGTTAAGATTTGTTTTTAAACAACAAACCAGTTTGGGCTCAAATAAACGGAACTATGTATTTATAGGTTGGAAACTATAACCAGAGATTTTTAGTTGAAACAAAAATGATCTAAAGGTCAGGACAGAGCTCTCGGGTTGTCATCGCATGGTTGCTTGGCAGGATATTTGGTATTGGTGTATTTTCAAATTAAATTGGTCTCAAATTTTCGAATGTTAATTGAAATATTTTAGTCCCCTGCTTCCTTTTTATTCTATTCTGTCAGCATGTACAGAATAGCAGACAGCCACGAGCTGCACTTTTATACGTGGAAGGGATTTTTTATTGGTCCATTGGAGACTTTATTTCAAAATAATAAGTGCTATCCCTGCAGCCCAATTATGAAGAAAAAATTAGTGAGGATTTTACTTGCCCTTTTGTAGAGTAGGCTTCACACTATACTACTGATGCACAGTGGCCTTTTGTGTTGGTTTATGGTTTTTATCAATCTGCTGGCATTATTTTGGACCTCTGCTTTTTGTCCATCCACAGCCTTTCTGCACTTAGGGCGGCAACCAGGCACAATTACTTTTTAACCTTTAACCTCACGTTCTGTGTAACATCCCTGTGAAATCTATATTTTTCTTTCATTTACGCTGTGCTTTGAGTCGATGCAAAACAGGTTCTTCGGAAGGAAGTTGTATGAGAGATCGCCTGCAGTGCCTTGGGAGGAGTCACTCTCCCAATGCTTGTATTTGACACCACATGGCATTGGATATAGTGCCAGTGCAGTATGTTTAGTAAGTGTTATAGGGTTCTCTGGACTCCTGGAACACTTTCAAACCTTGTGCACACTTGATATTGATGCTTCTGTCCATGCTGTCGTAACATTTTCAAATCTAATGCCGACAGTGGGTTCTCTCTGCGCTGTTATTAGTCACCAATATTAGTCACAGTTGAATAAAATAATTACTGTTGAATACATTGCACCACAGACAATCTTAAATTGCTCTCTTTGTGTGTGTGTTATGGACAGGGGAGGGAGGCAAAACTGAACTCCTTTATTTTCTCGCTGTCTGTCAGTAAGCAGGGGTGTTTTAATTTTTGAAATAGGCTGTAATGTGTTTCCCAAACCTTTAGTTTGTGAGGTCAATTTTTAAAGTGACTCACAGCACTAGGGTTAAATTACAAGTATAGTTTAATCACACATTCGAATCCGGGGACTGGTCACAAATTCGTATGCAGGCACAATCATGATAAAGAAGATAGGAAGTTTTACAACTTTGAGTAACTTAAAAGAAAAACCACAGGCATGATATCAGTTCACGTGATTACCAGAGTCCAGTGAGGGTTCCATCTTGGAGGAACTACAGTTCAGGTTTGTTCAGTTAGCTGAAGCAGGATTTACAGAATTCCTTTAAAATTGTTGAGGATGTAGCAGGATTAGGTTGGCATATAGAAACTTGGTCTGCACAACAGGTGATGGCAGTAATCCACCAGACAAACAGGCTCTGAGAAGGCTTAGACTTGATGCAAGCTGTTGGTCAGTTGGAGTCATTTTTTGAGGTTTCCAGGCTGGAGTTTAAACAGCAGACTGAGCTGAGACTCTAGAAATGTAATGTTAAAACTTTCCAAAGGCCAGAAGCTTAGGTCATGTGATGTTGCCCATTAATGAGTCAATTGCAAGCTAACAATCAGTTTCTATGCCTCTGGTCAAAATCCATTGTGCACCTTAGGAGATTGATGGTGGCTTTTAGAGCCTCTGCAAGTATAATGAGTTACAATGGCTTTCCCTTTGTTTTAGGACCAGGCTGGGGGTGGGTTGGAGGGGTTTGCAGATTGGATGCTGGACCCTGGTTTCGTTGATTGTAATGTGTCCTCACAATGAGTGGTGTGAGATTCCACAAGGATGAGGGTTGAGCTTTTGTCCTGTAAGTGTTGGAAATTTTAAGAAACTGTAGCTAACTTGTGAATCATGCGACCTGTAGCAACCATCTTTTGGTTCAGCAAGGTCCACTTTTTAAATAAACAAAAATATAAGGTTGATTTAAACAGTTTATGATCTCTTTCATATCTTTAGGACTTGACAGTTTAGTTCTAGGTTTTCACCCTTGAACTTTCATAAAACCTTGGTTTGGTCTCAACTGAAGTATTCTGTCCAATTCTGGGCACCTCACTTTAGGAGGAATATAAAGACTTTAGAGAGGCTTCAGAAAAGATATACAAGAATTAAAGATTGATTAAAATCAACTTCTGTTATGGCCAGGGGCTGAATTAAGGCAAGTTTTACAATCAGCTGAAGTAAAATACAAAAAAACAAAAGAAAGAAAAGTAGAAAGAATAAAAAGTTCGAACGAAAATTCACAGCAGCATTGCAACCAACAGCATTACCATCAATTCACCAGGCAGTCGTATTATTATTATTATTATTATTTTGTAACTGCCTTGAGATTGTCCACCACTTAAACAATGGCCCTCTATTTGATGCGGAAAGCACTCCCCCCCACCCCAAAACACCCTAGCCAAGATCTTAGATTGGTTGGGTGGGCTCGGCGGGGGTGGTGGTGGAGCTGACCACCGCACGCGATCGGCTTGGCACCAGGATTTCACGCTGGTGGGCCAATTAAAGCTGGCCCAGTGTGGGTCGCGAGCTTTAGTGCTGAGTGCTACCTGTGCTAGCGGGGGGAGGAGGGAGAGTCGGATCCAACGCTCTTTCACGCACGCGTGCGAAAGAGCACTTCATGGAGCTGCCTCAGGGAGATTGAAGAGCTTTTTAAAGAAATTATTAAAAACATTGAAAATTTAATGAAACATGTCCCCTCACGTGGTTGTGACATATGAGATGGAATAAGTTTTTATTTTTCAAGAAAAGTTTTTATTCAATTTGTAAAAGTTTTAGGAAATCTCATCCTGCTCATGGATGAAGTTTCCTAAAAAACGTAGAGGCCGCTTTGGACTTTTCGCCTGCCCGCCAACCGTTATCACGCATCATTTTATGTTCCGGTGTGTAAGACCCGCCTCCGCACGCCGAATATAAAATTCTGCTCCCTGTTTCTTGGACACTATTGCACTCCTGCTCAATGTTGCACAGAGGGTCAAAATCGATAGTCCTTTTGAGAGTGCCTCCGCAGGCCAAGGGGTGGTGGGGGAGGGGGAATGAAGAAGTAGCTGCTGCTTGACTCTATGAGACTGGCTGCAGATAGACACCATTCTCAACGACCCAATTGGCCCGCAGAATGATGTTGGCGAACTTGAGGTCAGCGAAGGTGGTTGAGGTCGGGGCTTTGATTGCCTGGGCTATTCTGTAGCGAGTATCATGCCCCCCCCCCGCGGCCTCTTTATTTCATTCTTCATCTGCTACTGCAGGAAAGGGTCTTCACATTGGGGCATTTTTGGCTGTAAGTGAGAGCAGGTTCCAGGTCTTAGGAGTTCAGCTATGAGGATGGGTTGGAAGTGGGGTTGTTCCTCTTAGAGAAGAGAAGGTTGGGTGGCGATTTGATAGAAGTGTTCAAAATCATGAGCCGTCTAGAGTAAAGAGAGAAAAACCTCTCCATTGGAGGATGGGTCGATGAATTAAGATGAATGGCAAAAGAACCAATGATGACATGAGGAAAAGATTTTCACACAGCAAATGGTTAGGTTCTGGAATTCATTGATTGAGAGTGTGGTGGAGACAGATTCAAACATGACTTTTAAAAGGGAATAAGTGCCTTAAGTGAGAAAATTGGCAGGGCAATGGGGAAAGAGCAGGGGCGTGGGACTAGATGAGTTGGTTGCGTAGAGAACTAGTATGGACCCGATGAGCCAAATGACCACCTCCTGTGCTTAGCCAGTATATAATTCAATGATTGACTTCACGACTGGATAGCTTACATATGCTCCTTCGCTTTGTGAATGAGTGTGTCATGTTTCCTTGAATTATTCTCTTTTTCAGCTTTCTCCTTAGATGGAGGCTCCCGTTGGGCAGCCAGATGCACTGCAGAGACCAACTTCTCAGAATGGTAGTTACTGTTAGGGTTGCCAACTATTATAAATGTATTCCTGGAGGTTTCATCACAGGACTTGCCGTCACACTCCAGCCATGCATCGGCCAAGTGTCCATCCTTGCGACACACTGCCTTCCTACGGCAATTGGAAAGCAAAAAGACTTATTTCCCAATTGGATGATGCTTGACTGTCAGCCAAATAGCCCTTGACCGCCCCCCACCCCCCATTTTCGATATGTTTATACCTGGTAAAGAGAAATGTTCAAATAAAATTACAAACAAAACTCAATCCTTTATAATGTCCCTATGATTTTTCTCTGGGGTTGCACACACTGGCGTCCTGGAGATTGATCTTCAATTTCTGGGGACTCTAGGCTAATCCTGGAGGATCCGCAATCCTAGTTGTTGTGTAAGTGCAGTCTGTTCCCGCCAATTCTGAAGCAGAAATTTAATGAATGCGCCACATCCCCAAAGAATATTTATCAGCGTATAGTTTAATTTAGTAATGCATTCAAGGTTTCCCTGTTGATACCAGATGCTAGGCCCTAATTGGGTTTTGACTACCCAAAAGGGCTGTGGAAGCTCAATCATTGAGCATGCTTAAGACAGAAATCGATAGATTTCTGAATTCTAATGACATCAAGGGGTATGGGGACAGTGGGGGAAAATGGCAAAAGAGGTAGGTGATCAGCCACAACCTGTTTGAGTAGTGGAGCAGGTGCGACAGGCCAAATGGCCTACTCCTCCTTTTCCCTATGTTCTTCAACAGCAGATATAAATCACAATTCTTCCTTCTTTGAATTATTACTTTGATTTTTTTTTCATTTGACCTTCTCGAGCATTCTTCAACTACATATTAATAATTTTGTGATTTTCCATCTGTGTTTTGTGGCCGAAAACTTCAAGCAAAGATGATGAGATTACATTTGGAGCGAAATTGCACCCTGCAGTTGTAGTATGCTAATGGAAGAAAATTCAGTGAGAAAAGATGATGTGGTCCCTCTTGCACACTGAAGAAACAATGGCTGTAATTGATTTTAAAGGAAAATTCAATAATTGGCTGAAAAGAATCTTAAAATGGTATTGGGAGTGAGCAAGCTTACAATCGCATCCTTGCAGACTGACTGGCTCTTGTGAATAGATACTTTGCCTGAAAACTGATTATTAAGGCTCCATCTGTGCGTGTTCAAAATGATTTATTTTCCTTTGTCCTTTTATGGGGTGTGGGTGTCACTGGAAAGGCCAGCAATTGTTGCTCATCCCTAATTGCCCCTGAACTGAGTGGCTTGCTAGGCCATTTCAGAGGGCAGTTAAGAGTCAGCCACATTGCTGTGGACCTGGAGTCCCATGTAGGCCAAACCATGTAAGGAAGGCAGATTTCCTTCCCTAAAGGATGTTAGTGAACCAGTTTTTCATTGGTGATAGTTTCATGGGCAGCATCACTGAAACTGGCTTTCAATTCCAGATTTATTAATTGAATTTAAATTTCACCAGCTGCCATGGTGGGATTTGAACCCATGTGCCCAGAGCATTAGCCAGGGCCTCTAGGTTACTCGTCAAGTGATATTACAACTACACCACTGTCTTTCCTGATAGGGAACACTGTGCAAAACATGGAGTGGGATTACAGAAGGGGTCTTGAGGAGAAAACACTGTTGGACTGCATGGTTTGAAACACCTACTTTGATGCTGCAACATTCTGCGATTCTTAATACGCCGCGGATAGTCTTGGTTTTTTTGTTCTCCAGGGTGCGTCGGTTCTTGATTTACTAGGTGTTTCTTTTGTGCCAAAAGTGCCAGGGTCACTTGTGTATGCTCCTTCATTTTGTGACTTTGTGATTATCATGTTGAATTATTTTTCTCTTTGTCTTTCTTCCATCAGACAGATGGACACTCTTACTTGGCAGCCGGATGCATTACAGAAACCAGCAAGGCTGCTTAGATGGAAGTTTCACATGGTGGTATTGCCACAAATAACCGTTACAGAGGCCTAGAAATCATCAATAGCTAATCACATTAACTAGGTCAATGTATGAGACCTGCTTTCATATCTGCATAGTAGTTATAGAAAGGTCAATGGCAGACAAAATCCATGTACTGAATTATTGTCTCAGTATGGAGTTTGAAAAGTTCTGTGATAAAGGGCTATAACAACTTGAATTTAAGAAAGGTTAAAATATCCAGCTAGCATAAGATTTGGAGAGACAGTATAAAATAAAGGGCGAGCCTCTTAAGGAGGTGCAGGAACAGAGGGACCTCGGTGTATACGTATACAGGTCATTGAAGATGGCAGGGCATGTTGAGGGAGCAGTTAATAAAACATATGGTATCTTAGGCTTTATTAATAGGGGCATTGAGTACAAGACTTAGGAGGTCATGTTGAACTCGTGTGAGACACTATTTAGGCCTCATCTGGAGTACAGTGTCCAGTTCTGGGCACTATACTTGAGGAAGGATGTGAAGATATTGGAGAGAATACATAGGAGATTCACAAGAATGATTCCTAGGATGAAAAACTGTAGTAATGAGAATAAATTGGAGAGGTTGGGACTCTTTTCCTTGGAGAAAAGAAGGCTGAGAGGAGACTTGATAGACGTATTCAAGATCCAGAGGGGTACGGACAGGGTAAATAGTGAGAAACTGTTCCCACTCAAGAGAACACCAAGAACTAGAGGGCACAGATTCAAAATAATTGGCAAAATGAGTAAATGTGATGTGAGGAAGAATTTTTTCACCCAGAGGGTGGTTGGAGTCTGGAGCAAACTTCTTGAAAGGGTGATGGAGGCAGGTTCGATCGAGGTATTTGAAAGGGAATTGGATTGCTATCTAAAAAGAGAGAATGTGCAAGGTTATGGAGATAAGGCAGGGGAGTGGGACTAGGTGGAATGCTCTTTCAGAGAGCAAGTGCAGTCTTGATGGGCTGAATGGCCTCCTTCTGCACTGTCAAGATACTTTGCTAGTGTTGTTTTTGAAGTGATGGTCACAGATGAAGGCGGTACCGTACAGTAAATTACACTGTTGTGTTGTATCAGAAGTGATGGTGCATAGTTCTTCGTCTTAGGTTCATTAAAATTCAAGATTGAATGGTAAAGCAGTAGGCTCTTTAAAAGCTAAATACAGCAGATGCTGGAAATCTGAAATAAAATCAGAAACTGCTGGAAGTATTCAGCAGGCCTGGCAACATCAGTAGAGAGAGAAGCAGAGTTAATGGGCTGAATTTTCCTGGCCCATTTGGAGTTGGGACGGGAACCGTGAGATCTAGCAATATACTCTGGTCCAGGCAGTTAGAATCATAGAATGGCTACAGCACAGGAGGAGGCCATTTGGCCTGCCATGCCTATCCCTGCCTCTGCAAAACCTATCCGAAAACTTATTGGTTAAGCGATTTTCCTTAAGAGCTATTAGGAAACACTACCATTCACCAAAGCAAGGGAAAATTTTGAGATGCTCATAACTACATAGAATTTTATGGCCTTAGAAACAACCCATTTGACCCAGCCAAACTCTGCCTTGCTTATGCTCCTCCCATCTTACCTTCCCTAACCCTATCAATGAATCCTTGGAATCATTTCTCCTTTATGTACTTAACTAGCTTACCTTTAAATGCATCTATTCTCCTCAACCATTCCATGTGGTGGCAAGCTGCATGGGAGATAACTGCTCTGTGTCCACAAAGAGAACTATGTCCGTTTATGATCATTTTTAGTCTGATTGTATCAGCAGAGACAAGATATAGTTTTTCCAGCTAGTTTGAGAAGTGCACAGTCACAAATGTGCAAGTCACGCCTGCTTGCACTTTGAACGACAGTAAACATAATTTGGTGTTTTCATATTGAGCACTTCTGTAGTCATAGTCACTGGAGTCTTTACAACTGTGCACTGGCTTTACGTGATTATCTTGTTGCTGCAGAATTGCACAGCCACACCTTTCATGAGCTTACAATTTTGCCATTGGGATAATAGAATCAGTGGCAGAAAGGCAAGTCTTGGAGCTAGTTTATGCGCATTGTTGCTCCCTGAGCTAGAATACTGAATGTAAATAGGATCAGGGTGTTGTGGCAGCAAACTGACATCAACTGCATTTGGTAGACTCTCGGTAGGCTTCAGCTGCTTAGGGTGCTGTGCTCCTGAATCGGTCTCGAGTTGGGCTTGTTCATCACGAGCCAAACTCCTCCCATTGACCTTCCTGAGCGTCAAAGGTTATGAGATAGATAACAATAGCTTGACATTGGGTTCTGACTGAACAGTTCCTTTGTCAACTCCTAAATGTCTGATCTGATAGCAGTGCTGCAATAGTTTAAATTTGCAAACATGTGTATTTAATTAGCCAGCTGGAGTTTAGTTCTCACACAGCAGTGTTGGCTTGTACAAAGAGATGCGTAGAAACTGCAGATCTTTTTCAAAAGAAATAAAATACCCTTTTGTATATTCATTAATAGTATGTGGGTGAAGCTGGCAAAGCCACCATATTTAGTCACTCTAATTGCCCTTGAGAAGATGATGATGAGCCATCACCTTTAACTACTGCAGTCTTTGGGGGTAAAGGAGCTCCCATAGTGCTATGAGGAGGAGAGTTCCAGTGCCTTAACTGAGTGACAATGAGGTAAGGGTGATATATTTCCAAGTCGAGATGGTGTGTGACTTGGAGGGGAACTTGCAGATGGTGGTGTCCCCATGCTGCTTTGGCCCTTGTCCGTCTAAATGGTAGAGGTAATGGAGGCTTGAGGTGCTGTTGAAGAAACCCTGGTGAGTTGCTGCAGTGCATACCTGAACAATTTTCTGCTTTGCCAGGTAGATGATGTAACTAAATTGGCTAGGGGCACAAGTCTTCAAGGCTACAGCCGGGATGTTGTTGATACCCATAGCATTTGCTATAACCGGTCTGCTTAGTTTGTTCCTGATATTGCAGAATCAATTATCCCAAGGTGTATTTAATGGTGTGCGAAGAGTTGAAAATTTCCATTTTACATTGATAATATAAAATTGTGTTTATGCTAAAAAAGTTAACTCTGTGTATTACATAAATTTGGCTGGTTCCAGTCAGTCTCCCATCTTGCTGACTAGCTTGGCAAATAGCATTGAAATGTCAGGAAACCCTCAAGCCCCCAGGCAAAGTTGTGCAAATCTTTTTCTGTTGATTTCTTTACAAGCTTGTAGTATAAGAGTGTTCAGGTTAGTAAGGGTTAATGTGGGACTGGGGAAACGGCATTGCCCATGTTATAATGTAGAAAGTCACATTATGGTAGCCTGTGCGTAGAGAAAGTCTGAGAGAATTTGGCACGAAGATAGTACCTAGTGAGGGCTATACCTTAGAGATATATGTATATATTTGTGTGTTAACAATAAATAGTTTATGTTCAATCACACAAGTCTCCAGACCTCTTAGTGAGACACCAAACAACTTTACAATAAAGCTCATGCCTGCCCTGTAACCAGTAATGGGGAGAAAGAAGGATCAGAGTGTATGAAGACCAGAATTGGAAGACTGAAGGGTGTCAGAGGGGGATTTAAAACTGAAAGAGGCTGTGCACATATGGTGGGGCAAGGCCATAAGGTGAATTACTGGATGAGGATGAGGCTTCTAAATGGAATGTGGCGATAAGGAATCATTTACTGTATGCCAGGAAGGACATAGATAATGGTTGTGTTGGACAATGGCAGTTGTGTTGAATCTTCAATTCTTCTTCCAGCTGGAATTTCGACAAAGAAGCTGTTTCCAAGACACATTCTCCACTCAGTGTTAATTGTTAGGTATCCCAATTTCTGTCTGTTGCAGTTACCCCATGGCTGGTAACGATGTTGATCAAATAGTTGCCAGCTGCTTTTTCACTGGTGTTCTTCCATAGCTAATAACAGATCCTATGTAAGTGTGATGTATTTAATCATGATTTTAGCATGTTTGCAGTGGCTATACCCACTGGCTGCATGAGAGCCATGGTTCAGGACACCAATACCAAATCCATCAATGTTAATATTAATGAAGTTCTTCAGTTTTATTCCTCATCCAGTCCCTTTAATGTTATTAGATGTGCAACCTGCACAAAGTCTATATACATCTACCTCCTCTTCATATAATCTAACAGCAGCTTGAAATGTGTGGTTATTTATGTGACATACCTGATTCCCCTTTCAATGCAGCTTCATTGCCCCCTTGTTGCATAGGTTATTGAATTGTTCTGCAGTTAGCACTGCACTAATAGGGATCGGGAAAACACTGTAACATTGAATAAAACTTTGAGGGATCAGAAAAAGGTACACCATACAAAATCCAAATGGCTATGAGCATGTTTAGAAGTGCGCTAGTGTAAGTGAGGCAATTATACCATGTAGATATAGGACAACACTTGGGAGCAGGGAACATATGTGATCTCCAGCAACCCATTTCCCCATGCATATCTTATTACAAACACCAGATGTAGTCAGTGAAGAACTATGACATCCTATATGCCATAAAATGGAAGGGCTTTTATCAAATTGAATCTGGCAATATATTGCCCACTCACCATGTGAAACTCTGTTCAAATGCCTTTGTATATAGGATAATCTTTAAAATCTAAAACCTTTGACAGTTGTAATTTTGACCATGAACTTTTCTTTTTACTTTAATTTGGCAAAAACCACAAGTATTTCAGGTTGACAAACTAGCAGTCTGACCATCACATCCTCTCAATCGCCTGAAATATCTTCCTTCACCACACCGTATTGCCTGGCTCCAGAAGTGCATTTCTTAGCTCAGACCACAATGAGTTCTGTTAGCTGGGCTCCAGCATCCTGGAATGACAGAACCAGAAATACAGGCTTATTGGACCAGTGACCCTGTGCCGTTTTGAGCTTCATCTTTTTTCCAGTATCCATGCCTTTTTAAAAATTCATTCATAGGATGTGGGCATCACTGGCTAGGCCAGCATTTTTAAGAATCAAAGACATTGCTGTGGAGTCACATGTAGGCCAGACCATGTAAGGACAGCAGATTTCCTTCCCTAAAGGACATTAGTGAACCAGATGGGTTTTTTACAACAATCAGCAATGGTTTCATGGTGATCATTAGATGTTTAATTCCACATTTTTATTGAATTCAAATTTCATCACTGTGGTGGGATTTGAACCCAGGTCCCCAGAGCATTACCCTGGGTCTTTCTGGAATATTTGTCCAGGAACAATACCACTATGCCACTGTCTCCCCCTTTCCCCAATCTCTTTTTTTATTCTTCTTGTGTAAAGGTTTACTGTTAAAGGTCATTGACCTGAAACATTGACTCTGTTTCTGTCCACAAATGCTGCCTGATCTGCTGAGTATTTCCAGCAGTTTTTTTTTTATTGATGTCATTTGTTTCCTTTATAAATACAAATATCTTTGGTGCAATAACCACTTGTGTTGTAACATTCCATATTTTAACAATACATTCATATGAATCAAATTCTATTCTGATGTTTGCTCTTTCTGGGTCAATGCTACCTTCTTGATTCACCAATCAATATAAACAATCTTTCACTGTTTGCGCTCTTGAAACCATTGTAATCTAGAAAATCTCAAATCGATCAACCCTTGCACAGTTCTCTGCTCCAGTGAAAACAGTACCATTTTTTGAGCTTTTCTTCATAACCTATAACCTTTTGTTCTTTGTATAATACTCATGAATCTTTGCTGTACTCTTTCCATTCCTTCCTATAATGGGGTGCTCAGAGTTACATTGAATATTTCAGCTGCGACCAAACTAAAATCATATCACATTAAACATCACTTTCATATTATGATATACAAGTTGCTGGGAAAGCAACTTACAATACAATTTGCCTTCTTGTGGCCTGTTCTATCTGTGCTCCCATCTTTTATAGTCTCTACATCAGCACCTCCACATATCTGCTTTCCTCCACTCTGTTAAGAATTGTACAAAGGATACATACCTGACCTGTTAACTTGCCTGTGCTCTCTACTAATGATGCCTGACCTGCAAGTATTTCCAGCGTTTTTCAGTTCCTTTTTAAGAATGTAACTGTTCAAGTTATACTTACTTCCATTGTCCTTTTGTCCCAAATGTATTGCGCATTTCTCTGCATTAAACTTTGTCTGCCCACTTCCCTAACATGTCTAAGCCCTACTGTAAGATGTTGCATTCTTCCTTACACCTTGCCATGTCTCTTAATTTGGTATGCTTCAGAATTTCCTTTTGCTTATGCCCAAACTGTGATGTAAATAAAGAAACAAAACCTGCCCCTGTGGCTCACCACTGCCCACGCCCGGGCACTTTGAATCAAAACCAGTGAACACTATAGCCGGCTTCCTCTTGCCTAGCTAATTGTAAACTCTACTGCTGTACGACCTTTAATGCCGAAGGTCTTTATCTTTCTACCAAGTCTAGAAAGTGGCATTGTCGCAATTCAGTATTTTGTGGGCTTTTACTTTTTCCACATAAAGACCCAAAGGAACTGTCCTAATGTGAATTTTGAGCAGGAATTTACCTGCAGGAGTGGTTTCTTGGGGTTTCCCAGAGTGGGCTGGTTTGGTCATTCAAGGCAATGAAGTGGTATTTAAATTGGGATGGGTAGCTATTTTGCAAGGACCCAAATAATGTGCTATTCACGATTGGCTCCTGGTCGTTCAAGAAACATCTAGAACTTCATCGTTAACAGATTTCTTCGATCTCTTCCAGTTGCTGAAGGGAGACCTTTTAGGAACTAACCTGAGACTGGAAGGGAATCAGAGGGCAGCAAACTGGAAGTGTGGGACCTCGGTTGTGCTTTCCAGTTTCTGCACTGAGTGAAAGGGACCACCAAAGTGCATTAGAGTATGTGTGTCCTTTATTTTTGAAATAGTGCACAAGCAGAAGGTGAACTGTGCCTCTGTATCTCACTGGTTTGCCTCTCCTGGCTAGTGAGATACGATATTGGAGGCTGAGAACATCAGCATGCCAACAAATCTCAGAGCTGCAAAATGGCAGATCATGGGCCATGGTTCTGCATTTGGGTAAATGTTCCCACTGAGCATAAAACTATGTCCTGCCCAATTCAGAAATCGAGAATTGATGAAATGCATGATAATTGACTCCAGCAGTTTTATCCTTTCAGTGAACAAATATTAAGAATTAACATAAAATAAATTTTTCATAGAATGACACAGTATGGAAGAATGCTATTTGGTCCATTGTACCTGTACCAAACCTTTGAAAGATATATCTAATTTGTTCCAGTCCCTTGCCCTTTCCCCAAAGCCCTGCAAATATTTCTCCTCTGTGTACTTCTCCAATATCCTTTTGAAAGTAATCATTGAATCTGCTTCCATCACACTTTCAGACAGTTCATCCCAGATCATAACATCTTTCTGTGTTAAAAATGCTTCCTCGTGTCGCCTCTGGTTCTTTTGCTAATTACCTTAAATCTGTACCCTCTGGTTACCTACTTTTCTGTTGCTGAAAACAGTTTCTCCTTATTTACTCTATCACTTTAACAACTTTGAACACCTCTATTAAATTTAACCTTAATGTTCTCTGCTCCAGGAACAACAAGCCCAACTTCTCTAATCCACCTATGAAACTGAAGACTCACATCTCTGGTGTCATTCTAATAAATATCTTCTGTATCCTCTCTTGGGACCCCCTAAAGCAAGGTGCCCAGAATTGGACACAGTAGTTTTCCATTTGTTTGTGGGATGAGGATATTTTTCAGTCTGCATTAAGTTAAGGAATGGAAAATTTGCTATAATAGTATTGAATATAAATGAGGACTGAACATATGTAATGGTAATGGAAAATGTATGTGTTACTGCAGATTATAAAGAGAATTTAATTTAATAATTAGGTATAAAGGGTATTGAACCCAAATTGTATATGTATGTAGAGGATTGATTGTTGAGGACTAAGCAAAATGCACTGGGATAGGGTTTCTGAAGGGATTCTCCCAATCACCTGTCATAACATAGTTGAAAGATCGAGAGAAGACTTCCAGAAAGTCCTCTTTAATATCTTAGTGTGTGCAATCATGGCAGGGGCTGTCAAAAAGTGAGCGTACTCTTGCCTCAAAAATGAGAAGTGCATATATTTTGGCAGACATGAATTTTGGCTCCACAGTGCTCTGCTTTGGTTCTAAGATTGGGTCCAGGAGAACATTTTTGTTCCCAGCCAATGCCACTTATCAACTTCTTGAGAGACAAAAACCCATCTGCGAGGAAGCTCACTTCAGCCTTGAACATGTGACTCCACATGCTGACCCCTTAAAGGCACCTGCTTGATGGTGGATTAGGGTTGACTTAATGTCGCTTGACTACTAGGACGGTAGAAAGCAAACAAGTTGAGCCTTAGTCTCTCTTTATCTAACAATTCCGTTTTCCTATTTCATGCAAGTATCCATCAAAAGAGGCCAAAAAAAAGCAGAAGGGCATAATGCCATGGTTAATTATCATCCTTCGCACCATCTCATCACTTCAATGAGTCAGAAACTTTTGTCATTTGCTTTTTTCCCAATAATTCAATCACTAAAATGAGCCCACATCATCATTTGACTCAGAAACGTGGGCAGGGATCATTCATTTGCCTTGAGCTTATGTAAGATAACGACACAGCATTGTTCTGGTATTTAGAATGAAGGATAGTCGATTCCAGTCGAAAGCAAGTTGTAAGCATGTCTGTCCTGGTTCATAAACAATTTAGACAATGCATTTATCTGAGGCAGAGTTATGTGTGGCTCATCTTCCTGAAAGTGAATCCTATGCAGCAAGGACAACCCCTAGGTTGTGTGGTGTAATGTCAGGAAACAGTTTCACTGCCTTGTGCAAAACTGAAAAACCTGCTACAACCTTGAATTCTGGTTGAGTACAATCAGATGTAGCAAGTTTAGTTATAAATTCCTAGAACAGAACTCTCTTATATCAATTATAGATATTGTCTACGTGACTTTTTAATGTCAGTGTCAATGTAATCTTTGAGGTGGACAGTGAGCCAGCAACAGTACCTATAGTCAGCGGAAACTAAGTTCTTAAAATTGTGCTATAAGATAAAAGCGTATAAGCATTAAGCATGACAAAGTGTTAACCCATTTATGTTAAATGGGTTAATACCTAAATTGGATAGGAATTTTAGACAAAGTCTCCAATGCTATTATCCCATGGTGTTGTTTCACAATCCAAATATTCTTACTTGAAATAGAATCTTTGAAGAAGAGCAAAGGAGTTTTCTTGGTGTCTTGACTGCCATTTATCCTTCAAGTAACACTACCAAAAGAGGTAAATGGTTGACTAACTCATTGCTGTTTGTGGGATCATGCTGTGTGCAAATTGTCCACCACATTTGTCTACAATATATTAGTGATTACACTTCATTGGCTGTGAAAATTTTTGGGATGAGTCATCTTTTGTTTATTTTCTGTCCCATTACCATCTCATTTTGCCTTGCACCATCGTCCCTTTTGTCATCGAATCTCTCCTGTCATCCACCCTGTTGCAAACTTTTCCACTTGCTCTTGCCCTGCTCCCTCCTTTTCCTATCTCTGTAATTTCTTAAAACCAGTTGCATCTCTAACGTTTTCCAATTTTGCTGCAAGGTCTTTGACCTGAGATGTTATTGCTGTTTATCTCCCCACAGATGCTGTCTGACCCACTAGCTATTTCTAATATTTTCTGTTTTTATTTATTTCCCCGGAGCTTTCGTATGATATTCTGCAATTGGTCACCAGAAACTGAATAGAATATCTAATTTGCCAACTTTGTGTTCTTGGTAAGCAATTTATATCCAACCACTACCATTGCTGTGTTGAGCAGAAATTTATTATTTGATTATCAAACCATACCCCAATGCTAAGTGAAGGAAGCTTTGGTACTTTGGTCATCAACTGCCAGCTGTTTTCTGCTGAAGATTCTTCAAGTGCTCCAAAGTTAAATGTTGCTTGAAGTTTTCAGAGCAGAATGTTCCAACACATGAACCCACCTTCAAACCCCTTTTGATACAACATTCCCTCTTTTAAATGACTGCTTCCTGTGACCAGCAACAAAAGGTTTTCTGCAAACCAACTATGAAACCTGAAGCCAGTTATGGCTGCAATTGATGATTGCTGTGGCTTTAGAACTCAAATGATGTTAATCTGTTTCTGTCAGGTAAACTGCAGCTGATACTACAGAATTCTTAAATTACTTCAATAGAAAGAAGTGCCTGTAATTGATGTGAGTAGTCTTAAGGAGGAGAATTGTGAGCATTCATTGAGATTTTAGTAAATCTCATTATGCACTTGACAAGGAAATACAAGAATATCCCTGCTGCATGCAGTGGTTACTTGTAGTCAGAGCTAGCAGGGAACTTGTTTGGCTCCTGCTCCCTGTCTTCCTGCCAAAAATTGCAGAATTTTTAATATATTTTCATTATTTTAAGGTTGCTTTCTTCTTTAAAGCAGTTTGATCTTGTCAGTGCTTGAGTGCGGTGACTCAAATAAAACTGTTTCATGGCATTCCACTAGTCTGCTTAGCTTTGATTTATAGTACCTGCAGTACATCATTCGCACCTAGTTCCATTAATATTGCGTGAGGACAGAGAAGCATAACCTAGCTTTATGTCTTTGACACTCAGTTATACACTTGTTTCAGATGTGTTTTGTGGGGAGGTGGGTCAGAGCAAGGAGAAGAGCATAAAGCAGCTGTGTCCACCTTCATTGGTAATCAAAAATTGAATAGGACAAAATGTGTTCAGTAATGTCTCGTCCAGTTGATGGAACCGTTCACCTGAGACCTTTTGCTGTGATGGAGGAATCACTTGGTTGTGTAATCAGACAATGATTGATACCTTTTAAGTTGAACAGGCCACTTGTACCAGACCTCATATTAATTCTTTAAGCCTCTCCTGCCACGAGGCAAGGGTACATTTTAAGTGATAAATTAAATGAAGCCAATTTCAACTATACATCTCTTGGGTGCACTGAATAATTTGTGCAAGCTGCTGAAGCAGAAGAATTGCACCAGTGGAAGAATGCCGAAGTCATTTATTCTTTTAACTGATGAGGTTTTGAATGCTGCAAACTTGGTGCCTGCCGAATGCAGTAGGGCAGCTTTTGTTGAGGCATTTCTGGAGAGGTTGTCTGCCTCCATTTGACTGCACTTATCTAACATAGCAGCCAATACATCATTCCTAAATAGTTCCATCAGCTGAGTAAGCAAGTACCATTTTAAACTTAGTAGGACATGAAAATTGTGATACTCACCTTCCTCATTGACCTGATGTTACTTCGACTTTCTCTGGGCGTTGTGGTAAAGTTATGTTGCAAACTCTAGTTGGATGTATCCTTGGAGGTTTGATTGCATGACCTCCCTCATTGGACTGTCCCACATCCACACTCCTGCCATTACTGTACAAGTGGAAAGCTAACAGCTGATTAATTACTCAATTGGATGATTCCTTGCTGTCAGCCACTAGCCTTCTCTCTCACCTCCAATATTTTTATCTTTTTTTTTAAAATGCCCCCGATTGTTTCTTTTCATTCGGATGTGGGCATAACTGGTAAGGCTGGCATTTTTTGCACATTCCTATTTGCCCTTGAGAAGGTGGTGGTGAGCGCCCCCCAACTTCATGTAACGTCTGCTAAAAGCCATGCCATGACCAGTTGACACTTGACCAGTTCACTGACCATACCAAGAATATGTTGCCAATGAGACAGTGCATGGTTCAGGCTGCACTAACTGAGTATTTTTTAATGGTGGGTTATGCTTTCCATCTTTTGTTATTTTTTTTCCTCTCATCATCACTTCTGAGGCCATGATTGATGTGATTAGCTGATTGCTTTAGGGCAGAAAAGAATGATCTGTGTAGCAACTCGACCTGATACTTCAGCACCACCTTGCTCCCTATCTCTGTAAACTCCTCCAGGTTTACAACCCTCTGACAACTCTCTAATTCTGGCTTCTTGTACATCTCTGATTTCCTGAATCCATCATTGATGACCATGTCTTCAGTTGTCTAGACTGCCTAAACCCCCCTTCCTTTCTCTACTCCTTAAATCGATCTCTTTGACCAAGTTTTTTGTCATCTGTCCCGAACTTCTTCATATGTGGCTCATTGTCAAATGTTGCTTGGTTATACTACTGTGATCTGCCTTGGAACAATTTCCTACATTGGAGACACAATAGAAATGCAAGTTGTTATTGTACTTGTCCTTTATGCAATAACATGGCTGGGATTAACTCGATGTTGGGGCCCCGTCTAATCCATGGTATCTTCCATTGAAGCTTTGCTGTTTCTGTTGTAAACTTTTGTGTGGCACCTATGTTGTTTTGCAGTTTCCGTCATGTGATTTCAGTTACAGAAATGTTTAAATTATATATGAAAACTGCACACGTATTCCTGAAGTACTCTCTTTTTTGGCTACCCTGCCCTACCAAATTATTTTCCCTTGTTCTGTGCTCAGTTGTCCTCTCCCACTTGTAAAGCAGTCAGAGTTGTTCTTCAATGTAGAAGATGCTCTACAGATACATGGTGTTCATTTTTCTCTTGCAATTATCTCTCTCTCCAGTTGTGAGCACAGGTGAATTGCAGTCAGCTGATTTCCTAAGTCAACTGTAAATGTGCAGTATGAAGATTCGTGTAGGCTGTTGAGACCTAGGTGTACAAATGAGGTAGAGCACTGCATTCATGAGTTAGCAGCTGAGGAGTACAATACACAAACATTATTGGTCCTACCTAACAATCAGCAGCTAAAATATCCTCCTTGTTTGCTTAAAACAGTTTGTGTAGAAGACTATTCGATTACAGGAATTGGCTGTGGCTGGGAAGACAAATGGAACGTTAAGCTTTCCTTTTGAAGTCTTGAATGGCATTTTGCACCCTAGCATGTTTAGTTTTTTTGGGGGTGGGGGGTTTGGTGGTGTTGGTGGGAAATGAAGAAGGAACAAAAAATATCGGTAGGCAGTCTTCACCTTATATTTTAAACTGGATAAAACATTGGTGACAGACTGTTGGAGTCAGGTTTTAGAATGGAGATTGCCAATATCATTTTAAACATCGTACAATAGAGCAGTGGCTTTCAAACCCATTCCGCGTATGGAACCCCCTGGGGAAATATCGACACAGTCCTGCACCTCTCACTGCCCTGTCTCTATTTATGAAAACAGTAATCTCATTGCAGAAAATGCTTTTCATTAGAATACAGCAAAGACTAGCAAAAATGGAAGAACTTGGAAATAACCAAAACTAAACTAATTTCTCAGAATTTGGTGTCTGCCATGGCTGGCCTCAGATAGTTAGAAATCTGATATCCTGTTTGAAAAGTGATGCGGGGAAAGAAAGAAATTTTCATTTTTATATAGCGCCTTGCATGATCTCAGGAAGTTCTAAAGCACTTCGCAACGAATCAAGTGCTTTTGACACATAGTCATCATTGCAATGCAGGAAACATAGCAGTCAATATACACGCAAGAAGATCTCAACACGACGTGATGTTATATTGCCCAGATAATCCATGTTAGTTTAGTAGGGTGTTGAATTATAATTTTGACCAAGTGACTAGGGCTTTCAATTCTCCAAATCCAGACCTAAAAAGAACAACACATGTCCCCAGTTTCCAATTAAAACCAAATTTTGAATATGTTCCCTAGAGTTCAGTTATAATATAGGCTTGTGGGCGATTGTATATTTTCCAGTTTTTTTTGCAGTGTAAGTCCTAAAGATTACTATACCAGTACTGCACTCCTGGTCTCCTGTGCATGAATCCGTTGACTCTGTCAGCTAGATGTGGACTGTTAATGGATAATTAATTAAATTAAATTGATCATTGTGCATTGAGTGCAAGTTGTGTTAATGCTGCAGCCTGCATATTATTGTGGACACATTTACAGTGAAAGAGAATAGGATACGGTTGATAAATGGTGGAAAGCATGTTAGCCATTACCCAAGAACGATGGTTGTGAGTTGACTGGAAGATTCTGCGGGTTTGAGATGGCGAAGACTGATATTGAATAAATGGTTTGTTTATATCTTTCACTGAGAAAAGTATCTTTCCTGCTGTTGATGGACAGGATTGTATTACTCCATTTGGATTTAAACACAGTTTGTTCTTTTGTCAGTCTAGTCACTGACAGATTGGGATGAATGATGCGTGCGTAAAACATGATGCTCTAGTGTTTGTTACTCTCATTTTAGGAATCTAAGGGGAAAATTTTCAATCCCCGTGAAACCCAAAGGATATGGCACTACAGAGAATTGGTACTACAGCATTATATTCTATTTCCAATTAGTTCTTTTTTGAGCTTAGGGTTTTTCTGGGTGAATGGGATTGGTGCGTTAGCCTCATAGCACCAATTCGGGAGGCTGTTTCACTGGGGTTATGAAACTTTGCGGATCTGCATCTGAAATTTTAAAAAATGACGACATTTGATATTTTCCCTGCCTTTGACTTGGCGATGCCGTTGTTGGGGAAATGTTAAGAGCAGGAGCTATCAAAAAGTGAGACATCTTGTAGCCTTGTTGAAACTTATGGAGCTGTGTTTGTTTTCAAGAACAAGAGACATCAGTGAGGCCACATTTTTAAACCAGAAATGGCAGAGACCTGAAGGTGCTCTCAATACCGTGTTGTTCCAAGGAGCTTACTCGGGTTTCTATTGAGGAGCAACTGGCACAAAATTGGCTGCCCATGAAAGCTGCCTAAATAGATAGAAAATGGTGATTTTAAAAGATGTTCACATGATAGATAACTCTCCAGGAGGAGAGTTCTTTATTTTCAACAAGACCATCCAAAGGTTTCCAGAAAAATGTATCTTTGTACTAACACAGTCATTTATGCTTTTCTGAGAAGTTCTAACCTCATGTATCACTGGTTTGTTTGGTCTAGACCAGTATCATGGCCACAAAACTTTTGAAAGGAGAAATGCCAACTTTGAGGTTTCCCTGCCAAGATTGAATGCAGCAACAGTTTACTGGAATGGCAAAAAGCTACTGGTTGTCCTGGGATTTTAACCTTCGTCTAGGTGGCTTATGTTTGTGAATGTCTCACCTATGTGTATGTATGTAAGTATACATGCCCACGCACACACATGAAGTCTCTCTTATTTTGACAATATAGTGCCTTCTAATTTCCTGGTTAACTTCCATATACCTCTGAAGCTGGCTATTGGGCATGGGTAAAGGTGACTTCGGTCTGCTCCAATTTTCTTTTCTCTTTTTTCTTTTACCATTAAGCTTTTCTTCCCCCTCACTCATCTTTCTTGTCACTATTTTTCTCCCTTCCTTTCCTTCTCCCTCCCCCTTCCAACTTCTTCCTCTTTTCTTCCCCCTTTATTTCTGCTTCCATCTGCCCCCTCATTCCCCCACCTCATTGCTCCTCCCCACTTTCTCCCCCATTTCCCTCCCATTTTCATTCTTCCCAAGAAGGCATTGCAAATCTGTTCTGCCGGGATCATAGGGGAATGCTGAACAGTCTTGGTGTCCCTGACAACAAGAGAGGGGTGGATTGGTTGCTCCCTGTCTCTTGGGTGACAGTGTGGAAGTACAGTGTGGATATTGTGAGACTGAATGAAGGATAATTGTGGTACTTGCGTCAACCTGATGACACTTGCTGTTTACCTGTCGAGATTGGGCACTTGGGAATGGTGCTGCAGAACCAGGGGGGCTGTGCAATAGTATTCTCCAGTGTGAGTTGGTGCTTTTGGAACAGAAGAGAGAAATAAACCCTAAGGAACTGTGTATATATCATCTATCGCGGGGTGGGGGGAGAGGCGGGGGGGAATAAAGTCATAAAAGCCACATGAACGAAGACCTTTGAACAGCAAACAAGCAATTATGTTCCACCCAAACATCACACAATTTGTATGACATGGTTTTAATGAAACAGATTGCATCCGCCAAGCAATTTTATCTCCTGTTGCTTTCTATTTATGTAGACTTGGGCTGAAAGAAACTGAACTTTGCAGTATGTAGTCAAATTACTGTTGCCTGACATGTTTTTTTTATTTGATCATGGCGCATGGGCTTCACCAGGCCAGCATTTACTGCCTATCCCTAATTGCCCTTGTTCAGGGGGCATTTTTTAAGAGTTAACCACATTGTTGTGGGTCTGGAGTCTCATGTAGGCCAGACCAGGTAAGGGCAGCAGATTTCCTTCCCTAATTAGTGAACCAGATAGATTTTTACAGCAATCGGTAATGGCGGGGTTCGAACCCGGTTCCCCAGAGCATTACCCTGGGCCTCTGGATTACTAGTCCAGTGACAATACCACTATGCCATCGCCTCCCCATACTTATGATAATGACTTATTAAAACTTAGAATTTTGGACAAAGCCCAGCCACATAACTCAGACAGTACAAAACCCAATTTGAAGTTGTATGTGTAGTACTAGAGTGTTCGGGACTGTAAGGGTTAATGTGGGACTGGAGAAACAGCACTGCCCAAATTATGCTGTAGAAAGTGAGTCACATGGGAGCAGTAGAGTGTAGGAGTGAGTTTGGTAGAAATGGCCAGGACTTTACGATCCCTCCCACCCAGCGGGATATTACGGTGCCGCCGAACAGAATGGAGATTTAAATGGCTCGTCACATCCGCCGGGGGAGGGGTGACACGTCGTGGCGAGGCCGAAAACCCTGGTCGTGTTGAAGATAAAACCTGGTCAAGACTGTATCCTGTGTATATGTGTATGGTTTGTGTTATTAATAAACAGTTATTATTCAACCATACAAACCTCTGGACCCCTTCATGAGATGACACATAACCTTACAACAGTATGAAAGATATGCAGGGTATACCAAGCTTCTCAAGATGCTCCTTGAACACTGTGGGGAGGTTCCTATTTAGTAGAATGGAGGAGAATACAAAAAGAAAATGTTTTGTAATAATTTGCTTTTCTCTTTTATATTGTTCAAAATAGCAGGTACAAGCCTAATGAACAGGGACATTTCCTGGTGCCCTGAGCAATATTTCTGTGGCCAAAAAAAAAGCCACTACCATATATAATAGATTAGCCCCCAATTCTTGTCACTGCTGTGTGCAACATGGCTGCCTTTAGTACTTCAATACTTCAGTTCATTGTGCATGATATGCTTTGAGATATTTTGGAGCGTTGTAATGAGGTACTTTATAAATACAAGTATCTCTTGTTTTTCAGTTCCAGGGCAGAACTGTTCTTTCATCTTGGGAATGTTCTGGCAAAATCAAATCTGAAGAAGGCCAAGAGATTCCTTGAATCATAGAAATTTGCAGCATAGAAGGAGGCCATTTGGCCCATCATACCTGTGCTGGCTTTTTGAAACAACAAACATGCTTCATCCATAACCTTGCCCTCAAGCTACCGACCAGTTCCTTTTTAAAATTATCTCTGAAATCAGCCTTCAGCAGCTTTTCAGTTACAGTGTTCCCGGTCCTGACAATTCTCCGAATGCACAAAGTTTTTCTCAACCCATCTCTAGATCTTTTCCAATGATTTTGAATTCATGACCTCTAGTGTTGACCCATTCAACAGAGGGAATAGTTTTTTCCCTATTTACTCTGTCATAGCCTTGCATAATCTTGAAAGCCTCCGTTGGATTACATCTTAAACTTTTTTGTTTGGATATGCCCTTATTTCAAACTCTCAGGAGAGAAAGCCACAGTACATACACACTATGGGATAATGTGCAATGTCATTGTAATGTAATTGTGCAATTACATGCCTGTTACTTGCACCTAAAATATTTGGGATCGACTTAACAGATAAATTTAACTTGCATACTTTCCAATCCATAAAAAATGGAGAGGATTCCAATGTCAGGGAAAAATACAATGAGTGACTTCTTGGACTTAATGCTCATGCAATGATTTAAATGCTTGCATTTAATTTTTCAACCTGATTGTATACCAGGATTTAAAAGCCGCCTTGACAGTGTAAAAGTTAATTACATTCGCACCATTTCTTCTCATGTTGTGTCAGCTGTGGCTTAGTTGGTAGCACTATTGCCTCTGTATCACAAGGTTCAAGGTTCAAATCCCACATGAGGCTTGAACACACAAATCACCAGTGCAATACTGAGAGAACACCTTTGGATGAGATGTTAAATTGAGGTCCAATCTATCTGCTTTGTTGGATGTAAAAGATCCCATGGCACGATTTCAAAGAAAAGTGGGGAAATTACCCTTATTGTTCTGCCCAATATTTATCGCTAGCTCAGCAGCGCTAGAACAAATTTTGGATTTTTGCATCATATCATTCCCTTCTTGCCTCATAAATGACGCAGTCACGGGAAACAGTTCTCAATGCTTACACCCTGGGACTGCTCCAGTGAAGACATGGCCCCAAAAGCCAAGAAGAGTGTAGCCCCCAATTCAAGACGCATCCCTGGAATGCCTTTTGTACACCATGGAGGCCCATTGCGACTTCCTCTATCCCTGCTCTGGCTGCAGGAGGCCCATCAGTCTCACCACTCCGGAGGTGGTGGCAGTGGTTTTCAGTGCCAATGCTGTAAGTCAACCATCTCATCATTCTCAACTCACCCACTCACAAGTCCATCATACATTCACTGGCATCTCACTCACTGCCAGCTCAAGTGACATCACTACTCACTTTCTCACACACACCCTCACACCTCCTTCTGGCCTCATATCCTCTGGAGATAGCCTCCTCATCCTCATCTGGCGTAAAAAACTGAGCACTGTGGTCACTTTCACAGTGACTGGCAGTGGATGCCCTCCAAGCCCCTGTGGTGCAAAATCCTGCAGTAGCTGCCATTTGTGACCCACCAGTTCCCTAGAAATGCACAGTCTTCGGCGACACTGGCTCTTGGTCATCAGCAAGAATGACAAGCGCTGTCTATAGACCCTGGGCCTAGAGAGGCGCCTACGAGCGATGGCTCGCTGTGGATCTTCAGCTGTGTGTGCAGGAGGCCCTGCGCACCTTGATCTTTAGGATGGTTCTCCTCCCTTTGGTGAGCCAGATGCTTTTGTCGCACTCTGCTCTCTCTCTCTCCTCTGCTCACTGTAAACCATGAGGCACACCGCTAGATCCCCAGTCTCCATGATCCTGATATTCTCCTCCTGCAGGATCAAAGAGAGAGACACGAGATTTAGCATATGTGTCTTAAGGATCTCTTGGTTAAGTCTCTGGTTCCGGCTGCATCTCAAGACCCCTTCACGCACGCTGGAGAGTGCTGACCACCACTTGGATGGCCAGTGTGTAGTGTGTTTCATAGCTGTGTGAAACCCCACCCACCTCTGCCCCACTCCACTTGACCAATTGCCGGCAGCTTCGGCCGCTCAACTACATGCTGTGCTCTCAGCTCAGGTACAGGCATTCTCCTAACCCACACTGCAAGGCTGCACCATTAGCTTGAACTATGGAGGAGACTGGTCCACACCTGAATAAAGACATTGCAAGGGGCTTTGAGAGCCCCCACTAGTGACTGCTCCATGGCCACCTTTCACAAGGGGATTCTACAACTTATGCAGTCATTCAATTGCCTAAAACTCTCACTAATTTGCAGTCTGCACCCGAGGCGTGAAAAGATCTGGAGCATTTGGTGGTGCATTCATGCTTTTGCTTTGTTCGAATGGGTGAAGATGCTTCAGAGGCCCAAATCCAAGCATGTCAGTGGCGCTGGTGCTGAATGGGCTCAGCTGCGAAAGAATGCTCACTTTAGATGAGTTTTTTCACATGTGTGGCAGCATCCCTCTCCCTCCCCTGTCCCTCCCCCAATCTGGCATATACCTGTGTACTTCCGTCAGTCTGTGCTGCCTTACCCGCACTGGAGCCCTTGCCCCAGCACCGCACTGAAAGCGAGCCAGGAAAAAGCGACTTGCCTGTGCCACCCTCAAATGCCTATTCCTTGATGTCCTATGGGTGATGCCCATGACCGCGATGCAAGGCTGCATGCACGCACCTTCGAGTTCCCTTTGAACTCGTCAGGTCGCCAGGTGCACGCCTTTTAAAGGCAGTCGTGAAACTCACTGTTCTGTAGTCACGTTGACGTGGGAGGTAAATTTGAGCTGGAGGGATGATTCCAGTGTGCATCACAATGATGAGATGCAAAGGCATTAAAATTAAGTTCCTGAAGCAGGACGGTGGGAAACGAGGCCTGCCATTGATTGGTGGAGCGGACGATCGCAAACTGGTTTCATTATGGCATAAAACCAATTTTTGGCCTTCTCACCATATTGTCCACTCACGCCTACCATGACACCTGCTGCCAATGGGTGCAGAAAATTCCGGCCATTGTAGGAAAAAATGGTGCGAGTGTAACAATTCCACTGTTAGGGCAGCTTTTAAATCCTGTTATATAATCAGGTTGAAAATGAAATGCAAGCGTTTAAAAAGCTTAGTTGTCGAGGAAGTCACTTTCCATTTCCATATTTTTCCCTGATGCTGGAATCTTTCCACTTGTTATGAATTGCAAGGCGTGCAGTTTAAATTTGTGTTTTATAAATCTCAGATGTTTCAGGTACAAGTAACAGGTATGTAGTTGCATGAACCATCATGGCATATTGTGTGTAAGCTGTAGCTTTCTATCCTGAGAATCTGAATCAAGGGCGTGTCCAAACGGTTAGAAAAATCTTGTAATCCTGACCTCCATTTCTGTTTGGTGAGCTGATGTACCTGTGGAGTTGTTTGTTAACCTTAACTGCTGGAGTCAGCCACAGATGCACCAGCATGACATGTTTCCATTTTCCACACCTGCCATCACCCTGGGGCCCTTCTCAGTGAAAGTCACAACTCCTGATGCCCGGTGCTATGTGTTGTAGCTGTTGCAACTAATTCTGCATTGGTCTTTGCAGCCAATACAAAGAAGAGACATTCCTCTTGCCAGGCAGGGCTGGATGTGAATCTGAGTCCCAGAGTCAAAACCCATGGCACCACCTGATGTTCATCTAATTTCATTTTATGTTAATATTTCAATAGGATTCAGTGTTCTCTATTTCTAGTCCATAATTTTTATCCTTATTCATAATTTATGTATCGCCATCACTTGGCCTATTCTCTCAGCTCACCTGCTCAGTCTTATTTTATTGTTGCACCCTGGAAAACTGAAATGCAAATTTGCCAGGAATATCTGTTCTTGAATCAGGAATTCGAGAAACTGCAGCTGGTTTCTCCAAACCTTCAGTAAATCAAATTTAATTTGATAGAGATGCAGAGTTAATTGGACTTTGAAGTGGAACAGAACAGACATACACTGGATTTTGTGAAGAAAAATGTACTTACTTGGAAAGTATTCTGCTTCGATTATGAATATATCAGGAAGATTGCCCTATTAGAATTCTATCTGATTACTGAAAGGGTTTGGTCCATTGGAATTCTATATAATGAGCTGAAGGTCCCACAAAAGTCAAATAAATGACATGTTTTTGTGTTGTCGGTTGAGGGAGCTGCATTGGCTAGTGCACCAAGAGAATACCCTCCCCTTCTTTGAATACTGCTCTGGGATCTTCTTTACATCCTTCTGAACAAGTGGATGGTATCTTGGTTGAATGTCTCATCAGAAAAATAGCACCCTTAACAATGCTACAATTCCTCAGTCCACCTAAATGATGGTTGCGGCCTTGGTTTAACAACACTGAAATAACAGGCTAAGTTATGCGTTGAAGTGTGTAGCAGGGCTTGAATCCATATGCCTTTATAAAATAGGAGCAGAAGTAGGCCATTCAGCCCCTTGAGCCTGCTCCACCATTCAGTAAGATCAAGGCTGATCTGTTTGTGTTTCGAGTTTTACATTCCCATCTACCCCTGATAACCTTTGATTCCCTTGCCTAACCAGAATCTATCCACCTCCGCCTTAAAAATATACAATGACACCGCCCCCACCACCTTCTGAGGCAGAGAGTTCCAGAGCCGCACGACCCTCTGAGAAAAAAAAATTCTCCTCATCTCTGTTCTACAAGGGAGATCCCTAATTTTAAAATAGTGCCCCCTAGTTCCGAACTCACCCATAAGAGGAAACAACCTTTCCATGTGCATCTCGTCAAGACCATTCAGGATCTTATGTACCTCAATTAAGTCATCTCTCACTCTCCTAAACACCGGTAGACACAAGCCCAGTCTGTCCAACCTATCCTCATAAGACAACCCACTCATTCCAGGTATCAATCTAGTAAACTTCCTCTGAACTGCCATCAATACATTTACATCCTTCATTAAATAAGGAGACTAAAACTGCACACAGTATTCGAGATGTGGTCTCACCAATGCCCTTTATAACATAAGCATAACATCCTTACTTTTATGTTCAATTCCTTTCATAATATGGAACAGCATTCCATTAGCCTTCTTGATTACATGCTGTACTGCATACTAATGTTTTGTGACTCATCCATGAGAACGCCTTGGATTTCTGCAGTCATTCTCCATTTAAGTAATACTCTGCTTTTTTATTCCTCCTGCCAAAGTGAAAAAGTGAAAAACTTCACATTTCCCTACGTTATACTCCATCTGCCAGGTTTTTGTCTACTCCCTCAACTTATCTATATCCGACTGCAACCTGCTTATGTCCTCTTCAAAACATACTTTCCTACCTATCTTTGTATCATCTGCACATTTAGTTACCATGCCTTCATGCCCCTCATCTACGTCGAGGATGTAAATGTGTTGGAAGCAGTTCAGAGAAAGTTTACCAGACTAATACCTGGAATGGGTGGGTTGTTTTATGAGGAAAGGTTGGACAACCAATCTTGAATCCACAGGTGTTTACAAGGGTAAGAGGCAACTTGATTGAAATATATAAGATCCTGAGGGGTCTTGACAGGGTGGATGTGGAAAGGATGCTTCCTATTTTGGCAAAGCCTAGAGCATTTATTGCCTATCCCTAGTTGCCCTTGAGAAGGTGGTGGTGAGGGCTGCCTTCTTGAACTGCTGCAGTCCATGTGGTGTAGGTACACCCACAGTGCTGTTAGGAAGGGAGTTCCAGGATTTTGACCCAGCGACAGTAAAGGAACGGCGATATATTTCCAAATCAGGATGGTGAGTGACTTGGAGGAACTACGAAATGGTGGTATTCCCATCTATCTGCTGCCCTTGTCCTTCTAGATGGTAGTGGTCGTGGGTTTGGAAGATGCTGTCTAAAGAGTCTTGGTGAATTCCTGCAGTGCATCTTGTAGATGGCACACAATGCTGCTGCTGTGTGTCAATGCTGGAAGGAGTGAATGTTTGTGGATGTGGACAATCAAGCGGACTGCATTGTCCCGGACGGTGTCAAGCTTCTTGAGTGTTGTGGGAGCTACACTCATCCAGGCAAGTGGGGAGTATTCAATCACACTCCTGACTTGTGTCTTGTAGATGGTGGACAGGCTTTGGGGAGCCAGGAAGTGAGTTACTCATCGCATGTTTCCCAGCCTCTGACCTACTCTTGTAGCCACAGTATTTATATGGCTATTCCAGTTCCATTTCTGGTCAATGGTAACCCCCAGGATGTTGATAGAGTGGGATTCAGTGATGGTAATGCATTTGAACATCAAGGGGCGGTAGTTGGATTCTCTCTTGATGGAGATGGCCATTGCCTGACACGTGTATGGCGTGAATGTTATTTGCCATTTTTCAGTCCACGCCTGGATATTGTCCAGGTCATGCTGCATTTGGACATGGACTGCTTCAGTATCTGAGGAGTCGCAAATGGTGCTGAACATTGTGCAATCATCAGCAAACATCCACACTTCTGACCTTATGATGGAAGGAAGATTCATGAAGCAATGGAAGTTGGCTGGGCCGAGGACACTACCCTGAGGTACTCCTGCAGTGCTGTCCTGAAGCTGAGATGACCGACCTCCAACAACCACAACCATGTTTCTTTGTGCTAGGTATGGCTCCAACCAGCAGAGTTTTCCCCCTGATTCCCATTGACTCCAGGGCTCTTTGATGCCACAGTCTGTCAAATGCTGCCTTGATGTCAAGGGCAGTCACTCTCACCTCACCTCACCTCGGGAGTTCAATTCTTTTGTCCATGTTTGAACCAAAGCTGTAATAAGGTCAGGAGCCGAGTGGCCCTGGCGGAGCCCAACCTAGGTGTCAGTGAGCAGGTTATTGCTAAGCAATTGCCCCTTGATAGCACTGTTGATGACCCCTTCCATTACTTTACTGATGGTCGAGAGTAGACTGATGGGGCCGTAATTGGCTGGGTTGGATTTGTCCTGCTTTTTGTGTACAGGACATACCTGGGGCAGTTTTCCACATAGCTGGGTAGATGCCAGTGTTATAGTTGTACTGGAACAGCTTGGCTATGGGTGTGGCATGTTCTGGAGCACAAGTCTTCAGTCCTATTGCTGGAATATTGTCAAGGCCCATAGCCTTTGCAGTATCCAGTCCCTTTAGCTGTTTCTTGATATCACATGGAATGCATCAAATTGGCTCAAGACTGGCATGTGTGATGCTGGCGAGCTCCGGAGGCGGCTGAGATTTATCATCCACTCGGCACTTCTGGCTGAAGATTGTAGCAAATGCTTTAGCCTTATCTTTTGCACTGATGTGCTGGGCTCCTCCATTAATGAGGGTGGGGATGTTTGTGGAGCCTCCTCCTCCAATGAGTTGTTTAATTGTCCACCACCATTCACAAATGGATGTGGCAGGATTGCAGTGCTTAGATCTGATCCATGGATCAGATGGTGGGAGCAGAGTCTTTGAATATTTTTAAGGCAGAGGTGGATAGATAGCAACTGGGTGATAGGTTAACAGGGGGTAGGTGGGATGCAGATTTCAGGTTGCTGTCAGGTCAGCCATGATCTTATTAATTGGTGGAGCAGGCTCGAGGGGCTGAATAGCCTATCCCTGCTCCTTGTTCGTATGTTGTTTGTATGATGTAAATTGTAAAAAGTTGAGGCCCCAGTACAGACCCCTGTGGGACTTCATTTGTCACATCCTGCCAATCAGAAAAAGATTCATTCATGCATACTCTCTGCTTTCTGTCAGCCAGCCAATCTTCTGTCCATGCTAATATGTTGCCCTCTACACCATGAGCTTTTATTTTCCGCAATAACCTTTGGTGTGGCACCTTATAAAATGCCTTCTGGAAATCCAAGTACAGCACGTCTACAAGCTCCCCTTTATCCACAACACGTGCTACTCCTTCAAAGAACTTTAATAAATTGATTACACATGATTTCACTTTCACAAAACCATGCTGACCCTTCCCAATTACCTTGTGTTTTTCTAAGTGCCCAGTTATAACCTCTTTAATGATTGACTCTAACAACTGCCCCACAACAGACGTCAAGCTAACTGGCCTGTAGTTTCCTGTTTTCTGTCCCCCTCCCTTCTTGAATAGAGAGGTTATATTTGCTCTTTTCAGTCTGATGGAACCTTTCCAGATCCTAGGAAAATTAACACCAGCACATTCACAATCTCATTAGCCACCTCTTTTAAGATATAGGATGAAGTCCATCTGGACCTGGAGACTTGTCAGCCTGCAGCTGCATCAGATTGCTCAGTATTGCTTGCTTAGCGAATATAATTTCACCAAGTTCCTCTCTCCCCTCCACCTCCTGATTTACAGCTGTTACTGGAATGTTTTTTATATCCTCTGTAGTGAAGACTGAGCAAAATATTTGTTCAGTTCATCCACCATTTCTTTGGAGAGAATTTTCTCTCTGTCGGGTGGGCCAGTTGGGAGTGGGTGCGGAGCCGATCGCCGCATGCTGCCGTTTTATGTGGGTGGGCCAATTTGCACGTGCGTGAAGGAGTGCAGAAATCTCCCTGAGGCAGCTCCATGCCTCAGGGAGATTAAGTTCAGTTCAAAACATGTTTAAAGTTAAAAAAAAAATAAAATTATTCAGGCATGTCCCCTCATGTGATAGTGTCACATGAGCTGGGACATGTTTATGAACTTTAATAAGTTTTATTTAATATATAAACCCTTTATGAAACCTCATCCTGCCCGTGGATGAGGTTTCATGAGAAGTCCAAAGGCCGCCTGGCTTTTTGCCTGCCCGCCAACCTTAAGGTTGGACAGGCAGCCCTGACAATCACTTTAATTAGGTAATTAATGGCCTTAACAGGCCTTTGATAGTTCAGTGGGCGCGCAGCTGACTCTGGCGTGCGCCCGCTGAACTTAAGTTTGGAATGATGTGTGGTGACGTCGGGGACACCCGGCCGATGTCACAGCGTTTTATGCGTTGACGAGCGGGCACGGCACACTGTACGGAAGATTTTGGCCCTTATTATCTACTATTAACTTCCCATTCTCAGTCCCTAGAGGATCAAAACTCACTTTATCTACTCTTCCTGTTTAAATACCTGTAGAAACTTTTGCTATCTGTTTTTAGATTTCTAGCTAGCTTCGTCTCACACTCTAATTTGTTTCTCCTGATTAACCTTTTAGTCATTCTCTGCTGTTGTTTATATTCTGACCAATCATCTGACCTGCCATTCACCTTTGCACAGTTATATACTTTTCCTTAAGTTTGATGCTTTTCCTAACTTCTTTAGTTAACTGCGGATGGTGGGTCCTCCCTTTAGAATTTTCCTTTATAGTAGGAATATACTTATTCTGAGTATCCTGAAAAGTTCCTTAAATGTCTGTCACTGCTTCTGTATTGTTCTGTCCCTAGCCTAGTATCCAAGTTCACTTCAGCTAGTTCAGCTTTCATGCCCACATAGTTGCCTTTATTTAAGTTTAAGATACTAGTCTTAGACCCACTCTTTTCCCTTTCATACAGAATGTAAAATTAAATCATATTGTGGTTGCTGCTACGTCAGGTTGCCTTTCCTCTGAGGTCATTCATTAATCCTGTTACATTACATAATACCAAGTCTAATATAACCTGCTCTCTGGGTGGTTCCAGAATGTGCTGCTCTAACAAACTATCTCAAAAGCATTGTATGAACTCCTCATCCAGGCTACTACTGCTAACCTGATTTTTATACATAGATCAAAGTCAACCATGATTATTGCCTCCCTTTATCATAAGCAGCCAATATTTCTCCTGTATACTTTGTCCTAAAGTGCGGTTACTGTTAGGGGGCCTGTAGCCTACTCTCACTAGTGACTTCTTTCCCTTACTATTCTTCATTTCCACCCAAACTGATTCTACATCCTGATCTCCTGAGCCAAGATCATCTCGAACTATTGTACAAACGTCATCCTTGATTAACAGTGCTACCCCTCCGTCTTTACCTAGCTTCCTATTCTTCTTGAAGGTTATATACCCTTCGATATTCAAGACTCAATCCTTGTCATCCTGCAGCCATGTCTCCATAATGGCTATCGGATCATATTTACTTACTTCAATGTGTGTTATCAATTTGTTTACTTTGTTACGAATGCTATGCTCATTCAGATACAGAGCCTTTTGTTTTGTCTTTTTGTTATCTTTCTGACATCTAGTCTTGATTCCTGGTGCATTCTTAGGTTTTTTTCTCTCTGTCCCTTCCTGCCATTCTCTGACCATCATTTCCTATATTACTAATTTCCTCTCTTACCTTATCTCTACTCTTTGATACGCCACATCTTTCCATATTTGATTCCTTGCCCCCACTATTTCATTTAAAATCCCCTCTACTTCCCTAGTTGTGCAGTTCGCAAGAACACAGGTCCCAGCATTGTTCAGGTGTAGACCATCCCAACAGTACAGCCCCCACTTTCCCCAGTTCTGGTGCCAGTGCCCCATAAACCAGAACCCAATTCTTTCACACCAGTTTTTGAGTCACGTGTTCATCTCTCTAATGTTATGTGCTCTATGCTAATTTTCACGTGGCTCAGTTAATCATCCAGAGATTATAACATTTGAGGTTCTGTTTTTCAATTTAGTACCTAGCTCCTCCTACTCTCGATGCAGAACCTCTTTCCTAGTTCTACCTATGTTGTTGGCTCCTACATGGACCACGACAGCCGGATCCTCCCCCTCCCACCGCAAGTTCCTCTCCAGCCCTGAGCAGATGTCCTGAACCCTGGCACCGGGCAGACAACACGGCATCTGCACTCTCGCTCTTTGCTACAGAGAAATGTCAATCCCACTCACTATACTACCCTACTACCCCTACTACCACTACATTCTTTTTTGCTTCGCAACTTTCTGTCCATTGGAAATCTGTACAATGCGAGTGAATGGAAACAAAATTTCTCCATTGGGATTTTGTATACTGGAATAAATATGAAGGGGTTTGTTCATTGGAGCTCTTTTATATAAGAGATACAAACAGGAATGGATTTCGGCTCCATTTGGAATTTGTATGTGAAGTGAAATGGGAAAAGCTAGTACATTAAGTTCCTCTTTTGTGGAAATGAGTCACAAGGTGTTTGGCCAATTTGTGTATAATGGTGGTAATTAGAAGTAGTTTGGCATATTCTATTTCAATGCTAGGGTCTGATAAGTATTTTATATGGTGGGAGCTGTAATTGAATCTTACCTTATTGTAACTGCTGAATCTGGGAAAGCAGCTGAAAATGTCAAAGTGAGGCATAGTATACTTTGAGATGCGAAGCAGCATTCCCACAAATGCTGGAGTGTGAAAGGCAAGACATATTTACAGATGCAGTGCAAAAGCAGATTGAATTATAATGTTAGCTGTACCCACTGTTTCCAGAGGATGTGCATAAAAAACTGTTTGTTTTGCTGCAACAGTTTTTTTGGAGAGTGCAAAAACAAGGAAAGGTAAAAGCCTTGTTAAATACAGTTATATTTTTGGAAAAGGTTTACACAGTAGTTTGTTATAGTTTGGGTTGCAACTTTTACCAATTTCTTGGTGTTGAGCAACCTCTTACCAAATGCAGAGTTTGCTGACCTTTGGGAATACATCTGGGGTCATCTACTTCCTGATGTTCAGTCTGCCTACTTCCACAGACAGCAGGTGGAGGTGAGGAAGATTATAGCATGGTGAGGACTGAATTTCTCAATATTGTACAGCATGCTGGTGGTTAATTATGTCGAAATACATGTTTTCACACTCTCATTTTCTCTTCCTCTTTTGAACACAGTGATTAATGGTTAGGATGCAGTGACCACTAGCATCACTTCAGTACCTCACCCAGGTGGGTATTCTTCCCATGTTAAACTAACAGTCCCTGTTTGCCTCATCGGTAGCACTCCCACCACCTAGTCAGAAGATCGTGGGTTCATGCCTCACTCAAGACACTTGAGGACATTGTCTAGGCTGACACTATGCTGACATGTAAATACAGTACAGAAAGAGTGTTGCTCTGTTGGAGGTGGTGTTGTTTGGAGGAGATGATAAACCAAGGCCCCATCCACCTATTCAAATAGATCTCAAAGGTCACCTGGTACCATTCGAAGAAGATTTCTTCAGCAAGAACCTGGGATAATTTTTTTCAAGGTCAGTTTCTAGACCAGCCAAAATCAGGTTAACAGTAAGATGTGAACCACCCCTAACCTTACTAAAAGTAGATAACTTGTCCTTACTCAGTGATTGAACCTGGTGCTTTTCAGCTCTGAGTTGCTCTTGCTAATAATTACTAGGATTCCAAAAAGTGACACCACTGTCCGAAACTTTCTGATCAGTTTTAAGATTTGAGTAACAGTGCTTCAAAAGATTAGAAAAGGATACTGATCTAAGCATAAAAACAATCTGCCGATGGAAATGTGAATGACAGTCTAATTGTTGCAAAGCAGTACAATCGGCTCCAACTAGGATCAGCTGTTACCTTGCAGCGCTGTGTCTTTATACTGTGCCTGCACTATGATCCCTGATGTTTTGTGATTGGAAGCTGCTCAGTTGGAAATGCAGCACTCGAAAGACTGTGGTTCCTATATTGATGCTGTGTCCCAAAGCAATTTCCAATCACAGCGGGGAGAATTTCCATTTGTTAACTAATAGCCTAGCAGTTGGCAGTGTTGGCTCTAATCTGTGGAGGTATGTGGCTGATTGGCACAGAGTAAATATCTTTGCACAAGCAATTTTGTTAATATACATCTCTGTAGAGCCACCCGTCACAAGCGACTCTTGCTAGTGCTCACCCTTTGTAGTGATCGCCTTTTCGAAGTATTGCAATTTGTTGTAGCAGATTGGTACAAATGAGTGGCTTGCTCGGGCATTTCAGTCAACCGATTGTGAACAAACTACTGCAGCGGTCACTTTCTTCCACTGGTTGAGCTATGTGAACCCTATCAGTGGTTCTAACTCTCTATATGATCTTTTAATGTTTGGGTAAGAAACCATCATGATGGGAATGGATGGTGGGCGATCAAAACCACTTCCAAATTACTAGAATCCTATGTAGGGAATTAAATCTTACCTCCCTTTGAATATTGTAATCCAATGGATTGGTTGACAGGTATCCTCATGTCAGGGGAAACCTCTTTGCCCTGAGAGAGAGTTGTTAGAATGTGGAATTCGCTACCATGTTGAGATGAATAACTTACATAGGTGCATTTAAGGGGAAGTTGGGTAAGTCCATGGGGGAGAAAGGGATAGAAGTTTGTGACAGAATTAGATTGGGAGGATGCTCATGTCGAGCATAAACCCTGGCATGGTTCAGTTGGCCAAATGGCCTGTTTCTGTGCTGCACGTTCTGTGTAATTAATGCTACTGTGTTGTCTTAGGAACAGATTGAGGTGGTAAAGCATTGATCAACATCCTGGTGTAAAGCAGTTCAAAGTGACCAAATATTTAATGCAACCAAAATAGATGGGAGTCACAACAAGGAAGTAGGCCCTTACAGTTCAATCAGTCTGTGTTGATGTTTACCCACTACACAAGCAGAGAGTGCTTAAACTGGCGGACATGGTTTGATCCTTTTAACCCTGTGCCCAGTGCACTTCAATCTCATCTTTCTACCACACTGGGAGTTCAGGAAAGCATAATGGTGGGTCTGTGAAATGCTTGTAGTGGGTCCTTTCAAACACCGATATTTGTCCATAGCCTTGCCGCTCCCTATCTCTGTAATCTCCTCCAGCCCCACAACCCTCTGAGATGCCTGTGCTCCCCTAATTGTGTCCTCTTGTGTATCCCCAATTTTAATTGCTCTGCCATTGGTGGCCCCATGCTCTGGAAATCCCTCTTCAAACTTCTCTAACTGTGTACCTTGCTTTCCTCCTTTAAGACACTCCTTACAAAACCTACCTCTGTGACCAAGCTTTTGTTCATCTTACCTCATATCTCCTTATGTGGCTTGGTGTTGTACTTTGTGAAGTGCCTATTATGTTAAAGGTGCTACAGGAATATAAGTTTTGTTGTCCTACTAAGCATTAAGTTATGCAGCATTTGGGACTAAGTAACACAAGGGTGAATTTGCCACTTAAGGTGGGCATTGTTCAATTGAGATAATTGATTAAGAGCATTATACAACATTAAAATGTGTTGCCCCAGCTGCATTTTTCCCCATAGTGTCTTGGTGCCAAGCCTGGTGACAACACTGAAATTGCAATGTTTTATATTTCCCAGTATGACTGAACACCTGTGATCAAGTGTATGTGAGCTGCTTTGCTGAAGTGAAGATGATTAATAGATTTAACCTTCCCTCTTGGTCTTCAATCATCCATTTGTCCTCTATGTCAAGAATGTCTGTGCCCATGTATGTTCATTATTGCATAAGCTTATCTGTAAGATTTAACCCATTTCATCAGTCAACCTTCCCTTTCAAGTGATTGTAGTCAACACTAACCAGATTGGAGATGAAGAGAAAGTTCCAGAAACATGAAAAATGATTTATTAGCTTACATTTATGTCCTCTGTTTCACAAAAGTTTACTGTACGTTGACTTCACAAAATAACCATCTTTTCTGTTGGACAAATTAAAACCAGTAAATAACAGGGAAATATTTTTCCGATTTTTCTTCTCTCCTCCTTGGGTTATTATTGAACCTATTCAATTTGGAAATCAAATACTGAAATGAAACCAATATTTTCCATTCCTCTTAGCAAAAGAAATGATGAACAATGCCAATTTGCAATCCCCTTTCAAATTGGATTCGTAAAAGCCCCAATTCTCTCAGAGATGGAACATAAGAGGAAAAAGTAAATGATCGTTAATAAATCTTGAAACCTTAATGCCTTAAAATTCTTCTTCAAAACTGCAAAATAGTTCCTTTACTATAGCCTTGGTGAATCAGGCAAGTGTTCTGCAATAAGCAGTACTGTTTTCAGCTCTGTATCTCCCTCACTAGGGCCCAGTTTTAATAGATTTTTCAGAGCAACCTGAAGCATTCGAGATAAACTAGAATCTGCTCATTGCATAGAAACTGTCATGTTTCATTGTTAAGGAACCTCAGTCTAGGTACATAATAAAAAATGCTGGGCTAATGAATGATAAATTATTCTTAATCCTCGGCACAATGAACTTGTACCCTTCATTTTCATATTCCATCTCTGCTTGTAGTTTCCATCTGCATGTGCGGGGAATACTTCCTCCTCTCCCCAAGGGTATTCTGTTCAACCTTGTGATGGTTATAAATTATGGGTAGCCTCTTAAACTGTTTCTGTTTGGTTTGGTGGAATTGCAGAATGAAGGATTGATTTTAAAAAAAGTGCTTTATAAAGAGCAAAAGCTGACCATGCTTCTGATTCCACCACCCCGACTCGACCCTGTCTCCCCATCGAAAGCTTTTGGGCAGCCTTAATGGAAAATTACAGAACAGTATTGGTAGAGGCCAGGAGGCAGTATCTACCCTTCCATTAAAGCACTTTGATTGATACAAAGACTTAGAGGTGCAGGAATTGGGGGAAGAATCCCAAAATATCGAAAGGCCGACTATGTCTCTGTGTTTCACCTTTAGTACCATCATGATTTGGCTCTGATGAGCACAAATATCATCAGGAATAATTTCAGATGTTGTACCTTTTGCAAACTGCGTATAGTTACAGGGAGATTATTGTTTTAAGAGTGGACCTCTCATTCAGTTTCAATTCTGAAGGATAGTATACAGCTGAAACATCACCCAGTCTTTTCCCTTTCCTGATGCTGATGCAGCTTCTGAGTGCTTCCAGCAACAAAAACTTGCATTTACATAACACTTTTTATGTAACAAATGCCCCAAAGTTCTTCATGGGTGCTTATCTAATTAACTTTGAGACTGAGATATTGGGACAGATGACCAAAAGCTTGGTCAAAGAGGGAAGGTTTAAAGAGTGACTTAAAGGAGGAGAAAGAAGTGGAGAAGCTGAGAGGTTTAGAGAGGAAATTCCAGAGCTTATAGCCTTGGTAGCTGAAGGTACGGCCACCAATAGTGGAACAAATCAATTCAGGAATACACAAGAGGCCAGAAATGGATGAACTCTGAAATCTCAGAGGCTCTTAGGAGCTGGAGGAGGTTACAGAGATGGGGCGGGGCAAGGCTGTGAAGTAATTTGAACACCAGGATGAGGTATTATGAATGTGGAGTAAGTGGCCTTGATATAGAAAGGATATGATGTCACAAGCTCAGCTCAGGGTCATATAGGACACTGAGGTTGTGAACATTCTGTTCAACCTCGGACAGTGCCTGGGCGATGAAATTGTTAGATAGGGATCGGAGTTTGTTGTGGGGGCCAAAGACAGTAGTTCTGGTTTTCCCAAAATGCAATTCGAGAAAGTTTCTGCTTACCTCATACTGAATGTTGGACAAGCAACATTTCAAATCACGTGCATTGGAGACATCCAGAGGTGGTGAGGTAGAGCTGGTTGCCATCAACATACATCTGGAATCTGATGTTTATTCATAAGATATTGCTGAGCGGCAGCTTGTAAACGAGAAATAGGAGGAGGCTAAGGATAGATCCTTGGGGAAATCCAAAGATGACTCAACAGGAAGAGAAGCCATTACAGGAATCACTGGCCATAACTGGTTAGACAAGAACAGAGTCAAGTGAAGGAAGCCCCACTCAGCTGAACAACGGAGGAGGGATGATGGAGGAGGACGCTGTGGTTGACCACGTCAAAGAATGTGGACAGGTTGAGAAGGAAGGGGAAGAATATTGCATGGTGACAGACCCATAGGTTACCATTTGTGGCTCTGATTAGGGCAGTTTCAGAGCTGTGACAGGGGTGGAAACCTAATTGAAGAGGTTCAAACATGGACTTGCAGGAGAGACAGATGCAGATTTAGGAGTTTTCACCTTTATTGTAGTCTTTTATGTTGGAAGTTAACGAATGCGCTCTTTTTGGCCTCTTTGCTCCTTTCCAGTATTTTTCAGGAGAAGATGTTTTCCACATATTTGGAGAAATTACAAGGCATTAAGGGAATTTAAATATTTAAATGAATTCCTTAAGCAGACTCCTGCCCGACTAGTTAGGGTGGGTGTTGTTGCGGGGGTGGGGTGGGGGGCTGGTGGGTGGTGTGGGGGGAGGTGGTGGGATTCATTGGGGGAAAGGTAGTTCCAAAGCTGGTGAAACTTGTATTGGGAGGGAGGTCTCAATCAGTCTTCATGTGATTCATTTAAAAACAAAAATGAAACGTAACTAGGTTGTATTTGATTTTGGGAGGAAAAATAATTTTAAGTTAGCTGTTGTTAATGCCAATTCACATCCAGCGCCAGATGTGACTGTCTTCTAATCCTTTATCCCTTGTTCTCTCAACAAGTGAGATATTTACTGATTGTTAAAAACTTGCTGTGATTAACAGTCTTTCATTGTTCCTGTGGGTGTTATTGATGCATGGTGATGAGAAGAACCTTTGATGGGGGCATCGTAAAAACTGGCTGATGATTACAAAATAAAATGGAACCAACCCATGAACTTCTTAATGCATTAAAAAGGTGATTAGAGTTCGCGGTGGGGTGAAATTGGACATTTAAGTTACATGCTGAAACCTAAGCATTGAAGAATAGATAGCCAAGGATGAGTTACTATAATAAAATGAGATTTAAGACATGCATTTATATAGCGCCTTTCATAACCACTGGATGTCTCAAAGCTCTTTCTAACCAATGACCCACTTTTGAAGGGTTGTCACTGTTGTAATGCATGAAAATCGGCAGTCAATTTGCCGACAACAACTCTCACGAATAGCAATGTGATAATGACCAGGTAATCTGCTTTTTGTGATGTTGCTTGAGGGATAACTACTGGCCAGAACAACGAGAATAGGCCGGCCCCCTGCTCTTCTTCAAAATAGTGCCATGGGATCTTTTGACTTTTAAGTCTCATCCAAAAGGACAGCACCTCAGACAGTGCAGCACTCCCTCAATACTGCACTGGAGCATCAGCACAGATTTTTTTTTTAGCTTAAGCTCTGGAGTGGGACTTGAACCTAAACCTTGTGACTCAGAGGCAAGAGTGCTACCAACTGGGCCACATCTGATTCCCAGAATAAAAACCAAAGAATGTCAGAAATACTCAGCAGGTTGGGCAATATCTGTAGTATGAAAAGCCTAATGGGCTGTTAATTCTGAGCTCCCCAGACCTCTGAATCCCCCTGTCTCCGGACACCCCGATCTCCAGACCCCTGATCTCTGGACCATCCTGACTTCTGACCTCCCCCCGACCTCTGATCTCTGAGATTGTGCGAGATCAGATCGAAACAAATTTGACGTAAGTAATTGGGCATGGAGTGGCAATCCGATGCTGATTGCCACTCTGAGGAAGTTCAGGTCCAATGTTTCAGGTTGATGAACTTTTGTTCGAAGTGGTTAACCATTGGCTTACTGAGAAGGAAATTGGGATAGTTTGTGTGTGTTGTTCCTGCAGTACAAATGCCTCATATACCTGAACTTAAAGGGATTCCAGCTGGAATGTGTCCACAGACAACTCATCATGAGGGCAACATCTTATTTCTTGGATCAGTCATGACACAAAAATAAAAAGCATCACAATATAAACATTCTAAATCAAATTACAAATGAGTTAAGTCCGTATTGCAGTCAAACGTAAACTGGTCATCCCTGTACATTTCCTTATTGCCTGTCCTGTTGCTGCCACGCAGTGCTACCCAAGTGACGTGCAATGTGGCTAGTTGAAGGCTGCTGACTTTCAGTCAAAGAGACTGCAGATGGCTTTGTCGAACAACCTCAAGCAGCTCTGGCCCTAGAAGGCCAGGCTGTACATTGCACCATCTTGGCAAGGGTGGCAGCAGTCTAGGCTGGCTGGCTGACAGACTACAAGCAAGGGGAGTGGTGGGGTGACAGGATGAATGCCGCCTTCCTGAGAGAGAACAGTAGGTACGTGCTCCATGATCCCACTGCCACTCCCCCCATGGTGATGTCTCAGCATTCCCAGTATGTTGGAGGACAGATTGCTAAATGGCCATGATGCTTATCAAGCCCCTTTGCATATTGTAAACTATATGCCAGCAGTCTGAGCTTTCATGATAGCGATCTGAGCTTCTGCTGCAACACTCAGATATTGGGTGGTTGCTGCTTGTGTTGCAGTGGAAGCTGTGATGTTGTTTACCGGTCACTCCATCATGATTGGTTCCGCAAGTGTGTGAACAGAATTGGCTACCGCTTCCATGCTGGAAATGATGGGCTACAAGCTCTGCACAAAGCTCTGTGCCAAGTTAGTGCTGGACACATGTGTTCATATACATTGAACGCAGGCTTTCTAATGCATCAAGCATACGTGGTGCAAACCCATCAGTGTTCTTCAGTAGGCTGCTCAATTGAGGTGCTCATTTGTGTCCCCTGCTGCTAAACTCATCCTCAGCCCCCAGAGAGCTGGCTCCTGCATTATCCTTTCAACTTGTTATGGCTGCAGTCCACTCATGCCAAGTGCAGATCCCACCTCTAAACTATCCTCTAAATTATGTATAGCGTCAGTATCTGAACTGGTGGTTTAGAATAATGGTAGGTCTTCATTGTCAATGTGTTAATGCTTTGGTGCAGGAAGTAGGGGAAAATAGTTTAAATCATAGGAGAGTGTGGGGAGAGGGGAGGTGGGATGTGAGAAGGAGGATTGGGTATGAAGATAGCGTCACCTTTGATCGTTCCTGCCCCGCTGTTGGTCACTGCATGAGCAATGGCTGCCATAATAATGGTCAACATTGTCTCCCCCATTGGGGTTTGGATATGCCTGTGGTATGCGTCATCTTATCTTGTCAGAGAGAGGGAAGTGTGTTAGTGTTAGTGAAGGTCATACAATCTCTTTGGCTGATGTGGCTGTTATGGTTGAATATGGCAATGTGTGAAATCTGTCATCTGTGAGATGGTGTGGGAGGCTTGCAACAATGTGTGAAGGTGCAATGGAGCATATGAATGTTAGTTATGAGCCCTGATTGATGGAGATTATTGATATGTGAGCGATGTGGGTATGGTGATTTGAGTGCTGTCTGACTCTAGTGGTGCAGTTGGCATGACTACTCGTGAAAGGTCATCGAACTCCTTGCAGCACCGTATCAAGCCCAGGTTTTCGGGGCTTGACTCCAGGTATTAACCTCCATGGCTATCCGCTCCCACTACCTTTGAGTAAGTGTCTGGAGGGTCTCATGGCCTACTGCAGATACATGATATCTCTCTCTTTCTCCACCTCCTGTTCAGTTTCTGAAAACCTTGGAGCCCTCTCTCTCCTTTGTTGTGACCCTCCTCCCAGATCAGATTTGCTTCCTGCATGACCACCAGCACCTGCTTCAGCCATAATTTACCTCCTCTTGAAGCAGTGCAGGCTAGCTTTTAAGTGGTGCTAGCTACTCATGATGTTGGTCTGCTGCCGATGCATTCATATATTCGACAGCACAGTTAGCACTGGCTGGCCGTTCAAATTATTGAATAGGGCAAGAAGCACCATATAGGCATGCTGCCTGCTTCACAGTCAATAGGTGTGAGTTAATCGCATATCACTGCCTCTACGCCTGTTCTTGGGTGCTGCCCACACTGCTCCCAATGTGGTCTCCTCTACATTGGAGAGACCAAACGCAAACTGGGTGACCACTTTGTGGAACACCTTCGGTCTGTCCGCAAGCCTGACCCAGACCTTCCTGTCGCTTGCCATTTCAGCACACCATCCTGCTCTCATGCCCACATGTCTGTCCTTGACATGCTGCAATGTTCCAGTGAAGCCTAACGCAAACCAGAGGAACAGCGCCTCATCTTCTAATTAGGCACTTTACAGCCTTCCGTACTTAACACTGAGTTCAACAACTTTAGACAATGAACTCTTTCCTCTATCCTCACCCTATTTTTTAATCCCCTTTTCTCTACATTCATTTTTATTTTTTATCCACTTATTTTTATTCATTTATCCATGGCTTTATCCCCCTTTTTATCCCGCTTCTATCCCATTTTCTATACTTTTTCCCCCACTCCAAACCCAAAAGGGCCATCTGTTACTTGTTCATGTTTTTTTTTCCCCAGAGTACTGGCCTTTATTATGCTTTCTTATCTTTGCCACTATCAGCACCATTTTTTTAGCCCTTACCACTACCATTAACACCCCTCTGTCCTTTAGTTCGTAACATGTTTGTCAGTCTCTCCTTTGCCCTCCACCTATGGCTGGCCTTTTATTCAGCTTCACCTGCTCCACCTCCCTAAAACACTATGGCCAGGAATTTTCCCCTCGGCGATTTGGGGGCGGGGCCCACTCGCCGAGGGGAAAAAGACATGGGATGAGGTCAGGAGGAGCCCCTGACGTCATCCTGGTCCCTTTAAATATTCACGAAGGCAGGCGGACAGCGAAATCAGCTGTCCGCCCGCCGACCTGTCAATGGCCAATTAAGGCCATTGACAGGCCAATTAACATTATTAAATATCCTGCCTGGCCAACCTTAAGGCTGGCGGGCAGGCCAGGAGCCCCAGCGGGCTGCAGATTATTAATGAAACTTCATCCACTAGCAGGATGAAGTTTCATTACCGTTTTCAAAAAATTTAATAAATCTTATGTGTTTATTATTAACATGTTCCATCTCGTGCGACATTGTCACATGAGGGGGACATGTTAATAATTTTAATATTTCTGTATTTTTAGAGTTTACTTACTTTTCACTAAACTTCCTGAGACAGGTCTTTGCCTCAGGGAACAGTGCGCTCTTTTGTATGCATGCATGAGAGAGCACACTTTGACAGATGGGTATTCCCTCCACCCCCCGCACAGGAAGCGCATAGCATAGATTTGGCTGCCCGCCCGCCGCCGAGCCGGTGGGGCCTGCTCGCCAGCCAAGGGCTAAATTCTGCCCTATAACTTTCATCACATTTCCACTTCTCTTCAGTTCTGAAGAAGGGTCATGTGGACTCAAAATGTTAACTCTGTTTCTCTCTTCATAGATGCTGTGAGATCTGCTGAGTTTTCCTAGCATTTTCTGTTTTTGTTTCAGATTTCCAGCATTTGCAGTATTTTGCTTTTACCCACGTTAACCCCTACTGTTTCCAGATGGTTTACATATAAACTGATGGATTGGCAGGAGTCAGTTGAATTTCAGAATATCATGAAGCTAGGTTAACTGCCTATGTTATTTCCACTTAAACCAGTGAAAATACTGCTTAGCAGTACAATCTGAACTTAGTCCTTCCAAACTTGGGTTGCAGGCATAATTTCATGAGCACATAGGCTGGGCTCAGTGGACCTGCTGGTCTTTGCCTGTTCTTGAAAAGAAAAAAATACACTTGCAAGCATCACCTTGAACCATTGGATAGATAGATAGGACTACTGTTCAGGAAACTGAGAGTGCAAGGAGAGTAATAATTTGAGATATAACCTGAAGGTGCACAATATTCTGGTGGATTTCTTTTTCTGCCCATGCGTTGTTAGAATTTAGGCGAGATAATATATAATGTCATAATCAGCATTAAAAAGTCATTATCATTCTGCTGATGTGTGATCTGAATTATCTCTTTGATTCACAAGATGCCAATGAAGCTGTAGCTCCATGTGGATTTTCTAGCAAGAGAGATTGGAGCCAACCCAACTGATAAAAATCAACTGAACCGAGAAATTCAAAGATTGTCCTCCTCCCCACAGAACACAACAGAATCCTAGCAGAAACGCTTTTACACTGTCTTTAATTTATGAGTACGTTGAAGATTGTAAAAATAGGGGTAGATAGACATTGATCAAGCCTGCTGTCCTTACCCAGTCTGGCCTCTGTGCGACTCCAGACCCACAGCCATTTTTATATTCATTCATGGGGCGTGACTATCACTGGCAAGGTTGATTCTTCTCTGCGCTTTGAAATGGCCTAGCAAGTTACTCAGTTGTATCAAACTTCTACAAAAAAGTTGATTAAGAAAAAAACCGGGCAGACCACCCTGCATCATCCTGGGCATCACAAATGGCAGCAGCAACTTCCAAACCAATGACCTCTACCACCTAGCAGAACAAGGGCAGTAGATGCATGGGAACACCACCACCTGCAAGACCCCCTCCAAGCCACTCGCCACCCTGATATGGAACTATATCACCATTCCTTCATTGTGGCAGGTTCAAAATCCCAGAACTCCCTCCCTAATCGGACTGCGAACGTACCTACACCACATGGACTGCAGTGGATCGGGAAGGTGGCTCAACAATTCAAATTGTCAAGGGAAATTAGGGGTGCACATTAAATGCTGACCTTGCCAGTGATGCTCACGCCCCATGAATGAATATAAAAATGGAATGGTGCGTGATGTTAGAAGCACGGACATGTGTGCGCATTGCAATAAAATGAATAGAACGGATTGTCGCCTAAAGTTGATCACCTGAAGTTTTGCTAGATTGCTCTTAAAGAGTAAGTAAATGTGAATTAGGACTGTTGGCCAATGTGGAGGATAAATGTCAGCGTTGACTGGTTGAGCAAATGTCCTGAACCCATGTTATAAGTTCTGTGCATTTCTATGAGGGTCTCAGTACTAATCTATACTGAATCAACTGATTTTGGCTTGAAGTTCGAAGTGTACTGAGGCTAGGGAGGGCAAAACCAGCCAGGATTGCCTGTTCCTCATTCTTTTCCTGCTGGAGAGTGCTTATTTGTGGAGCAGGATGAGGGTAGGGTTGAGACCAATGGTACCATGTGGAGCTGTAACCAATATGGCTCAATAATTTCTGGAGGGTGGGGAGGGGAGGGAAAAGACAAGTCCATGATGTGGAAATTTGTTGAGGCTCACAATGGCAGAAATGGCCTTTTGGTTTACAAAATCATATATACGAAGCCTCTTACAGAAAAATCGTCCCAATGAACTGAGTATTCTGTGATCAGAAATCTGCTGTATAGTTTGGGTTGGAACTTCTTCCTTGTCTTCCATATATAAAATATTGCATTTAATCTGTAAACATCAAAAGTGATGGTGAAAAGCTCATTTGTCATTAACTTCTATTAGCCACCATAATATTTGTTTATATCATTCAGCCATTAACATACTTTGGTGAACCACAAATATTTTTAAGATGTGAAAATGCTGAGAAAGTCAAATATTTAATCTTGAGATATACAAGTTGTACAAGGACCCATATGTCTGGGTACAGTAAATGAAAGTGCGTCTTTGTATGGATGGTTATTCTAATTTTCTCCTCATTTGACAGGAGGGATGTCTGTGTCTGTGGCTCATGATGCATGTACCTTTCAGATGAGATGTTAAACCAAGGCCCCGCTTTTCTTTTTTGGTGGCCTAAAAGATCCCATGGGCACTATTTTAACAAAGAACAAAGGAGTTCTCCCCAGTTTCCTGCCCAATATTTATCCCTTAACCAGCATCACTAAAACAGATTATATGGTCATTATCACATTGGTGTTTATGGTAGCTTGCTATGCTCAAATTGTCTTGTGAATTTGCAACACTACAAAACTAAGCTCACTTCAGAAGTACTTCACCACTTCACTGGCAGAATGTAAACCTTTGCTACATCCAGATATCTAGAAGGCAGTTGAACAAAACAAAGATGTTTATTGTGACTCAGAACTGGGGCTGGTCAGTACATCTGTCAAACAGTTATTTCTCAGAACAATAATGGAAACTTGTTCTTTCTTGCTCTGCAAATAGGAATTATGACAACATAAGCAAACATTTAGTTTCATAATATGGAGTCACTGTGTTGTTGAACAAATCTAATTGTTGAAGAATTGCACATCCTTCAGCCTTCCAAATCCTGTTCCTTGGCACAACTGGAGGAATAAATTGAGAACATCTGAAATTTATCTTGGAGCAAAAAAATGCTTAAAATTGAAATTGAAATTAAAATTGAACTTACTCCTCGAGTTCTGGACAGTCAGTGTCAATTGAACTTCATCAGAATGCCTGCTGAAATTTCCCAATGTCCATTAGTGCAGAGTTCGCAGTAACCTGAGCATAAACCTGATCAATGCTTTTCTGCCATTTCTGAGATTTTCTTTGAACCTTGCATTCAAAGGCTCTTCTTCACATTGACTTGACTTTCTAACCCCTTGTGTACCATGGCGTTTAAACCAAATGACAATTCTTCTTGCTGTAGCATGTAGAACCTGTTTACGTTGTTAGAAAGTGGCAAAAAAAGAAGAGGAATAAAATACTAATTCTGAACATTTCCTGCATTGCTGAAAAAAGAGACATGCTGTCGAAGCTTTTTGTTGTGCATTCATCAGGGCAGAATTCGCGAGAATACCAATTGTAAAGGGAATAATACTGATGAGTGCAAGTCGAAAAGCTTTGACATCGTTGTCTCTTTTTTCAGCAATACTCAAGTTCAGTATTACCAAGTAACTATTTCCTGTATTACAACAATGATTGTGCTTCAGAAAGGACTTCATCAGCTTTAAAAGTGCTTTGAGACGTCTGGTCATTGTGAAAAGTGCTATATAAATGCAAGTTCAATGGCATTAATATCACTGAATCCACCGCTGTCAACATCCTGGGGGGATGCCATTGATCAGAAACTGAACTGGACTAGACATACAAATACTGTGGCTTCAAGAGAAGGCTAGGAATCCTGCAGTGGGTAACTCACCTCCTGACTCCCCAAAGCCTGTCCATTATCTACGAAGTATAGGTCAGGAGTGTGATGGAATACTCTCCACTTGCCTGGATCAGTGTAGCTCCAATAACACTCCAGAAGCTTGACAACATCCAGGACAAAGGAACCCGCTTGATTGGCATCTCACCCATAAACATTCACTCCCTCCACCACTGATGCACAATGGCAGCAGTATGTATCATCTACAAGATACACTGCAGGGACTCACTGAAGCTCCTTAGACATCACCTACCAAACCCATAAATGCTAGCGTTTAGAAGGACAAGGGCAGCGGACATGTGGGAACATCACCACCTGGAAGTTCCCCTCTAAGTCACTCATCATCCTGACTTGGAAGTATATCGCTGTTCCTTCACTGTCGTTGGGTCAAAATTCTGGAACTCCCTCTCTAACAGCACTGTGGGTGTACCTACACCACATGGGCTGTAGTGGTTCAAGAAGGCAGCTTATCACCACCTTCTCAAGGATTTAGGGATGGGCAATAAATGCTGGCCAAGCCAGCAACACCCACATTCCATAAGTGAATAAGAAAAAATTGAATTTGTATCGTAGATTTTCCAAGCGCATGCACATGGAATCCACAAAATAACTTCAATATGCAAAAATTTTAAAGATATGCACTCACCAGCAATTTTTAATGTGAATTTAATGTTCATTGGGGAGAGGGTGTGTATTTCACAGAGGCTAGATGCAACATGCAGAAATGTAAGATGCAGAGTAAACACCCAGCATTATTATCTCCAATGTTATGTACTTCAGCCTTACATTGCATTTACAAATGTTATGTTGTTGCACCTAGCCTCTTGTAAGCAAGGCAAAATTCCAAAGAATATAAAGCTAAAGAGAAGAAAGTGCTGGTGTAGTAAGCCCAGGCTACATGATGATATCCAGTGAGATGTGATTATTTTTTTTGCAAAAATATACTTTATTCATAAATCTTCAAAAACATTCTGAACCATTTCAATATCACCATTACAAAAATACAATCAGGTTCAACTTTTACAACATGAATCACAAGGTGTATCAGTACAATGAATATTACAATCATTGGCAGACATTCATTTTAAGCTGTACAGCTTGAGGGGCTCTTTACAGTTCCCAGCCCCTCAGTGTACTATGGCAGAAAGGTCTTAGGCAGCGACCCTTCCCCATTGCGCCTTTGTGGCGGCTGCCCCAAGCTTAACTGTGTCACTCAGCACGTAGTCCTGGACCTTGGAATGTGCCAGTCTGCAACACTCGGTCGGGGACAACTCTTTGCACTGGAAAACCAACAAGTTTCGGGCAGACCAAAGAGCGTCTTTCACCGAGTTGATGATCCTCCAGCTGCAGTTGATGTTTGTCTCGGTGTGTGTCTCTGGGAACAGCCCGTAGAGCACAGAGTCCTCTGTCACAGAACTGCTCGGGATGAACCTCGACAGAAACCACTGCATCTCTCTCCAGACCTTCTTCGCAAAGACACAATCTACAAGGAGGTGAACAACGGTCTCTTCCCCACCACAGCCACCTCGAGGGCAATGTGCAGAGGGGGTGAGACTCCTGGCATGTAGGAAGGATCTTACAGGGAGGGCCTTTCTCACCACTAGCCATGCTACGTCTTGGTGCTTGTTGGAAAGTTCTGGCGATGAAGCATTCTGCCAAATGACTTTGTCAGTCTGCTCAGGGAACCATCCCACAGGATCCACCCTCCTTTTCCCTCAGGGCCTTCAAGACGTTACATGCCGACCACTGCCTGATGGACTTGTGGTCAAAGGTGTTTCTCTGCATAGATTTTCCCACGAGGGACAGGTGGTACGGCACGGTCCAACTACTTGGAGCGTTCCGCGGCAGCGTGGCCAGACCCATCCTTCGTAGCACTGGGGACAGGTAGAACCTCAGCATGTAGTGACACTTGGTGTTTGCATACTGAGAGTCTACGCACAGCTTGATGCAGCCACACACAAAGGTGGCCATCAGTATGAGGGCGATGTTGGGCACGTTTTTTCCCCCTTTATCTAGAGGCTTGTACATTGCGTCCCTGCGGACACGATCCATTTTCGACCTCCAGATAAAGCGGAAGATGGCTCGGGTGATCGCCACCACACAGGAATGTGGAATGGGCCAGACCTGTGCCACGTACAGCAACAGCGAGAGTGCCTCACACCTGATGACCAGGTTCTTACCCGCAATGGAGAGGGAGCATCGCTCCCACATGCCCAGTTTCCTTTTCACCATAGACACTCGCTCCTTCCAGTTTCTAACGCGTGCCCTGGTCCCTCCGAACCATATCCCCAGCACCTTCAGGCCGTCAGCCCTGACAGTGAAGGGGACAAAGGATCGGTCAGCCCATTTCCCAACGAACATGGCCTCGCTCTTCCCATGATTTACCTTGGCTCCCGAGGCCAGTTCGAACTGGTCGCAGATGTGGATAAGTCTGTGCACCGACAGCGGATCCGAGCAGAAAATGGCGACATCATCCATGTACAGGGAGACTTTGACCTGAGTGCCTCCACTGCCTGGGATTGTCACTGCTCTTATGCCCGGATCCTTCCTGATGAACTCAGCAAAGGGTTCTATGCAACACACAAAAAGAACAGGCGAGAGAGGGCAGCCCTGCCTGACTCCAGATTTAATAGGAAAGCTATCTGATTCCCACCCATTGATAGAGACTGCACTACTGATGTTAGTGTAGAGCAGTTGGATCCAATTGCGAATTCCCTCCCCAAACCCCATTTTGGAGAGCACATTCACCATATCGGTGTGCGATATTCTGTCAAAGGCCTTCTCCTGATCCAGGCTGATGAGGCAGGTATCCACACCCCTGTCCTGTACATAGGCAATCGTATCCCTGAGCAGCGCGAGGCTGTCAGAGATCTTCCTGCCCGGCATAGTGCAGGTCTGGTCAGGGTGAATCACCAATTCCAGAGCGGATTTGACCCGATTGGCGATGACCTTGGACAGAATCTTATAGTCCACATTCAACAGTGAAATGGGTTGCCAATTTCTAATTTCCTCCCTTTTCCCCATGTGCTTGTAGATGAGGGTGATAATGCCTTTCCTCATGGATTCTGACATACTGCCGGCCAGGAGCATACTCTCGTACGCTTCTAGCAGGTCCGGGCCGATCCAGTCCCACAGAGCCGAATACAACTCCGCCGGCAAGCCGTCGCTTCCGGGAGTTTTACTCTTCTCGAAGGACTCAAGGGCCTCAGTCAGTACGTCAGGAGTTAGTGCTTTGTCCAGACTCTCCCGTGTACTGTCATCTAAGACCTCCGTGATAGAGGACAGGAAGGACTGGGAGGCCGTGCTGTCTGTGGGCTTCACGTCATACAATCCGGCATAAAAGGATTTGCTGATCCTCAAAATGTCAGACTGTGATGACTTTACTGAGCCATCTTCTTCCTTCAGGCTGCTGATCACAGAGCTCTCTCTGTGTACCTTTTGGAAGAAGAAACGTGAGCATGTCTCATCCTGCTCCACAGAGCGGACTCTGGAACGGAAGATGATCTTGGAGGCCTCCGAGGCAAAGGGCGAGGCTTGCTGGCTCTTCACCTCTTGGAGTTCCTCCTTGACATCGACCCCCATCGACTGCAGCCGGAGCAGATTCTGCATGTTTTTCTGGAGTCGGGATAGTTCCCTCTGTTCCTTTCTAGCTTTCTGGGTGCTTTTGAGGATGAAAAACCTCTTGATGTTTCCCTTGATCGCTTCCCACCAGTGTGTCAGTGACTCAAAGTGGGGTTTCATGGTTCTCCAACCTTTGTAATCCCTCTTGAGCTCATCAATGTTCTCTGGAGTCAGCAGTTTCACATTTAGCTTCCATGCCCCCCTGCCAACCCTCTGGTCTTCCTCTAAGTGACCGTCAGCCAGTAGGAGGCAGTGGTCAGAGAAGAACACCAGCTTGACGTCGGTGGATCTGACTGCGAACGCACGGGACACAAACAGGAAATCTATCCTGGAACAGACAGATCCGTCAAGCCGCGACCAGGTGTATCTACGCTGCGCTCTGTCTGCAGGGTGGCTGAAGACGTCATGCAGCTTGACATCCTTTACTGTTTCCATCAGGGATCTGGATGTAGCGTCCAATCTGCTGTCGGCCCTGCCGGATCGTCCAGCCGCATCGATGATGCAGTTGAAGTCACCGCCCAGAATGACCGGCCTGGAGGTTGCCAGCAGCAGTGGGAGCTGCTGAAAAACCTCTAGCCGCTCAGCCCCTTGTGACGGGGCGTAGATGTTAATTAACCGGAGTGGAGCATTCTTGTACATTACATCTGCTACGAGGAGGCGCCCGCCCACCACCTCCTTAACCTGGGAGATGGTGAAGTTGCCTCCCCGCAGCCGAATACCCAGGCCGGAGGAACGAGAGTCGTTTCCTCCCGACCAGATCGATGGCCCATGGGACCACCATCATGACCATTGCCTGTAGGAGCTGAGGTGCGAGATGTGATTTATAACCCATGAACTGGTTGACCCGATAACTACCTCCTAAGGTCCTCAATGTATTCTGTTTATACCATAAGGTAACATAATTACACAATTGGGCTGGCAAGTACGTAAAGGTAGATCCCAGAATGCACCGTAATATTTTGTGCTTTGATGACCTGTTAGTTACCATGTGTGGATTCAGAATGTTATAAGCTTGCCAATTATTCAGTAAAATAGTTTGAATAATGAGATTCAGTTTACTGTCATCACCACAAGTTATTAAAAATAATGCATGAAAATTGTGTAAGAAGCAGAATAACAGCAGCATAGGCGTTAATTCTGTCACCCTAGAGCGAGGTTGAGGGCCAAGTTAGAATTTGAATTGAATTGACCGTCTCCATTGCTTCAATAAATGAGGGAGGCCTAAATTGCCTCCACGCTTTATAAACCTCTTTATTTGCACCCACATTTTCTTCAGCATTGTATCTCCCACTGCGTTGGAACAGGAAGTCAGTGACGCCAATGTCATTGTGCACCCCGAACAGGAATTCGGTGCCCACTCCTTTTCAGGCGCGTGCGCGGTGCCACTGACATCATCGATGTGGGCCTGGTGAACACTCGCCACTTGCTCACCTCGCTCGCCACTCCACTTGCCATTTTGCTCGCTGTTCCACTCACTGCCTATAGACAGCGAGGGTACAGACGGCGAGTGAGAGGGAGGCAGAGAGAGGTCAGGAAGGGTTACCCAGTGAGGCAGCAAGCAGGATGGTGAGCAAACTGCCTTCACCATCCCAGGATTTTAACTGGTGCTTTAGGATTCAGTATTATGTGAGAACTGCAATCCTTAACCATGGTGAAAAAAAATGCTTTATTGATACTGCATTTGTTTAAATATCTACACATTGCTCATTATTATGGATAGTCCTATTCTTTGATGCAGACAGTTACCTGTGGCTGGCAATGATGTCATGGGCACTGTGACTGCATATCTGGTGAATGCACTCCCTGCAGTTGCAATGCTGGGCTGTACTTTGACATTTCGCATGAATGAATCGTGAGAGTGAAGGCTGGCCAAGTTACTCCAGTGTGTGGCTCTCAGGCTTCACAGCTGCATTTTTATTCTATATTACATCTTCCAAATGAATTCTCCAGATAAGAATCAAGTAAATAATTAACTTCAGTGTGTGAGAGTCCTGTATTATTTAATCTAACTTAATAAACCCCATTTGTTTTTGCTTTGTGAAAAGCTCTATCCTGCCTTTCCTGAAGTCATTGACTCAGCTTTGCCGGGCTATAGTTCTGAGCTTGCCAGTCATGTGCCAGTATCTCACTTGAATTGGCATACTTTATGTTCCTGTTTTGACGGTAGGTGTGAGCAGGTCATTAAACTGTGGTTGACATTATAGCCAAGTTCACTTCAGTTCTCAACAGGGTCACTAGACAGAGATCAGGAGCACAAATGTTGAGTAACTTACTCCCCTCTGCTTCCTCCCAAGATTTACTACTGAAGTTTATTGCCATGAGGGGTGTCTGGCATCTGATCTACCTAACGGCCTTGAACTCCTGAGATTCTTGGAAAAGTATATGACCCTTTGTTCCTTCAAAAAATGCAGAACTTTGTTCTTTGTCGGAGAATCACAGCAGGACTTAGAAATCTTATCAGGACAGTGTAGGGTCAATGTGATGCATCTGGTGTGTGGGTGAAGAGAGTTAGCATGTTTTCTGCTTTTGTCTGCTATTTTGCTTCTCATTTTCAGCCCACACTGCTGGCTAGAAACAATGTGAAAAAGAGAGCCAGATGTGTAAGTCTCTCCCGGTCAGTACACAGCTTCCCTAATGGCAGGTCATCAGCTGTGCCTCCTTATGGTGACACACACAAACTGGGTGCCTCACAGCCTCAGGCTAAAACTTCAGAGCAACTTGGAGGAAGTTGGGCCCCAGACACACACTGTGCAGGTCCACTGGCATGTGGACATGCCCTGGTGTTCATGAACCAAACTCCCAGCCATGGGTGAATAGCTCCACTGCCCTGCGGATACCTTGGAAGTGTTAAAGGCTAAGGGAGTAAACCCTGACAAAAAATCTGGAGCTGAACCCAAAGATAGACTGTTGTCTAAATATGTAATCTTTCTGGCAACTCCTGCAACTAGGCTGGTGTCAAACGTAGTGCTTTGTATTCCTTTGGACTCAACCGGGGCGGCTGAGAGGGGGATCCTGATATTTTGGCAGCCCAGGGTCTCTGTAAATTTTGCTCAGCTGGTGCCATGGTGAGAATACTCCAGTTTTGCTGCTGAGCGTTAACATGTATGGGCGACTATAGAAATGAGTGATAAACTCAACTGACTGGTGTAGAAAATGGGCGTGATAGGTTGTCTGCGACAGTGGCAGGGACCATCACGTCCTACTGGTCAGCCACCACCCACCTCAAGCTGGGCAGCCCCTGACTTATAAGGTGTTGACCTGCCAGGGTCCACCTGCTTTAATGGGTGCTTGGAACATAGGGTGGGATTTTCCAGCCCCACCCACTGTGGGATTGTCTGGTGAATCCACGTCTGGCCAGAAAATCCCAGCCATAGTCTCTGCTCAACAAGTGGTTAGGATCCATCGCACCAGGCAAACAAATGAAACAAATAAACAGAATGGAGATGCCGACTCTCTGATTGGCAAGCTGCAATGTCAGCACCATGTGCACAAGACTGACAGATGGCTTGCAGCTGGTCGATAATGTGCGTAAGAGAACCGTGATCGACATGGAACTTGATAGGCTGAACATCAACATAGTGTTCCTATGAGTGACCAGACTTGGCCAGAGCAGATCACGATCACTGAAAGAAAAATATTATACATTCATTTGGCAGGACAAGCATTTAGAGGAAACACATGAGTAAAGGTTAGGTTTCACTGCAAGAGACTCACCACCCTCGGTGACAGAAGCATCAGCTTGACATAGCCAGTAGAACAGTCCTCTGAGTCCAAATGTTGTAGATTTAAACGATGACCCTATCACACTTCAGAGATGTACCCAGGGAGTGCTACATTGTCAGAGGTGCTGCCTTTCAGATGTGTTGTTAAAGCAGAGCTCTGTGCATGTTCAGTTGGATGTAAAAGATCCCACAATTTTTGAAGAGCACATTGCTCTCATGGTGTCACTGCCAAAATTTATCTCTCTTCCAGTCTGATGAAAAGCAGATAACTTGTTATTTGCCTCCGTGTGTCCTTGCTGCCGTGTTTGTCAACATTATGTTATTACCGTAAGGGTGTTCCACCCGTGGTTTTTTTCTACCTGTTTTGTTCTTTATTCATCTCAAGCACCTTCCTCGCTCATTATCAAATTCCTTTCACTGGTTTGCTAATGATTCCACTTTCCACTTGTCAGTTTTCATCAGAACACAGTACAATTTTCAGTTATCTTGAGTGCAAAGGCTGAAATCATTACATTTAAAACTCAATTCCCTTTAATGAGACAGTGAAAACCTTGTTTCCTTCAATTCTTCAAAGGCACATCTTATTTGTTTCATAAATCTAACTAGCAGTTGCCACCTTGCCCTTAGTTGCACCTTTAATAGTTCATCTATTGACATTCATGACCTCAATCTCACTGACATCAAATTAAACTTCCATCCCTCTATTACTAAAGGTGCCATCTAGAGGCGATCTGTTCTCCATGGTACCCAAATGCTACTTTTCTCCTTGCAACTTCAGATGTTGTACAAAGACCAAACATGCATAAGATTTGAGCACTGCTTCAATATTTGGAAGGCTCTATTTTCTAATTACCCGATCACTCCTGGCCCTTTTTTCCCTCCTTCCTGCAGTTTTTAGGCTTTTTAGATTCCAACTTGCCATCATCTAGTTGCAACTTCCTATCTGTCACATTCTGACTTCCCTTATACCGATTAATAGTCTGATGGTGTCTTGCAGTACAGGGCTTTGTTTCTTCATCCTGATTTCTCGATTTTTGGAAAAATAAATTAAAAGGCTTCTTTATTGCATCACTGCCAAATTTTCCCTACATGATTTTTTTTTCTAAAAATGTATACTTTATTCATAAAATTTATAAAAAATGCACTAAATAATGGTTCAAATTTAACATTACATAAAGTGCAATACAGGTCAGTTTTTTTTTCAATGCAGTCCAAGAGCTGTCTCACTGCACTTGTCATTATAGGTTATACTTAACAATGCAAATTTCAGAGCAAACATTTTCTGGGGGGTGTGGTGCAGCTGAGTGGAAGGAAGGAGGTACCCCATTCTCCTCACCCACAACCAAGTCAGGTGTGGGCATAGAACTTAAAGGCAGCAGTCTGAGATTGAGGGTCCATTTGGGTCCAAGCAAAGATGGAGTGAAACAATTAAGGGAGAGGGACTAAGACTGATGGGGGAATGGCTTTGTTTTGACTCTTGTCAGGATTGAGTACATTATTGTGCTTTTTAAAACTGTTTTACATTCTCATTGTATGAACTTCAAAGCTTTTTAAAAAAATCTCCAATAGCAGATTTCGTTTTTTTTTTAATGTGCACATAGCACCACCCAGTACCCATAGGAAGGATGTTTCACTCGCGTGAAAATCTGAAGTGATAATTACGATAGGCGAAATAACATGTTGCAGCCAGCAACAACATTTCATTGGAGGTTGTGTCTGAAAGCTCGTTCCAGAAATTACACTACCACAGTGTAAACAAAGGCTCTCCAGTTACAAAGAGAATGTGGCAATTGATGATTAAACCAGCACAACAACAATAACAATCTGTATTTATATAGTGCCTTTAACATAATAATACATCCCAACATAATTCAGAGAGGCATTACAAACCAAAATATGACATCCAACCACATAAAGTCATAATAGGCCAGGTGGACCAAAAGCTATAGTCAAAGATGTAGGGTTTGAAGGACTGTCTTACAGGAGGTGAGCAAGGTAGAGGGATGGAAAAGTTTAAGGAGGGAATTGCAGAGTTTTAGGAGACAGGCAGCTGAGAGTGTGGCCACCAATGGTGGGACAATGGCCATTTTGAAATGTTTTGTAATGTTCTTTCAGATATTTTATGAATAAAGTATATGTTCCAAAAAAAAACAATGATGGAACAATTAAAATCAGCAATGTTCATGAGACCAGAATTAGAGGAGCACAGATATCTTGGGGGTTGTGGGGCTGGAAGAGATGGCAGAGATAGGGAGGGGCAAAGACATGGAGGGATTTGAAAGCAAGGATGAAAATAAGGTTCATTGCAAGCTGGTAGCTGTCTAATGCCTATTTATATTCTGGGGCGAGGACAGCCTACGTAACTCGCTAACAGCAACCACATGAGTTGTGTAGGTGGTGTTTGTCAGTCAAGTGCTCTCTGCCCACCTGGCCCCAGCCAAAGCTAGTATGTGCTTGCAAGCTTTGAGTTTTCTTTTCAAAAACAGAATTACCTGGACAAACTCAGCAGGTCTGGCAGCATCGGCAGAGAAGAAAAGAGTTGACGTTTCGAGTCCTTATGACCCTTCAACAGGGAGAGAAATGGCAAGTAATGAAGGTGAACAAGGCAAAAGAGAGATACAGAAATCTTGTCGCAGAGACGAACAGAACTTCTTCAAGGTAGGCATTTCTTGAAGAGCAGTGGCAGTCAATTAAACACAGAGATAAAAACAAAAATCTGCGGATGCTGGAAATCCAAAACAAAAACAGAATTACCTGGAAAAACTCAGCAGGTCTGGCAGCATCAGTGGAGAAGAAAAGAGTTGACGTTTCGAGTCCTCATGACCCTTCAACAGGAGAGAAATGGAAAGGAAAGAAGGTGAACAAGGCAAAAGAGAGATACGGAAATCTTGTCGCAGAGACGAACAGAACTTCTTCAAGGTAGGCATTTCTTGAAGAGCAGTGGCAGTCAATTAAACACAGAGATAAAAACAAAAAACTGAGGATGTTGGAAATCCAAAACAAAAACAGAATTACCTGGACAAACTCAGCAGGTCTGGCAGCATCAGTGGAGAAGAAAAGAGTTGACGTTTCGAGTCCTCATGACCCTTCAACAGGAGAGAAATGGAAAGGAATGAAGGTGAACAAGGCAAAAGAGAGATACGGAAATCTTGTCGCAGAGACGAACAGAACTTCTTCAAGGTAGGCATTTCTTGAAGAGCAGTGGCAGTCAATTAAACACAGAGATAAAAACAAAAAACTGAGGATGTTGGAAATCCAAAACAAAAACAGAATTACCTGGACAAACTCAGCAGGTCTGGCAGCATCAGTGGAGAAGAAAAGAGTTGACGTTTCGAGTCCTCATGACCCTTCAACAGGAGTTTTCTTTTATCTATAAAAACAAAAAAACTGCGGATGCTGGAAATCCAAAACAAAACCAGAATTATCTGGAAAAACTCAGCAGGTCTAGCAGCATCAGTGGAGAAGAAAAGAGTTGACGTTTCGAGTCCTAATGACCCTTCGACCGAACTGTTCAGTCTGGAATGCGCTGTCCAAGAGTCTGGCGAAGGCAGGTTCAGTCGAGTCATTCAAGAGGGAATCGGATTATTACCCGAAAAGGAAGAATGTGCAGGGCTATGGGAAGAAAGTAGGGGACCGGAACTAGTTGAATTGCTCATTCAGAAAGCCAGCACAGACATGATCGGCCAAATGATTTCCATCTGAACTGTAACAATTCTGTGATTCTGTAACTGGATATGGTAAGGGGTCGGGAGCGAGTATCATAGTTGAGACCAATGTTGTCTCTGTGAATATTGAGACATGCGTGCTTTACAACAAATGTTGCTGGGCTTTGAGCCAGATCCTAGGATCTAGGAACATAGAAAAGTAGCAATTCACCCCTTGAACCTGCTCTGCCATTTAATTAGATTGATTCTGATCTGTATCTTAACTCCATCCACCTGCCTTGGATCATTTTGTTTTTAGTTTGTCCCAAGCCCTGGGGTGCTGAGACCAACTCTAGTGTTCCTATCAAAGCCCCAACTGAGGTTGGTTAACACAGCACAGACTGGCGATCAGACCCATAGCTTTATGGTCTGTGTGTATGGCTCAACAGCGCCAATACACAGTCTATTCATTCATTGAGGATTGGGCTGCGATATTCTTTGTCAGGGTCTCCATTTCCTAAAACAAAAATATCAGTATCAACATGGTGATGTGTTATGTTCGGAGTTTCGTCAGCATTTTACAAAAAGAATTGTATCTCAGAACTTTGCTATCGCAACAGCTTCTCCCCTAATTTAATTAATGAGATTATGTGGTGCATTTGCCCAGAGATACAGATAACTGATTGCAATCTGTGTTTCAGCAGTCAGGATTCAAAACCCAAGAACCATATTCTACCTGCAAGTTGGACAAGCTGTCTGTCTATGCTAATAAAGTCCACAGACGTTTAATATAGCACTAAGCAAGCCATTATCTGTAGACTTCACACACTGTCGTCTGTGGACAGTTCTATCGATGCACCAGATAGCAGCTGCTTCTGTTTGTAAAGAGCAAGGCTGCAAACTTCAGATGCATAATGCCCCACTTTCAGCCGTATGGGAACTGTTTTGGGTCCAAATTGGTACCTATATCACTTCAGTGTGGGTCATGCCAGATATCAATTTGGGTGAGCATTACATGCATACAAACATACAAATTAAGGGCAGGAGTAGGCCATTTGGCCCTTTGAACCCGCTGCGCCGTTCAATAAGAACATGGCTGATCTGATTGTAACCTCAATTTCACATTCCTGCCCACCCCCGATAACCTTTCATCCCCTTGCTTATTAAGAATCTATCTACCTCTGCCTTAAAAATATTCAAAGACTCTGCTTTCACCGTCTTTTGAGGAAGAGAGTTCCAAAACCTCTCAAGCCTCTGAGAAGAAACATTCTCCTCATCTCTGTCTTAAATGGGCGACCCCTTATTTTTAAACAGTGACCCCTAGTTCTAGATTTTCCCACAAGATGAAACATCCTCTCCACATCCACCCTGTCAGAACCCCTCAGGATGGGGTTGCTAGGATCATGTGTCGAAAGTGTGCAGAGTAGGCTGGTCAATTTGAATATAACGCTGATTTGACTGTAGCAGTGCCATTTTGACATCCAGCTAATGCATTCTCTTAACCTTGTGCTGTGAACATGTGTTCAGCAGAAGGAAGGACCCCTGTTTCTCTTACACCTGCCCACCCCCTCCCTGACCGCCATCAATGCTATTTAAAGAGGTCATTAATTACTTTCAGGTTAGTTGCCGATTGATTTCTATTGACTGTTGCTGGGTTAGTAGAAGTGTTTAGTGGTTTGGCTATTGAATTTTGTCCCCTAATTCCCTTAAAAAAAAATTCCCTTAGGACCTGATCTAATTCAATATTTCACTTGTGTTGCTGGACATGGGATTAAGGCCTAGGGTCTCTGATAATCTGATTTTCCAAGGTATGACACCCTGATCTGTTTTGCACATCTTGCTGTGCCATTCATGTTTATCAAAGCAGCCATGTGTTTGTCTCCTCTTCCTTCTACTCAGAATCAATCACAGAATCACAGGATTTTAACGCTGAAGAAGGAGGCTATTCGGCCTATTGTGTCTGTATTGGCTCGCAAAATGAGCATTCTGACCCAGTACCATTGCCCTGCCTTTCCCCTGCGCCCCTGCACATTGTTCCTATTCAAATAATCACCTAATCATCAAATAATAATCTAAATTGTCCCCTGCACACCAAGATTTTGATCATTAATATATATCAGGAAAAGCAAGGGTCCCAATACTAACCCCTGGGGAACTCCACTACAAACCTGGCTGGCTGGTCAATTTGAATATTAATCTGCTGTACTTTGACTGTTGGTTAGAATGGGATTTAGCAGGGGATGGTGTTAGCCATTATAAAACATATGTGGAGGTTTACATTTCTTTTTGCTTTATTTTTGAGATGTGGATGGATGATGGTGACAAGGCTGCGTTTATTGGCTGTTCCTAATTGCCCTAAGGTGATGGTCATGGGACCTCTCGAACTGCTGTTGCTCTGACTCACCTCCTTTAAGACGTTCCCTAAAACCTATGCCTGGCGAAGCTTCTAGTCATCTGTCCTTATACCTCTTTATGTGACTTTTTGATAAAGCTCCTATAAAGCACCATGGGACATTTTTAACTACATTTAAAACATTGCATAAATGCAAGTTGGCATTGGTGTCTTTGTGGTTTTTATTGTAAAATTAACATTGAAGATGTGCCTTTTAAATTTAAGGTTATTTTGTCATTTACATATTGGTATATAGCAGTTTTGGGCAATAACTGAATGCATGTGAGGTCCCAAGTGAACTCCTGGGGGCTTTTAATACTTTGTGCAGGACATTAATATGCTACGAGGTGATGTGCTCTTGACTGCAAGTGGTTAATTTGAAAAAAATTAGCAACCTGAAGAGTGCAGTGATGCACAGAGTTTCTTCTTAGTTGGCCTTGCTGTGTTCTGTGTGGCTGTGCAGCTAGCAGTATAACTCCAATCTGTAGGTTGAATATCACCCTGGGAGAAATATGGAAATATTGCAGCCTGATGCTGCCATTTCAGCTGTGGCTCAGTGAGTAGCACACTCACCTTTGAGTCACAAGGTTCTGGTTTCAAGTGCCACGTAGGGCTTGAACACAAACATTAGGGCTGACACTTCAGTGCAGCACTGAGGAAGTGCAGCACTGTTGGAGGTACTACCTTTCAGATGAGATGTTAAACCAAGGTCCCACCTGCATGGATGGGTGCGTAGAGCAGGGGATTTATCCTTGGTGGCCTGACCAATATTTATCCCTCAGTTAGCATCAAAAACACAGATTATCTGCTCATTATCACATTGCTGTTTATGCAAGCTTGCTGTGCACAAATTGGTTTCCATGTTTCTTGCATTACAACAGTGACTGCACTTCAAAAGTATTTCATTGGCTGTAAAGCACTTTGAGATGTCTGGTGGTCATGAAAAGCACAATATAAATGCAAGTCTTTTTGGGAATGCTGGGCAGACTTACAAAAGCCATGGATAAAAGAAGGAATTTGCTTTTCCCTCCCCTAGAGTAATAGTAAATTATGAACAGAGTTCAGCAATTGTACATTTGACTGGAGAGTTGCTTTGCATATTTTTTCTTTCCATAGTGTCCGTCGGTGATGATGATTGACTTGCATTTTTTAACTGCTTAGCCAATGCAGAAGAGAAAAAAAATGCAAAGCTAGCAGGGATGGAAACGCCTCCAAGTTCTTGGTTCCCATGGTGACTGGAGTTTCATAAATGCTGTAGCACAGGGATGGTAATGTGAGCAGCGTGGACCAAGTAATTAGACTAATGCTCTTCGACGACTTCCAGCGCAGATTGAGCAGCAGCTCCAAGTGGCCTCTTAACAATGTGGATCATTTTGAAATACATCAGCTTCCTGGCAAGCTGCTCTCAGTGCCAGCACCTTCTACAGAAACCCAGTGAAATAGCTACCTAAATGGGCATTGATGCAAATCTGGATATTCCTTCATTGTCCCGAGATTATTTCTTTCTCGTTAAGGTTTAAAGAATGTTTTCCTTGCTTGTGCGAATCCTATTGAAATATTGTTATATGGAACCGCAGAAGGATTGCTGGTGTCCCAGTAGCTCCAGAGAAAAGAGACTGCTATTTAGAAAGATGTTTAGGAGTAAATAAACTGCAACGGTGTTAGTGTCTCTTCTTCTACATTGCACCTAGTTTGGTGAAGCTATTAAAAATGTTTTCTACGACTCTGCCCATGATACTAGATGGAACAGTGTTAGATTTTATTCTTACAGCATAGAAGGAGGCCATTTGGCCCAACATGCTCATGGCAGCACTTTGAAAGCACTGGAGTGCTCTGTTTCGATATGTTAGAAAAAATGCTCAAAATCAGCATTCATGTGTCTTGCACGTTCTTTGACGTGTTAGGGCTGAAAGGAAAACAAGGTGCCCAAAGCGTTGGGAGAGACAGATAACACTAGAGTAAGAAATAGTAAGGTGAAATCAGAGTAAGAGGGAATGCAGTAAGGTCTAAATTAAGCTTGCACAGATGGAATTTGGTAAAGAAGGTTGGTGAGCTTTGGGCATAGATAACCATTTGGGAATATGATGTTGTAACAATGATGGAGACCTGGCTCAAAAAAAGAATGGGACAGGGTACAAAATATTCCTATTTGAGGTTTTCAGAAAGGACAGGGAAGGAAAGAAAGGAGAGTTGGCAATATTGATTAGGGAGAATATTACGGTACTGGAGAGAGATGATGTTCCAGAGGGACAAAGAGAGAATTTATTTGGTTAGAAATGAGAAATAATAGAGGCACCATTGTAATGCTGGGTGTATTCTATAGGCCTTCAACTAGTGGGAAGGATGTTTTTTTATTCATTCGCGGGATGTGGGATTCACTGGCTGGGCCAGCATTTATTGCCCAATCCTAGTTGCCCTTGAGAAGGTGGTGGTGAGCTGCCTTCTTGAACTGCTGCAGTCCATGTGGTGTAGGTACACCCACAGTGCTGTTAGAGAGGGAGCTCCAGGATTTTGACTCAGCGACAGTGAAGGGATGGTGATGTATTCCCAAGTCAGGATGTTGAGTGGCTTGGAGGGGAACTTCTAGGTATGATGTTCCCATGTGTCTGCTGCCCTTGTCCTTCTTGAAGGTAATAGTCATGGGTTTGGAAGTTGCTGTGTAAGGAGGCTTGGTGAGTTCCTACAGTGCATCTTGTAGATGGTACACACTGCTGCCATTGTGAATCAGTGGTAGAGGGAGTGAATGTTTGTGGATGTGGTGCCAATCAAGCGGCCTGCTTTGTCCTGGATGGTGTCCAGCTTCTTGAGTGTTGTTGGAGCAGCACTCAACCAGGCAAGTGGGGAGTGTTCCATCCATGACTTGTGCCTTGTAGATGGTGGACAGGCTTTGGGGAGTCAGGAGGTAATATACAAGAAGAAATTTTCAAGAAAATTACAGCGAGGTGCAAAAACGATCTAGCAGTTATAATGGGGGACTTCAATTGTCTTAATATAGATAGACATATTAATAGTGTAAAGGGTGGAGAGAAAGAAGTGTTTCTGAACTGTGTTCAGTAGAATTTTCTTGATCAGAATGTTTCTGGCCCGATGAGGAATTGTCTGCTCTTACTTAATACTCAGATCTTTAATATCCACCAGCTCTTGCTCCTTGGTTAAGCATTTCATGTAAAAACATGTCACTACCTCTGTACTGCCTCGGAGTGTCAGCTTAAATCATGTGCTCAGGACCTGTAGTATTCACAAACTTCTGATTTGGGAATTAATAGTACCAGTAACTGAGTCAAAGAAAATGAATTAACATAGTAATTCCCAACTGGCTTGAAGCTTTGACTTGAAAAATTCAGCTGTACTCACCACCAGAAGTTCTCCATGACTTTACACTTTATTATTTTTCATCCAAATGGTGTTGGCCTTTGAAGAAGATCAAAAATCTCTTCTGTTCAGTGTTCAGTTTCCCAGGGTTTTAACACAGTGTTAACCTGCAAAAACAGAATTAAATAATGAAGTGCAATGTATGGATTAATTTAATATTGTATAGATTAATATATCAGGTGCTGTGGAATATTGTGTTTATTGATATTTGGATTTGGTCTGGGACAGAATGAAACTATTAGTGTGTTCAACTATGCTAGTTTTTTTTTGCCACAGTCAGTGTTTTGGAATCCTGTTCTCTTTTCATATAAGAAACTGTTTTGCATAAAGAAATGCTGAATAATTTTCCAATTGTTTATTATGTTAATAAATTTGAAAGTTTAATTGCAATTAGATGGGAGAATCAAACCAGTCAAACCAAGACCCAAAGGACATATGATATAAAGTCACTGCTGTTGCACAACCTTCATTGTGCAGAACATTCAACCTAATCACCACAGTCCAATCAGCTGTGTCTCAATGTTCAACGCTCTTGCCTCTGTGTCATGAGGTTGTGGGTTCAAGTCTCACACCAGAGACTTGAGCACATAATCCAAGCTGACACTACACTGCAGTACTAAGGGGGTGCTGCCTTGTTGAAGGTATGGTGAAACCCACTCTACAATCTAAATGGTCAGGTCCCATGGTTTGTGAGATGCTTCTAATTTGACCTTGCATTGTTGCCGCCACACAGACCAAAGTGACAGACCTGTAACCACCAGAATCTCGTAGTACTAAAATGCTTAAAGTGTTATCTTATAGCCCAGGATTGGAAGGAGGAAAGATGGTTGGGTAGTTCTTGATAGTTTACGCCAGCATTGTTGATTAATTTCAATGTGACACCGTTGAAATTGGGAATTGCTCATTGACTGGCAGTTCACCCACCAAATTAAATATCCACCCTCTCCACCACCGATGCACCATGGCTGCAGTGTGCACTATTTACAGGCTGCACTGCAGGAGATTGCCAAGGCTGTTTCAACATTACCTGCCAACCCCATAGTCTCTACTGCCTAGATGGGCAAGGACAGCAGGCACATGGGAATAGCACCACTTCACGTTTCCCTCCAAGTCACGTGCCATCATAACTTGGATATATATTGCAGTTCCATCATGGTGGTTGGATTAAAATTCTGGACTTTGCTACAATCCCAGCTGATGAAACTGGACAAGTCAGATTCCAGAGTGAAACCTAGCTTGATAGATCCTAACTTTTTCTTAGAAACCATAGAGGAAAGTTACTGAATGAACTCACAGGAATCTGCTGATGAACTTTTAACACACAGAATAAAATATTTATTTCACAAGAAAAATGAACTATATTACACTACACAAAAATGTTGGAAAGATCAATACAAACACAAGAAGACACTTCAAATTCTCACTATTCCTTTACTCCAGCAATATCTTTACAGACACATAAACCAGTGAAGAGTTATCACTAGCTCCACTCAAAGGCTTCTCACCTGAGACCAGCACAGCTACAATCGGCTTTCTTCCAGTGAATTCCTGAGCATTTGCTCGCTGCTTTTCACCCAACTTGTATCACACCCTGAGATACCCAAAAACTGCACTCCAGGCTCTCTGTTACTTCAACTGCAGAACAAACGAATTCCCCAAACTCAGTCTTCCAATCGCACCTCTGCTAAACTGATCACTTTACTGAGTTCGATAACTGACTATTCAGTTAACTACTGTCCCCTGTATCCCTTGTAGTCTTTCTTTAACAGTGAACATAGAATTCCTGTCCCCTCCCTCTGACAAATGCTGAACTCTCTCTTCTGTCATTTCTTTGTGTCTGTCCCTGGACCACTGTCACTAGGCAACAGTGAATTTGTTTTTCTTATTGTTTTTATTTTCCCTAGAAGCTCTAAACTTTTACCCCTTTTAACCCATCTCTTTAACTTCAGGGATTGTAAAACCTTATTAAAAATGTATATATACAAACAAACCAAAAGACCTGACCTTTCAGTCAGGAATCTATCCAAACTCCCTGGCACCAAGACTCACAAACAACGTAAATGAAACTGAAACCATTTTACCTTTCTTAACACACACACACACACACATATATACACACACATATATATCCAATTTATAAATTATACATTGTTTATAACAACCTCCGTACCTAACAGCTCCGTGTGAGCACCTTCACCACACAGGACTGCTGTGGTTCAAGAAGAAATCTCACCTCATAGGCAGGTAGGGATGGGCAAAAATTGCTGTCTTTGCCAACAAAACCCGTACCTCCGGAATAATTTTTTAATAATTGACTGTTTTGCATCATGAGCATCTGATAGTCTTGCCGCTGCGCTGTTATTGATCAGCTTGATGGCCACATAAAGCAAATTGCATCTACAAGTTAAAGCTAGCTGCTCCTTTTTTTCTCTCCCTCAGTGTCTCACAATACTCCTTGAGCAGGAGTGGCTGATCTGTTGTTGAGACCTCTGCCATTGGCACTTCAACTGGGAAATGCACAAGAGCAAACTATGTTGAGTCCACCAGCTCTTCTTATTTCGCTAATCAGCCTGACAAAACTGGGAGGTGACAGGGCAGAATTGTAGAAATCACCCAAGTGTTTTCAGTTGTAATGTGTGTATGTAACTTCACAAGGAGTGAAATAAGTAAAAATCCCCACTAGCCAATTTATGTAAATTTTCCTGACCTGTGATTTTTTTTTGTATTCAGTTCAGGATTTTTTTTTTAACTATCACATTGAAACATCCTTGTGAATGGACAAGACTCTGTGCAGGACACCTTAAGGTTGAGAAGAAGAGACAAATGAAGTTTGTTGATGCAAATTATTGGTTGTAAAAATTCTGAGCATTGCAGGTAAAAGGGCTGACCGAAACAGGGGAGGAAATAGTCTGGGAAAGAGATGAGTGTCTTTTAATTTCAGCACAAGCGTTGGGTGGAGGAAAACTGTTGTAGCACAGTTATTTGAAGCTTAGGAGGAACCAAAAATGAACATTCAGGATAGCGAAAATAGTTGGGGAAAAACAGTACAAAGTAAAAAGTGTGACAGCAGTAAATATGACAAAGAAGAATTTAGTGCACACGGACAGAGGTATAATTCATAATTTTCAGGATGGGGGAGTAATAGGGAGGCCCACAGTGTGCAGTCGTTATCACCATATTGGATTGGAGTTGTCTTTGTGATGAAGATATTACAGAGGAGGCCAACTAAATGGGCAACAGAGGGGAGACATCCAGGATAACTGAGAAAGCCAGGAATGTTTACACTGGAGAGAAGAATGATCAAGGTGGAGGATTCCAAGGAGAATGGATAGATTGAACCATTCTGTAGTGTTAATTGTGAAGCAATAGTTTCGAATCTGTGCTTGACAAGAGGTTGTTGGATACGTGGGAAACACAATTCTCAAGAATGGCTGATGTGGAAACTATTGGCAAATTCAAGAAGAACCTGGATTTTTCTTTTGAACAAAAGAAGGAATTCAAGGATATTAGAGAGAGTTCAAAACATTTGCTGTGCACTTCAAGACTGACCAGGTGAAGCACAGTGTTCTTTTTGGAGTCCTGTACATATCTGTGTAGTTGTGCTTGGTGGGTATTAAATGATGAGGTGAGTTGCCATTTGTATATCAAACAGACGATTGCTTCTTATAGATCATTTCAAATTGCGGTGATGTTTCGGGCTAGGTATTGGGTTGATCCATATGATTGATGGAAATACTTTCCCAGCAACCTGTCAGGTTGGTGCTGATGTTCATTGAATTTCTGATTCAAACCCTATGCAGTGACACACTGATGCCATAATGCTTTGCATGGGTCACTGTTTCTTTTGTAATTTGGTTGGTTATTTCATTGCAGTACTTATCATTCCAATCTTATTTCCTGATCCTACCTTTAGTCTCCCCTTCTCCTCTTTTAAATTTTATTAAAACATTTGTGAACTGTGAAATCACTGATTGGTACTGCAATTATATTTAACATTTCAAATGTTGAATTCTAAATGTACTCAATCACATTTTATATTTTACCTAGAGAAGACCTTATTTACACAGCATTAGAGAAATTAGACAACCATAAAACAAATACCTGAATATTGCTGAAAGAAGAGACATGCTGTTGAAGCTTTACACCATGCGCTCATCAGGACAGATGCAAGAATACAAAATCTAAAGGGAGCGACAGTACTATGAAGTGACCATTTAAATAGCTGAATGTTTCTTTCATTCTCCAGTTTTCTCACTATCTGTCCTGAAGGTGCTGATTCATACATGGTGTCAACCTTGGTTCAGTTGGTAGCATTCTCGCCACTGAGTCAGAAGGTTGTGGCTTCAAGCACCATTCCAGTGACTTGACCTAAGCTGACGCTTCAGTTCAGTACTGAGGGAGTGCTTGCTCCACTGAGGGAAGGGCTGCCTACAGACGAGACATTAAACTGAGCCACCTTCTGTTCCCTCACGTGAACATGAAAGACCCCGTAACACTATTGGAAGAAGAGCAGGGGAATGCTCCCTCATGTCCTGGCCATTTTTTACATTATAAAAAAATGTATTACTGATCATTTCTTTCATTTAAGATCTTGCAGTGTGCAGATTGGCTGGCAGGTTTTCTGCAATACAATTGACTACCCTTCAAAAGTATTTCATTGGTTGTAAAGTGCATTGGGGAGTCCTGGGGTTGTGAAAGTTGCTACCATAAATGCAATTTTTTTTCCCTTTACTGTTTTGTGGCTTGAGAGATACCTATCATTCTATGTTGCCTTGCAGGGATCGTTTTCTGTGAATGGGCCTAGATAATGATTGCACCTAAGGGGCATTATGACTGAGCCTGTATTCATCTGCCAAATGTTTGTCAGGGCCACAGGCTACCAGTGGGGAACATGGAACCCTGGTAATTTTAACTCTGCTCCACACAGGGGTGATGTGATCAAGTGGGGTATCCCCCACTGCCACTCCACTGGGATTAGATACTTGCTCAGTTTACAGATCAATCCTGGGGTTTTGTGGTCAAACTAGACAGAATACTAATTAACTAAGTGATCAGATGACTGAAACAGAATGAGGATTTTAAGTATCAAATCACCTTTCTGCCCTGACCAGGTTTTTTTTTAATCCCCTCTTGCTGGTGTAGTGCTTTGGAGTGGTTTTATGTAGGTAGTTTAACACATGATGAGTTGCTGATGTGACCTAGGAAGCTCTTCGCAACACTTTCTGATGCAGCCCACTCCCAATAATTGAGCTGTATGTAAGCAATTTTGAATTAAGAGGTGTGGGCTGTAACTGAGGTTAGAGCAGCACAGAAATGGGAGAGAATAATTTGCTGGTTCGCAAATGAGGAATTTTTGTGATCTTGAGATAGGAGAGCAAAAGGAGGACAATGTTTACTCTCTCTCTGTGGAGAATTTCCCAAAATTATGTCAGTGAATGAACATTACACACATAACCCTTTGCGATATAAGTAAATGCATTTTGTGTTGGCCAGGCAACTGTGGAAGGATGACTCAGTACAGCCTGCCATTGCTCATGAAGGGTCTTATTAATTATCATGTCTGTGCAGTGCACTGATGTGCCATATGATGCAAATTGCATCCATGCTTCTCTTGGTACCAAGTTGTCAATCTGGAATCTGGGCAGTTCCTATTGAGGAAGAGCAATCAAGCACCTGTGTCCTGGTGGCTGAGTCAAGGTCACTAGGATTGGAGTGAGGTGCAAAGCTGACTGTATGAAATTTTCACATTGGCGGCATTGACCATTGATAGTATCCTTTGAGATGAAGGTTTTGCCCTAGGCATGAGCTGTGTAACACTGGAGCCAAAGAAAGGTTTGTCGCTCATGGGCTGGAGGAGTTTGGCGTGAAGAATGAAGAGTTCAAGCACAAGAAGTGTCTTGGCTCATTATAAAATCATATTGATTTTAACGTGATTATATCCCCAATTATTGGTGACTGTGCAGCAGAGCACACATGGCAAAGGCTTAGAAGCAACTCGAGTGACTGCTTTCTGAGATAAGTAATTGAAGGGGCCAAAATGCATTAAAATCTCAGACGTGGATTACATACATGTATTTGTCTCTGTTATTTATTAGACCAAAAGGATTGATCTGTCAGAAAGTGAAATGAACCTTACTGCATTAGCACAACATAAAAATGAAGACCTCTGGTTAAAATGTGCTCCAGGGTTGACTAGAGCTAATTTACACAAAATCATTCTTCTGATGGTAAAAACAAAAAAACTGCGGATGCTGGAAATCCAAAACAAAAACAGAATTACCTGGAGAAACTCAGCAGGTCTGGCAGCATCGGCGGAGAAGAAAAGAGTTGACGTTTCGAGTCCTCATGACCCTTCGACAGAACTTGAGTTTGAGTCCAGGAAAGAGCTGAAATATAAGCTGGTTTAAGGTGTGTGTGTGGGGGGCGGAGAGATAGAGAGACAGAGAGGTGGAGGGGGGGTTTGTGGTTGTAGGGACAAACAAGCAGTGATAGAAGCAGATCATCAAAAGATGTCAACGACAATAGTACAATAGAACACATAGGTGTTAAAGTTAAAGTTGGTGATATTATCTAAACGAATGTGCTAATTAAGAATGGATGGTAGGGCACTCAAGGTATAGCTCTAGTGGGGTTTTTTTTATAATGGAAATAGGTGGGAAAAGGAAAATCTTTATAATTTATTGGAAAAAAAAGGGAAGGGGGAAACAGAAAAGGGGGTGGGGGTGGGGGAGGGAGCTCACGACCTTTTGCTGCATTGTTCCAGTGAAGCCCAACGCAAACTGGAGGAACAACACCCCATCTTCCGACTAGGGACTTTACAGCTTTCCGGACTGAATATTGAATTCAACAACTTTAGTTCGTGATCTCCCTCCCCCATCCCCACCCCCTTTTCTGTTTCCCCCTTCCCTTTTTTTTCCAATAAATTATAAAGATTTTCCTTTTCCCACCTATTTCCATTATAAAAAAAACCCCACTAGAGCTATACCTTGAGTGCCCTACCATCCATTCTTAATTAGCACATTCGTTTAGATAATATCACCAACTTTTAACTTTAACACCTATATGTTCTATTGTACGATTGTCATTGACATCTTTTGATGATCTGCTTCTATCACTGCTTGTTTGTCCCTACAACCACAAACCCCCCCTCCACCTCTCTGTCTCTCTATCTCTCCGCCCCCCACACACACACCTTAAACCAGCTTATATTTCAGCTCTTTCCTGGACTCGAACTCAAGTTCTGTCGAAGGGTCATGAGGACTCGAAACGTCAACTCTTTTCTTCTCCGCCGATGCTGCCATTCTTCTGATGGTCCTGGCTAATGTATTAGCAATCTTAACATCTGCCTGCATAACAATAGGAGGTATTTTTCTTGAAAAACAGGAGGCTTACTCTAATGATCCAAGCCTAGTACATCTCCTGGAATTTAGGATCTCCTTTGATGTTGCATCAGTGTTTCAGGAAGCTTTTCTCCTGATTTTATGTCTAAGTCCAATGGATAAGACCAAGTTGGCTCACTTGATGAGGTGGTTTTACCAGTAGCAGGATTGGAGAGACCATAGTACAACATGACCATCACAGGAAGAAAGGAGTATACAAGGGAATGAATTGTGCCTTTGTCTGTTATTATTTGCACTTTCCTCATTACTCAGTTTCTTTTGAAAAATATTCTAGCAGATTGTACATTAGAGCAGACACAGTCATTATTACATTCTCGTACTCATTTGCAGTCTTCTGAAATCAAGGAAAAGCATGAAGCACTGGGTTTCTCCTTTTCAACACAGGCAGGCACTCAGTCCTGCAGAGTGTCCCATGAAGTTAACTGAAGCCGCGACTGGTCATTTATCTCATTATCTCCCACAGCATGTGGGATCATGCTGTGTACGAATGGGCAGCCACGTTTGCCCTACATAATAATATTGACTGCACTTTATAAGAGTTTATTTGCTGTGAAGCGTTTTGGGGTTTGAAAGATGCTGTTTAAATGTGGTCTACTTTCCTGACTGTTGGTAGTAATATTTCTGGATTGTCACTGAAAGTAATACAGGATTCTAATTAATTATTTTCTTAGCCACTTGCATTCAATTAGAGAATCATATATTAAGTAGGCTTCTGGGGGGGAATTGCTGATACAGTTGCTTTGAAATTGTACCCGGCTCTTGATTTCGCATTCTGTACTATCAGTGTTCCAGAACTAACAGCAACAATGTTAATTTTCAGTGTGGGGCTGCTGGCTGCACTGAATGATCTTGTACCCAGCCCTTCACAGACCCCAGGCAAAAAGAACATTCATGTGAAATTATTTGAAACAGAGGTAATACTTTTTGGAGAATATTTATTTCTCCAAGCTTAACTACATGGGAGGGGAAAGATGATGTAATGGAGGAGTTAAATTAATGGAACTGGGCTGGCACAGACAATATGGGCCCTTCTGTGCCTTAAACTTTTTATGTTTCTATGTTAATGTACAATTGCCTTTCGATGCAGTAATTGAAAGCGTAAATTAAAGGAGCCTATGTTTGGAATTGGCTGTGAACTTAATATGGTGGAAAAAGGTAGGGGATTGTATGACAGTGGATGATCATGGCATCTGTTTTCATAATACTAAACCATTGATATGAAAGGATTAGTAAAAACCAAGGGTAAATTACCAGATATCCACAGATTGAGCTGATCTTGAATCTGTGAGGAAATGACTCGGACAAATCAGGAAGTACATGGAAAGGAAAATGCAACAAGTGTTACAACAACAACAACTAATATTTATATAGCACGTTTAAACCTCAAGGCCCTTCATATGAGTGTTATCAAATAAACAGATGGCAAGTCACTTAAGGAGATATTGGCATGGGAGTTGGTTTTAAGGATTGTTGTAAAGGATATAAGTGAGTAAAGAGGCAGAGAGGTTTAGGGAGGGAGTTCCAAAGATTAGGGTTGAGGCAGCAGGAAGCACAGCAGCTTGTGATGGAGAGATTAAAATCAGGAAGAATGCACAAGAGACCAGAATTGGAGGGACACCGAGATTTTGTAGGGCTGGCGGAGGTTACAGAAATGGGGAGGGGAAAGGCAGGGAGGGATGTGGGAAAACAGGATGTTAAGTCAAGTTGTTATTGGAGTAGGAAAAAAGTAAATAAATCATCAACTGTAAGACGAAGATTAATATCGAAAAAGGTTCTGAATCATTCAATAAAACCATTAAAAAATACACAGAGGGAAAGTACACAGATTGAATGCAAAGAAATGGGCAAGGAAAATTGGAAGTGTACAAACTTATAAACCAAATATACTTGGCTTTGAACACAGGTCAATGTTTATGTTGTGTAAATTATCCTAAGTCATCTTGACATTTTCTGTTGCCAATTGTTAGGGAAAAGAGTAAAAGGAACATTTTGGTCTATCCATAGTTAAGTATGAAAAAAAGTAAGTGATGAGGAGAGGTGGGTAGTGGAGGAGCAAAATATGACACTAGTTGTGAATATTTATTCTTCCAGCAGTGTGCATTATGGAAGATGCTCATTTTATCCCTCTTTTCCCAGTACATTTCCAATATATTTTCCCAATATCTTCCCTACACTATAAACGTGACCACACTTCAAAGAAGAAAGTACTTCATTAGCTGTAAAGAGCATTCAGGTGTTTGGTGGTCATGAAAGACCCTATATAAATGCAAGTCTTTGCTTTATTTTTCAGTAATGAGATGGGTAGGGAATTAACTCAAAACAAAAAATAATTATGGCCCATTTCAGAAATCTAAGAAAACTTAGGGTGGTATTGTGGCAAATGTTTTTTAAATGTGGAATAAGAACTCCATGCTTGAAAGATAGCAAGCCAAGTTTCCATGAACATCAAAAATGTGACTAAAGATGCTATCTTGGCAGAAAGGAAGGAAAAAACTATTGGTGTCAGTGTTGAGGAAGCAATTAAAATAATTATAATGAGAGGAAGTTTCCAAGACTGAAATTTAGGCAGGGGAATTCTTTGAGAATACAATAAAACTGATAGATGTTGTGATACATTTTCATTTTTAGAAGCCATTTGATGTCTTTCCGAGAAACTCCTGGCAGAGGTTGAACTGTTAGATTAAAGGAGGAGTTGTAAATTGAATGAAAAAATGGCTAGATAATAGATAACCAAGGACTGTGATCATAAGGATAATGATTGTTTCACTGTGACCAGCAGAATACCCTAAGGATTGATTTCAGGAGCATTGTTGCAGGGTGTTTACAGCCGACTTTGATGGAGGGTATTGCAGTTATGAAGAAAGAAAGAGAGACTTGGATTTATATCGTACATAACACACCTTTCATGACTTAAGGATGCTCTAAAATGCTTTACAGCCAATGACGTATTTTGAAGTGTAGCCGCTGTGTATTGTAACTTGTTTGATTTTAACTGGTGAATGAACAACAGCACACTCAGAATCTTGGTTATTGTCAGCTTGCATCTTGGTTTTCTGGAATGCGAGATAAATGAGAGACAATGTGAAGTCCAAATCAGGACTGTATCTATATGGATACATTTGTAACCTTGGATGAACATATTCAACACAGTGATAGGTACCCACCTTGTGGAGAAACCCAATGGACCAAAAAATAGTTCTGATTTCTGTTTCGTTTTACTGCGGCAACACCTATCTAATTGAACTAGGTAGCTATTAATATATTAAAAAAATGATAAAGTAAGAACAATACGTTAAATCCCCTTCAGGGGCTATAGACCAGCTTTTTTCAGATGTTTAGGGAGCAGTGTTTAACTTGGAGTTGCCACTGTGGTTTTGTACATTCGGTTAATGCCCCCATTAGGGTGATGTTCCATCTGGATCTTATTTTCTGCAGAAGAGCTATTAATGAGTATCTGCCATTACCACATTTTGGAAATTAGTCGACAGAGTATGGGTAAACTTACTGATCTCACTGGAGTTGAGCTTGGGAATCAGGCAGTTGTCACTGCAGCCTTGTCTGTGGTACATGCTCCTTTCAGGCACTGCTCCCAGGTGGGAGTGCACAACCAGTGAATTTAACCTTATATTTCCTGATTGTTTTCACAACACGTTAACCAGCCACTTGGCTTTTGAGTTGACTAAATTTAATACACATTCTATTTTGTATGACAGATTCCTGTAATAATAGGTGTGATAGTATGATTGGAATGTATGGTGCCAATGTCACATTTGTAACTGGGGTGAAAAAACCCAAGAAGGAAATGAGAAGGCAATTAGAAAGTAATTTAAAAAAAAAAAGCAAAATATTGATTCATCCTGCTGTTGCCATTTTACTTGTGTAACGCATGGTGCAGTTCGGCAATATGAAATTTGGCCTGTACGATCTCCTTAGGTGACCTGAGCATCCACAATGGTGGAGCATCCACAACCCTCTGGGTAGAGAATTCCAAAGGGTAACTACCCTTTGAGTGAAGAAATTTCTCTTCATCTCAGACCTAAATGATCACCCTCTTATCATGAAGCTGTGCCCCTGTGATTCTGATTCCCCGACCAGTGGAATCAATCTTTCAGCGTTTACCCTGTCAAGCCCCTTCAGAATCTTGTATGTTTGGATGAGGTCACCTCTCATTCTCCTGAACTCCAGAAAATATAGGCTCAATTTACTCAGCCTTTCATCATGGGACAACCTGTTGAGCATGTGCTGTACTGCCTCCAATGCAATACTTAAGAATACTTAAGGAAAGAGCTGAGTTGTGTGGCTGTCTGGGGGTGGGGGTGTGGGGGGGGCGGCTGTGGAAATAACCTGAGACCAACTCTGTGCTGAGAAAAGCTGTGAAGGATTTGAATTTGAAGCAGCCATCCAGTTTCAAGTCAGAAAAGTCTTTGTTTCAGAAAGCTGTCTTTTTCTGAATTTTCTTGGATTTCCATAGCAGACTGGAAGTGTTTGAGGAGTCGTGTGGTATATCTTTACTAGAGTAACAGTAGTTTTTGCCTCGGGTAATATTACTGGATTTTTTAGACTTAAAAATCTATAGGGGAATGTTGCCAAGAAAGTGTTTACTTGTGTGATCTAACCAAGCGGGGTCTTTTAGGGAGGTTTTGTAAAATTGTTTTAACTGTGTAACTTTTGTCTTGCATGCTTAGGTTTTCTTTTCTTGTTAATAAATCTTATTTTTAAAATCCCGAAAATATTACTGGAATTCTATGCTACTGGGATCAGCAGGTTTCTCCTTGTTTTCAGAATACGAAAAAAGGTTATAATCAGTGAGAGAAGTTTCCCTCTGGGATTTGGTTTGCTCAGCCAATAACACCAGCTGGGATCATAACAAGTTATATCCTTCCATAAATTCGGAGACCAAAACGTCACACAGCCTTCCAGACATGATCTCACCAAAGTCCTGTACAATTGTAGCAAGATTTCATTAAGCTCAGTGGACACTCGGCTCAAACTCCTGTCAAAATAGGGCCCTTCCCACCCGCTGTCCTGGGTGGCTGTCTGCCGTCTTCGCCCTGAATAAATTCCTAAATTGGATGGAACCTGCTTGCCTTTAAAGACACCACATGAAGTGAGTCCCAAAGTTGGTGGCAGTCAGCAGAATGACTAGGAACCAGTGTCTGTGAAGCTGGTTCATTTGCCTTACCATGCAAGACAGATATCCTGCCATTTTTAACATTGGTTTGCCTTTACTATGAGTTAATCCAATTGTGAGCCAAGCATTTGGCTGGTCCCTTTAATCCCGAACATGAAACCCAGCCAGTGCTGCATCCAAAAAATCTGAAGTCCGCATTACCATCAGAGATGTTTATGAACTACATAATACCACCCTGCACAACATTGTCAGAGATCCTGAAACGTGACTAAAAGACAATCCTACAGGAGGAGTGCTCAGAGGGTAATCAGTGCCATTTCTGTGGCTTGTCGTGTCTATCTGACAGAACACAAAATTAGCTGTTAGCTCCTCCAGATGGTTTGAGTGTGACTGCCATTCCTGAGATTGCTCCTCCAATCCCAGTGGGTATAGAATTTGCGGACACGAAGTGCGACACAGGAATCAAATGACTTCACCTATTTTAACTAATGAGATTTTTAATGGGGAATTTGGTGTGAGTGGAAGAAGAGTTCAAAATATGAATTGACTATTTCTAACTTTTTTTTTAAAACTTAAACAATCTAATTGAAGGTTGAGAATGAGAAGAGTAGTGTGAAGGCATGGTCAATCAAGAAATGGAGTGAACTTGTTTTTAAGTATTGTGTGAAGAAGCCAACCTCAATGATTAAGTTGTCGGTGAGTTTTTAGTTACAGTTCTTGCATGGTGCCCACATAAATACAGGTCTGGTAGAGTGCGAGGGAGGTCGAAGTGTGTCGATATAAGAGATCTGATTCCATAAGATACTTACAGGCAGTTGAGAATTGTGAAGGAATGGGAGAATACTGAAGGCTTTCAGAACAGCACATGGCAGAGGATGTCTCATACGTCCTCTCTATCTGTTTGGACTGGACGTGATGCATACAGAATGGGTGTTGAGCTTTGTAAAATGGTACATCTCAAATTCTTCGACTGAGGAAACCAGAAAGCAAAGAAACTCTTGGATCACTTTGTTCTTCTCCAGGTAGCATCCTTGATTGTTTGAGGGGTACTGAACCACGGGCTTATGCTGTGATTTTACTATGGGGGTGGAACTTGGAGGCAGTCCCCAAGTCTACCTCAGCCGGAATGGTGCTCAAACCATGCACTGTTTGCATTATTCTGAACCACACAGTCTAGCCAGCTAAACTGACCGGTCCCCCCGGATCACTTTATCTCTCTTTATCAGTTGTGTAGATGCTGGGCACCATTATAGAAACTAGGCAGTGTCCACTAGCTTCATCCACTGATGAATCGAGAAACTTCCTTGTAATGGGACATTGCTAGATTTATGTAGCTGCGCACATCATCTTACTGACCTGGATTTCTTTATTTGCTCCAGGCTTTACTGTTGACACAAGGTTGGGCACATGGAAGATGGGAATCTCGTCATTCATCATCTGGCTATAATGTATATATTGTGAATGATTTTTAAACATTTTTATCTAAAAGCAGTGATCATGCAACTGTGAAATTGAATTGGCAGAAATGGCACTGTTTGACTTCAAGGCACCCAGCTATTATCTGGGTTGCAGTGATTTTTTTTCCTGTTTCAAATTACAATATGTTTGTCTCATTTGCCAATGTCACCACTTTGCATCTTCATTGATCAGTGCGTATGTTCTGCTGTGATGGTTTATTAACCTATGAAGGAGGCAGTGTTCAAAAAGCAAATTCTGCAGATCTTCAGCTGTTGTGAAAGATTACCTTATATTAAAAAATGTTGTTTTATTTTATGTCCTTATTTTCCCTCTTCATGTAAAGTTACATTTTTTGTTCATTCATGGGATGTGGGCATCACTGGCTAGGGCAGTATTTATTGTCTAACCCTAATTGCCCTTGAGAAGGTGGTGGTGAGTTGCCGCCTTATACATTTGAGCAAGAAAGGCGATGGTAAATAAAAATTGCTGTGCACTTTCCAAAATCCCTTTCTTACCATCCAGCACCCGTGTCAGACTGTCTGCGGACTATGATTGCTGTTTTAGGGTGGGGAATTGTAAATTCTGGCAGGATTTTCCTGGACCAAGGGTGGCAGACAGGGAAAATGGCAGGGAGCCAGGTCAGGGAAGCTCCTGGATGCAGACCCTACTGTGGGGGTTGTTTCCCAATTTTTGAGGCTAGTGGAGCAGGAGGCTCCATATCCCAAAGAGTGATGATCACCCCTGCGGCTCTGGTGAGCCCTGCCTACCTGGCCCCTCTCAATGTAAAAATTTCACTTAACTATTTGAGTCACCCTCTCAATCTCCTACCTGCCTTAGCAGGGACCACCTCGCCGGGTGTGTTTGCTGAGACTTCAGAGCTGTTGGCCCTCCTACTGGGCCAGTAGCATCTATGCCCCGCCCAAGCCTGGAGGCATCCAATTAGAAGGCTGTTTCAGGGAAACTTGCTCAGCTGGTCCCACTGCCGGCAAGTGTGACCTCCGGAACACCATCTGGACCTGTTGTCAGGGTCCTGAAATGCGTGGTAAAAATTTGTCCTTCTATTTGTTTTTTTGTTGTAACTAAAACAAATGTGCATCACTGCAAAAAAAAAGCTTGTGTTGTGGAAAGTGGAAGTGTTCTCTATTCACTTTCAGCCCTATTTGGTCCTAACTTGAATGTTAAAATGCCACGGGAATAGACAGAAATCCGATGGTGATGGCCAGTTTAAAACTATGTCTCAATTGTGCAAGTTCTGCTGGTGTACAGAAATAGTTTTACATTTGCAAGTTCCCTTTTGGTTGAGTGCATTAAATGCACTGCCTGGAAAGGGACAGCTTTGATTCCCAACCTGTGGCTGAGTTTGTTGATTTCTGGGGTTGGGAGGGTGGGGGGTCAGAAACTGTAATTAGTTTTGGTGCCTCTGAACAAAAAGGGGTTAAAGAGTTAGAACCATAGAAACGTTATGGCACAGAAAGAGGCCATTCAGCCCACTATGTCTGAGCCACCTGAAAAAACTAGCTGCCCATTCTGATCCCACTTTCCAGCACCTGGTCTATAGCCTTGCAGGTTACAGCGCTTCAGGTGCAGACCCAGCTACCTTTTAAACGAGTTGAGGATTTCTGCCTCAACCACCAATCTGGGCAGCGAACTCCAGACACCTACCACCCTCTAGGTGAAAAAGCTTTTTCTAATATCTGCTCTAATCCGTCCACCAATCACCTTAAATCTATGCCCCCTGGTAATTGACTTCTCCACTAGGGGAAACAAGTCTTTCCTGTCTACTTTATCTAGGCCCTTCATAATTTTATACACCTTAATCGAGTCACCCCTCAGCCGCCTCTGTTCTAAGGAAAACAACTCTAGCCTACCCAAACTTTCCTCACAGCTGCAATTTTCCAGCACTGGCAACATTCTTGTAAATCTTTTCTGCACTCTCCAGAGCAGTTAAGTCCTTCCTGTGATGTTCTGAGCAGAACAGTTCTCCACTTCTGATTGTCAATCAGGCAATCCTGTGCATCCATGCATGTCTTGTGGGGATGGAATGAGGCTTGAACCACATGTCTCCTAGATCCACAAATGTAGAGCAGCCTGCTGGACGAGCTAATTGAAAGTTGCTGAGTTGTAATCCAACAAAAATTTGTACCTGTAGGAGAGGAGGGGGAAATCGGAGCGAAAAGAATGGGGATAGTGAGCTATCTCAAACTTTTAATCAGCATCAGAACCTTTCAGTTGTACCAAAGGCCTGCTTTGTGCTGCATTTGCTTTCACATTGGGGTTCACATTATTTCTTGCAACTGAGTTGTTGCTTTTCTAGTTGCTTTTCTAGTATGTCTGACTTCTGGGAGGTAAATAAGTGTGTCAAGGTTCACTTGTTAAGCAGTATACTTCCTCCCCCCTTTTTACTAAGGAGAAATGATCTGTCTTTATGTGTTGACTTTCTCTGATGTGTTGGTTGAGGTTATTGAGGGATAGTTTTGCAACTTCATATTCCTGATGGACTGCCAAATCTGCCAGCAGCGCATGTTGGAAATTTAGGCACGAGCTCTCTCCTGACCCAGTGAAATGAATGGTCAGGAGATCAGAAGCAGGGCATGCCTGCATTTTTGATATGAATTTCTGATATTTAGGACTCTTTAGTGGAGGGGTGAATGTTGGATTATTACCCTCACTATGTGTGAATATATGAGGAGGAACCAGTTGTCTTTTATCCTGTCGCACATTTGCATGGCAACCTATCAAACTGCTGTAATGTCAATCAAATTGTGGCCTTATTGTTTAGGGCCTGCAGTTTAGGTGAAAAGGTTGCACTATTTAAAGAGTTAATCTGGCACTTTGGAACCTTAGTGCTGAAACATTTTTTTAATCTAGTTTGTGGTTAGTAGTTGTCCTTGGCTGGTATGTCTGACATCAAGGTCACTGCCTGTGTTTTCTTTGAAACAGTTTCTTGCCTGTGGTCAAACCCTAAAGAAAGATCGTAACTGCTTTCATTTCCTGTCTTGTCGTTTCAGTGTTTTCTTTGGGTTTTCTCCTACAGGTTGAGTATCCTTTGTCTATAAATCCGAAAGTTGAACATATCCAAAAACCGCACCTTCTTTTTGTTGTGGTGTGGCCAAGTTGCCTATTTGTAATAGGGTTGATCTGCAGACAACTTTCTAAGTGGAACTATTAAGTTTATTTACAATACAGCCAGCAGTAACTACATGTGTGCTTTCAACTCCATCTCTATCTCTACATTAACTGTGGAGGTAGTCCGCACTGCTAATACATTGGTTTACATAGATCATGTGATCTTACATCGCAGTACTATTGTTAAAGGTACAGTCCAACATTTAACAATACCATAATTACTGCATTCTTCCCCCTTTAACTTTGCTGCACATATTGTATTTACAAGTATTTTTATCTCATGACATTTTAATATTTATACAGATCATGACATTTACAAGTTCAGTCATTCAGGTGGTTTCCTGATTCGTGTTGAACATTGCAGCTCCATGACTTCAGGTTCTTTTCCAGGATCCACCTTCTCTGGAACTGCATGAACATCAGGTACCTCAGTGACACTTGCATTTCAGTGTCTTCCACTCTGATAGAGACATCAGACATGTCAATCCTTGGTTGAGCATCTTCAACAAGAAACACTGGTTCAGTAATGATTACAGGTGGAACCATACCTTGTTGTGTTATCTCTCTTTTTCTTAAATGGTCCACATGCTTACGGGTGATCCTGCCTTCCACTTCCATGTGGTTTGATAAAGGTACGGTCACTGAACTTACTTTACCCGGTAATCACTTGCGTCCTCCACCGAAATTCTTCAGATATACTGCTTCTCCAACAGTAAAATTGTTGCTCGCGACTATGCAAATCATGCGTAGCTTTTTGGTTTCCTTGACTCTTCTCCACCTTCCCCTCCAAATTTGGATATATTAGGCTCAGACTTGTCCTAAGACAGCATGCCATCAACAATCCTGCAGATGTTGCTCCTGTCATCATGTGGGGGGTTCGCTCTGTTGTGCACAAGCTTGGTCTCCAACGAATCACCTATTAACTTCTTCATATTTGTCTACAGCATCTAGAATTTTTCCAGATGAGGCCTTGGAAGTAACTTGTACCTCTGATTTTATCTTCAGAATCTTCATCCAGCAAACTGTTGTGAGAGACTGGAATAATATCAAAGTACGCACAGTTCGATAATTTGTTTATTGCCTCCTTCGAGTGTTTATGGGTACTACCAGTCACCATTTTATTGTCTTTTTGGAAACTTCTTCCTTTTTGCCGTCTTCTTTTTACCACAGAGTTTAGTCTCATCCTTTGTTTTGACTTCACTGTGGGCCAGAGTTCTCTCAGGTGAAATCTCAGCTTGTCTTAATTCAACAGCTGAATCTCCCAAAACTTAGTTATCTGCTCGCCTTTTGGAAAGTTCTCCGATTTTTGTTTCCAAAGCCTCTTTGACTTAATTTAGGTAATTCAGCTTTTCTGTCTCTTTTTTGTACTTGTTTGCTGCCTCCTGGAAATTTGAACATTGATGTGTCTTCTCTGCCATCTGGTTCTTCAGTTTATTCAGAGAGGTGCTGAATTCTTTCTGTTTCTCTTCGCACTGTTCCAGAGCACAAACTTTTGAGGGAATCTTGTCGTGTGTGAAGGTTTTTCAACAGGTTTTCCTTTTCCTTGTGAAGGTTACTCACTTCGTCTCAAAATCTGTCATTCAGCAGTGTCTCCTTGAGTTTCTTCTGCTGTTCTTCCATGTTTTTGTTTGAGACCGACTACATTTCTTCAGGTTGATGGGTCCTGACACACTCCTCTTTCATCCTGTTGCAGCCCTTGGACTCTTCAGGCTCTTTCTGCCATACTTTGCCTTGTTCCTTTTTAAGAAATGAACTCTTCCAGCTTCCTCTTGAAATCTCACTGGCCAATCAAAGTTGATTTCCCTTAACCAGTTTCACCCTAAAAGGCTTGATCCTCTGCCTCTCAATACCACCACTGGTAGCTGTGCCAATTGGTTTCTATAATGGACAGTTACTCTGCTGATACGTTTTACTTGGATTTCTTCACCTGTGTACATTTTCAACTTGGCAGATATTTGTTCCAAGTTTAATTGATGTTCACCATTATTTAAATATCTGAAAGTGTATGCTCCAGTTACAGTAGTGGAAGCTCCCGTGTCTACTTCTATTTTTACCGGTTTACCATTCATTTGTACTGTATCAAATATTGGCTTTGTCTTCCAATTTTCATGTTGAATAATGAATAAATGTCAGAATTTATTGTTTCAGGCTCTTCTACACTGTAGATTTCATTGAGCTTCTTCTGTTGTTCGTAAGCCTGTTTAAATCTTGCTTTGCATTGCCTCACTATATGTCCACTTCTGTGACAAAAGTAGCATTCTACTTTTTTAAACTGTCAATTGCTTGAAGACTCATTGTTTCCACATTGATTAAAGTTGTTCTTCAATTTATTCTTCTAAATTATTTCTTCTTATTTTTTGGTTAGCGGGGGCTGTTTCCCACTTCGCAGTGGAGTCTTGCTTTTTTGCCCCACTTTCAGCTGACTGTTCCCGCCTGATTTGGAGTACGGCACCATTTTGCACTCCTTGTATTGCTGGTGAATCTCTTACAGCACTTTCCACGGCCAGCGCTATTTCTAACACCTTCTTAAAATCCAAATTCACTTCAGCTAGCAATCTTCTCTGAATAGTGTCTTCTTTCACACCACATACTTAAAGATCTCTGAGCATATCATTCAGAGTTTCACCGAACTCATAGTGCTCTGTTAGGTGCTTCAAATTCGCCACAAAGCTAGCAATTGTCTCACCTGGGGTTCTCTTTTGCAAGTTGAACCGGAATCTCTGCATCATGACTGAGGGCTTGGATTGAAAACACTCCTTCATGAGGTTCACTAATTCTGCGAAATTCTTTGAATCTGGGGCACTAGGTGCTGTCAAACTTCGAATCAAACTGTAGGTTTTGCCCCACAATTACTCAAGAGGATCACTCACCTCCTTCACTGTGATTTTGTTTGCTTGAAAGAAGAATGCGAGGCATTCTATATACTGAGACCAGCCATCTATGGTTAGCTCAGAGGGATCGATTATACCAAATTGTGGCATTTTGGGTGAGTATATCTTCTGTTATTCTAAAAGGACATTGATACTCACAATCGCTGGGCAAGGTACAGCACTATTTCGGATTTATCTTAATTTATTCTGATCTCATCCTCATTGCCAGTTTGTTGTAGTGTGGCCAAGTTGCCTATTTGTAACAGAGCACATCTGCAGACAACTTCCTAATTGTAAACATTGGGTTTATTTCCAATACAGCAGCAACTACACGTGTGCTTTCAACTCCATCTCTATCTCCACACTGACTGTGGAAGTAACCCACACAGCCAACACATTGGTTTGCACACAGCATGTGATCTTACATCACAGGACTATTCTTAAAGGTACAACCCACCATTTAACAAAACTATAATTACTGCACTTTTGAACCTGATCAACCTTTAGCGCAGAAATTCTAGTTGTTTGCATTTTTGTGGTGAACATGTCAAAAAGAAACTTATTACAGGTACCCTGTATTTATTATTCAGTGATACATCTTACTTTTCTAGCAATTTTATTCATTCTAGACTATAGCTGGTCTAGGTTTAGGGTATTGTAACTTAAGTTTGTATGCGGTATCTGAGAACCAAAATGACCTGAAATCCAAAGTGCAATCGGCCCCACGGGTTTCAGATAAAGGATACTCGACCTGTATATCATGTCTGCCAACACTCAGTATGGCATCACTACACCTTGGAAAAAGCGTAGGGTTGTCCACTCTGAATTGCATTTTTTCTGGAGGTTTCAAGACATGACCTGGCTGCCAGTCAAACAGCGTTTTACGCCATCTTCATTGTTTTTATAGCCAACAAGCAAAATGATCAAAGAAACCAAAAGAGAAACAACACAATATTTTATTGCACCTATGATTTCCTTCCTGACTGCTCACTGCAATTTGCAGAAGATTAAACTTTAATGAAATCTGGAGGGTTGGCAACACCAAGCGATGAAATGGCTCGCATGCTCATTGTTCAGTTGATGGTTTCAAACTGATATTTGGCTTTCATTGGTTTGATATGATCTAATGTCAATTTAATTTATTGACTTGTCACATTCAAATATCTGTTTCATCTACGAGACGGCACGAGTGTGACTGCCCCAAACTTTAGTGTGTATTAAACACAAGCACAGTTTTGACAGATCTACAGGAGACAAAACTCCATTGGATTCAGCTTGCCTGAGGGATTTGGGGAAAATTAGTTTCTGACGTCCCTCTAACATTGGAGGCTTTAGAATGGAGTTGACGCTGGTGCAGGTTCCTCTCTCTTGGTAGCCCTATCCGTACCTGCTGCAGAACACATTGGTGAGCCCAGGCTGCCCAGCTGTTCACTACGTGTGTCCACAGTTTCAGTCAAGTCAGCAGCATGTTAACGTGAAGCAACTTTGAGTCTCACTTCTCTTCTGCAGGCAGTTGAGACGCATACCTGATGGCTAATTGGAGTAGAGTGTCCCCTTATTAGGATTTAAATGGATTGTCGGTTTCGCTTTTAGGTGCACTGTTCTTAGATCATGATTGCACAGTCTGCTCTGTGCAGCTGTAGCAGAAATGGTGATGGATAGCTAGAGTCTACTATCATTTTGCGAGTTTCAGCATTTGAGATTCTCAGGAGCCTTCCAACTGAGGCTTTTTAAAATGAATACTTTAATTAAAAAAATGAGTGTTGGATTTTTCCATTTCTGCTTTTACAAAATTACAGCATTGCTTAACGAACGCCCACCAAGAATTAAAGATGTGATAGTAGGAAGTGGTTTCCTGGAGCTTGGATACGAGACCATGCGAACTATTATCCATGGTTTAGTTCCTATTCTAATTGGATTGCAGAAAGACTGGAACCTGCTGCTGAAGTTCGAAATTTCACACCGTGATGCTGCAGTTCCAAAGGATATGATGTGTTTAAGGTCATATATTCATGCTTTTTTAACCAAAGTTTGTGCAGTTCATCAGGTTGCCTGCTTTAGAGGTCTCAGTGTTTGCTGTTTGCTTAGTGAGGATTAAAATCTTTGCTAGTCAGTTGTTTAATCAGACAGAAAGCGTCTTCCTCGAGAGAAGCTGTCGAGATTTCTTCAGGATTCAGCTGAACCTAGTACAGAAGATTGGAATGAGTCAACCTTCCAGTAATCCAGTAACATAGCCAGGGAAGGTCTGGCTAATACATACCTGCCCTACCTGATCCAGCTGCCTGCCTCACTAATCGGTCTCCGGGGATTGTGAATCTTTCTATTTGACTCCAGATAGCTCTGCACACCAATGTAGTCTGCCTGTACCAAATCGAAATACTGCAAATGCTGGAAAACTGAAATAAACACAGAAATACTGGGTATGCTCAGCAGGTCAGGCAGCATCTGTGGAGAGAGAAACAGAGTTAAGGTTTCAGGTCGATGACCCTTCATCAGAACAGTTGGTATAACTGAGTAGGCAGTGGAATACTTAGCAGTTTCTCTGCTAGTGAGGCCGTAGCGAGTTAAACAAAACACTCCAGGTCAAAGAAAGAAAAAAACCTTACATTCATACAGTGCCTTTCATGACCTGAGGACATACCAAAGCACTTTACAGCTTGCAAAGTGCATTTGAAGTGTATTCACTGTTGTAACATAATGTGGCAGCCAATTTAAGAGAGTAGAGGCAGTGAGGAGAAGAGGAGGTCTTGATATTTAGACCATTGTCAGTTGTCTAGATGTAGGTTAGTGGGATTTCTCCCCTATGGGGAGAGATCGTGCAGTTCATAATGGACAAACAGAATATCTGCATATGTTGGACATATAGCTGACTGCATAAAATATATGGTTCAGTCAACTGGAGATGTCAAGTTGAATTTTCTGTGTCAATAGCGGTTTCTTCAACTACCATGAATATTTTAGACAGCGCTCTGATAGGAATGCAAAGATGTCCACTGAACTTCAAAAAAACATCTAGGCAATTGCAATTTTTCCTTCATAATTTGGTTCATGTCTAGAGAGACCATCTTTATGTTGTATAACATTAGGGTGAAGTACTGGTAGTTAGAAGAATTTAAGATGATAAATAGTGTAAATTACACAGCTTAAAAGTTTATTCGTTTATGTGTGATTTTTTTCAATCATGCTGATACTGAATAAACCTACTCATACATCATCAGTATTTCTGTGTATGTTTTTCACTGAGGTGTTTTTTTCCCCCACAAATTATATCTCCAGGGTCCAAGTTTCTGTGGATGTTTCAGATCAGTACTTTCCTGTTAGATTTGTGAAGCATTTCCTTGGCAACACAAGAAATGGACTGGTTGGGACTGCTTCACCATCAGATATTCCCACTGCCAGTCCAGGGCTTGCCTTGGGATGGCCCATCGCTGATCTAAGCTTGGTAGAAATCAGCCCAGGGGTGTGCGACACTGCATTGCAAACATCAGCAAAATATATTGAAGGTGCAGTGCTTTGCAGCATAAAAATAGTATTTAAAAATCTGACTCCATTAATTGTGTGACAAAAATGTAATATTTATGAGCCCTGCAGTTTCATTTTTGGTAATGTGTTCTATCCAATGAATAAAAATGCGATGGCAGGCTTTTAAATGTGTAACTATAGTATTTATCACAGATCTGCACATGAGTACTGAAAGCAAAATGTTATTGGTCCCGTTACTGTATATTCCGCTCATTACTCAGCCTTGCATCGCAGATATAGCCATGCTTCAATGATCTGTTGGCTGAGAACCATTAAAATCAACAGATGTATTTCCGAAGCTGGATCATCCTGTGCCCCATCAGTGGAGTCAGTGGAGTCATTTAAAAACAGCAAGTTAATCTCAAAGATCCAATGGCTTTTCTCAAGTGCTATTGCATTTTAACATTTGAGACCTTTGGATGTGTCTAGACTACACATGATGTAGCTGTGGACTGGATCTCGCTTAACAGTAATCCTGCATAACTCAAACACAGCCTGAAATTGCAGCCAGAACTAAACCTGACATCAGAGTGACACTTTCTGCAAAAGTTGGTTCAGACCTAATGTGCACAACACATATTTAGCATTGGTGCAAAGCTGAAAGCACTTTGTATGCTAAAACTTAAGAGTGTAAAGTAATTGGACCCTTAGATTAAGGCATTTCCTTATTATCACCCTCTAGCTGCTCATGAATTTGGAGACACATCAGTTATAGAACTAGAGTAAACAGCTGTGCATTATCAAAGGTTACTAAATGAGGTGGGTATGAGAAATCCTAACTTGTTTGAGGTGAAAAGGGTGAGTGTCTAGTTCTTTGCTATAAGTTGACTCTGAGATGAGCTTTTGATCACATCCACTCCATCACCAAGACTTCCAATTCCCATTGTGCAATACCGGCTATCTCTGCGCCCACCTCAGCTTCTTTGCTGCTGAAACCCTTACCCATGCCTTTGTTACCTTTAGGCTTGACTTGTACTCCTGCCTGGCCTCCCGTCTTCCACTCTCTGTAAACTTGAACTTATCGAGAACTCTGCTGCCCATATCATAAAGCACACCAAAGACTTCCCTGTGCTTGCTGATCTATATTGGCTGCTGGTCCAGCTATGACTTGATTTTAAAATTCTGATTCTTGTCTTCAAATCCCTTCATGCCCCCCCCCCCCCCCCCCATATCCCTGTAACCTCCTCCAGCTGCACAAACCCTCTGAAATATCTGTGCTCCTCCAATTCTGGCTTCCTTCGCATTCCCTGCCTCTCTACCCCTCTCGCTTCTCCCTTTTAACGCTCCTTAAAACCTGCCTCTCTGGCCAAGTTCTTTACTTACCTGCCCTCATAGCTTGGTGTCAGATTTAGCTTGATAATACTCCTGTGAAGTACCATAAGACATTTTACTATGTTAAAGGTGCTACATAAATGCAAGCTGCTGTTGTTGTTTTAGGTGTGACCAGTCAGTGTGGCTAATGTTGTTACCTTTGTAGGAATGGCAAAAAAAGCGGAAAAATAAGTGGGAACCTTTGTGTTGTAGATAAATTAGCCTGATGGAAACAGGGAGGGGACAGGGTAGTACAGGAACTTGGCAACATGAGGGAAATGGAGGCCTTGTTGATCTTAATGATAGCGTCTCATCTTCTGCAGCCTCCAACCTGACAGGCAGCCAAACTGATGGCCTGACAGGTGGACTGGAGCTGAATCACATGGAGGAGGCCCACAGTACCCTGGTAGTCAGTAGAGGCCGAAGGCTCCTGTTTGTGATTAGGTCGGGTTGAGGCCGCAGTCTTCTTGTGAGGCCTGGATGAAGTCTCCTGCTCTTCCTGGCCACCAGGAGTGCCGAAATGACCTGATCTTCAACACCAACCCTGAAAAATCAGCACCTTCCACCTCAAATCTGCTGCTGGGAACCCCACAGTGCAGGTCCACTCATTGTTAAACGTAAGTTGTGATTCCGAAGATATAATTGAGCCATGACTTTTTGAATGTTAATTTGGCTCCAGTCTGCTTCTTTTGGGCTTGATTTGTGTTCGTTAAATTTTAAATGAGTAAGAATAGAGCGTATTGGCTGCTGGGTGACTTTTTAAAATTCATTCATGAGATGTGGGCTTCGCTGGCTGGACCAGCATTTATTGTCCATCCTTAATTGCCCTTGAGAAGGTGGTGGTGAGCTGCCTTTTTGAACCGCTGCAGTCCATGTGGTGTAGGTTAACCTACAGTGCTGTTAGAAGGGAGTTCCAGGATTTTCCAGTGACAGTGAAGGAACGGCAATATATTTCCAAGTCAGGATGGTGAGTGACTTGGAGGGGAATCTCCAGATGGTGGTGTTCCCATCTATCTGCTGCCCTTGTCCTTCTAGATGGTAGTGGACATGGGTTTGGAAGGTACAGTCAAAGGACACTTGGTGAGTTTCTGCAGTGTATCTTGTATACACTGCTGCTACTGTGCATCGGTGGTGGAGGAAGTGAATATTTGTGGATGTGGTGCCAATCAAGCGGGCTGCTTTGTCCTGGACGGTGTCCAGCTTCTTGAGTGTTGTTGGAGTTGCACTCATTCAGGCCATGGGGAGTATTCCATCACACTCCTGGCTTGTGCCTTGTAGATGGTGGACAGGCTTTGGGGAGTCAGGAGCTGAGTTACTCGTCATAGGATTCCTAGCCTCTTGTAGCCAAGGTATTTATATGGCTAGTCCAGTTCAGTTTCTTAAACCAATCTTCATTTCTTCCACTGATTGGGCAGGGTTAAAATCATGGCAATTCAATCTGACATATGGATAGCAATTTTTTAACGTGGCAATTTGTATGGTTGAGAAAACTGGTCAAAAGTACAGCTTGTCACATGGTCATTGCAGTTGAATCCCTGGTGGACCAATGGGAGATAACCCTGCTGTATGCCGTGCATAGTGGCATTGGATACCTTAGACAATTGCTGGCTTCATCTCATCAGGGCTCAAGTAACATCACAAACCATGTAAAGGCATATGAGCCACAAAAGGTGGTGACTGCTGCATCTTGGTTTTTTGGACTGTTTATGTTTTCTTTGCTGTTTATTTCTTAGTACAGTAACAGTCATCACAGTGCAGAAGGGTGTGTCTGTCTTTTCACTGCTCGGGTTTATCTCATCGAAACAGATGGTAAATAGTGAAGGAATCATGATAGGATTGTTAGAATGACTAGTTGCAAAACACTCCCCAGTTCCTCCCTACAACTGCAGATACAGGTGGATGTATGAAGAGTCAACTCTCTTGTTCCCTTGGAACAGATAAAGCTTGTTGTTTGCTGAGGAGTTAATCTCTTTTGGTTGATTGCTTATACATAGAAAAGACTTTAGAGGTTGTTTCATCAGAAGCCTATTAAAAGTGAAATGACATTTCTCACCTGTCAATTGCTGCTGACTTGTGGATTTTACCTTTCTTATTAGATTGCACAACAGGATGTGGCTAGAGATAGCTGTAACCAATAACCACCTCTGAGTAATGATCTTTGGTCTTTGAACCATAAGCACATCCTTGTTGTTCTTGGCTGTGATGAACTACTTAACACAACATAGTGTACACTAATATGGATAGGATCATCAACACAGGGCAATTCAGTGCCTTTGGCATTTGAATAGTGTATTTCAGTACTGTCTGTTTGTTATTATCAATTATTACCACTGCTGCCAAAAGCGTACAAAAATGATGGGCAAGAACAGCCCAGCTGGTACTTCAAGCCTGTCCCATACTCATGGTGGCTAGAGCATCATGACCAGGCACTTCCCACTCCCCACTCTGACCTCCCTGCCCCCCAAACACCATGCAATCTCCTGAGAGAGGCAAAAAAATCCAGGGCCAACAAGGAAATAAATACTCTGGAAAGTTCTTTCCCCACTCTTTCAGATGATCAAAAGTCATCGAGGAGCACCACCAGGGAGCATGAAAGACTTAAATTGTACAACCCTGAATGGCATCCAGCAGCTGGATAGGTTGTAGTAATGGTTCTGTTCAGGCTTTTCATACCTCAGTGAAATTAAGGATGTTTTGCTTCAGTTATACAGGGCATTGGTGAGACTGCACCTTGAATATTGTGTACAGTTTTGGTCTCCTTATTTACGGAAGGATTTAACTGCATTGGATGTGGTTCAAAGGAGGTTTACTAGATTGATACCTGGAAAGAGTAGATTGTCTTATGAGGAAAGTTGGACAGGCTGGGCTAGTTTCCATTAGAGTTTAGAAAAGTGAGGGATGATTTGATTGAAGTATAAAAGATCCTGAATGGCCTTGACAAGGTGTACGTGGAAAGGATGTTTCCTTTTGTGGGTGAGTCCAGAACTAGGGGGCATTGCTTTAAAATTAGGGGTCGCCCTTTTAGGAGAGAGATGAGGAGAATTTTTTTTCTCTTTGAGGGTTGTGTGACTTTGGAACTCTTTGTCTCAGAAGGTGGTGGAGGTGGTCATCGAATATCTTTAAGGCAGAGGTAGATAGGTTCGTGTTAGACAAAGGTATCAAATGTTATTGGGGTTAGATGGGAATGTGGAAATCGAAACACGAGAAGATCAGCCATGATCTTATTGAATGGTGGGCGGACCAGGCCGAGGGGCCAAATGATCTACTCTTGTTCCTATTTCTTATGTTCTTAGTAGGGTCAAGGGTGAATAGAGGCACCCTGCAAGCTTGCCTTTAACTTACTGTCTATATTCATTTAGCTTCCTTATGCAGTTACTCTTCCAGGTAAGGGGTCTGTGTTCTTCTACAGAGAATGTTTGTCTCCATACTGTTATGGGAAGAATGGAATGGTTTGGGATAGGAATGGCATGGAAGGGATGGCAATCGAGTGATAGAATGACATGGGTTGGGGATGGCGTTGGAGAGCTGAAGCGATGATGGAATTAGTTAAGTATACTAATTTGACCTCAAATGTTTTGTGGGTCTCTGCTCATTAAGGCATATGCACTGGGCCATACTGGGTGGTATCTGACATGTACACCTCCCCTTTAATAATGAAATGAAGCTGACTTCTGAGAAAGAAAATGCGATATTATTTCAGCATGCAGGCTGTGACATTGATTTTGATAGAGATTACTGCATGGAGGGTTGCCTCTGTCCATTCTCTGATTTAGATAAATTAAGTTGGTCATGCAGAGTCAGTTCCAAATGGCTGTTATCCCATGATGCTGCTAAAGTGATATTTTCCTTGAAGTCAGAAAGCAATCTCTCTCCCTCCTCTCTCTCATCCCCTCCCCTTTCTCTCCCTGCCTCCCCCACCTACCTTCCTCTCTCCACCTCCTTCTCTCTCCCCCACCTCCGTCTCTCTCTTCTCTGCCTCTCTCTCCCCTCCCCTCCCCCTCTTTCCCCCCTCCTCTCTCCCTTCCCCCTCTTCCCCTCCCCCCTCTCCCCTCCCCCTCTCTTTCCCCCTCCCCCCTCTCCCTTTCTCTCTCTCTCCACTTCCACTCTCTTTCCCTCTCTCCTCCTGCCCCCCCCAGTCCCCTCTCCTGTCGCTCTTGTCCCCCTCTCCCCAGATAGTACAGCACTCTTTCTTAAGCCCTGCAACATGCTAGCTTTACAAAGAGAAAAACCGTATTTGACCATTTTGCCAGATTCTAATGATCTTTAGTTTCTGTGGCAACATGTTCAGAATAAATCAACATCAGGGGTGAACACACAGCGAGTACATTTTAAATTTATGAGCTTTCTCGCTGTGACTTATTCACTTCCTGGTGTGTAGAGCCCCTATTTTCCTCTATTTTGAGTCTGCTGCCGATTTCTGTAAAATGAGATGCAGATGCTGGGAGACCAGTCAACAGCTATAATTACACATTAGATATCTGAAGGTGGGGTGGCTAAAAACACTTAGTCAAAGAGCTGAGTTTTAATGGTAGTGAAGCCCAGAGGTTTAGTGAAGGAATTCTGCAGCACTGTTCTAGTCAGTTGAAGTCATGGCTACCAATGGTGGGGTGAAGGGAGAAGTTATATTTAAGAGACCAGAGTTGGTTAAGCAAAGAGTTCTCATAGGTGATAGATTGTATGTGTCATGTTTTTATAATGATATAAAGGGACCAATCACTCATAAGGGATTGTGTAAACACATTGTTGGTTCATTTGTCAAGACCAGGCACATGGGAACTTTACATATATATATCAAAAGCTTGAAGATATCAGCAGCAGAGCTGTGTAGTGTGTCTTCTTTGCTCACAGGCCAGAGTGAAACTGAGGGCAGGATTTTCTAGCCCTGCCTGCTGCCAGGATTGTCTGGTCCCAATGGAAGTCAGTGGACTTTTGGCTGGCCTATCACTTTCACCACAGTGGGTCCCGCCACAGTGAAGCCAGAAAATCCCAGCCTGAGACTGGTTCACATGACACATTTCCCTTCTAGTGATGGCTTCCCTTAAAGATATATTACAACAGTATGGCTAGTGGATGTTACAGAGTTGAGCAATATTGGCAACTAACACATCTGCATTTGATAGTTTAATGTGTGTAACATGCACTCACCACACCACTCCACCTCCACTGGCTATGTTGAAGGAGTTGATCTCAGCTGGAGTATCCAGCTCTCTTCCCCCCCCCACCCCTGTCGACACCCCCATTTTCAATATTTTTATTTCCGGCAAGGAGAAATGTTGAAAGGAAGTTTAAAAAAAAAATCTTTTTTAATGCCCCTATGATTTTTCTCCAGGCTTGCACACATCAGTGTCCTGGAGATTGATCTTCAATTCCAGGAGACTCCAGGCCAATCCTGGAGAGTTGGCAACACTACAGTGGTCCAGCATCTCCAAACTCTGAGGCCAGGATTGAGATCTTGATTGCGATTGCCACTACTGTCAAACAGCCTGCCGCCAATCTCTCACTGGGATAGACATGAAAAGTAACCACTAGGTGCAATTGTCCATGACAATCCATCAAATTGCCAACTTCAGGAGGGAACGGATGACAGTTGTAGGGGCAAAGTAATGTAATAGGTATTCTGCAATTGTCTGTGCATCTGTTCATAGCAATGCATGAAGGCTCTTGGCTTGTGGTGTCAGCATCAGTAAAATACAGCTGCACAACCTCATGTGATTGCTGAGGTGATCTAAATATGTCTGCTGACATCTTCTCTCTCTGTGGACATTGTAATGTTGCATGCACTTTATTTTTCACAAGTCATTTGAAAACTGTTATTTTCCCTTTATACTAAATGTTGATGATTACTGTAAATAAATACCGATAAGCCTCAAAGGCGGAAAGAAATATAACACGGGTTCGAGCAATCACCAGCCCGAGAATGAAATGTGTTCAGTTTATACTGGCTGGCTGAATCCAGAGATTGAGTTGTGGCCTTTAATCCACAGTGATACCAACAGGTCGCTGTGACCATTTGTGGGTCTTTTGCTGATCAAGATTTCGTGCTTCCCGCCGCTTCTTTCAAAAACAAAACCATTCAACTTTTTCTTTGGATGAATTTGCCTCAACACTATACATGAGTACAAACATCGGAAGAACATCTTTTGCTGCATACATGTAACACATCTCACTTCTCCCATCAGCTGTCCTGTAATCTCTGAGTTAGGTTGCTTCTGTGGTGCCCATCTTAAGGATAGATTTTTGTGCAGTACTCACAGACTGCCCAAATTCTCTCAGGTACAACTCTTAACACCAATGGAGAGGCTTCCAACCTACTGGCTGGGGTACATTTGAATCTAGTTCCCCTGAGGTGAATGGCTAGCCTGTTGACATGGCGCAGCATCCAGGCTTATCTCCCACTGTTCTGGTAATTCTCCCACTGTAGAAATCAGTTGGTCTTAGATTGAACCAGACCAGAGCAGACCATAATTGGACTTAAGTATCCAAACAAGGTCCAGAAGAAATGTGCAAAAGAAGGTGGACTTTAATTGGTATTGCAGCCCCTAGTGCCCCTCTGTATGTTTTCAACCTTCAAAGGTTGTCCATGGGTTTTGACTCCGACCCGTCACTTTTTTTTTATGTGGGTAATATGTTGGAAGTTTACAAAGGCAGTTTGAAGTTACCCCAACCTCCTGAGAGAATTTAATGTTGTCCTACCCATCTCATACATCTTCTTTATTGCTCTCCACTCTGATTCTTAACCATTTCAAGCCTGTTAATCTGCCTGCTGCAAAGTTCCGTTCTGGAGATATCCTTTTTTTTAATAACCAATATCTCTTTAACTCTGTCAGATTAATGCCTGATCTCAGCTGGCATTGTATGGTCATTGGCATTGGTCTCCAATCTTAAGTGTTTATAACCACCCAACTTTCTCAGGTGATTTAAGGCAGAGAGCATTTTGCATTATCTGTGGTAAGCGCTCTCACTTCTGAGTCTGAAGGTTGTGGGTACACATCCCACTTGAGAGCCTTGAGCACAAACTCTAGGTTGGCACTTCAGTGCAGCACTACCAGAATGCCGTACAGTACTGACAAGCCAGTGCTGCCTTTCAGATGAGATATTAATTCAATGTTCCATCTGTTTTCTCAGGTGAATGTAAAAGATCCCTTGGCACTATTCCAAGGAACAGCAGGGCAGTTCACTCCATTGCCCTGCCGGTATTTATCCCTATATATTGATGTTACAGCCATTGAGTTCCACATTCATTCTTGGTTCCTGACTCTTTGTTCCAGTGGCTGAATCACTTGTGCATCTGGACTGAAATACTGACTTCCTGTAATGTTGATATGTGTGTTCAACATAAAACATGTTGCTTGGAACAGGGCTGTCTTGACAGTGACACAACAATTTCCAAAATTGCACTGACACAAACACACAGCTTGCAGTCTCCGCGCTAGGTTTAATTGGTGTTCTGTTCATCCATTGGAGCATTGTTCAAGATTCCCAGCTGTTTATTCTCCCAGAAGTTTCAGCTGAATTTATTCTCAGGCAAACAATTAAACTCCTCTACTGTACTAGGATGTGCTATCTTAGTACAGCAGTAGAATTACAGGAAAGGGAGAAATTTTTGTTTGATAAAGGACTAACGTAGATTTTTTTTAAAAATTAATGGAATTAGCCATAAATGGTTTATTTTAAAATAATGTAACAAGAGTTTTTCCTCAATGAAGGAAGAAGAGTCCTAATTGGCAGGATCTGTCACTCTACTGTGTGAGTTGTATTCTTCTATGAGACATTTCACGCAAGTGTTGCTTTAGTTCATAGAAGTGTTGTATTACATTTGCTGCAGTTCTGACAGATATTTCTCTGAAATCAGATTATGTGCCAGCTTTCCTATAAGCTCAGTTGACTGTTTTGTCCTTTGGGAAATTTCGAGTTGAATCAGTTGTTATGTCAGTGACAGTGACCGTTATCACAATGCAGATTTCATCAGCAATTACTCCAAGTGATAGCTAAGTGTACTCTGGCAGAAACTCTGCCATTTTAACCACTTATAGTGTAAAATAATAGTGATAATTCAGAGCAGAAAACCATGTTTGATGCTCTGTCTGAGGTCAAGATCTCAGCCAGTGTTGAAATGTGGTAGTGCACATACACTATTGTTCCAAAACACTGCTGCAGAGTGACATTATTATTACCAAGAATCTGCCTGATAAATATTCCCTCTTCCTCTGCACTCTATCGATGATAAAGCATTCAAAGACAAAACAGGACAAGAATTCTCCATGGCTGTTGCACTTTTCTGGAATAGGGAGCAAAGTGAACTTCCCATCAGCTCCACGCACACCAGAAATCAAATATTTGTGCGTGAAGACATAACTTACCCCATAGACTATTGTAAACTTAAATACTCCTTAAACCAAAACTGGTGTCCTCACTGGATCTGTCATCCAATTAACTAATCTCTTAAGACTTGTGTTGTACAGAGGCAGAAGTGGTCCCAAATGTAATCTTAATACAAGAGTTTTATTAGACAGTAGGCTTTAGAATACTGTTACTGAGCTGTCATTAGGATTTCATTGCATTATGAGGCATGTGAAATAGCTATTCAGTGTCCACCTGAACTGGGATGGACAACCAGCAGTACAATTGTAGACTTTGCCCATTAAACTTTGGTTGTAGCATTTTGAGTTCTGTAACATTAGCTTTAAGTTACTGATGTTACTGCTTATTCCAACCTGACACTAAAGATGAGAACAATTTGACCTGATGAACTGGATGAGCAGAAACTTCTTTCAATTAAATATCGGGAAGACTGAAGCCATTGCTTTCGGTCCCATCCCCAAACTCCATTCCCTAGCTACTGGCTCCATTCTTCTCCATGGCAACAGTCTGAGATTAAGCCAGTCTCTTTGAAACCTTGGTGTAACATTGGACTCTGAGCTCAGCTTCTGCCCTCCTATTGTATTTACTAAAACTGTCGATTTCCACCTCCATAACATCACCTGACTTTGTCCCAATCTCAGATCATCATCTGAAACCCACATTCATGCCGTTGTTACCTCTAGACTCAATTATTCCAATGTATTCCTGACTGGTCTCCCACATCCTACCCTCCATAAACAAAATCATCTAAAACCTTGCTCCTTGTGTCTTAACTCCCACCAAGTCCTGTTCTCTTTACTCACTGTTGGCTGCTGGTCAATCAGCATCTTGATTTTAAAACTCTTGTCCTTATTTTCAAATCCTTCCATGGTCTTGCCCCTCCTTCTCTGTTATCGCCTCCAACTCCCAGATTTCTAGTTTCCTCTAATTCTGGCCTCTTGTGCATCTCCAATTTTAATTGCTGCACCATGGATTGTCATGGTTTCAGGTGCCTAGGCCCCAGGCTCTTGAATACCTTCTTCTGCCTCTTTACCTCACTTTGACCAAGCTTTTGGTGTTGACCTGGATTTCTGTGCTCAAGTCTCTGGCATGAGACTCAATTCCACAATCTTCAGACTCAGAGATAAGAAGGCTACCACTGATGTTGTGTCACATATTTACATCCTACACAGTCTTGGAAGTATCAGTTCATGGAGGTAACATTTTATGGGTTGATTGATTCAATGATGAGAAGAATGTAAAGCCCCATTGAATTTGAATGATACTTATCTTACAGATTGATTGTTCTAAAGAAAATTTACAGAATGAATGCAAAGATTGCAGGTTTGGGCCTGTATTGGGAAAATACTGTGCTTGAAATAATGTTATGTATTGATGGTACAGAATGCTACAAAGAGGTGATAAAAACCTCAGGCAAATGATTAGTTTCTAATCCTTATTAGGTTACAGTTAAAGAAGAAAAAGTGATGTCCAAGTTGACCTGTGGTCCCGTTTTATTGTGCATTCGTATTAGAAGTTTGGCATCGTTGAAACGCTTGCAGATGCAAACCTGCGCAGGATAAAAGTGCGAGAGAGAGACACACACACACACACACACACACACATGGATTTACCCAACTAAAAACAGAAAGTGCTGGAAAAACTCAGCCTGCCTGCCAGTATCTGTGAAGAAAGAAACAGAGTTATCATTACAAGTCCAATATGATTCTTCTTTGGAGTGATATTGGACTCAAACGTTAGGCAGGATTTTCTAGCCTCGACACCAGCAGGCATTGTCGCAGGCAGGACGGTAAAATTTGAAGAGCTGTTAAAAGTCAATGGCTTGGTGTTGGGGCTGGAAAATCCCGCCCATTAACTCTGTTTCTCTCTCCACAGATACTGTCAGATTGGCTGAGTTTTTTCAGAACTTTCAATTTTAATTTCAGATCTGCAGCTTCCCAAGCACTTTGCTTTTATTTTAGATTTACAGAATGTTTATCTCCTGGCGTGTGTGTGAAATTTGGAACTGACTCTGAAGCGGAGTGAGACAAACTCAATAGGTTGCTGGTCTCTTAATCCCTTGGATCACTGTAGTCTTGGGTTTCCTATTAGTTTGGTGTAGTGTCTATTCAATGAACCATTTGGGCTTGATTCATGGTTTGATGGATTTCTGTTTTGCTAAATTGGCTGATTTGTTGCTGGATGGTTACCCCTGTCTGTCATTTATATGACCAATGTGTTCTTAATTTTTGGTATCACACAAACGCATTTTATCTTGTCTAATGCTCTATGTTGTCCAGCCTTGGTTGTAACGTGTGCCTTGGCCATTCACTTTGTATCTGCTGTGTTCACATTCTGCATTTTCCCAGCATCCTTGACGTTCCTCAGGCTTTTGCAAGGAATGGAGAAAATGGATAGTACAAACTCAAAATATTTTGTGGTTTATTGGCTCAATAGAATCTGAACTATTGCAGTCTGTCACTTCATGACCCTATGGAAAGCAATGATGCTGAACATGAGCCAGGAGCTAAGATTCTGATGCCAGCTGCCTCTGTTGTGTTAGTGTCACTGGGGAGATGGGACCAGTAGTTCCATAAGTCCTTCTGGTTTTCAGTCTAGTTGGATGTTGTGAATAGTGCAGTTCCAAAGCAAAGACTGGATGGCCAAGATTGAGACTGTTTAGGTCTGGTGCAATAGGATAGATGTATTAGAAGAACATGAATTAGTCAGATTCAACTCATCATCCCAATTTAATAACCAGAAAAACAGGAATGCTCCTTAGTAGGACACACTAGCCTCAATTCAACCAGTGTCCTACAAGGTGAAACATCCACCAAATGAGTAAGTAAGAGAGAAAGAATGAATAAACTTGAATTCACTCCCCATAGGAGTTTAGAAGAATGAGAGGTGATTTTATTGAAACATATATAAGATTTTGAGGGGACTTCACAGGTTAGATATTGGGAGGATGTTTCCACTAGTGGGGAAGACTAGAACCGGGAGACACAGTTTAAGAATAAGAGGACTCCCTTTTCAGACGGAGATGAGAATTTTTTCTCTGAGGGTCGTTAGTCTGTGGAACTCTCTTTCCCAGAAAGCAGTGGGGGCAGGGTCATTGAATTTATTCAAAGGCTGAGTTAGACATATTTTTGATAGACAGTGGAGTCAAGGGTTATGGGAGGCAGACAGAGAAAAAGAATGTGTGAGAGAAAGAGAGCGCAAGAGACAGGGAAAATGATAAACACCCTGAATTTAAAATTTTCATCCTTGTTCTCAAACCCTCTTATTTCTGTAAACTCCTCCAATCGCACAATCCGGCTGTGCCTTCAGGCACCCAGGCTTTATACTCTGGAGTTGAAACCACAACCACATCAGCCATGATCTTTATCGAATGGCAGAACAGACTCGAGGGGCCAAAAAGGGTCTGTGTGTGTATTATATATATATGTATTTTATATATATATATATATATGTGTATATATATATATATATATATATATATATAGATTCATGATGCTGATCAGGATATCACAACATATACGGTGGTTGTCAGGAGAGACATCTTCCCCAGGAACAGCCTCTGTCATGGCAGGATCTCACATTGCACCACACAAGGAGCATGGATAATATGCCCCCCCTCTGTAGAATCAGGGCACCCCTACAATGTCTTTCACAACCTTAGGTCATCAAAAATTAGTCAATTAGGTATTCTTGAAGTGCGGTCACTGTTGCAATGTAGAGAAATTCAAAAGTAAATTTGGACAGCAAGATCCCACAAACTGCAGTGTGATAATGACCAGAGAATCTGTTTCTTTAATGACTACTCTGAACATTTAATCTGGTGGTGCTTGTATCAAAGAAAATGATTGCATTTTCATCAAGAAAGATGAAATTTAGGACCAAATTTCTTATGACAACAAGACAGACTTGAAATGCAGAGGGAACTGAAAGGTTGATTGTACAAGCCCAGTGGAGAACCACATCTCAAGTGAGCTCCGTCAGAAATAGAGCTACAAAGTTCTAGCTTCAGTTCTGCAACTCGCATTTCCTGTAAGGCTGCACCCCACAGGGACAACTGAATCACCCTGAAAATTAAACATATTTACAGGGCTAATCAACCTGTTTGTACCCACAACAAGATGATGAAATGAAGCTGGAAAATAATTAGGGACTCGAACTCAAGTTCTGTCGAAGGGTCATGAGGACTCGAAACGTCAACTCTTTTCTTCTCCGTCGATGCTGCCAGACCTGCTGAGTTTTTCCAGGTAATTCTGTTTTTGTTTTGGATTTCCAGCATCCGCAGTTTTTTTTTTGTTTTTATCTCTGGAAAATAATTGAAGTTTTTGTCCTCACTCAAGCCTGAGCTGCAGGGCCTCCTGATATTTCTAGAAGTCTTGCAAGTTAATAAGTGAAACAAGGGTTCATAGAATCAACACTGAAGGAAGCCATTTGACCCATAATCCCAAAAGCGCCATCCAATCAGTTCCATGACTCTGCTCCTTAGCTCCCCTAGACCTTCAGATTTCTCCCTCCACCCACCCTACGAAGAATACATTTAGTTCTCCCTCCTGCAAAAAAAGTCACCATTATATCTGCATATCTGCCACTGCCACCACCTCCCCTCCCCCTACCGCACTGACAGTGAATTTCAACTCACTGTATAAAATAAATCTCTCCTCATTTCTCCTCTGTTCATCTGACAGCTGCCCAAATTTGTGTTTCCCTGCTCACTAACCCTGCTGTCGCCAATAGAAACAACCTCTTCCTAGCCACTTCATCAAAACCCCCTTTCAATCTTGAAGACACCCACCAAATCTCCCCTTTCTGTTCCGAGGAGAAAAGAAAATAGAATGAAAATCTGGAATGAAAATCTGAAACACTCCTTCACAACGTCCCCAAATAAAAATTGACTAAAATATTCCGTTGGAAAAACATTATCCCTCGGATTAAAACTCTACCTGCACACCACGCATAATGTCTCATTCGCTATACCTGAAATGGTTGCTTGATCCGTAACAGCTTGTGCCATGCAGCATAAGTTTGTCACCCTCCTCTCTCTCCCCCCCACCCCCCCATCCCACACACAAACACACGGACAAGCCTTTCCACCAGCTGATTTCAGAAATCATTGCTGCTGACTCAGATGAGTCCTGTGACTCTTTGTATCATTTCATCCTGGAGATAGCAGCAAGAATATTTCCTAAAAAGCGATTATCAGGGCATTTAAATTTTTAAAATAAAGTTCGAACTGAAAATGTTAAACAAAGTCAAAAGCTCTGAGAATTTGCGAATGAGTTGAGACTTTAATGAGGGAGAGAGGTTGTGTTTGTGACATTTATAGAATTACAGAGAATGTACAACATAGGAATAGTCCATTTGGCCCAATTGATCTACACAAATATTTACCACGTGAGCCTCCTCTCATCCCTCCTAATCTCGTCCTGTAGCTGCATTTCCTTTCTCCCTCGTGTGCTTATCTAGCTACTGCTTAAATTTTTGTCAATTGGAACTCAAAATGCATTTCAAAATTAAACCAGTGATCATGATGTTTCTTTAATATGGGGGGAGGGAATTTTCCTGCATGCAAGTTCAGGAAGACAAATTAGAAAAGCTGGTAAAACAGGCAAAAGGCAAAGTCTGCCCTGGTGACCCCACCACCTGAGAGTACTCTCCAGGGTGAGAGAAGATGAGAGTATGACAACAGAGTGAATTTTGAACTTGTGGAGTCCATTGTGTAAGGGGAGTTGGATTAAAGAAGCCTGTGTGCTGATTCATCCGGGTGCAATGTCTGCATTTCTTCAACATTTCAACAAAATAATGGAATAGTTTATGACGGGGGAAGAAAGCGCTGATAATAAAGCAGCATTGTTGAAGGAAGTAATATGTAACATAAGTGAAAATTGAAATTGTTGCAAGAAGAATTGAGTAGGAATGCTGTGAATCCATTGTATGACAGGATTGTATCCACTTGCTGCTTATGATCTCTGGGCTGCTGAGGGGATTGGCTTCCAGTGGGAGAGTTAGATTGGCAGCAGGGCGTACAGTCCTGTCCCTCTCATCTCCTCCATACATTTTCTTGGGAGTCCATTTACCCTTGTTGCCTGCAAACTTTAAAGACCCAGTGATGAACATTCAGTCAGTGCGGGTATAACTACACAGAAGTTATAATAGGTTTAAAGCAGTGTTACTAAATGTAGGTAGTTACTGGGTTCTTGTAGCCTGATGCTATTTACAACCAGGAGATGGGGACCCTATAATATTCAAATGATATATTGCAGAACACAATGGTTTTTGACATCTAAAAGCACAAAGCAGCAAACATCCCTGATGCCCTGGTTAAATGAGCAAGCAAAGAAAAAGAAGAGAGAGCTTTGCATTTAAATAGCACCTTTATTAACCTTAGTGACCCAGTGTTTTATAGTCAACTAAGTACTTTTGATAAGTGTTCATTGCTGTAATGTAGGAAGCGTGGCAGCCAAATTTGCACGCAGCGAGTTCCCACAAACAACAATTATATAATGATCAGGTGATCTGTTTTTAGTTATGTTGGTTGAGGGATAAATATTAGCCAAGGGGATAACCTCCCCTGCTCTTCTTTGTAATAGTGCCACTGCATCTTTTATATCCAACTGAGAGTATAGACGGGGCCTCGGCTTAATGTCTCATCCGAGAAACCTCCAACAGTACAGAATTCCCTCGGTGGTGCCAGCTGGATTATTTGCTTAAGTCTCTGGAGTTGGACTTGAATGCTCAACTTTCTAATTGGTTCATTAGTTTGTCTGTCTTGGTCTTTTAATCAATGTTGCTGTTTGTGTACTTGGTGCATTTTGTTTCTGTTTCAGTCGGATACACCTTACGGGTGTATTAGTGTTTCATTGTGGCTGCTTTTATTTGCTCATTTTTTGATTTCCTTTTCCTGTGTTGCAGAATTCACATCTTCAGCACTTAGTCATCCGTCTGGAGAGCGGAACTGTCAGGTTCTTATATGGAATGGGAAGCACTTAAGATGTTAATTGATTGAGAGACTCTTCTAAAGGTGCAGTAGGAAAGACATATGTTAGCCTCATCTCAGGAGCAGGCAATTAGTGAATGTGTAGTGGTAGCGATTCATAAGTATGGCCTGAGGAGTTTTGGAAGCAATGGTCTTCAAGACCCATTGAATTCCACCTGTTAAATCGTGTACATCTAAAGTATGTCTTCATCTTTTTAATTCTTTTGGTCTGTGGTGTTGTGTTGCTAAGGTTCCAGATGATAGTGATAATTCAAACTGCGGTGTAGATACGGTACGTGATCATTCTGTTATTGCAACTGTAAAAGAACGGAAGAAAGAAATTGCATTTATAAAGCACCTTTCATGTCCTCAGGGCTTCCCAAAGCATATGCAGCCAATTAACTGCTTCTGAAGTGCAGCTACTGTTCTGAATTATGGCAGGCGCAGGCAATTTGTGCACAGCCAACTTCCTCGAACACTTGGATATATAAACGTGGGAAAAGATGAAAAACTTGCATTAATGTAGCACTTCTCACAACCACTGGATGTCTCTAAGTGCTTTACAGTCAATGAAGTATCTTTTTGAAATGTAGCCACTGTTGTAATTTAAGAAACGCGGAAGCCAACTTGGGTGCAGCAAGCGCCCACGAAGAGCAAAATGACAATAGCCAGATAATCTATTTTGGTGATGTTGATTGAAGGATAAATATTGGCCAGATCGTTGGAATAACTCCCCTGTTGTTCTTTGAAGTAGTCCTATGGGATATTTTGCAACCACCTGGACAGGCAGATGGGACATTGTTTTATTGCCTCAGCCGACAGTGCAGACTTCCTCAGTACTGTACTGGAGGGTCAGTCTTGTTTTTAGAACTCAAGCCCTGGAGTGGGACTTGAAACCAGAACCTTGTGACTTGGAGGGCAACTGTGAGGCTGGTTAAGGGATTAGCATTGGACACAATACCAGGACAACTTCCTACTCTTCTTTGTAAAGGGAGCTACTACATCCACCTGAACAGATGGTGCCATTATTTACCATCTAACATGTAAGGCAGCACTGTACTTAAGTGTCGGGTTGAATGATGTGCTGAAGTCTTTAGAATAGGATTTGATCCCACCTCTGACTCTGAGAAGTAGTGTGTGTTGTGACGGGTACTCTTGAGATTAGCAAAAACACTATATCCCTTGATGCCAATGTGAAGGTGTATTTGCGCATATGCAGTTTTCCTCATTGGTTGATTATATGATCTTAGTGTTGAGGGGAGGTCAGGTTTACTGCAGTGTTTTTATTAGACATATCGGATGCAAGATTTAGGCCGACCATGTGGTTTGAATGGAGGATTCCTATATACAAAAGGCAGTACCCTACAGTCAGCTGAGCACAGGAACCCGCATCACAGGACGTCCCAAATTTAGATATAAAAACAGTCTGAAAGCCAACCTTGGCGCTTGCAAGTTGGATCACAATACATGGGGAAAAAAACAACCTTGGACAGACCCAAATGGAGAAACTCTGTCATCGAGCAATTTCGACATTTGAAGAGAACAGAGTCAAGTGCCTTCAGGACAAGCGAGCATGGCACAAAGCTAATGCCTCCATCCATCCCTCCAACACTGACTTAATGTGCAATGTTTGCAATTGGTTATGCAATTGAGACTTGACCTAACATCACACATGAGATGACATCAACCTAGACTGTAAACTGGTCTTTTTCTTTGCTGACCACTCATCTGTTGAAGCAGTAGGAGAGTCCAAGATTGATTATAGTTCCACAAACCATACAGAATATGCCAGTTAACAGGATGTGGGCTTCTTACCAGGAAAAGTAATATGAACTTGATGTTGATGATTAAAGATTTATGATAGAGTAGGACAGAGGATAAATCAGGAGATAATGAGGGCATGTGAAAAAGGCAGTACATTAATCATGGGTGACTTTAATCTTCATATAGATTGGGAAAACAAATTGACAGAGATAGACACGCGCAAGAATTCATAGAGTGTATTTGGGACAGTTTCTTAGGACAATATGTTGTGAATCCAACCAGGGATCAGGCTGTTTTATATCTGGTAATGCGTAATGAGGCAGTTTTAATAAATGATCTCAGAGTAAAGGATTCCCGAGGAGACAGTGACCATAATATGGCAGAATTTTAACATTCAGTTTGAGAGTGAGAAACTTGGGTCAGAAACAACTGTGCTAAACTTAGATAAGGGTAATTGCAATGGAATGAGGGCGGAGTTGGCTGGAGTGGACTGGGAAAGGAGTTTAGCAGAAAAGATGGTTGATGAACAATTGCAGATATTTAAGAAAATAGTTCATGACTGTCAACAAAGATATATCCCAGTGAGGAAGAAGGATTCAAGAAAGGGGATAAAGCAACCATGGATAACCAGGGAACTTAAAGACAGTATCAAATTGGAAGAAAAAACGTACAATGTGGCAAAGATTAGTCAGGTAAGTCAGAGGATCGGGTAAGTTTGAAAAACCAACAAAAGATGACCAGAAAAAAAGAGGGAGAAAATAAACTTTGAGGGTAAACTAGCAAGTAATATAAAAACAGACAGTAAGAGCTTCTTTAAATATATAAATATATAAAAAGGAATAATGGGGAACCAAGAAACGGCAGAGGAGTTGAATAAATACTTTGCTTCAGTCTTCACGATAGAAGATACTAATAGCATTCCAAAAATACTAAATAATCAAGGGGCAAAATTGGGGGAGGAAATAAATACAAAAACTATTAGTAGAGAAAAAGTATTAGGGAAACTAATGGGGCTAAAAGCTGATAAGATTTACTGGACTTGATGGGTTGTACCCTAGGATATTAAAGGAAGTAGCTACAGAGATAGCAGATGCACTGGTAGTAATCTTCCAAGGACCCTTAGATTCTGGAAAAGTCCCAGAGGATTAGAGAACTGCCCATGTATCACCCTTATTCAAAAAGGGAGGAAGGCAAAAAACAGGTAACTATAGGCCAGTTAGCTTAACACCTGTCATTGAGAAAATGTTGGAGTCTATTATAAAGGATGTAATAGCAGAACATTTAGAAATACATAACCTAATCAAGCAGAGTCAGCCTGGCTTCATGAGGGGGAAATCATGCCTAACAAATTTATTAGAATTCTTTGAGGAGATAACAAGCAGGTTAGATAAAGGGGAACCAGTAGATCTAATATATTTGGCTTCCCGAAAGGTGTTCGATAACGTACCGCACATAAGGCTACTTAACAAGATAAGAGCCCATGGTGTCGGAAGTAGTATATTAGCATGGATAGAGGATTGGCTAACTAATAGAATACGGAGAGTTGGAATAAGAGGGGCATTTTTAGGATGGCAACCTGTAACTAGTGGAGTGCCACAGGAATCAGTGCTGGGGCCTTAATTATTTACAATATATACTAATGACTTAGATGAGGGAAGTGAATGTACTATCGCCAAGTTTGTGGACGACACAAAAGTAGGTGGGAAGGCAAGTGGTGAGGTTGACACAAGGAATCTACAGAGGGATATAGACAGGTTAAGTGAATGGGCAAGAACTTGGCAGACGGCATATAATGTGGGAAAATGTGAGATAATGCACTTTGGCAGGAAGAATAGAGGAGCTGAATAATAGTTAATGGAGAAAGACTGCAGAAGGCTGCAGCAGAGAGGGATTTGGGAGTCCTTGTGCATGAATCCCAAAAAGCTAACGTACAAGTTCAACAGGTAATAGGGAAGGCAAATGGAATGTTGGCCTTTATTTCAAAGGGAATGGAGTATAAAAATAGGGAAGTCTTACTAAAACTATACAAGGCACGAGTTAGACCACATCTAGAATACTGTGAACAATTTTAGTCCTCTTATCTAAGGAAAAATGGCATTGGAGGCAGTCCAGAGAAGGTTCACGAGGCTGATCCCGGGTATGGAGGAATTTCCTCATGAGGAGAGGTTGAGTAGGTTGGGCCTGTACTCATCGTAATTTAGAAGAAAGAGAGGTAACCTTATTGAAACATATAAGATTCTTAGCGGGCTTGACAGGGTAGATGCTGAGAAGTTGTTTCCCCTTGTGGGAGAGTCTAGGACCAGAGGGCATAATCTCAGGGTAAAGGGGCGCCCATTTAAAACAGAGATGAGGAGGAATTCTTTACCACAGAGGGCTATCGAGCCTGGGTATATTCAAGGCTGAGGTAGGCAGATTTTTAATCAGTAAGGGAATCAAGGGTTATGCAGAAAAGGCAGGAAAGTGGAGTTGAAGATTATCACATCAGCCATGATCTCACTGAATGGTGGAGCAGACTTGATGGGCCAAATGGCCGGCTCCTGCTCCTGCACCATATGGTCTTAATGTTTAAATTTCAAACAATGCTTGGCAGTTAACTCAGTCAGCATCACTGGTGCATTCTCCATGGCAAAGCCTCTACTAATCAACTTGCCAACCAATCAGCAATATACAGTATAATTTGTTGTTTTCCCCTTATATTGATATTCGTGCGAAATGTCCTGATTAGTGCAATACTCGAGAATAGAAGTAATGATATAGTGGAAAGTATATTAATGTGTATTAAGCATAGTATGGTATGAATAGTGGGATATAGATTAATGAGGATTAAATGTAGTAAGGGTAATGGTAATGGGGAAAGACTATTTTTGGAGATTAAGAATAGTTGTAGCATGTGGGCTGTATCATTAATACAAGGACTGCAAATGTGCATGAGTGGGAATTGTGGTCTCTGCAGTTACGGTGCCACCAAATGCAGCCTAACAAAAACCATTCTGTCAGGTCTCTCTGTGGGGTAAGAGATGAAGCTTGGATTGAAAGGCATACAGTGAGTTCCCAGCATTAGCTTTGCTAATTAATGGGAGATAATCTGGAAAGGGGAGGCATGTGGAAGAGGCACTATAAAGTCAATAGCAGGAGAAGACTCGATATGAAAGCTTGACAGTTTGAGGTATGAATAGCTTTTCCTGTACTAAATTTCATTCTCCTTTTCTTTGTTCACAGTGGGTATTGGCGTTTGAGATCTTTATACCACTGGTTCTCTTTTTCATTTTGCTGGGACTTCGTCAGAAGAAGCCAACCATTCCCGTCAAGGAAGGTATGGTATTTGGAGCATCTGATGATCTGAATGCTGTTGGAATTGTAGTAAAAATGGGATTGAATTCTTGTCGGATAGTGAAGTCCAAAATCACTTGATTTAAGAGACATATTTTGGTTGGAAGATTTGAGATTTCAGAATTTGATGGACTTGTAGATGAGTCTGTACACTTCAAGTAGAACAGGAAATGCAGAAATTCATGAATAGTTAATTTTGTCAGGAGAGTGGGGGACCCAAATGTTAGTCTTCAAACATTATTTTTCAGTAACAAAAAGCACAAAGTTATTTCGTTACCCTTGATGGTAGAATAACTAAAACTGCCATGTGTCAGTCTTTGAAGTGAGAATGAGTACGGTCAGCAGTTACGTTTTGGATGCTTCCTTCACCTTGTTAGTTGTTTATTTGGGCTCGTTCAAATGTCTTTTTTCCCTCAGTTTGCTCACTTCCTTCGCTGAAGGTGGTGTCTCGGACCAGGTTATGGTTTTGTAGACACACCTGTGACACCTCACAAAAATGGGCACATTTTCACGCGAGCTTGTGGTGAATGTTGTGAGACCATTTAACCATGATGACATTAGGTGGAGTCTGATGCTATCCTATGAAGTTCGAACATCTGAAATTTACTGCACCCCCCACCCCCACCCTGCTACCATCCACCAACTCCATTCTCTTTCAGTCATCTGCCAACTATCTGCACTCATTGCCACCTTTCCCATTCTTGAAGTCCACTTTCAAAGTGTGAACTTAAATTTAAAGATTGGAACTCATCTGGTTTGGGATAGAGGTGCTCCCAATCTCTGCCTACTTACAAGTAAGAAAACTAATAAACAGAGGGTTTATGGAACTAGGCTGGTCTGCTGCCTGCTTGGTCTGTTGTTCCCCAGACAATGGCAGGCATCATTGTTTGGTGAGATTTTGTATTCTTGAGGCTGCTTTACAACAAAAGACCTTAAAAAGTTGGTGGACAGAAAAAGGCCAGCTGGTCCCCCAAATCTGCCCCACAGTCATGATGGTTGGAGCAGGACTAGATATTTCCGACCTCCTAGCAACCATGCAGTCTACTTGAAGAGGTAAAGAGCCAGAACGAAACAGGGCCAATAAAGAGGGAAAAAAACACTGGAAGTGTTTTCTCTGATCCCTTCAGGTGACCGCGACCAGTTCAGAAGATCATATTGGCAAAGTGTACATTAATTATTAAGCCGCTTAGCTTCTATATAATGCGGCCTGTACCTCAGTCCTCCCACTTTGATGACATTATCCTAGTGTTGGTCCATTTTGATGCTTCCCCCCCGGCTCCGGTTTCTCACCCTTTCCACACTGATGCCTATAACGCAGTGATGCAGTAATGACAGCATTTGAACAACATAATTGCCTGTGGGGTTTCAGACTGGAACTAAAAACAGTCAAGTACTTATCCTTTGAGTTGGACAACTCCAATCAGAAACTATTAGTCAGTTCACTGCTTCAGTAATGATCTGCTCCAGACGCTTTTCAAACATTTAATACTGCAGGAAAATAACAAGCTAATCAGGGGGAACCAATTAGGGAATTAATTACATGCCCATTAGCCGTGAGAAGTGATTTTATTCACACTATGAGGGTCCTTTTGGGGAGGAGAGAATGAAACATATGAATGTGACAGAGTGGGATGAAGTCCTATTTCGACACAACTGGAAGGAAGAGATGATCCTCTTCACTTGAAAAAGAGGGCACTCTACTCAACACAACTAATTAATTTAATCTTGAAGAGACAGGATTCTTTTAGTGGCCTTGCATCATTCCAACACACGACCATGTTGGGGTTTTCATTCACTTGATTTTGGAATGGGCTCTTTGGAAAATTTGAAATTATAATCTGGATGTCAAATATTTGATTTTATTTTTCTTCTATATACACTTACATCTGCGTCATGATATTGAGGCAGTGAATATTTGGGTTATCAAGGACCTTAGTAAACTTTGATCATTAGCAAAAGACAAACTGCAGTATAAAAGCCATGATTGCATCAGACTATGTCTTGTGCAATTGTTTTTTGCCAAATAAAATCCAAGTGCAGAAAATGATGAACCAGGTGCAGTGGGAATTTATTGGTAAGATGCAGCTTAAGAACCCAAAGGGTGGGGGATTTTCTGTGCCTCCTGACATTCGGAGTTTTCAACCACCAGCCTGAATTCTGCAATTCCCTAACCGCCAACCACTTGTCAGAATTACTACCCGTCAACAAAATGACTGTATATAACACACTGCATCTCAGCCAATGTGACTTAAAAATCTAACTGTGATAATCAGAACATTGGGCAGGGGCTGGGAGCTGAGGAGAAATGAAGAAGGAAATTGTTCATATCAATCCTACCTTCATGTTTAGTGTAAGAAGTTTAAACTCTTTTAAAGATGTAGTTGCATCTCTGTTATGAAATACATTTAGCCAGTCCTGGGTCACTGGCCTGGAAGGTCCATTGATTGGCACTAATTATCAACCATAGAGTCATAGAGGTCTACAGCACAGTAAAGGGGGCTTGGCCTAAATAGCCAAGTGGTTATGGTACTGGGTTTGTAACCCCAAGATCAAGAGTTCAAATCTCACAATGGCAAACTATGAAACAATGTAACTTCATCTGAATAGGAACAGATGGAAACGGGTTTGTACTCGAAAGAGTTACAGCACAGTAAAAGGCCCTTCAGCCTATCGAGTCTGTGCTGGTCAAACAAGTACCTAACTAATCTAATTCCATTTTCCAGCACTAGGCCCATTGTCTTGTATGCCATGGCATCGCAAGTGCATATTCAAATACTTCTTAAATGCTATGAGGGTTTCTGCCTCTATCATCGTTTCAGGCAGTGGGTTGTAGATTCCCACCACCCTCTGGATGAAAGAATTCTTCCTCACATCTCCTTTAAACCTCCTGCCCCCTTACCTTAAATCTATGCCCCTTGGTTAGTGATCCCTCCGCTAAGGGAACAAGTTCCCTTCTGTCTACCCTTTCTATGCCACTCATAATTTTATACATCTCAATCATGTCCCCCCTCAGTCTCCTCTGCTCCAGGGAAAATAACCCCAGTCTATCCAATCTCTCCTCATAACTAAAACTCTCCAGCCCAGGCAACATCCTGGTAAAACTCTCTCTAGTGCAATCACATCCTTCCTATAATGCGGATTCCAGAACTGCACGCAACACTCCATCTGTGACCTAACCAACGTTTTATACAGTTCCAGCATAACCTCCCTACTCTTATATTCTGTGCCTCGACTAATAAAGGCAAGTATCCCATATGCCTTCTTAACCACTTTATCTACCTATCCCACTACCTTAAGGGACTGGTGGACATGCACACCAAGGTCCCTCTGATCCTTGGTACTTCTCAAGGTCCTACCATTCATTATGTATTCCTGTGCTTTGTCATTCCCAAGTGCATCACCTCACACATATCCAGATTAAATTCCATTTGCCACTGATCAGCCCACTTGACCAGCCTGTCTATATCCTCCTGTAATCTAAGGCTATCCTCCTCACTATTTACCACCCCACCAATTTTCGTATCATCCGCGAACTTACTGAACAACCCTCCTACATTCAAGACTAAATCATTTATATATACTACAAACATCAAGGGGCCCAACAGCGATCCCTGTGGAACCCACTGGACACAGGCATCCAGTCACAAAAACGCCCCTCGACCATCACCCTCTGCTTCCTGCCACTCAGCCAATTCTGGATTCAGTTTGCCAAATTGCCTTGGATCCCGTGTGCTCATACCTTCGTTATCAGTCTCCCATGTGGGACCATATCAAAAGCCTTGCTGAAGTCCAAGTAGACTACTTCAAATGCATTGTCCTCATCTACACACCTGGTCACCTCTTCAAAAAATTCAATTAAATTGGTCAGGCAAGACCTCCCCTTAACAATGCCATGTTGACTGTCCTTGATTAATCCCTGCCTCTCCAAGTATAGATTAATTTTGTCCCTCAGAATTGCTTCCAATAATTTCCCCACCACTGAGGTTAGACTGACTGGCCTGTAGTTCCCTGGTTTATCCCTTTCTGCCTTCCCCTTGATTAGAGAGGTTACCCAGCGGCTTATGAAGGAAATGGAAAAATGTCAATCAACTATGCAGCTAGGAGGTGTTCTTCTGATTCTGGGATAAAGCGGAGTGTTAGGTCAGAGCATATGGATTGTCACTTCCCATAAGCTGTTCTACAACTCATCTGGCGGGGGCTTGCTGCTGATATGTGGAAACGGTTCCATTTCTAATGCAAATTCTCTTCAACTTATTAATATAAACATTTATATGCAAGGTCAAAAAATGAAACGAATTTGGTAATATGCTCAATTAAGTTTTGGTAACATAGTGATTTGGCATGGAAAGTAAATGGCAAATTGCAGCAGTTGACTTATTAAAAATATCAACACTTGGTTAGTGGTTGACGCTAAGATGAAGGAAGTCCCAAAACTGGTCTCAACTGGGAAAGCAATAAGGGTCCGTGCAAATGTCAGCCCTTACAATGGTAAGGGCACTCCAATCCTCAGTTACTCATCCCACCACCTGTGACCACAGCAATGAAAGCTACTGCTCCCACCCCACCGCCCCCCCCCCCCCCCCCCCCCCCCCCCACCCCCCCCACCACCCACCCTCCACCATTCCCCCTGTCACCCCTCCCCACCCCCAGGAAAGCATTAAGAGACACTGCAAACCTTCCACACTCCTTACATAAGAGTAGAATCAGCCATGGTGACCCTGCTGATCGCTGTGTGCTTGTACATAGATATTAGCTGTTTGAGTGACCAGTGTCAGCTATGAGGCTTCCAAAGTAATTTTTAAAATATTCATTCATGGACATCGCTGGCTAGGCCAGCACTTATTTGCCCTTGATGTGTTCGTAGTCATTATCTAGGTCCACATATGAATGGTCACTTGGCAAAGGCAGCCATGGATTGCTGATGTCTGTGAAACTGATACTGAGTACAGGTCAGGTGAGGAGGAAGAAAAATGGAAAATATATTGAATCACTAGAGCTGATACCCTGTGACGTTTGGCCGAGGCTTTATTGTCATAGAAACTTCCAGCTCACTTCCTGCTGGTCTCTATCGGTGTGCTCTTTATGAAATAATGACCCTACGTACATGATTTTTTTATTGCAGCAATGAGTTTAATTCAATATGCAGTCATACCTATCCAATAAATTAACATGGCCCAACCCTCTGGCTCTAAATCTATGAATAGGCACCAGGTGTCGAATCAGTTATGTAAAATTATATATAATTTGCAGTACACAAACAGACCATTTTGCCCAACCGGACTAGCTGGTGTCTGTACTTAATGTGACCCTCCTCCAACCCTAATTGATTACTTTTCTACCTTTCCCTTAAAGGCAGTTACAGCACACGCTTGTCCTTGTGGTTGCGAGTTCCACATTCTAACCTCTCTTTGGGTAAAAAAGCTTCTCCTGAACTTCTTACTTGGTTTATTCATGACTATCTTACATTTATGGCCCCTAGTTCAGCAGTTTTTGTAATAAAATGAGTAATGATGAGAAAGGCCCATGGGCCCATCAAAGCATGTGAATCTAGAAAACCCGACTGATCCCCATTGGACCATTTAACTGCCTTTCAGATGACTCCAAGGTTTTTTTGCCTGGACAGTCCTAAAATTTCTATTTCAAGTATTGATTGATTACCTGTCTTGTGAACAAAAATCACTGTTAACTTTGCCTGTTCCTGTTGGAATCTGTGCCCTTTGACCCAGTTGTAGTATTTTAGTGTCCATATCAGGCGAACTGAATTGTGTGGCAGCTGTGTCTTCCTGGCATGCTACTTTACTAAGTATTTAGCAAGGCAGAATGAATCACTGTATGAACTGGGTAACAATGGCACTAGCCTTTTGCCTGTGGGACCTGAATTTAAACCCCAGTCCGTATTGATAAGATCAAAACCCACCCTGATCTTTAGTCTCAAATCAATTTATCTTCTGAGATTAACACTGAGTAGAAGGAGCTCTATTCTGTTATAAAAGTAACTTCCAAATCTTGGAAGTGTTTCATGTTAACACACAGGGTGGGATTTTCTGGCACCACCCACCGCTGAGATCGTCCGGTCCCGTCGAAAGTCAGTGGGCTTTTGGTTGGGCCACTGAATCTCCCGCGGTGGGTCCCTCCAATACCGGCCACAGTGGAAAAATTGGAAAACGTTCCATTTTCCAGTGGAAACATCCCTCACTCTAATGAACACAATATTTGTAGGGGAAATGAAGGTACCTGGTGCCCTCTGCTATCCTGCTCCCTGGCTAAATAGTTGTGTCATTGATTATTAAGCCAAGTCACTGCTGGAGGGCCAATACTGATGGGCTCTGAGCTAGTGGTGCTGGTAAAGGGGGATAAGGAGTGTTAGAAGATGATTGTAACTACAGGTTGAGTATCCGTAAATCCAAAAACTAAACATGTCCAAACGCCGCACTTTTTTTGAACCTCATTGACCTTTATAGCACTGTTTACCTTATGATTTTTGTGGTGAACATGTCAAAAAGAAACTTATTACAGGTACCCTGTATTTATTACTGAGTGATACATCTTACTTTTCTAGCCGTTTTATTTACTCTAGATTATAGCCAGCCTAGGCTTAGGCTATTGTAACTTAAGTTTGTATGCTGTGTCTGAAAACCAAAATTACCTGAAATCCAAAATGCAATCGGTCCTGAGGGTTTCGAATAAAGGATACTCGACCTCTAGCTTGTTTTTATTTACAACAAATCCCTTGACTTGTGAGTTCAATTGGAAGAAAACTGCAGTGTGCATGATTTAAAGAAGAATTACATAACTGAACCAAGGTGGGTAGAAGGAAGATGAGGTACACATCAGCCATTATCTAATTGACAGGTGGATCAGGCTCGAGTGACTAAATGGCTTCCTCTGTTCCTGTGATTCTAATGCAGTATCATTCTGCCAGCCTCATTTTTTTTGGTGCAAGGTCTAGGTTTGAAGTCTGCCCTGCTGAATCTCATTTACTGGGGATTACAGTGCATTGTCTGCATGGCCTTCAACTGACCACAGTCCCTATTGGTGGTTGGGCCAGTCATAGGGACTTGTTTTGCTCAATGCAAGCCATAAATATGGACTGCTGTGCGTTAAAGGGAAAATAAATAAGTGAAGCCAGAATAATTGGAGTAAGGGATGAGATAAGAATTTTTATGTTCCATGGTTGTCTGGTGTCAAACCAGCAATGGTGACCTTGACCCTCACACATTGTTTCTACATGTTCACTGACAATAGAGGCCATTAGGAAATGAGGGTCGGATAGGACAGGGTTCAGCATCCAATAATTCTTCATTGACCTGCATTATACTATGTTGCCAAATAAGATTTTAGTAAGTTCTAACATATAGCCACTACATTTTGTTTTCAGTTTGGAAGCAAGGTTTATTTTTTACACGATTTAACTTGCAACTTTTTATCTTTGAGTGTCAAATTTAATTACAGCTACCAAAGAATTGAAGGTTGGTTGGGAAATATCCTTTTGAATAAGGGGTAAAAAAAAGACTTGGCAAAAACCTGCCAACATTTTACAAACACTGTCCATATGGGAAATAACATAAGGTTTATTACAATGAACTAATAACTTTATTGAGGTTTGTTGACAGTTTGTTACATGTTAATACTTTTATTTACTTTGCAGGTTACATGTACAGATTGCATGCAAGAAATACCTGTTTTGTTTTTGCTCTGGTGAATTGTCTTGAATACTCTACTTTCTGTCTCTGTGTTTTGTGCTGGTTCAAAATGTGCAGACTCATTATATCACCGTACACTCCTGTAAATTTGAAAATACCCACACAATTACGTAATTGCAGCTTGGCCTGGTGTAACTTTCTTTTATAAATAGTAACTTTGAGCAGGCGTTAAGTAATTCTCCACAACGATCTCTGACAACACAGACACAAGTCAATTAGTGTGAATGTTTCAAAGATAATTTGTCAATAAACTCACTTTAATTACTACATTCTCTTGAAAACCCCAGAACCTGCTGATATTCTTCCTTCCCTTTGTCCTGCACCCCTAATATTTAAGCCTATGATGTGTAACATGGAGTCATGCAGAGTGCAGATGTAAACCCATAGACAGTTTTGCTGTATGATCACTTAGCCAGCTAACAGGGGAAGTTAGGGGATGTAAGGGCAGAGACCCTGCTCCTGCACTCTCTTGCTTGAGATTGTGAGCTGCTCCACCCAGTGGCCTCCCCTAGTAACTCATGAAATTTATTCCAACTGTGGTAAGCAGACTGGAACCTCTTCACAACTGGTTAAGGGATTTAGGATGGATATGATTTCATTCTCTCCACTTGAAGAACAAGCCTATTTTTGCCATGTTCAGTGCCAGAGGCTTAAGAGGGCACTCAAAACTAATTGTCTAACATCATCAAGATCTACATTGTTAGTAATATAAAGCCAAACAAACTGAAGCAGTGCGTGTCCATATGCAGCAAGACCTGGACGACATTCAGGCTTGGGCTGACAAGTGGCAAGTAACATTCATGCCACACAAGTGCCAGGAAATGACCATCTCCAGTGAGAGAGAATCTAGCCATCTCCCCTTGACATTCAATGCCATTACCATGCTGAAACCCCCACTATCAACATCTGGGGCTTAACATTGACCAGAAACTGAACTGGACTAGCCATATGAATACTGTGGCTACAGGAACAGTTCAGAGGCTGGGAATTCTGCAATGGGTAGCTCACTCCCTGACTCCCCAAAACCTGTCCAATATCCACAGGCACAAGTCAGGAGTATGGTGGAATACTGTCCACTTGCCTGGATGAGTGCAACTCCAACTCCAGAAGCTTGACAGGATCCAGGACAAAGCAGCCAACTTAATTGGCACCTCTTTCACCACCTTCAACATTCATTCCATCCACCACCGATGCAAAGTGGCACACTGTGTACCATCTGCGAGATGTACTGCAGCAACTCAGCAAGGCTCCTTCAACAGCACCTTCCAAACCCATGACCTCTGCCGTCTAGAAGGACAAGGGCAGCAGACATCTGGGAACACCACGAACTGCAAGTTCCCCTCCAAGCCACATGCCTTCCTGACTTGGAACTATATCTCTGTTCCTTCACTGTTGCTGGGTCAAATTCCTGGAACTCCCTTCCCAAAAGCACTGTCAGTGTACCTACACTACATGGACGGCAGCGGTTCAAGAAGACAGCACAGCACCACCCAGTCAGCGATGTCCACATCCCATGAAAAAATTAAAAATATACCCTGCCTGTGTGCTGAATTTTCCAGTATCTTTTGTCTGCAAATATTTGCCAGTTAATTTAGATATTTGGATGGCATTGTAGAAGCGCTGGCTCTTGATAAGTCTAGTTCCAGGGTATCAGGCACCATAGTACCAAGTCCAAGTGGAACTCTGGACATCTTAGCGTAAGACAGCAAATATACTTTATAATTGTTTAACCAGGACAGGTGAACAGGGGGAGGGGAAGAGGGTGTAATTATATCACAGCTGAACCTGATCCTGCCCTCACTTTAAACAAGACTATATCCCATAACCCATATGTTGTTTCTCCTCTCTGATTATCTTGATGCGGTGATGGCCCTTTGCAACATTTAGCCTATCTGTCATCAAGTTCCCTTTCGGATGATCCTACCTTTTTCATCAGCAAAACCAAAAATAGTTAATCCACGTCTGTGAAAAATTAGGGGCATATCCCATTCCTTTTGCTGCACTCCCTGCTCTAACAGTCCCTGGAGAATAGAATGGTGATGGGGTTCGCCATTTGTTCACTTCCTTGTATTAGGAAGGTGTCATAACTCACGCTTGTAGCACTCACAGGTTCTGAGTTTTTGTAATGCATTGGGCATGGCACACTATTCTAATTAGCTCAGTGTTGCAGCAGAAGGTCTCACACCATTTGTGATTGACTGACCACGTGTGCGCACACTCTCTCTCTCTCTCTCTCTCTCTCACACGGACACAACACACACACACACACACACACACACACACACACACACATTCTCTCTCTGTGGTTTGGTATTTAATGTATTCTGATGAATTCTCTGAGTTCTGAATTCATTTTAATATTTGATTTTTTATTTTTCTTTTCTCGTTGTGTGTGTTTTCTTTCTTTGTAACATCCTTTTCTTTTCACCTGTCCACCTGCTTGACTTGCTGCCATGCTGCATGCCGTCCAGTCTGTAAGTTGCTGGTTTGGATGTTTTTTCTTTAAACAAAGCAACATGGGAAAGTAGCTCAACTTTCTGCATTGCTTCGGGTTGTGATTAAATGATAATATGTCTCCTTTAACTATTAACTTGTTCAGATTAAACTGGACCTGGGGACTGATGAACGCTATCACATACTCTGCAACGCATTTGACTTCAATTTAATAAGGGCATTGCCCTTGTGGAATGATGGGTACCATTCACTAAGATTGTAAAATAAGCAGCCTGTGCTACTGAGAACAACTTTCTGTTCATTACAACCAAAAATTAAAAGTTAATCCAACTTTCAAGAGTTATTGGATGTTGTGATGCAGTGGTTAAAGTTGCTGCGACAACATAGATTCTCCCCAGCAACCAATTTGTTAGTCGTAAAGTGGAGATTTCGGACCAAGCTGAGCTTGAATGACCAGGAAACAATTCAAACCACAATGGTCCCCTTGGTCGCCTATACGAAGTGCTGAATTCCTCCCATGAGAGGATGTGTCTGTAATATTAACCAAAGCACCCTTAGTGTAAGCTAGTTTGCAGCTCGAGGTGTGTTGGAGTTACACAGCATTGGGAAAAGGCATCAAGCAGCCAACTGGGTGAGCAAATTTGCAGTGAGCGTTTTTCATCTGTGTTAAAAATAAACAAAACAGTGCTATAGGTCCTATTTTTAAAACCAAAGCAAACTGCAGAAACTTTATTAATACTAACAGTGACAAAAAAGAGAATCAGCTGGGTCGTACTCTTCCACTACTTAACCTGACAACAGTGATATTATTAGAGTGATGAGTTGTGAAATGAGCCTGGCTTTTTCAGATTTAGCCCTGCATTGGAGTACCTCAACTCTGAGCAGCCAGCATGTTTGGCAAGGGTGAGAGGCTGAAGATATCAGCAGAGAGCACCTCTGTGCTCTGTATTTATGAATCATCCTACATAAGAGAATCCTGTGCATCTAACAGCAACTGTTAGCCATGCCAAGAGATTTGGGAAATGAGGTTCGAGCAAAGATCAGCCATGACTTATTTAAGTGGCGGAACAGGCTGGAGGAGCTGAATTGCATGCTCCTGGTCCAATAAGTAGAGCTGGAGATCCTTTATTGAGAAGGGATGAGAAGGTATTGGAAAATACTCAGCTTAAATCATGCTGGAAGTGGAAAGCACTCAGGAGGTCAGGCAGCACCTGTGGAAAGCGAAACAGTTAATTGTTCAGGTCATTGACCTTTAACTCAGTTCCTCTACACATTTTCCAGCACTTACTATTTTTCTTTCAGACTTCCAACATCTACTGTATTTTATATTTTTACTCTTAAGCGAAGACTGTTTTCCCCAAAACTCTAATTCCAGATTTACCCTTTGAAAAAGGACAGGTAGAGACCTACCTTCATGGTTATGCTAAAACCTTAGTATCAAGGGAAACCACTTCACACTGTTGCTATATTTGTAGTATCCCATGGATTGGACTGAAGTATCAAAATTAGCTTTAATTAGTTTGTTGGGGTTTTTTTTGGGAATGGGGAAGGGCCAAATATCCATCAGAACTTTAACAGTGATGAACCTAGTAGCGAAGAATGGCCATGCTCTGAAGAATGTAGAACAGTAAAACATTCAATACAGAACTTCTATAAAGCAACATGCTTTTTGATGCAATATATATTCAAAATAATTTAAGAAGCAAAATAGAATACTCTGTAGTAGACACTATTTTCAAAGCTTACAAGTTATTGAAGAACAACATAATGGTTGTTACATTGGCTCATAACTCAGAGGTGTTGCTATAACCACTGACCTTCAAAAATGGCCAAGGTGGTTAAATAAACCCAATAGACCCAATGGCCAATAGAGGTGCCATTTTGGGTTGGTGGCCAATTGTTACTTGCTCACTTATGGACAGTACTTTTTTCTCCCCATTTTATAAAGATTGGTACTTGCTCATCAAGCCCTGCCCCTGTTGCATTATCCAATGAAGCAGTGAATGTTGCAGATGTGGGAGAATCTTCATCAGTTCCCGAGCATCATAACCTTCATAATCTAATGTGAAGATTACGTTAATATATTCAGCCATTGGGGATGTACTTCTGAGTGTAAACTTCATTTCAAAATTGTTGTGTTTTGGCAAGAGTGGATATTTCCAATGGCCAAGTACCTTCAAGACAAGTTAATTGGCTTGGGTCTTTAACTTAGGGTTAATGCAGAGACTCCAACGCATTGCTTCACAGAGTGAGTTGTGCTTTGTACTTCTGATTCTTCACAGTGATCTGAAGTTACAGTCCATGGTTTCAAGTTGAATCTAAAATAATGAATTAGTTTTTTGTGTTTATAATTAAATAAGCTGGAGAAAAGCATTGGAAGAGCCAATGGAGTGAAAAATTGCTTTATGAAGTAGTAGCTTAATCCAGACATTTCTCTGGTATGATTGGCAGTTTCTGATTGCCAACAGAATGCAGAGACAATTCATATTCTGAAAATTAGGAATCGTTCTGATCTGTCACCATCAAGCAAAGCTTATGGAATCAGTGTCAGGGCTCCTGATTAGCATGGCACTGGTGGGCACAATTCCACCTTGGATACATTATCATGTCTTTCTAACCCTCCTCAAACCCAACCCCATTCCAGCCAATGGCCTCCTTGTGTGCTATGTAGCTACTTAACCTTATTAAAACACAAAATTCTTAGAGGATCCGGACTGCTTCCCTGGCCTGGATTGCATTGGTGGGGTCCACATCTCCCTCCTCCCTTTGAAGACTGGTGTGCCTTACCTTACTGAGCACATGGACTCCATAGATACCTCAGTTCCTACAGAACCAAATTGGTGGTCATTTCTGTAGCAAGGAGCAACCACCTGTGGCTCTGTCCCCTTTTCATCCTTTGCCTCTTAAGGAACAGGGAGAGGTTCTGTTCCTCACAAGGCAAAGAGGAAACTCTCAAGCACAGTGGAAACTCGGTATAGCTGAGCTTCCGTGGTTTCCCAGGGTATTCTGCTGGAGTTGCAGTTGGAGACTGGCAGAGCCTCTGAGGAATTTTGGCTGCCTAAGCTTGCCAGTCAAATGAAACAATTTCTCTTGCTTCAAAGGAACAACACTTGCACTGAACTCAGGGAAATAAATATATAAAACTTATCAGATCTTTTGATGAAAGATGCAGCCTGACCTCTGAAATGCACTCATAAGCAACCTAGTGGTTTAATAGGCATTTTGAGAAAGTTAATCTGTCATTAACGTTCAGGAGATTTTAGATCGTCTACACTTTACCTAGTTAGTTCTGCAATTAAAAATAATCCTAATGCCATCTCCAATTGCTGAGGGAAGGTGGATGTATAGACCACATGTCCCTTCCAGCTTTTAATGGTTACTTATTGCTCATTGGTATGAAAGCCCTGTTATGGCTGAATATATTGCAATAATTAGTACTAATAGTAAGACGACAGTTTTGAATACATGTAAGAATTTCTTACTCCTGCATTTTCTTCTTCTGTTATGGATGTACTTGCTTTTTTAATTGTTTCACTGGGACAGTGTGTCTCTGTCTGCGTCAAGATGCTGGGTCGTAGTGGGTTTAAAGGATGGAGATGATCTAATGTTTGCAGATGCACTAATAGTCAACTGACAACTTTTCCATTTAATTCTCCACTTCCTAAAAAAAATGAGGAGCGCTCAAAGTACTCCTAATAATGGACTTGGGAATTTGAAGGGAATTATGTAGACATGTTGCCAATCTTTCCAGGTATGAGGTCAAAAGTATCATATGGCAAAATTACTAATGACATGAAAATCAATGTAACAAATTATTTCAAACACGGCTGATTCTCTGGATCTGAGATTGTCCTTCAGGTACTTTCACAAGAAGATATTTCATTATTTGTCAATGTTGATCTCAGCAGGTGACAGCTTCAAAGGGCAGACTAAAACTTTGCAGTAATGCTCAATGGAGGTAGTTCAACCAGCAATATAATTTTTGTTTACTTAACTTTTCTTTTTCTTCTCTTTGCCCTCCTCAAAATCAAATTTGGAAGCTTTTTTCCTCCATCATCTTCACATTTCCCAGCTAGTTGGGCAGGTGACAAATTCCCACTTCTTGGTCTCTGACATTCCTGTGGTGCAGTCACATTGCAGGATCAGTGTAAAGTTTTCACACCGACATTGTCTTTATGGTGTAGCTTTAGTGTGAATCCACTGTCGGGGTCCAGGCTGAAATAAGAAGGAAGCTCAGTGAGACCGTGTTGGGAGAAGGTGCCTTACACTTACTTCCCTTGAGAACATGTCCCAACCTTGATACATGTGCTCAACTGTGCAGAAATGCAGGAAATTACAACACAGAAACATGCTTGTCATATCAGCCTGTGTTGCTGTTTTTCTCCACACGAACATTACTCTCTGTCCCCCTTTCCTTCAACCACCTACTGGTATCTAACCTGTTCTTTAATGTTGGCAAGGTCTCTGCTTTCAGCACGAACTCTGGTAGTACATTTCACACCCTCACAGCGCCTATATGTTTGAAAAAAATGTTATCCTGTTCTTATCTCAAAGCTCTTGCATTTAATCTTATATCCATGAAGCCAATAAATGGTGTATTTGTTGTGCATGCCCTTGAAGAGCCCATGGTTTCTGGTGAGCCCATGTTCATTTTTGCGGGATGGTGTGGGTGCATTATTGTTATGGGCAATGTCTTTCTAGCATATAACCATTGTAAGTATCCATTATGGACAGGTGAGATTATTGTACCATAGACCCCAGTTCACCATTGAGGATATTAGTTTTGTCTTGATTCCCTTTGCAACTGAAACCATTTAGAAAGAAATCGGAAAATGGGTGCTCGTTTATGCTGACGTCATTGGACAATGCTTGTGAAAGTTTACTCTTGTCCTTACTCCATCTGTAATGTGAAAACTTGTTGAATTTTCAATTCAAATTAGTTTTTAAACAAGAACTGACTCAGCAAATCATTACTATGAGTAGCGTGATGCAAAACTATTCCTCATTTGCTGCAAGAGACACCAGGGCAGGAATTAATTAATTTGTGTGGTGTGATTACTTCATTTCATGGGATCTTATGACCTGATTCACAATCCTTTCAGACTAAAATGCAAATAGTATTACAACAAATACTGCCATGACCTTTTGACCTTTGACCTGTACTCTTTGGCCTGTAGTGGGTTTTATTAATTGCATGAAGGTGACCTTAGTCTGCTCTCGCTTTAACTGCTCTTTGAACTGTACCCTTTCCCTCTTTTCCTCGCTCCCGTCTCTTTTACTGCTGTGTCCCTTCAGCATTCTACACAGCCGCACCGCTGACGTCTGCTGGGATACTCCCTGTGATGCAGTCTCTGTGTCCTGATGGCCAGAGGGATGAATTTGGATTCCTGCAGTATTCCAACTCAACGTAAGTCAAAGTGAAGTTATTTCAAGATTCTAATGCAAGATTGTCACAGATCTGGAGGGTTTATAATTTTCCTTGAGCAAAGCCAGTCGTCATTTTTGATCAGGTAAACATCCAGTTAAAGTTTTGTGTCCTATGCCAGTATTGTTTACTAGAAATATCTAAGAACAGTCTGTGATGACTCATCAGACAAAGGATCCTCTGTGCAACAGTGCCTGGTCTTTGTGAATTGCTTGGGCGGGGAAGGATAGATATCAGCATTGTGCCAATGTCTGAGGAAGGACAGACACACTTGTGTTACTGTAACTGCCAATGATTCAGATTTGATTTAAAATACCTTCAGCGAAGAATTCCACCAGGTTGATGTGGATTTATGATTGCTTTGCTCTGCAGCCCACAAAGTAGTGTGGCTGCTCTGTGCTGCAATTGATCTGGAGTTTCCCAAACAATGAGGACTATTCACTTAACATTTCCGAATTTTCAAAAGTTACATTGGCCTCAAGTTAAAATATTAGTGCAAAAGAAGTCAATGATGCAGGCCAGCTAAAGGATTGGCTGGAAGAGCACATAGGCTGCACAAGTCCCAGATTTGAACCCTGGTCAATGCTGGGTTAGCCGAACTCAAGACAGAATAATGCACTGCTCTGAAATTGACTCCAGCACCCTTGGATTAGCAAAGAAGAAACTGGACAAGGTTCATACTACTGATCTCTAGGACCACTGCTAGATGTTTGTGCGCGTTTGGCCCAAGAATGCATGACTGTCAGCTGGGAATAGAATTGGACTTAATGGAAATGTCTTACTTTGTTGAATAGCTTTGCCAACATTCATTATTTATACTCTCATATGAAGGACAGTCACTTGAATGAGATCCCTGAGGAAGTGGGAAGGGTTTTATTAACGTTTATTGATTTTTATTTTGGATTCATAATTTCTCTCCACAGGTGCTTCTTGTCCCCATCAAGTGCAAAGTATAATCTAATATGGGGTGTATTTCAGATAGAGTATGTAGGGTTAGAATGATTTGTTTTTAGGCTGTAACAATCAATCCTGTGCCACTTAGTCTAATTCCACTCTCCTGCTCACTCCACACAAGCCATTTTATCCGCCTGCTTTCTCTGCCTAAGATGACACTCTCTGCCACTATATTCATCACCTGGCCCAATGACATAATGTTTTTACAGTACTCTAGGAAGGGAATTAATGATTGTCTCATTAGGGACCGACCTTTATTCAGCAGAGCTGCCAGGCTGCATTGAGATGTATCTGAACTGAATCATAATAGTGACCAGGATTGCCGGCCCCGTTGTGGCGGGACTTGCTATGGGAAACTCGGCAGCCCAGCCAAAAGTCCATTGACATTCGACGGGACCAGACAATCCTGGTGGCGAGTGGGGCCAAAAAATTTCGTCCAGTGACTTAAGAGCACCTCTGAGTTGGTGGTTCAGTGATTTATATTGAATTGAAATCGGTTTTTAAATCTGGACTCTGTGGGGCTGATATTTGTCTTGGTGCTATCTTGTTTTTTGGTTGGGATGGGGTGGTAGTGAGACAAAACCCCCAAACACTATCAGCTGAATTCCCACAACATTCACACCCTTTGCAGTTTTGGAGGGATCCTTGAAATAGGCATCCAGAGCTCCTGCTGTCAGCAGGAGGGTGTATTATTAATATATTTAAATTAGAACCTTGTAACGCGGCTGGGATCCCGATGTAATTTTATGTCCAAATGTACAGTGTGTATGTATGCTCCTCAAGGCACACCAAATTGGACTGAAAGGAATAGCTAGAGTGCGCTCAACAAAAGAGGGAAGAATTTTGAGTTGGATCTTTGAGGGCCCTTATTGTACTTCCACAAAAATTCCATCAGCAGTTAACTCAACTTCAGCTGTTGTTGCCTAAGAGATAGAAAGATTTGTATTTATTTAGCACCTTTCACGACCTCAGGACATCTCAAAACTTTTTATAGCAATTAAATACTTTTCAAGCTAAGTCACTGCTGTAATAGAGGGACATGTGTCAGCCAATGTATACACAGCAAGCTCCCATAAACAACAATGTGATAATGGCCAGATAAATATATCTTTGTGGTGTTGCTTTGAGGGGTAAATGTTCACTAAGTCACCGAGGAAATCTCCCCCACTCTTCTTCAAATAGTGCTGTGGGATCTTTCACAACTACCTGAGTGGGCAGATGAGGCTTCGGGTTAACATCTCATATGAAACATGGATCACCCTAAGCCGCCTACTGGAGTTGCACCTGCTTTATCTTTCTTTATTCATTTGCAGGATGTGGGTATTGCTGTCCAGGTCATCATTTATTGCCCATCCCTAATTTCCCTTGAGAAGGTGGTGGTGAGCTACCCTCTTGAATGTAACAGAGTGGCTTGCAAGCCCATTTCGGAGGGCAGTTAAGAGTCAACCACATTGCTGTAGGTCTGGAGTCACATACAGGCCAGACAAAGGAGGGACGACAGGTTCTCTTCCCTAAAGGACGTTAGTGAGCCAGGTGGGTTTTTATGACAATCCAATAGTTTCATGGACATCATTACTGATATTAGCTTTTTAATTCCGGAATTATTTAATCAGTATGAATCTAAGAATCCCAGCTGCTCTGGTGAGCTAATGTCTCTGGATCATTAGGCATCTGGATTACTAGCCCAGTAAATTAACACTCTGCTACCCCACTGAATCCTGAGACCCAATAGGCTTCTGATGTGCTTCATCAGGCAAGAGGTGGGGTTGCTCTAAACACCATCCACCTGATGAACAGAGCTTCACTATGTTTGCTCTTCATGTCCATTGTTGGGGTGTGTGCTGCTCAAGTAAATGAATCAACGTGAGTTACTGTAGCAATGACCTATTGCTAGATATTTTCAGTGCACTTCACAAATTCAACATGTATATTGAGAGGTTGTCCACTTTGGACAAGTTTGATCTATTATAAGGTGTCATATTTAAATATTTACCGCAAATTGAAAACCTGGCTAAGAGTAGTGTTGCTAATGATAGCCGTATTACATTAGAATGTAGAAATAGATCTATAGAATGCATCTGTTCTGTTGAAGGGTCATGAGGACTCGAAACGTCAACTTTTTTCTTCGCTGCCGATGCGGCCAGACCTGCTGAGTTTTTCCAGGTAATTCTGTTTTTGTCTATAGAATGCAAGCCTAAGTGACGGTGCCATTGTGCAAAGTGTTGAAGAGACGACTTGAAGTTTTGATCACTGTGCGAGGACAGAAGCTGTGCAAAATGTGTTACTTTTACACATGGTGTAAAGTAACAACAACGAGGTGCTACGTTTCAAATTAGTCAGCTTTGGATATTGTGTAAAGATGTTGAATAGTTTCTCTCCAAAAGCAAACTGAAAAGGGAGGGATGAAACATGATCCCAGTGGGTCCTTCCCCATATAATGAAGGGAACAATTGAGGTCGTGGGGAGAAAATCATTGTTTTGAACCAAGAGAAATGAACATAGGGAACCAACTGTGGGTATGGGAACCTCAAGCTCACCTAATGTAATGAACAGCTACTTCATGTTTAGAGGTCTTGGTCAAGAATGCTTGCCTCCCACCCCCACTGCTGATTTCCAGTTTCCTGGAGGGTCTGTGATGAATAGGGATGGAAAGGTACACCTTATCCCTCAACTTCTCTCACTTTCCCTGGCTATTTTCTGTTGCCACTTGTAGGAACACCAAGTCTCCTTATTCTTTTTCTCATATTTTGTGAAGTATTTTTATTTGTTAATTTCCATGGAAATTTGTAATTTGCGCATGGACTTCCAAAAGGCAGTCGATACAGTGCTATGCAACAGACTTGTGAGAAAAGCTAGAGCTCATGGAATAAAAGGGACAGTAGCAACATGGGTTAAAAAATTGGCTGAGTAATAGGAAACAGTGAGTAATGGTTAATGGATATTTTTAGGGCTGGAGGGCTGTAGTGGAGTTTCCCAGAGGTCGGTATTGAGACTTTTGTTTTTCCTGATATATATTAATGATCTAGTTCTTGGGGTGCAGGGGACAATTTCAAAGTTTGTGAATGATATGAAACTTGGAAGTATTGTAAACTGTGAGGAGGGCAGTGCAGAACTTCAAAAGAATGGGCAGATAGGTGGCCGATGACGTTCAATGCGGAGAAGTGTGACGTGATCCATTTTGGTAGGAAGAACATGGAGACACAATATAAAAATAAGAGGTACAACTCTAAAGAGTGTGCTGGAGCAGAGGGAACTGGGTATATATGTGCATAAGTCATTAAAGGTGGCAGGACAGGTGGAAAGAGCAGTTAATAAAGCATACAGTATCCTAGATTTTATTAATTGTGGCATAGAGTACAAAAACAAAAAGGTTATTGAATAGAACACTAGTTAGACCTCAGCTGGAGTACTGTGTACAGTTCTGGGGCCACACTATAGGAAGGATGTGAATGCTTTGGAGAGGGTGCAGAAGAGGTTTACTAAAAGGGTTCTAGGGATGAGGAACTTCAGTTATGAAGATAGATTAGAGAAGTTGGGACTGTTTTCCTTGGAGAGGAAAAGGCTAAGAGGAGGTTTGATGGAGGTGTTCAAAATCATTAGGGGGCTGGACAGAGTAGAGAGAGAGAAACTGTTCCCGCTTGTAAAAGGATCAAGAACGTGAGGGCACAGATTTAAAGCGATTTGCAAAAGAAGCAACTGTGGTGTGGGAAAAAAGCTTTTCACAAAACGAGTGGTTCGGGTCTGGAATGCACTGCCTGGAAGCGTGGTGGAGTTAGGTTCAATTGAGGTATTCAGGGGGGCATTAGTTGATTATTTGAATAGAAACAATGTGCAGGGTTACGGGGAAAAGGCAGGAGAATGGCACTGAGTCATAATACTCATTCGGAGAGCTGGTGCAGACAAAATGGGCCGAAAGACCTCCTTCTGCACCATAACAATTCTGTGATTCCTTTCTTACAATGCCTTATAAAGTTACGGGTTTTGCTAAACTTTCTTTTCAAATGGCTTACATTTTCTATCCTGTTGTTAGAAAGGGAAATACAAGTCAAATATCCTTTACCCGTATCCCCGAAAACCGAACATCCAAAAATCGAACTCTTTTTGAATGGCTATGCAGTTAATTTGTATGTTAATAAGGCAATGTAATGCTATGTTACAGGAGTAATTAAGTCTTAACAGGTAAGAAGTAGGGTGTGTGAGAGTTGGCAAATGGAGAAACAACCTAGTATTTGTAGACTATGGCTGGGATTTTGTTCCCCCGTTTGCAACGGGCGCATAGCAGGCGGGAGCGGCAAATATGGCGGAGGGCTAAAAATCGGTTTTATGTCGCCGTGAAACCAGCTTGTGATCGTCCGCTCCATCCAACAATGGTAGGCCATGTTTCCCGCCGTGGCACGTCAGGTATGTCATTTTAATACATTTGCATCTCATTATAAGCCCTGCTTGCTGGAATTATTCCCCCTACGCTGGATCACCAGATCAGGTTGGCATGCAATTTGAATGACATGTTTCACAACAGGATATAAGTGACGTGCACCTGGGGACCTGCACATCACTCATGACTTCGAGGTTAGTTTGGCTACATGTATTGTGCAGCGCTTGTGGTAATCAGTGCCAAGCTTCGCAGGCAACACCACATTGCTTCCAGCAGGGTGACCCGATCAAGTCTCTGTCTACCGGTTCAGCTGTAAGGCGGGGGGTGGCTTTTAATGGACTGCAGGGCTAGGCCCGTACTGGGGAACGGGGGAAAGTAGCCTCAGACAGGAGAAGGGGCTGCAGAGCTGGGGCTTACTAGGGATTGTGAATGGGAAAGGTTACACTTAGACACATGATTGAGGGGAGAGTGAGTGGGGGTATATGTTGAACAGTATAAGTAGCCTCAGGATGGGGTGGGTGAGGTCTACATGGGCCATAGACACATCCACTTCAAAATTTTCATGGGCTAACAAAGGGACATGCAGCAGAAGCACGACTGGATCAATGAAAACAGGTTGGATGGGGAGCCTGAGGGAGGGAATCCTGAACATGAAGCTCCTCTGGGATGATGGGAGGGGTTTCCATACTCTCACAGGGAGGATCCAAGCTGGTCTGGCAGTGAGAGTTCTGCACCACCATCTTCCAACCTGCAGCAATGGCTCAGTGCTAAATTAAAATGAGGAGAAGCTCTGTTGGTGAGGGCTTTGCGGGCGGATTGGGAGGGCAGCTGCATACACTGGGGGCGCTGTTTACATTGGCCACAACTGAACTGTGTATTCCCAAAAGAGGAAAGAGGCAGAGCTGATACATGTTAGGAACGTTTCAATGACAGCGCAGGGAATCAGGAAAGTGAAGCAATGATGCCCATTTATGCGAGACTAATCCCATAAAGTGGCACTAACCCTCCTCAGCTCTCACGTTCCCTCCAAGTTTTGAGTCACCAGCAAACTTGGAAATATTACATTTTGTTCCTTCATCCAAATCATTGAAGTATATTGTAAATAGCTGGGGCCTAAGCACTGATCCCTGCGGTACAACACTAGCCATCACCTGCCACACTGAAAAAGACCCGTTTATCCCTACTTTGTTTCCTGTCTGCTAGCCAAATCTCAATCCTTGCTAATATTTTACCCCCAATCCCATGTGCTTTAATTTTGCACACTAACCTCTTATGTGGGACATTATCTAAAGCTTTCTAAAAATCCAAATACACCACATCTGCTCATTCTCCCTTATCTATTCTTCTAGTTATATCCTCAAAAAGCTCCAGTCGATTTGTAAAACATGATTTCCCTTTCATAAATCTATGTTGACTTTGTGTAATCCCATTGATATTTTCTAAGTATTCTGTTATCACATCCTTTATAATAGACTTGAGCATTTTCCCTGCTATTGGGAGATCATCCATTGCTGGTGGCTTTTTTTTATTCATTCGTGGGGTGTGGATGTAGCTGGCTGGGCCAGCATTTATTGCCCATCCCTAGTTGCCCTTGAGAAGGTGGAGGTGAGCTGGCTTCTTAGACCACTGCGTCCATGTAGTGTAGGTACACCCACAGAACTGTTAGGAAGGGAGTACCAGGATTTTGCCCCAATAACAGTGAAGGAACGGCAATATATTTCCAAGTCAGGATGGTGAGTGACTTGGAGGGGAAATTTCAGGTGTTGGTATTCCCATCTGTCTGCTGCCCTCGTCCTTTTAGATGGCAGTGGTCATGGGTTTGGAAGATGCTGTTGAATGAACCTTGGTGAATTCCTGCAGTGCATCTTATAGATAGTACACTACTGCTACTGTGTGTCAGTGGTGGAGGGAATGAATGTTTTTGGATGTGGTGACAATCAAGCAGGATGCTTTGTCCTGGATGGTGTCAAGCTACTCAAGTGTTGTGGGAGCTGCGTTCATCCAGGCAAGTGGGGAGTATTACATCACGCTCTTGACTTGTGCCTTGTAGATAGTGGACAAGCTTTGGGGAGTCATGTGGTGAGTTACTCATTGCAGGATTCTTAGTCTTTGACCTGCTCTTCTAGCCACAGTATTTATGTGGCTAGCTAGTTCAGTTTCTGATCAATGGTAATCCCCAGGATGTTGATAGTGGGGAATTTAGTGATGATAATGCTATTGAATATTAAGGGGGCGATGGTTGGATTCTCTCTTGTTGGAGCTGGTTGTTGCCTAACGCTTCTGTGGCGTGAATGTTACTTGGCACTTGTCAGCCCAAGCCTGAATATTGTCCACGTCTTGCTGCATTTGGACATGGACTGTTTCAGTATTTGAGGAGTCGCAATTGGTGCTGAACATTGTGCAATCATCAGCGAACATCCCCACTTCTGACCTTATGATGGAAGGAAGGTCATTGATGGAGCAGTGGAGATGGTTGGGCCGAGGACACTATCCTGAGGAATTCCTGCAGTGATGCCCTGGAGCTGAGATGACTGACCTCCAACAACCACAACCTTCTTCCTTTGTGCTGGGTATGACTCCAACCAGTGGAAAGTTTTCCTCCTGATTCTCATTGACTCCAGTTTTGCTCAGGGTCCTTGGTGCCACACTTGGTCAAATACAGCCTCGATGTCAAGGGTAGTCACTCTCACCTCGGGAGTTCAATTCTTTTGTCCATGTTTGAACCAAGGTTGTAATGAGGTCAGGAGCTGAGTGACCCTGGCGGAACCCAAACTGGGTGTCATTGAGCAGGTTATTTGCAAAGCAGATGCTGCTTGATAGCACTGTTGATGACCCCTTCCATTACTTTACTGATTATCAAGAGTAGACTGAAGGGGGTGGTGGTGGCTGGGGGTTGGGTGGTGAGGGTGCTGGTGCTGGTGGGCGGTGAGCTTAATTGGCCAGGTTGGGTTTTTCCTGCTTTTTGTGCACTCATAATTGAACCATGGTTGATCCCCTGACTTGATGGTAATGGTAGAGTGGGGGATATGCTGGGCCATGAGGTTATAGATTGTGTTCGAATATAATTCTGCTGCTGCTAATGGCTCACAGCACCTCACGGATGCTAGATCTGTTCGAAATCTACCCCATTTAGCACGGTGGTAGTGCCACACAACACGATAGAGGGTATCCTCAATGTGAAGGCGGGACTTCACCTCCACAATGACTGTGCGGTGGTCACTCCTACCGATACTGTCATGGACGGATTTATCTGTGGCAGGCAGGTTTGTGAGTATGAGGTCAAGTATGTTTTTCCCTCTTGTTGGTTCCCTCACCACCTGCCACAGACCCAGCCTAGCATCTATGTCATTTAGGACTCGGCCAGCTTGGCCAGCAGTAGTGCTACTTAGCCACTCTTGGGCATTGAAGTCCCCTGCCCGTAGTACATCCTGCACCCTTGCTACCCCCTGCCCATGCAGCAGCCTTAAACCCCTGCAGACAGAAGGTACAATGAGGCTCATGGTGCTAGCTGAGCATTTGTTGAGCAAACCATAGGGATCCTAAAGATGCGATTCCAATGCCTGGAACACTCCCGTACAGTCCCTAGAGGGTCTCATGGATCGTCATGGTTTGCTGCATGCTGCACAACCTGACACTGCAAAGTGTGGAGGACTTGGCAGATAATGAGATGGAGGAGCTGTACATCTCCTCCGATGAGGAGTAGGGCATTGAAGAGGTGAGGGTGATGAATTTGAGGAAGCCGACGCTGCAGAGGTAGAGGTCATAACGTGGGCCAAATGGGGCAGCTGTGCGTGTGAGGCCCTGATAGCCACCAGATTCCACCAGGAGGAAGGCGAGTTGCAGTGAGCATCCTCCTGGACAAGAGTCCTTCATCATCGGTCAGCATGAGCAGCAGGGCTGCTATTCCTCTCATTTTGCCCAGGCACTTCAATATGAGAGTGGATAGTTACACATCAGGTTCACATTGTCCTGATCCTTTGAAGGATGATAAACCCTCAGCAGCATGTGTCTTTGCTGAGATAAGATGCTAACTGGAGGAGGGCGTCCTGGCATCATATGTCAGAAGGTGCTGCCTCTTCAAGTGTCTCTCCAGCATCCTAGTCGCAGTGGCAGGCTACAAGAGACAGGAGCTGTCGGTCGATCCTCAATGGTCTCATAGCTGTACGCCTTCAATATGACAAGGCTCTTTAAGGAGATCCATCTGCAGCAAATGGAACTACACCCTCTGTGTAACGTTGATGGTGAATCAGATAATTCACACATGGGCAAGGCATACGCTAACGTTCCGCTGATGTGAATCCATTTAGGGATGACTCAGTTGTCTGTAGTGAATTCTTCCAAATCACACTGACATTGGCACTCTCAGTTAGGGATCTTAGGCTGCATTTATCCTCAGCTTGATATGGATGTGGACCACCTGAGCCTGATGACATCAAACACTTGCCTGCCAGACATTAAAGGGCCTCCTCTTTAATGCTGACATTGTGCCATCATGGTCAGCCCTGGCCCTTGTCAGGTCCACAATGTGCAGACACCATGAAGCTCTCGAGGGCATGGGTCATTGCTAATAAAGGGCAGATTTCAGCTTCAGTACATCCTCGCTCCTATCCCATTGCTCCCCTCCACATTGTCTAAAGCAACGTGTGCGTTTCAAGAGCCTGCTCAAAGCGTGTAATGTCTGCCAGAAATGACCATTTGGAATTAGCATCAGTGACCTCGGCGAGTGCTCAGGTGAGGGGGACACACAGTGCTACATCCCTAGTTTGTAACAAGAACCTTGTCCCCACAATAGACACGACTGCAGGGTGAGAGATGCACAAGGTTTGGTGTTTGAGCGCCAGGACAGTAATGTGGCAGAGAGGAGTTGAGCTTTGTCATCTTGATGTGGTAACATGTCCCAACTTATTGGTGAGCTTCGCAGATTACACTCTGATAGTCGAAAATGCAGTTGGCTAACTACTCTGTTCAACAAAGAGTGCAGGAGGGCGTGTCAGGAACAGCAGAACAGGAACAGCACCAGACATACCTAAAAAAAAAAAAATGAGCTGTCAGCTGGTGAAGCTCCAACACAGGACTACTTAGGTGCAATCCCACAACCAACGGATCAGATCCAAGCTCTGCAGTCCTGCCACATCCAATCGTGAATGGCGGTGGACAATTAAATAACTCACTGGAGGAGGAGGCTCCACAAATATCCCCATCCTCAATAATGGGGAACCCCAGCACATCAGTGCAAAAGATAAGGCTGACTCTTTTGTGTAAAGTGGATGATCCATTTTGGCCTCCTCTGGACGTACCCAGCATCACAGATGCCAGTCTTCAGCCAATTCGATTCATTCCATGTGATATCAAGGAATGGCTGGAGGCACTGGGTAGTGCAAAGGCAATGGGCTCTGACAATATTCTGGCAATAATACTGAAGACGTGTGCTCCAGAACTTGTTGTGCCCCTAGCTAAGCTGTTGCAGTACAGCTATAAACACTGGCATCTACCCGGCTATGTGGAAAATTTCCCAGCTATGTCCTGTACACAAACAGCAGGACAAATCCAACCCAGCCAATTACACCTCATCAGCCTACTCTCGATCATCAGTAAAGTAATGGAAGGGGTCATCAACAGTACCATCAAGCGGCACTTGCAAAGCAAATAACCTGCTCACTGACACCCAGTTTGGGTTCTGCCAGGGCCACTCAGTCCCACTCAGTCTCTGACCTCTTTGCAGCCTTGGTTCAAACATGAACAAAAGAGCTGAACTCCCAAGGTGAGGTGAGGGTGACTGCCCTTGACATCAAGGCAGCATTTGACCGAGTGTGGCATCATGGAGCCCTAGTAAAACTGGAGTCAATGGGAATCGGGGGAAAACTCTCCACTGGCTGGAGGCATACCTAGCACAAAGGATGCTTATGGTTGTTGGAGGTCAGTCATTTCAGCTCCAGGACATCATTGCAAAAGTTCCTCAGGGTAGTGCCCTCGGCCCAACCATCTTCAGCTGCTTCATCAATGACCTTCCTTCCATCATAAGGTCAGAAGTGAGAATGTTCGCCGATGATTGCACAATGTTCAGCACCATTCACGACTCCTCAGATACTGAAGCAACCCATGTCCAAATGCAGCAAGACGTGGACAGTATCCAGGCTTGGGCTGACAAATGCCAAGTAACATTTGTGCCACACATCTGCAAGGCAATGACCATCTCCAACAAGAGAGAATTTAACCATCACCCCTTGATGTTCAATGGCATTACCATCATGGAATCCCCCACCACCAACATTCTTGGGGTTACCATTGACCAGAAGCTGAACTGGACTAGCCATATAAATACTGTGGCTACGAGAGCAGGTCAGAGGCTAGGAATCCTTGATGAATAACTCACCTCCTGATTCCCCAGAGCCTGTTCACCATCTATAAGGCACAAGTCAGGAGTGTGATGGAATACTCCTCACTTGCCTAGATGAGTACAGCACCCCCAACACTCAAGAAGCTTGACACCATCCAGGACAAAGCAGCCCACTTGATTGGCACCACATCCGCAAATATTCATCCCTCCACCACTGATGCACAGCAGTAGCAATGTGTACCATCTACAAGATTCACTGCAGGAATTCACCAAGCCCCCTTAGACAGCACCTTCCAACCCCACAACCACTACCAAATAGAAGGACAAGGCAGCAGATAGAACACCACCACTTGGAAGTTCCCCTCCAAGTTACTTACCATCCTGACTTGGAAATATATCGCTGCTCCTTCACTGTCACTGGGGCAAAATCCTGGAACTCCCTCCCTAACAGCACTGTGGGTGTACCTACACCACATGGACTGCAGTAGTTCAAGAAGGCAGCTCACCACCACCTTCTCATGGTCAACTAGGGGTGAGCAATAAATGTTGACCCAGCCTGGGAAGCCCACATCACATGAATAAATTAAAAAAAAAAGCACACTCAGGCTCTGAGTATGGGCTGATAGCATGAAAACCCTGCTGAGAGACAGAGAGCACATGGAGTTGGACAATATATGACCCTTCTTCATGTGTAAACACATCTGTCTTTGTATACTGCACTTTCACCTTTCAAAAATGCAGCCAAGATAGGAGAACACCTCTGCCTCAATCTTACACAGCCAAGAATAAACATGTTATGGCCCTGCAAAGTATGTGAACGAGGTTTCTTCCACGGTATACTCAACATTAAGATCGAGGCATCACTGATATCAAGAATGATGTGCGAAAGGGGCACATGCTGTGTGGATATAGAAGCAGACTACTTTGACAAGAAATCCTTGACAGCAACATGTGCAACAAGTGGGGGAGGGACCATGGTATTACACTTAATTGACAGCAACACAGCTCATCATAACAAAGAGATATACACAAGTGATGTGGAATGGGTGCGATTCTGTTTATAGTTGCGAACGTTGCGTACATGTTGTGAACACCTGTGCCACTGTTATGCTCCTATCATTTTCTTGATTCTCTAATCCTACTGCTCTACACCTGAGTGCATCCCTGACATCCAGAGCAGAAGTGGAGGCAGCCTGCTGACTGCTACGCCCTTTTGACCGTGATGACTTCAGCGGGCATCCTCTGGAGGGCCCCGGCCTGCTTTGGGTGTTTTGCTGTGGGGCAGGAGCACCTTCCTTGGCCTGAGGAGTTGGAGGTGATGGGGTCACAGAAAGAGGGGATTGGGATTGGTTAGACACTACTGCAGTCACCTGCATGGATGGCCCCGGGGTGTCCAGCTGTTGGTCCTCTTCCCTATGGCTGCCCGAGGACCCCTGCTGACTTCTCAAGGGTAAGAGGCAGCTGGAGTGAGATTGAGTTGCCCTGCTCCTCTTTCTTGTTGACACTGATGAATGCCACCAATGAAGTGCAGTTCCTGCAGCAGTGCAGGACCAATGTTCTGGAGGCTGTCATCCTGCCAGTGTTGACTTTGGTGTCTCGGTGCGATCACCTCAGTCTGAAAGTGGATGGGCTCCTTCATCGTACGTTGCAATCTGAAGAATGCAGCTGACATCCCTTCTTGATATTCTCTTGCTTGTCTTTGCAGCTCAAAATTGATTTGGGATTGAGTCCAGAGGCTTGCCATCTGACTTGGACTGAACTGAATCGTGGCCTCCAGGAGTCCTCTGAGTGCCGGCGACCTCGCATGTCCCTGCCTCTGCCTGTTGTTGACCATATTGTGTGCTGTGCTTACCAGATTGTGACCCTGAGTCTGTCTTAGATCTAGGTCCCATTGAGGTATGAGTCTCTGCAATGGAGGGTGAGCGCTGTGATGGGCCTTCACAGTTGCTGTGTTCTGGTTCCTCATCCGAGGTATCCTCAGGGCTGGAGCTGAAGGCCTGGCTGGCTGACGGTGTCTGGCACTTGGCAGAAGTGCCTATGAAAGGAGATATAATTAGGGCAGCCAAGTGAAAAACAGGAGGTTGTACTCACAGTAGCATGGGCTGATAGTTGATCCAGAGCAGGATCCTCATATGGGTGTTCGCCACCGACCTCACCATCGCTGTAGGCACGGTCTGTGTCCTCTCCAGTCAGCTCGATGGCCCTGTTCTCGAACTCCTTGAGGAGCTTGAGTTCCGGCACTCCATCCCGATCTGGGACGTCTCCCTGCAATTGTGCACAATCTTCTCCTGCATAAAAACGGATGGAGAGAGTGCGGCCAAGACACATGCAAGACAGATGAGAAGGATGCCTGAGTGGTGAGTGACGTCATGGACAGGGTGAGGATATGATCTGCAGAGGAGATCAAGGTGTGTCGGAGAGTGAGTGGTGATGTCCATTGAACTGGAAGTGAGTGAGATCCTTGTGAATGCCTGATGGGCTTGTGAGTGTGAGTTGAGAGTGATGAGATGGTTGACTGCCGTGGCAGCACAGATGAGATCATTCATCCCCTTTCTACACTGGATGGCTGACCTCTTCAATGGCACTGACCACTGTTGCCACCGCCTCCCAAGGTTTTGTGGCAAGATTGATGGACCTCCTGGGGCCAGAGAGGGGGTAGAGGGCATTGTGTGGGCCTGCACGGTTTCCAAAAGGCATTCCACTGAGGCATCACAAAAATGATGATGCCGTTTCCTTGGCTTTTGGGCTCATGTCTTGAGTGAAGCAGCCCTGTGCTGCAGACATTGAGAACTGTGTGCGCAGCTACACTTAAATATGGCGCTTAGAGTGAGAAAGAGGTGAGGTCACTGAGTGGTGGATGATTCAGAGGCTACCCACCAGCGATACGGCATGTTTCCCATGCCTGTATAATTAATGAGGTGGGAAGCAGACGATATAACATGTAAACCACCCATTACGGCTGATGGGAAAAACGTTGATTTTTATGCCCGCTGCTGCATTTAGTGCAATTCAGGGAAAACACCGCCCTACAGCTAGCCAAGTCTAGGCCTATTGTAATGTAAATGGATCTAGGCCTACCATAAATACAGTAGATCTGAAAACCGAAAATATCTGAATATTGAAGCATAGTCGGCCCCAAGGGTTTCGGATAAAGGACACTCGAACTGTACGTTTCGCTTCTCCTCTAATGTTTAATTTTTAAGTGTGGTTTCCCAATAAATATTTCCTAGATGTATTCTCATTGCTTCATAATCTACTTTTCTGAAACCCATTATCTTATTGTTTATTTTAACTTTGACATTATTGAATTCAGCAGTATAATGATTGTAGCGCCTTATCAACTGACTAGCTGTGCCAGATTATTGCACACTAATCCCCAGTACAGCCTCTGCTCTGGTACTCTGTTTCACTTGTGTGAGAGAATCACCTATAGCAGTCTCAGTAATTCTGTTGGTTTTCACAAACTTCCCTTTAATTGCCCCTGATCTGTCCATTGAACCCATGTGATGTTGAAATACTTGAAAATAAATACATGTCATCCTGTCTCCGTGTCTAAACAGCTGTCATCTGTGATAACATTTTCAACTCGTTGCCTTCATAATCACTTAGTTTTGGGAACATAGGTGCAGGAGTCTGCCATTCAGTCTGTTCCACCATTCAGTTAGATCAGGGCTGATCTGCATCTGAGCTCCAACTACCTACCTTGGTTCTGCATTGTATCCATTGTTGCTTCAACTGTATCCTACTGCTGTATTATTCCTGATTAGTAAAGCAACTTCTGCAATCTTTTTAGATCGGCCACCTCCCTTAGATCCAGCTCTTATCTGCCTGCTGCCAACTATTCATGTGAAAGGTTAGCTGTACTGGAGAGGAGCTGCAAATGGTTAAGGCGCAAGAAAAGTTAAAGCCAGTGGTCTTCAGCAAGATTTTCATTTCAACCACATAAATGTTGATTCAGCTCACAAAACTAGTTTTAGTAACACCTTGGGCATTACCAGCAGCATTTCTGGAATTATTCAAAATTTTAACTAAGGCATTCAAGCAATCCGTACATGCGGACAGAAAGTTAAAAGCTTTTATCCTTTATATTTTTTTGCTTCTCAGACTTAACATCTCAGATCACTCCCATAGGTGAGCTTTTTCTCCCTGTCACCTGGAATGCACATTTTCCTGTAAAGTATGTAGCAAGTCCAGCAATAGAACTGAAAACTTCTCATCACATTGGCTAACTGCACTCAAAGTTACAACAAGAGCATCCTCCCAACCTATTTCATCTAACCCTACCAGTATATCCGTCTATTCCTTCTGCCTTCATGTGTGAATATCTAACTATCCCTTAAGTGCATCAATGCTAGTCACTACAACTACTCCATGTAATAGTGTGTTCCAGATTCTAACTAGCCTCTGGGTAAAAATGTTTCCCCTGAATTTTTTTATTGGATTTATTGGTGGCTACCTTGTATTTATGACCACTAGTTTTACACTTGCCTTTAAATCCCTTAATCGTTTTAAAGACCTCTATTTGGTCATCTGTCAGGCTTCTCTTTTCTAGAGAAAAGCACCCCAGCCTGTTCATTCTTCCTTGATAGTTCTAGCCTTTCCTGGTAGTTATGCACTGTAGGAAGTTACTGGCTTAACAACCCCTCCTCAAATTGAAAGAAAAGATTGGAAGAAAACTCACAATTATTATATCTGCTTTGTGAGCTTGCAGTATAAATAGGACTAAACACAAACATGAATATTCATGTGGCAGTTATTTGCTGACCACCCATGGGGGCTCTCTGGCCTGTGGTGTTTCAGATAGGCTAAACAATATTTATAAGAAAGGTGAAGATACACTTTTCAAAAAATGACCAGGATAAATAGAATGTTATTGTTTTCATACCTTGAAATTCTTCCTTAGGAAAACTTCATTTCTGATTAACAGTTTTGACAGGTATCCACCTTAATGCCAGCTGATCAAGTACCTAGCTAGAGGCCTGTTTTCTGAAACTATTCTATCAAAACAAACTAGGTCATTTTCTGTGAGTGTACCTGGTTTACTGTGGCAGATACATCATAGGTGCAGAAATACTTCATTTATGTTATAGGTCTCATCAGCAGTTCCAGGGCCAAAATGTAAGTATTCAGACATTAAATAAAAATAAGCACAAATGGGCAAAAAGAGGACATTAAAAATTGTCATCTTTTAAACTTTCTGTTAAGTGCAAACCAGTGATTAGAACAATACTAAATAAATTTGTGTACATCAGACAGCAGATATTTGCTACCTGATGGACTATGTTACAAAATTACCCTCTTTTCCATTAGTTTATTATTACTTTTCTCATTTCAGTTTCTTTCAGCCTTTCAGTTTCATTGTGTTGTGAGCTGGGGAAGTAATTTGTTATTGGAATAATTTAGAAATTTATGCATTTTACTGTTGTCTATGAAGTGCATGCCATAGTATTAATATCAGCCTCTGTTTGCAAGTTGTGTAGCTTGTACTGGATTTGGGAATTGATGTTCAAAAATGACTGAGATACCAGTCAATAGGAATTCAGCAGCTTTGAGCTTACCCATATCTAGAGTGAAGTGCTAGGCAGCTGAGGAGATAATTAGTATTTAGTGAAGAATATTGCTTTTAATCCCACTTTGGAACTCCAGACAGACACTAAACATCAAAGTCTAAGGCTTTTTGTTTTTTCGATGCGGCCATCTTCTTCACTTTCAGGGCTATACCTTGAGTGCAGCAGTCCTGTGCTGCAGACATTGGGAACTGTGCATGCAGCTGCAGTTTAAATACGGTGCCCAGACTGACAAAGAGGTGAGGTCATGGAGTGGCAGGTGATTCAGAGGCTGCCTACCAGTGATATGGCATCTTTCCTGTGTTTGCATAATTAATGGGGTGGGAAGTGGACGATACGGCGTGTAAACCCGCCTTAGCAGCTATTGTAATGTAAGTAGGTCTAGGCCTACCAGAAATACTTGGAAGAGAAAAAATGCAGATTTTTAGAGCAGCTCATTCTGAAACAAGCCAGAGAACAGGTTATATTAGATTTGGCATTGTGTAATGTGACAGGATTAATTAATGACCTCAGAGTAAAGGCACCCCTAGGTAGCAGCAACCTCAGTATGATTGAATTTTACATCCAGTTTGAAGGGGAGAATAGTGGGTCCAAGAATAGAATTTTAAACTTAAATAAGGGCAACTATGTGGTCATGAAAGCTGAGCTAACTGAAGTTCACTTCACTAGGATACTAGGCTAGGGGATAGATCGCTTGGGAAATGCTGGCAGACGTTTAAGGGGATATTTCAGAATACTCAGAATAAGTATATTCCCATTATATAAAGAAGAATTCTAAAGGGAGGACCCACTATCTGTGGTTAACTAAAGAAATTAAGGTAAGTATGAAATTTAAGGAAAAAACATAACTGTGCAAAGATGATTGGCAGGTCAGATGATTGGACAGAATATAAAGTACGGCTGAGAATGATGAAAAGGTCAATCAGGAGAAAGAAATTAGAGTATGAGAGGAAGCTAGCTAGAAATGTAAAAATGGATAGCAAGAGTTTCTATAGGTATTTAAAAAGGAAAAAAGTAAGTAAAGTCCTCCAGAGAGTGACAGCGGTGAATTAATAGTCGATAATAAGGAAATGGCAGATGAAATGAACAAATATTTTGTTTCTGTCTTCACTATGGGGGCTACAAAAAACATTCCAATAATAGCTGTAAATCAAGAGGTGGAAGGGAGAGGGGAATTTAGTGAAACTGCAATCACCAGGGAAACGATACTGAGCAAACTGATGGAGCTGAGGTTTAACAGGTCTCTGGGTCCTGACGGACTTCATCCGTGGGTTTACAAAGAGGTGGCTAATGAGGTAGTAGATGCGTTGGAGTTAGTTTTCCAAAATCTGCTAGATTCGGGAAAGGTTCCATCAGACTGGAAAGTAGCAAATATTACCCCTCTGTTCAAGGAGAGAAGGAGGCAGAAAACAAGAAACTATAGGCCAGTTAGCTTGATATCTGTCATGGGGAAGGTGATAGAATCGGTATCTAAGGAGGTTATTGCTGGGTACTTCGAGAAACTCAAGGTAATCAGGAAGAGTCAGCATGGTTTTGTGAAAGGGAAACCACGATTAACCAATTTATTGGAGTTCTTTGAAAGGGTATCCTACACTGTGGATAAAGGGGAGCCTGTAGACGTGCTGTACTTGGATTTCCAGAAGGCATTTGATAAGGTGCCACATCAAAGGTTATTGCGGAAAATAAAAGCTCATGATGTGGGCAGTAGCATATTAGCCTGGATAGAAGACTGGCTGGCTGGCAGAACTGATTGGCAGGATGTGATGAGTGGAGTCCCGCAGGGATCTGTGTTGGGGCCTCAACTTTTTACAATTTATATCAATGACTTAGATGAGGGGAGTGAAGGCATCGTAGCTAAATGACACAAAGATAGGTAGGGAAGTATGTTGTAAAGAGGACATAAGGAGAATATAGATAGGTTAAGAGTGGGAAAAAATCTGGGAAGTGAAGTATAATGTAGAAAAATGTGAAGTTGTTCACTTTAGCAGGAAGAATAAAATAGCAGAGTATTACTTAAACAGAGAATGGCTGCAGAATTCCAAGGCGCAGAGGAATCTAGGTGTTCTAGTGCATGAGTCACAGAAAGTTAGTTAGCTGATGCAGCAGGTAATTCAGAAGGCTAATGGAATTCAATCCTTTATTATGAACATAAAAGTAAGGATGTTATGCTTCAGTTGCTCAGGGCATTGGTGAGATTATATCTTGAATATTGTGTGCAGCTTTGGTCTCTTTATTTAAGGAAGGATGTAAATGTGTTGGAGATGGTTCAGAGGAGGTTTACTAGATTGATATCTGGAATGAGCGGTTTGTCTTATGAGGAAAGATTAGACAGACTGGGCTTGTTTCCACTGCAGTTTAGAGGAGCGAGGGGGTGGCTTGGTTGAACGATATTGACAAGGTGGACATGGAAAGGATGTTTCTTGTTGTGGGTGAGTCCAGAACTAGGGGGGCACTGTTTTAAAATTAGGGGTCACCTTTTTAGGTCATAGATGAGGTGAATTTTTTTTTGTCAATGGATTGTGCGACTTTGGAATTCTCTGCCTCCAAAGGCTGTGGAGGTAGGGCCATTGACTAATTTAAAAATAGAGGTAGGTAGGTTCTTGTTATGTAAGGGAATCAAAGGTTAACGGAGGTAAATGGGAACGTGGAATTCAAAACATAAACAGATCAGCTACAATCTTATTGAATGGCAGAGCAGGCTTGAGGGGCTCCTATTTTATGGGCCGAATTTTGCCGTCGGCAAGCAGGGGGCGGGGCCCGCTTGCCGACGCGTAAAATGTCGCGGGATGACATCGGGGGAACCCCCAACGCCATCCTGCCCCATTTAAATTTTCAGGAAGGCGGGGGCACAGCCAAATCAGCTACAGGCCCGCCGACCTGCCAATGGCCAATTGAGGCCATTGACAGGATCATTGAAACAATTAAAGGACCTGCCTGTCCAACCTTAAGATTGGCGAGCAGGCCAGGAGCCCCGGCGGGAATAGAAAAAACCTGAAACCTCATCTACCGGCGGGATGAGTTTTCATGTAGGGATTTAAAAAGTTTAATAAAGTTTTAGTGTAATTAATGAACATGTCCCACCTCATATGTCATTGTCACATGACGGGGACATGTTAAAGATTTTTTTTCTATCTTTAACGTTTTTATAAGTGTCAGCAATCTCCCTGAGGCAGCACCTAGCCTCAGGGAAATGTGTGCTTTTTCATGCGCATGCGGTTGGGGAATCCCCCCGCCCGCACAGGAAACACATAGTGCTTCCCAGCAGACGCCCATGTAACTTGATGGCGGGGCCCGCTTCTCTGGCAGGGATTGGCTCCCTACTGCTGAAGATTGGGTCAGGCCTGCCCGCCTGGCAGGCAGAAAATTCTGCCCCATATGTTCATATGTTTGAATGGAGAAAAAGCAAGAGAGTAGAATTAAGTAGGTTGCTCTTCGAAAGAGCCAGTACTGATTCAATGGGCCATAGGGCCTCCTTGTGTGCTGCACTATTTTATGGTTCTGTCATTCTATAATTTTATATTAATAGTTTAAAAAATACATTGAATATACCCCCAGTTAATGTGAATTTGGATATTTCTGGGCGAAAAACAACAATTTTAAATATGAGAATATTTGGATCAAGGCTGTAACAATCTTGCTGACTCTTCATTGCAGTACTGAGGGACCACTGCTCTGTCCTTCAGATGAGACATTAAATTGAGGCCCTGTGTGACTTCGCAGATGGATGTAAAGGATCCCACAGAACTATGTTGAAGAAGAGAAGAGCAGTGTCTGCCAATAGGCCAATATCTTAATCATCATCTAAAACCGATTATTTGGTCATTATCACATGGCTGTTTGAGAAACCATGCTCTAGGCAAATTGGCTGCAACATTTCCTGCTTTGCAACAGTGACTATTCTTCTAAAGCATGAATTTAGCTGTAAAATGCTTTGGGAGGTTCTGAAGTTCTCATACGTGCTATATGATTGCAAGTTATACTATTCTTTTAGTGTTTTTTGGGGTTTGGTAATGGCGTAAACCACTTGGAATTGTTTTTGTGGTTTTTGTCTTATTACTGCATTCCTGGGAATCATGGGCTTTCTGTAGAGTGATCAACAGGAAAAATATGTTCTCTCTGATGGTTTTCACATTTTTCAAAAGGCATTTTTCACACCATTTTTGCATTTGCCAGTTCTGTTTCTGTGTAGTCTCACGGTGTGCATGCAATTTACCAGCCAAGTGATGGGCACTTGTGAAGTTTAATACATGCAACCCCTCCACCCTCCTTCATTACCTCTCTCCTGTGGTCTAGCTCTGTGGCACTGCCCTAAAGTATTTTCACTCCCACATGTTCCAAGGTAATCAACATGTCACTGGTAATGTCTTTTCATAGTCACATCATGTGTGCTGCAAGGCTTCATCTATTCCCCCATGCTGCCACTAGGTCACACCATTTATAAGGAATGCATCAGGCTCATGTATGCTGACAATTAAACCAACTTTAGCTCTCTGTCATTACTTTGACTCTTCAACCACCACTCTGCTTTCCATCTGCTTAACTGATATCAAGCCTCTAATGAACAACAATCTCCTTCAATTCAATGTTAACTTTGGTTCCTGTTTAAACCTGGGATTAAGCACAGTCTTGATGCCTCGTTTGACTTTAATCTGAGCTTCAAACCCAACATCCTTGCTGCCAGTACTGTAACATCTGGTTGTACCTCACTGCCATGGCATGCTTAAAGTCCTATATGGCAGAGAAGTAGACCGTTTGGCCCATAGAACAATCCAGTCAGACCTATTCTCCTGCTTTATCCCTGTAGCCCTTGTCAGGATCTCTGTCGAGACAAGTAACTCTTTTAAAAAAAAAAGAGATCCGAAATCCCATTTATTTACTGAAAGAATGAAGCTACGAGATTCCTCAGTTTAAAACAAAAGGAATTTTTACTATACAGGAGTCAAACAAAACAAACACTAAATACTATCTTCAGTAAGCACCTGTTCTCTAAAACCCAGAATCAGCACAAGCTAAAGACGAATGAATAGACAAATTGGGGTTGATTATAAGCTATAAATTACACGTTAAATGGCAGATACCACTAGGACATATCTTATGAATTGGCTTGGCAGTCCAGTCAGCATATATGTCATCAATCTCAGTCCCAAAGCCCTTCAAAACTCTGTCTTCCTCAGAAAAAAATTCAGCTCCACCTGTTCAAGAATTTAGCCTGATCCCCAACTGACAGCAGCGCACAACCAACCCAAGTTCCACAGGCAAAGTCTTCACCAAAATGGCAGACGTCTGCAGTACATCCTCAGCTCTACTTATAATGGCCTTGATGGCGGAGATCCACTAATGTTATCTTCAAGTAACAGAAACAGCAGCAGCTACTGTGTATTTGCCTATTCCCAGCTCCTGGACACAGCCTCCATCTTCTTCAGACTGCCTGTGATGTATCACTAGGATCATTATCTGGGCCCTGATGGCTCTGTGTCCTTTTTTATGTGATTTCAGCCAACTTAGGCCGCCCCAGAAGTTTTGATTTCCAATCTCAGTTTCAGTCTTAGTTTCCTTGGAAACTGGAAGAGTTGATTTCCTTTCTCAGTTTCTCTTTTCAGTTGGGGTCTGTCTCAAAAAATACAAGTTTTGAAACCATGGATTCCATCACACTCTGCAAATTTATTTCCTTCAAGTACCCATCCAATTTTCATGTCCTGTCTCTGGTTCCAGTATCCTTGTGGGCAGCAACTACCACGTCATTACCATTTGCTGCATAAAAGAAAGTTCTTCCTCACATTCCCCCTGCATCTCTGGCGCATAACCTTAAATCTGTGTTCCCTAGTCTTGGTACCATCAGCTAATGCAAACAGTTTTTTTCTTGTCTCCCTTATCCACTCCTATTATAGTCTTGTAGACCTCTATCAAACCCCCCCTCGATCTTTTTTTCTCCAAGGGAAACAACTTGATCTTCTCCAATTTAATCTGTAGCTAAAATCCCCCATTGCTGTAACCATTCTGGCAAATCTCTTCTGCTCCCTTTCAAGGCCTCTCACATCATTCCTTATATTTGATGTAATATATTTTATGTTACATTTTATATATGTTTCATGTTCACACTTAAATTGGTAATGGAAAACAAGGAAGCTCATTGATCATGTATTTTGTGTCATCTCCACTGTAGAAGACTTGGAAAACTTTCCAAAGACACTTAAAAATCAAGAGGTAAAGGGATGGAGGAACTTAAAACAATCAACATCTCCAGGGAAAAGGTGCTGGGAAAACTATTAGACCTAAAGGCTGACAACTCCTAGGACCAGATGGCTTGCATCGTAGGGTCTTAAAAGAAATGGCTACAGATGAGCACTTGAATGTGCTGTAAAACTCTAAGGGGAGAATTTTCTTCCCGTTGGGGGAGTTGGGCAAGAGCGGATGTGCAGCCAATTGCCACCGTTTTACGTGGGCAGGCCAATTAAGGGCTGCCCAGCGTGACATGTGCCCAGAAGCGCTCCCTGTGCGGGCTACGGGAGGGGTTGCCTGAGCCGGGGAGTGTGCTCTTTTGCGTGCATGCGCATGAAAGAGTGCAGAAATCTCCCTGAGGCACAGAGCTGCCTCAGGGAGATTAGTACTTAAAATTTTAATAAAGGAAAAAAAAACTTAAGACATGTCCCCTCATGTGAAAGTGTCACATGAGCTGAGATATGTCTATGAATGTTATTAAAAAATTTTATAAAATTTAAATACCTTCATGAAACCTCACCATGCCCGTGGATGAGGTTCCAATGATAACTGCGAAGGCCGCCTGGGTTCTTTGCTTGCCTGCCAACCTTAAGGTTGGACGGGAATCTCAGTTTACTATTTTAATTGATATTTAAATGGCCTTAATAGGCCTTTGACAGTTCGGCGGGCACACACCCGAGTCAGCTGCATGCCTGCCAAACCGAAAATCTGAATGACGCATGGTGATGTTGGGATGCATGCCCATGTCATTGCGCGTCATTTTACACGTCGGCGAATGGGTCCCGCCCCCGCTCACCACCTGAAAAATTGAATGACGGAGCAAGCCCAAAACGTTGAGTGGTGTACTCCTGCTCCTAAGCTCTATTTTTGACACAAGAACAATGTTTCCTCCTGCCGTGTGTTTTACCGTTCACAAATAGCACCTCAAGCAACCTAGATCTTATCCAGCAGCTGCACCAAGTCCAAATTTTCTCTCATCTATTTTGTTCATTTTCAGTGTCTCAGTAGTCACCTACAGATCAGGTTCAAGGTCCTTATTTTGTTTTATTTAATCTTTCATATGATGTGGATGTTGCTGGCAAAGCCAGCATTTGTTGCCCATCCATACGTGCTCTTGAGAAGGTGGTGGTCAGCCGCTGCCTTGAACTGCATGCAGATACACCCATCATGCTGTTAGGAAGGGATTTTGATGGAGCATTGGGGGAGGCAGGGGGTGTAGTTCAGCAATGACAATGTCATTGAATGTCAAAGGAGGTGATCACATTTTCTGTTCTTGGAGATGGTCATGGCCTGGCACTTAAGTGGCAAGTAATATTTGTGCCACACACCTTCTGAGGCCTGGATGTTGTCCAGGTCTGGCATGGGCTGTTTCAGTAACTGAGGAGTTGTGAGTGGTACTGAATACAGTGCAGTCATCAGCGAACATCCCCACTTCTTACCTTTATGATGGAGGGAAGGTCATTGAGGAAGCAGCTTGTCCACAAAGCTCTCCAAGTCCCGACTGATACTTATTTCTCCAGATTTTTCAGCCCTAAGTTTCCATTTAACTCTCCTCCCTCTTCTACCTCCGGCTGCCTTTTTGTCTTAGCCTCTTTTTGCTGTAGCTTTTGCTGCAGTCCTCAACTGTTTTGGCTCCTCTCTTTCGGCCATTCTACCCAGGCCCTCTCACTTACCACCTCTTTCCTCTTTCAAATTCATGCCAATCTTTTCCAGAACCCCATGTTTGAAGCTCTCCAATCAGGATTCTTCCCCTGCCACAGAATTTAAACAGTTCTTATCAAAATCAAAAATTCCATTTTTGTTCCTGCTCCTGCTCAACTTGACTACAGCCTTTGACACGGTTAACCACACCATCTTCTGCAATGCCTCTGCTCTCTAGTCCAGCTTGGAGGCACTGCATTTGCCATTCTATCCTTATTTATCCAGACATAGCCAGCGAATGATCATCAATAGTTCTGTTTCTGCACCTGCACCATTACCGCGGTGTTCCACAAAGACCTGTCCTTGACTTCCTCGTATTTTCTCATCTACTTGCTGCCCTTTGACGACATCATCAAAATGCAGCATCAGTTTCCACTTGTACGTTGATGACATCCAACTCTACCTCATCACCTCTTTCTTGGACTCGAACTCCAGTTCTGTCGAAGGGTCATGAGGACTCGAAACGTCAACTCTTTTCTTCTCCGCCGATGCTGCCAGACCTGCTGAGTTTTTCCAGGTAATTCTGTTTTTGTTTTTGTTTTGGATTTCCAGCATCTGCAGTTTTTTTGTTTTTATCTACCTCATCACTCCTCTCGACAACTCCTCTCTTTCAGTGTTGCTCAACTGTGTGTCAACATACAGTACTGGATGAGCAGAAATTTCCTGTAGCTAAGTATTGGGAGCACAAGCCATTGTTTTCGGTCCCTGTCACAAACTCCACTCCCTAGTCATTGACTTCATTTCTCACCCTGGCCATCATCTTTAGTGGAACCAGACTGCTTACAACCCTGGTGCCATATTTGACCCTGAGGTGAACTTCCGACTACAACTCTGTACCAAAGCTTTGACCAAGCTCTTGGTTATTTCCCCAGGTAGTTTGTTATGTGACTTGGCGTCAAATTTTGTTTGATAACATTCCTGTGAGGTGCTTGGTGCATTTTACTATGTTAAAAGCGTTATATAAAAACAAGTTCTTATTGTTCAAAAGCTTCTTTGCAACCTAACTCTTCCATCTTTCTTCAGGTCAACAACCTTAAACTTCCTTCCTCCCAGTCTCCCAATTTTTCTGTCTTTGTTGAGCACTTCAGGACATTTCATTCTGTTAAAGGTCCCACAGGTTATTTTATGAGAAATCTCTTGGTGCAGCAACTTGCCACATTGGGTTCAGATACAAGTCCTTCCTTGAGGCAGTCCCTTGGGAATTGGGGATAACTTGCTTCCATTCCAGTTCACTGGGTTCTAAGAAGGCCGACAAGTCCAATATGTGATCTACAGACTCTACCACGTGCAGGGAAGATGGTACTTGAAAAGTTGGGCAGATGAGATGTTTGGAGGTTGGTATGTTCTCTTTGACTCCCAACGAAGCCTCTTGATGTGTTCAGCGCCTTCCTGAATGAACCTTCTCTGTTTTGGTTGGTCACAAGCTAGGAGCTCCCATGAGTCGACGGGGATGTTTGACCTTTTCAAGGATGCTTTGAGGACATCCCTAAAGCATTTCCTCTGCCTTCCTGGGAGTCCCCTGCTGTGACTGAGTTCCGAGTAGTATAGTTGCTTTGGGAGCCTGGTGCCAGGCATACAAGTGACATGTCATGCCCAGCGGCGCTAGTTTTGAGTGATTCGTGCCTTGATTGTTGGCTTGGGAGAGAATGCTGCGTTTGGACCACTTTCCTTGATACTGGATTTGGAAGATCTTGTGAAGGCACCACAGGTGGTACTCTCCTGTGCTTTGAAGTGCCTGCTGCAGGGTGTTCATGTCTCTGAAGCAGAGAGGAGCTGCTGGGTAAACCATGAGCTTAGTCTTGGGTTTGAGATCTTGGTCCTTAAGTACTCTTTTCCTCAGTCAGTTGAAGGCTGAGCTGGCACATTGGAGGCGTGAGGAATTTCGTGATCTATGTCTACCTTCATTGAGAGGAGGCTCTTGAGATATGGAAAATGGTCACATTTTCCAGGACATCGCTGTTGATTTTAGTCTATTGGGAGAGGTGTTGTGCTTTGGAGCTGGTTGCAAGAGTACCTTAGTTTTCCGTGTTTATTTATTTAAAAATATTTTTTTAAATTCATTTACGGGATGTATTCATTTACTAGGCCAGCATTTATTGCCCATCCTTAGTTGCCCTTGAGAAGGTGGTGATGAGCAGCCTCTTGAACGGCTGCAGTCCATGTGGTGTAGGTACACCCACATTGCTGTTAGGAAGGGAGTTTTAGGATTTTGACCCAGCGACGGTGAAGGAACAGCGATATATTTCCAAGTCAGGATGGTGAGTGACTTGGTGAGTGACTTGGAGGGGAACTTTCAGGCGGTGGTGTTCCCATCTATCTGCTGCCCTTGTTCTTCTAGATGGTAGTGGTCGTGGGTTTGGAAGGTGCTGTCAAGGGAGCCTTGGTGAATTCCTGCAGTGCATCTTGTAGATGGGTCACACTGCTGCTACTGTGTGTTGATAGTGGAGGGAGTGAATGTTTGTGGATGTAATGCCAATCAAGTGGGCTGCTTTGTCTTGGACAGTGTCAAGATTCTTGAGTGCTGTGCGAGCTGTTCTTATCCAGGCAATTGGGGAATATTCCCTCACATTCCTGACTTGTGCCTTGTAGATGGCTCTCCCATTGGCTCAACTTGGCAAATTTCCAGACCATTGTGTGCACAGAGCCTGTTGCTTTCTAGTTGCTGAGGAATTAAGGGTGCAACATTTGCTGCTGTTATGGTAGATGCTAAATTTTAAGAATGAATGCAATAGTAACTGATAAAGAATATGCTATAAGTGCAATCCCCAATAGACTCTGGAACATTTTTTTCTTTCCTTTAATTAAGGCAAAAACTGCTTAACTAATTTCATAAATAAGATGTATCACTGTGACATTGTAAAGACAAAAGTTATGATTGCCTGTTTAAGTTGTAAAACCTATTGTCTAATTTTAGCAGTTTTCTTCATATAATAATTGCTTGTTTTTTAATATTTGAATTGTACTTAAGTATTCTAATTGGTTGATAAAAGATTTAAAGATGCCAGCTTGCATCAGTCACAGGTAATGAAATTTTGAGAATAACATATCAGTTTGACTTATATATTTAAGAACATAAGTTTGAAAAAATGAGATCAGGTTATTCAGTAATAGATAGTAGCCTGTTTGATAGGATCTGGAATACTGTCATTCAGTTTCATAGGATCCGGATTACAGTAAGCCAGTTTGATGAGACTCATCTCTTGCTCTTTGATTTTATAGTTACGGAGAGCAGTGATCATAGTGAGGGGGGGGCTTGTTGCTTGCTACTGTTTAAATTCTAGTAACATCAGAGAGATGTGGCCTGAGTGACCATCTAGACAAGGCCCTGACTGGACTGGCACATGCCAGGAACACCAAAGGGATCTGAAAACTATTCCATCCAAAGAACCCCTTCATCTCCTGCCTGCCAGACTCTCCTCTATGCAGTATCTCTGCGCCTCAGTTTAAAGGCTAAATCATCCAAGCATCTAGGGTTGATGGTCTATGAGTTGAAAATTTGTTGCCGACTCTTACTTCAGCATAATTTGTCCAAAAGCCACAAGAACCAATTCAATAAGACAACTGCCTTTGTTTTCATTGCCTGCAGTAGCAGCTGGTTATCACCAATATAAAATGTATTTTTATATTTTTAAAATGGCTCCCTCTTTAATTTTACCTGAGGGGAATTCCTTGAACTTAAATTATGTTTAACTTGACTGCTTTCTTAGATTAGATGATTATCATGCCCAAGTTTTCCTCTCTTAGTTTTACATAAAATATCCCCATAATAAACCATATAGATTCCCATTATTGTTTTAGAAACTCTCTGTGTTAATGTTTTTGGAGGGATTGATTGTAGGTTTGGCTTCACTTCAGCATTTCTGAAAACTCGGTGATCCAAGGATCTAAAAGATGATCCAGAAGAGACAGCTGTGAGATTGATGGTAGGATTTTTGAATTGAAGTACAAATCCTAAAATTGAGTCATTCAGCCTGCCATCTATCCAACTATCTTGTGATATGGGTACAGCAGAATTTGTTTTTCCTGTTCATTCTCGGCTCCTCATGTCTTCTTTTTGTACTCTTTGTAGCTTTTAAAAATTGATTAATGACTTGTTTAAGTTTAATTTAAATATGCAATGCTGTAGCAGTCTGAATACTGTATATTCAAACATGAAATGAAATTTATTTTATTGTGGTTGACAGAACAGTAGATTTATGAGGAATTTATAAGGAATTGCTCTTAAAGGCAGTAAAGTTGGTATTAATCTTTCAGCAAGTCAATATGCATTGGACTTTGCCACCCACATAATGGCTATCGATTTATGAGTTTTCACCATCTCTGCTGTCTCTTTGAAGGGTCACACAGCTTCTCGAGCGAATCAATGAGGTTGTGGAAGAGAGCAATCTGTTCGATCCTGATCGGCGAGGCCTTGAAGAAGAGCTGGAATCACTACGGCGTCATCTGGAATCAATGAACAACGACCCAAGCTCAGTGGAAAACCACTTCAACAGCAGTAAAGGTAAAGGGCACTTATTTTGGGTCCATCTTTTAGAAGTACAAAGTGAGAACTGTAGCAGGGTGGAGGAGGTAAACAAGTGAAGGTGCAAAGTCAGATGCTGCAATTAAATTGTGAGACTGCGTGTATTTAGGACCCCTGGGGGAAAAAGACAGAATAAGTGCCTTGGCAAAATGTAATGTCGCCTGCACGAAAAACAAACTAGCCCTTCTCAGATGTCTGTAAGCCATCATTTTTAACCTAATAGCCATTATGTCACAAACCCTATAATCATTTCCTTGCACATTTGAATGAATATATATTTTTTGTTACTTTAAGAACCAAACAGGTTAACACAGGGACAAAGAAACCCATATCAAAATTACCAAAGTAGGAATTGCACAGTTAGTTGTACAGTATTTTCCTTGGATTTTTCCAGGAGCTGAGGCAGAACAGTTTTATTATGAAAGTTGTAATCTTAAATTTTTGAGCTCATTTTCATGGTATCTGTTAGAGTGCTCATTTATTTCTACATTTAGATCCCCACAGGAAGAATGTAGTGTGTGTGTGAACGCTGTAAAGAGACTAAAAATGTTTATATTATCTCAATGTTTATATTTAATGTGATCAAGCATTGCAACACCAGCCCACTTTAAACTTTATGGGAGTCATAGAGATGAATTTCTGATGGAATTCTGTGTACACCATTTTGGTTCCTTCATACTCTAATTCCCCCAAGCTAACTTTATGGTAATTATACGAATTGCTTGATTTAAAAAAATGTTAAAATACAATTGAAGCATAGAATCTTACAGCACAAAAGGAATTGATTCATCTCATCTTGGAGGAAGCATTGAGGGTAGTATGGGCACAGAATGTACTCTGGATGGAGCACTTCAATTTCCATCACAAAGTGTGGCTCGATGGCACCACTAGTGACCAAGCTGGCCGAGTCCTGATGGACATAGCTGCCAGTCTGCGGCAGTCAGTGAGAGAAACAGTTTAAAGGAAAAACTACTTGACCTCATTGTCACTGATCTATCTGTCATAGGTGCATTTGTCTGTGACAGTATTTGAACAAGTGACCACTGCACAGCCCTTGTGGAGACAACATCCCATTTTTACATTGAGATCACCCTCCATTGTGTGCTGTGGCACTACTGCCATGTTAACTGGAATAGATTCAGAACAGGTCTACTAGCTAAAAACTGGGTATCTGTGAGACACTGTGAGCCATCATTGAATTGTATTCAACCACAATTTGTACCCTTGTGACCCAGCATACCTCTCACTTTACCATTGCTGTTAAGCCAAGGGACTAACGCTAGTTCAATGAGGAGTTTAGGAGAGCATGTTAGTAGTAGCAACAGGCATACCTAATAATGAGGTGCCACCTGCTGAAGCTACAACAGAATTACACACGTGTTAAAGAGCGAAACAGCATGCTATACACAGAGCTAAGTGATGCCACAGCAAATGAATCAGATCAAAGCTTTGCAGCCATGCCACACCCAGTCTTGAATGTTGATAGATAATTAAACAACTAATGGGAGGCAGAGTCTCCACAAATATCCCCCTCCTCAATGATGGGGAGCTCAGCGCATTAGTGCAAAAGACAAGGCTGAAACATTTGCAACCATCTTCAGCCAAAAGTGCCTCAGTCTCCTCTTGAGGTCCCCAATATCACAGTTGCCAGTCTTCTACCAATTAGATTTATATGTGATCTTAAGAAATGGCTGAAAGCTCTGGATAAAACAATGGCTACGGGCCCAGACAAAATCCTGGAAGTAGTACTGAAGACTTGAGCTCCAGAGCTACCTGCAACCATAGTCAAACTGTTCCAGTACTGGTTCCAGTAAAATGTTGGCATTTACCTGACAAAGTGGGAAAAGGCTCAGGTATGTCATGTCCACAAAAAGCAATACAGATCCTTAATCTAAGGTTCTGGAATCCCCTCCCTAAACCACTTTGCCTCTCCACCTCCATACTTTAAGACCATTTTTAAAATCTACCTCTTGATATAGCTTTTGTTCATCTCTGCTAATATCTCCTTCAGCTCGGCTTCCAGTTTTTTCATTATATTTGATGAAGCACCTTGTGATATTTCTCTGCATTCAAAAGTGCTATAAACAACAACAAGCTGTTGTTTTGTTTAAATTACTTCAGCTTATATTTAATTTTTGTAATGGAATTTGTTCTATTAATCTGAAATCTTCATGTTTTCCACTTAACAAAGATCGCAGGGTTAGATTGGTATGCCTAACGGATTTCAATATGTGCCCAATTGCTACAGGATATATTTTTAACTTTTTATTTCTGTTCACTGCGTGCTGTAAATTATGAGTTTTAGGTCTTGGGGAAGACAGTTTGCCTGTGGAAACTGTCATTTGTAATGTGTGCAGATAGAAGTCTGGGTTTGCCTCCAATTGTAACAGGTACTAATTATTCTTGGAATCACCCTTTTCATTAATATAGTTGTCGAGAACTTTCATTCCATCATACTACCTCCTGGACTCCTCTTCATACCCAGAAATAGATAGGAACTCTTTTGAATCCATTTGGAATGTGAATACTGAAAATTTAAAAAGAAAATAAATGCTGGAAATAGACCTTTGTTTATTCAAGCAGATCTAGATGAGCAGTAAACTAATGACTAAGTTTGACCATGTTCTTTCCATTCAACTCTCCTTCATTCCCTGCTCTGTCTATTTATTATTTGAGATGCCTAAGTGAAGGATCAAAGGCCGTCATAAAACAAGACCATGATTGCAATGCGTTTGAGAGAAGGATGAAATCAGGAAATACTGATTAGCAAAGAAAGATTTTTTTATTTTTATGGTACCTTTTAAAGCCTCAGAATGTCCTAAATGACTCCATAGCCAATGAAGTACTTTTTGAAGTTCTGCCTGTTATAGTGTAAGGAAATATGGCAGCCAGTTTGTGCACAGTAAGCTCCCACAAATAGCCATGTGATTCATAACAGTTTTTAGTGATGTGATTTGAGGGATAAGTATTGATAACAAGGTCAACAAAATTAGTTAAAGACTGTATTAGATCAAAGGAAGAAGTTTATAAAGTTGCCACAACATAATAAGCCTGAGAATTGGGAGCCTTTTAGAATTCAGCAAAGGAGGTCCAAGAAACTGATAAAGAAAGACAAAATAGAATATGAAAGTAAACTAGTGAGAAACATAAAAACAGACTGTAAAAGCTTATATTGGTATGTAAAAAGGTGAAGATAAGCAAAGACAAATGTGGGCCCTTTATAGGCAGAGACAGGAGAATCTATAATGGGGAATAAGGAAATGGCAGAGAAACTAAACAAATACTTTTTGTCTGTTTTCACAGAGGAAGATGCAAAAAACCTGCAGGAATACTAGAGAATCAAGGGACTAGTGAGAATGAGGAACTGAAAGAAATTTGAATCAGTAAACATGTAGTACTGGAGAACTTAATGGGACTGAAAGTTGATAAATCCCTTGTATCAAATGATCTGCATCCCAGAATGTTGAAAGTGGTGGCTATAGAGATAGTGGATGGTTGATGGTCATCTTCCAAAATTCTATAGGTTTTGGAACGGTTCCTGCAGATTGGAAGGTAGCAAATGTAACCCCACTGTTAAGAAAGGAGGTAAAGAGAAACAGGGAACTAGACCTTTAAGATAGACATCAGGAGGGAGAATGCTAGAATCTGTTCTAAAGCATGTGATAACTGAACACTTAGAAAATAATAGTAGGATGGGGCAGAGTCAACATGGATTTATGAAAGGAATATCATTTTGACAAACCTGTTAGAGTTTTTTGAGGATGTAACTAGCAGAGTAGGTAAGGGGAGACCAGTGGATGTGGTGTATATGGATATTCAGAAGGCTTTCGATAAGGTTCCACACAGGAAGTTAGGAAATAAAATTAGAGCTTGTGGAATAGGGGGTAATATACTGGCATGTATTGAGAATCGGTTAACAGACAGAAAACAGAGAGTAAGAATAAACAGGTCACTTTCAGGTTGGCAGGCTGTGACTAGTGGGGTACTGCAAGGATCAGTGATTGGGCCCCAGCTATTCACACTCTATCTCAATGATTTGGATGCAAATAGTATGTTGGCCTTTATTGCAGGACAACTTGAATACAGGAATAAAGAAGTCTTGCTGCAATTGTATAGCGCCTTGGTGACACCTGGAGTATTGTGTACAGTTTGGTTTCCTTACCTAAGGATGGATACACTTGCCATAGACAGAGTGCAACAAAGGTTCGCTAGACTGATCCCTGGGATGGCAGGATTGTCCTATGAGGAGACTGGGCCTATATTCTCTGACGTTTAGAAGAATGAGAAGTGATCTCATTGAAGCATACAAAATTCTTTCCGGGCTCAACAGGGTAGATGCAGGAAGAATGTTTCCCTTGGCTGGGGTGTCAGATAAGAAGTAAGCCATTTAGGACTGAGATGAAGGGAGTATTTCTTCACTCAGAGGGTGGTGAATCTTTTGAATTCTCTACCCAGAGGGCTGTGGAAGCTCAGTCATTGAGTATATTTAAGACCGAGATTGAAATATTTTTAGATATTAAAAATATTACGGGATATGGGGATTAAAGAGGAGCTCTTACACTCTCCGATCCTGCAATGACCACACGAGACTCAGGCCCCCTTTTAACCAGTTTTATTCAGGCATATGCCAGGGAGCCACAACCATTCCTAAGAATGGAGACCCTACTCCCAGATTGATTACATTTCATTACTGTTATACTTTTTCTTATCATAATACATTTGAGTACATTTGAATATATCCAATTGGTAACCGACATACTGGTTCCATACTAACTTTATCCTACCAAGTACATAAGCAGGTGATTTTACTTTCTAATTACTATAAAGCATGTATACATTATTATACTATCCAATAAGAGCTAAAACACACACACATGGTCCTTGGTTTTTATAACTCAGGACTGTTTATGTTTCATCAAAGCCCCCTCTTTGTCCATTGTTCATCTTCCCATATCTACACTAAAACCATTTTTTCCCTTCCCTATCTGAGAGAGGAGCGCATTTAATCTAATTTATGTCATACTTTATCTCCAGCCTGGCTCTCAAGGCTGTGCAGTGTTCACCTGGTAATGCTCAACTGTTAATATGTTTAGCAGTAATGACTGCTTGGAGATTTAAGTATGATTAGCAAATTCTTACTGTGTTTTCTTTTAATATATTTAATTTCCCCCCTAACAGGGAGAGTGCAGGAAAATGGCAATGAGATAGAAATCAGTCATGATCTAATTGATTAGCGGAGTAAGCTTGAGGAGCTGAATGGCCTTCTCCTATTTCCTATCTTCCTTTGGTCCCACGTTGACCAGGACATCATAAAAACTCCTCACCTCTTTTTCAAATAGTGCCATGGGATGTTTATGTCTGCTCTAGAAGACAAAACTGTTGTGATCTCTCTGTCCCCAATACATTTCTTCCCTTCCGCTCCCTCATTGAAAAGAGCTGTCAGCATCAGCACTTCTCAACACTTGGTTCTTTGTTCCTGCACAGATTCATGTAACAAACCCAAAGTAGCCAAGGTAACTGTGCCCCAGCATAAGTCAGTGTCTTAGGAACTGAAGGGAAGAAGGAGCTTGCATTCATATAGCATCTTGCACATTCTCAGGGCATTTCAAAGTGTTTCATGATGAAGTACTTATGAATTGCAGATGCTGTTGTTTTGTAAGTGAAAATGGCAGGCAATCTTTGCAGAGCAAATTCCCATACTACAATCCATTCTCAGTTCAAACATTTTGGTGGTTTTGGTTAAGGGATGAATGTTGACCAGGACACCTGCTATCATTAGAAAAATTGCCTTTTGAGTTTTACAACTATTTGGTACAGATGTGCCGAGCACCTTGATGTAATGTGTCATCCAAAAGATGCCGCCATCTACAATGCAGCACTGCCTCAATGGGACTATTGAAGCAATCTAGATTACATGATGATGTCCAGGAGTGAGGGTTTGAATCCATAATTGCTTGACTGAGGTTGAAAGTACCAACACTGAACTAAACTGGCACAAAGTAGCTAAGCAAAATGGTTCTTGTGGCCACTTCTGAGAATATCCCTGGCATCCAAGGGCTTGTTTCAGCAAGTTGAAGTCCTGAAGACAGATACACTTAAAAGGCAGATACACTGGAAGTATCGGGGGGCTGGCTAACTCAGTTGGCTAGCTGGCTAGCATGTGGTTCAGAATAATGCCAATGCTGTGGGTTCAATCCCCATTCTGGCTAAGGTAGACTTCGGGCCTACCTCCTTTTCCTGTCATGTGGTAAAATCATCGGCATAAGCTGTGGTTCAGCGACCTTCGAATAATCAAGGATGCTACCTGGAGAAGAAGAAAGTGGAAGCCCTATGACTTTGAGTTTCACAGGTATTGGGAGCAGGATTTATATCTTGACAGATTCTAATAAGCAAGAGTAAGTTTTAAATTCATTTATTTCTGGTAGAAGTTATGAATTTCATGGTGGTGGTCTTCATATTTATTGAAAGCTGCTATTTCACATGAATGAGATTTTTCTGTTGCTGTGCGATCGCCAAGATGCCAACAGCCACCATAAGTAGCAGTTGTGTGACTCCTGCCTTCGTGGGAGTTGAAAAACAGGCAGCACTGTGACGTCAAAACAATGGGTGGGGAGCAGGGAAAAAGAGTGATAGTATGAAGGGGGAAATGGTGGTGTAGTGATCATGTCACTGGACTAGTAATCCTGAAGCACGGCTAATACTTTGAGGACACTGGTTCAAATCCCATCCTGGTATCTGGTGGAATTTAAATTCAATTAATAAAATTGGATCTGAAAGGTAGTCTCAGTAACAGAGACCATGACATATGATTGATTGTTGTAAAACCCCATTTAATGTCCTTTAGGGAAGGAAATCTAGCATCCTTAGTCAGTCTGGCCTACCAATGACTCCAGTCCCACAGTAAGTTGCCTTTTTGACTTTCTGATTCATGCCCACATGTGCCAGTAACAATACCTGGAAGACACAGATGCAGTAAGAGAACCTTTCGAACTGTTTGGATCAATCTCTGCTCCACTGCGGTACAAAAATGCTGCTGTTGTACTCAGCCTTGTAATAATGGTTTAGGAAATAGTTCCTTTCCTTCAAGGGACTCTTGGTGCGATGACTAATCAGTTCGGGCTTAATATGTAAAGATGTTAACTGACCTTGTGGAATCCTATTGAGTTATGACATATGAGGGTTATTGATGGAATACATTCAAGAACTTCAGGCCAGCGGAGATGCACTAGTAAGTACTGTCTGTAGTGTTTGTGTGGGCAAGAGTCTTTCATAATCAACATGAAACAACAGCTCTTCTTTGCTTTGCATTAAGTTACATAGAATTTACAGCACAGAAACAGGCCATTCGGCCCTACTGGCACATGCCAGTGTTTTTAGCTCCACACAAACCACCCCCCACCCTGGATTATCGGTTTCTATTGGCACATGCTTCTGTTCCTTTCTCCCTTGCGTATTTAACTAGCACCCCCTTAAATGCATCCATGTTGTTCAACTTCATTCCATGTGGTCACGAATTCCGCATTGTAACTGCTCTCTGGGTAAAGCTAAGATACTTTGAGCTCTCTTTGCTTTGTACTGGAAACTTTGTTTAATTTAGCCGTACTGTTGTCCAATGCCCTCTGGCAAATTGCTAAGCACCCCTTGCCCACATGGAAAACTAGACAGCACAGTCCCATACTGCCGTTATCCATCTTCCCTCAACTATCTATTCATAGTGGTCACTGGACAGCGATCAAGCCAGAGTCCGGCTGATTTCTTTCTCTTTCCTGCTCCTGAGTCTTGGTATTAAGGCCAATATCAGGGCGGTATTTCAGCTGCTGCCTGAGCTGACATCGGTAAAGCTATCACTGAGTGAGGGTTGAACCTGGGACCTTTTGGTTTGTATGACTCCTCCTACACCTGATGATGCATTCGACCTCATCCTTTTTAAGAAATAACAGCAAAGAATAACAACAGTCCATGTCCAAATGCAACAACACCATTTGCGACTCCTCAGATACTGAAGCAGTCCATGTCCAAATGCAGGAAGACTTGGACAATATCCAGGCTTGGGCTGACAATTGGCAAGTAACATTCATGCCAAACAAGTGCCAGGCAATGACCATCTGCAACAAGTGAGAATCTAATCATCACCCCTTGAAATTCAATGGCAATACCATCACTGAACACCCCACTATTAATATCCTGGGGCTACCATTGACCAGAAATTGAACTGGACTAGCCATATAAATACTGTGGCTATAAGAGCAGGTCAGAGGCTAGGAATCCTGCGGCAAATAACTCACCTCCTGAGTCACCAAGCTTGCCCACCATCTACAAGACACAAGTCAGGAGTGTAATGGAATGTTTTGCTTGATTGGGCACCCCATCCACAAACATGCGCTCAAACTCACCTTTGAAATAGAGCAGTCAAATGAACTTGCTTTCCTTGACATACTAGTTGAGAAATCTGCCAGGGGTTCTCTACCTTGGTCTATCACAAGCCTCCATACACTGTTAAATACACGCTTTGATCTTCTTACAGTTTCTTGCACTATAAGATTGATCTAATCAGCAACCTCGTAAATAGGGCCCGAGCCATTTGCTCACCATGCAAGCTTGATGCTGAAATATGGCACATCAAAGGCATCTTGCAGGATAATGGCTACTCTGATCACATAATTTCATGCTGTATATTGTGTAAACTCATGAATGGGCCTAAGGCCATCACTTTCAGCCCTAAAAAGTGCCCAGTCTACCTGAGGTTACCCTGGAAGGGCAAGGTATCTCAAAAATTTGAGCAACGGTTGAAGCTAGCTGTTTCATGCTGCTACTAAGCACTAACAGGATGCTGCCATCAAGCCAAAAAGATGTTCTGCCTTTCACACAAATAAGTAATTTGTTTTATGAATTTCAGTGCCATAGTGATGCTAGGTACGTAAGCCCAAAGACAGGCAGCTCATATCAAACTGCATGCCCCTTCCACTGTTTGAAACGGGCAAGGTACAGACCGTACCTAACCACCCTGAGCTTGCAAAACTCAAGACACAGTGTCCAGCATTGGAAGTGATTCCGCGATTGGACAACATTTGCTAAATAATCCTCGTGTGCTAAAAATTACACTGACAGCCAATTTAAGATTGTCAGTCGCGCTTGCATTGTGGTGCATTTGCGTGTGCTGGAAGCTACATATATTAATACGCAGGGCCCTGCTCTTTGCAGACTGAAAGGTGTACACACATTGCATCTGTTTTAGCTAAATAAAATAACTGATAGCCATTCACTGGTTCATTCCTCAGGGCAATGCCCTAACCAATCAGTCAAGTTGCCTGGTTTAAATTTCAAACAATGCTTGGCAGTTAACTGTCAGTCACCATTAATTGGTGCATCCCTCATGGCAACACCTCTACCAATCAGAGTTCGCTTGCCAACCAATCTGAATTGTCTTCTCATACAATATAAAGCTGTTGCTTCCCCTGACATTGGTGTTCTTGCAATTGTCCTGATGAGCGTGAGACAAAAAGCTTTGAAAAATGCCTTTTTTCCAGCACGGACACACAGTGGCAGCATTGTGCACCATCTACAAGCCACACTGATAGTGGAAATTTGAGGATATACCCATTAAGAAAGGATATGCAGGCTAGGTCTCTTTTCTCTTGAAGTGACCCATTGGAAGCCTTTAGAATTCTGAAAGATTTTGATTTTGTAGACCCAGAGCAAATGTTTCCACTTGTGGGGAAGAGCAAAGTGAGAGGCTGACAATATAAGATAGCCTCCAGGAAATCGTATAGGAAATTCAAAAGTAACTTACCCAGAGAGTAATGAGAATGTGGAATTCACTAGCAGAGAGAATGGTTGAGGCGAATTGTGTAGATACAGTTAAGGGTAAGCTGTATAGGCATATGAAGGAGGAGGGAATAGAGGCTGATGCTGATAGAGTTGGATGATGAAGAATGAGAGGAGGCTTGAGTGGAGCATAAACACTGGCATGGACAGGTTGGGCTGAATGGCCTGTTTCTGTGTGTATATCTTATATAATTATATGGAATAAGTGTTTGGGAAGAATAAGGACTGGATGATTGCCCAAAAGAGAGAGAGAGAGAATATCATCCTAGATTGATTCTGTGTCCTTTCTACTGAAGGCTAGGGAACAAATTACTTATCTATGGTTGATGTGTGACATGGGGAGGTGGACTGAGTAGAGGATATGTGTATGTTATCTAACACTGAGATGATATATTACTCTTTCTTAACAGGTGTCTACTGATATTTCAGCATCCTTATCACTGACATAGGAATAATTGTAGTAGAAGGATCTGGTACCTAAAGGGTTAACATGGGACTGAATACAGTACCATCCACATAGTGATATAGGAAGACACATGACCTAGAGCTAGGGCAGTCTAGAGAGAGGTAGCAACATGTAAAGATCTAGTATGGGTCATCTCCATACCTTTACCCTCTACTGTCAATATGTGCACAGTACAGTACTGTTAAAAATGATTTATTTGAAACTTCAACAAGACTGGTGTCCAAGCAGTACACATCACAGCTAGCAACAACAAAACAGATCAATAATAGCATGGGTTTTTTTCTTGAGTTGGGTAGAGTTGGTGGCGTATTTTGCTGTCATGTTTCCTGAATTAGGTGCTTCTTGGAGTACTGGAAATTTGTTGAGCAATTGTACTGCAATGGAGTGATTGTGACCTTGTTAAATGACCGGGTATGTTCACCCTGCATTCCGCTGCTGCATCAATTAAGGAGAAAGATGTCTGGGCAGGGGAACTGTATCTTATTATTCAAATGGTGTGGCTATGATTATTCCATGAAACAGTTTGGAGAATGGAGGGTCATAATTAAGGCCAAGAAAATGAATGTGCAGTTTTCTGATTCTCATTTTAGCTATTGAAGTGAACCTGTGTATACTGAAGAAATGTAAACTGTATATCGGTACACAAGGCTATCATTCCTTATGCCAGTTATGCTTTCATAGAATTGTAGAAGCTTTTAGTTCAGAAAGAGGCTATTTGATCTGTTGTGCCTGTGATGGCTTTTTGAAAGAGCTGTCACACATAGTCCCGCAACCCTGTTTTCTGTCTGCAATTCTGTGTGCTCCTCATCTAATCTTCTAGTACCTGTCCAAATCCCTTTTAAAACTATTTATGGAATCATCTTCCAGCACCTTTTCAATTCCCTCCTGTACCTTCCATAATCTTCCTGGGTATTGACTGAACCTTCCTCCTGACATTTCTGTTTTAACTATTATTTATCTTGTCATCCAGTGTGAATTAGCTTTGGCTGCTCTACCTTTTCCTGTCAGAGGAATTTGCAAGTTTATACATGAGCAATCTCTTCCTTGGATGTACCCCATTGCTCAGTTAGAGCATTACTTTTTTAAAAATTCATACACAGGCTGGGGGCATTGCTGGCTAGGTCAGCATTTTATTGCCCTTGAGAAGGTGGTGGTGACTGTATTCTTGAACTGCTGCAGTCCATGTGTTGTAGGTACAGCCACAGTGCTGTTAGGAAGGCAGTTCCAGGATTTTGACCCAGCGACAGTAAAGGAACAGCGATATAATTCCAAGTCACGATGATGAGTGACTTGGAGGGGAACTTCAAGGTGGTGGTGTTCCCATCTATCTCCGCCCTTGTCCTTCTAGATGGAATTGATTGTGGGATTGGAAGGTGCTGTCGAAGGAGCCTTGGTGAGTTCCTGCAGTGCATCTTGTAGATGGTACACACTGCTGCTACTGTGCATCGGTGGTGGAGGGAATGATTGTCTGTAGGTGTGATGCCAATCAAGTGGGCTGCTTTGTCCAGGATGGTGTCGAAATTCTTGAGTGGTGTTGAGCTGCACTCATCCAGGCAAGTGGAGAGTATTCGATCACACTCCTGACTTGTGGCTTGTAGATGCTGGACAGGCTTTGGGGAGTCAGGAGGTGAGTTACTTGCTGCAGGATTCCTAGCTTCTGACCTGCTATTGTAGCCACAATATATAAATGGCTAGTTCCATTTAGCCTCTGGTCAATGTTCACCCCCAGGATGTTGATAGTGGGGGATTCAGTGGTGGTAATATCATTGAATATCAAGGGATAATGGTTAGATTCTCTCTCTTGTGGCGTGAATGTTACTTGTCACTTGTCAGCCCAAGCCTGGATATTGTCCAGGTGTTGCTGCATTTGGACGTGGATTGCTTCAGTATTGGAGGAGTCGCGAATAGTGCTGAACATTGTGCAATCAACAGTGTATATCCCTACTTCTGACCTGATGATGAAAGGAAGGTCATTGATGAAATAGGTGAAGATGGTTGGACCTAGGACACTACCTGAGGAACTCCTGCAATGATGTCCTGGAGCTGAGACGATTGATCTCTAACAATCACAATCATCTTCCTTTGTGCTAGGTAAACTCTCCAATCAGCGGAGAGTTTTCCCCCTGATTCCCATTGACTCAAATTTTGCAAGGGCTGCTTGATGCCACAATTGGCCAAATGCTGTCTTGGTGTCAAGGGCAGTCACTCTCACCTCATCTCTGGAGTTCAACCTATTTGTCCATGTTTGAACTGAGGCTGTAATGAGGTTAGGAGCTGAGTTGCCCTGGCGGAACCCAAACTGAGCGTCACTGAGCAGGTTATTGCTGGGCAAGTGCCGCTTGATAGCACTGTTGATGATCCCCTTCCATCATATTATGATGACCTAGAGTAGATTGATGAGGCGGTAATTGGCCAGGTTGGACTGATTTTTGTGTACAGGACATACCTGGGCAATTTTCCACATTGCTGGGTAGATATCAGTGTTGTAGCTGTACTGGAACAACTTGGCTAGGGGCATGGCACATTCTGGAGCACAAATTTTCAGTACTATGGCTGGAATGTTGTCAGGGCCCATAGCCTTTGCACTATCCAGTGTCTTCAGCCATTTCTTGATATCATTTGGAGTGAATCAAATTGGCTGAAGACTGGCATCCGTGACGCTGGGGACTTCCAGAGGAGGCCGAGATGGATCATCCGCTTGGTACTTCTGGCTGAAGATTGTTGTAAATGCTTCAGCCTTATCTTTTGCACTGATGTGCTGGGCTCCCCCATCATTGAGGGTGGGGATATTTGCGGAGCCTCTTCCTCCAGTAGGTTGTTTAATAGTCTACTACCATTCAAGATTGGATGTGACAGGACTGCAGAGCTTAGATCTGATCCGTTGGTTCCTCAATCGCTTAGCTCTGTCTATCACTTAGGCCTATTTGCATGCCAAACAGCATATGTTGTAGCTTCATCAGGTTGACACCTCATTTTTAGGTATGCCAGGTGCCACTCCTGGCATGTTCTCCTACACTCTTCATTGAACCAGGGTTGATCCCCTAGCTTGGTGGTAATGGTGGAGTGGAGGATATGATGGGCCATGAGGTTACAGATTGTGGTTGAGTACAATTCTGCTGCTGCTGATCGCCAACAGTGCCTCATGGATGCCCAGTCTTGAGTTGCTCAATCTGTTTGAAATCTATCCCATTTAGAATGGTGGGGGGTATCCTTAATATGAAAGCGGGACTTTGGCTCCACAAGGACTGTGCACTGGTCACTGCTACCAATACTGATGTGGAAAGATGCATCTGCGGCAGGCAGGTTGGTGAGAATGAGGTCAAGTACATTTTCTCTTCTTGTTGCTTCCTTCACCACTTGCCGCACTCTCAGTCTATGTCCAGCTTTGTCAGTAAAGGTGCTACCGAGCCACTTTTGGTGATGGACATTGAAGTGCCCTACCCAGAGTACATTTTGTGCTCTTTTGACCCTTGGTGATTCCTCCAAGTGGTGCTCAACATGGAGGAGCACTGATTTATCAGTTGAGAGCAGGGTTGAGGGGCAGTACATTGTAATCAGCAGGATGTTTTCTTGCCCATGTTTGACCTGATGCTATGAGACTTCATGGGGTCTGCAGTTGATGTTGAGGACTTGCAGGCAACTCCCGACTGTATACCACTGTGCTGCCACCTCTGCTGGGTCATACCCAGGGATGGCGATGGTGGTGTCTGGGACATTATCTGTCAGGCATGATTCCGTGAGTATGACTATGCAGGCTGTTGCTTGATTAGTCTGTGAGACAGCTCTCTTTGGCACTAGCCTCCAGATCCTAGTCAGGAAGACTTTGCAGGGTCAACAGAGCTGGGTTTGCCATTGTTGTTCCTGTTGCCTAGGTTGATGCCGGAAGGTCTGTCCAGTTTCATTCCTTTTAGGCTTCATAGCAGTTTGACACAAATGAGTCGCTTGCTAGGCCTTTCAGAGGGAACTTAAGAGTCAACCCCATTGCTGTTGGTCTGGAGTCACATGTAGGTCAGACCAGGTAAGGTTGCCTGATTTCCTTCCCCTTCCTTAAAGAGCATTAGTGAACCAGATGAGTTTTTACAACAATCGACAATGGTTTCATGGTCATCATCAGACTTTTAAATTACAGATTTTAATTGAATTCAAATTTCACCATCTGCCGTGGCGGGATTTGAACCTAGGTCCCAAGGGCATTATCCTGGCTCTCCGGATTACTAGTCCAGTGACGATACCATTATGCCATCACATTTTTCAATCTACCTGTGCTTGTTCTCTTTTAAAATCACTGAGCTCAGCTCTTTCCCAGTTCATCATCATTACATATGATATTTTCTCTCCCACAACTTCATTTAAACCAAATTATGCTGTGGTCACTGTTGGCAAGATGATCTGCTGCCATAACACAATCCATTTGCCTGGCTTCATTTTCCAAAAACAAACCTAGCATTGCTTCCTTCCTTCCTTCATTGAACTAAAAGCCTTTTTATCATTCACCTGGGCTTTGTGCTCAAGTAATAATAAAAACCATGTAATGCAAAGTATCAAGAGTAGTGTTTGACAAGTCTTATTGTCATAAAATACCAGTGATAGCAATAAAATATCAATGATAGCACACTTATCTCGGACTGGAAACTCGGGTGTTCAAGCCTAAAGAATTGAGCCCTTAATGTAATCTACCTACAGTGCAGTACTGAGAGAGTGTTGTACTGTTGGAGGTGCTGCTTTTCAGATGAAACTTTTAACAGAGGCTCCATCTACCTGTTCAGGTTGACATACAAAATCCCCGAGCACCATTTGAAGACCAGCAAAGGAGTTTTTCCAGTTTTGTTACAATCATTTATCCTTCAACTCATTCCACTGAAACAGATTTCATTTACCTCTCTGCTCTTTATGGAACATCGCTGTGCACCAACTGTCTGCCACATTTGTTTAGATAACTACAGTGATTACACTCCAAAAAGTAATTCAGTAACTGTGAAGAGCTGCAGGACATTCGGAGGCTGAAAATGGTACTATGTAAATGCAAGTTGTTTTCATTATTACCAAGGGTTCAGTAAATAATAGCTTCTCTATTCTAGTGTTAGCTTGTCCTTCACATTAGTGTAGCTTGATCTCCATTGTCTAGGAGGAACATGGTTGGGAAGAACACCACGTGTTACAACAATGGTCATCAAATATGGTGATATTCAGAATGTTTATTCAGCACAGCTGTTGAAGTATAAGTGAAAGCTTCGGGGCTGTTGAAGAAGCTAGTTCTCTCAAATGAAGGTAATTTTAGTCACTGCCTCCTTGTAATCAGGACTATTGTCACTCACTTATACCAAGAGTGACTTGCAGGGCTTTGACAGTCAGTTGTATAGCTAATTGAGGTGAGCAGATTAATGTAGTACAACTAAAGATGTCCCTCCTTTGTGTTGTGTTTTCTGAAGAAGGTTCTTATTTTGAATTTGATATAAATATGCAGCAACTTTCAGAGCTTAAAGCTTTGGATTTATTTATTTTGGCTATGCTCTTGTATCTTATTAGGGTTCACCCTTGGGTCAGTTGTAAAGGATCGGGATGAACTTCAGAACTTCTTGACTCACAACTTGTCCATGTCCAATGAAACAGCTGGACTTCTACTGGGATCAAGTGTCAATTTGAAGGAGGTAAGAGAAATAGGATGAAAGTGTCCAGTTGACCAGATGAATTCCAAAACCAGTATCTGTTTGGGAGTTTTATGAAAGAGGCAGGTGTATGGTCAACATACATCAGGTGTGCTGTCGTATGGAGTAAAAGGCTGTAGGAGAAAAGTAGGAGCATCAGGTTTTAATTATGGCATTTTTCTCCTGATCATCTTATGCGCTTGAATTGACCTATTTTACTCATAGATCTGAACACATTTATGATTGAGACAAGAATTCATAAATCTTTATGTTTTTGCAATAAGGGATTGTTTAAGGGAATACAGATAATCTCAAGCAAACCCATTGTAAACGAGCATTTATTTTGCTTGTGCTGTGGTATTTTTCTGAGTGGAATTATTCATTGTGTGAGGACCTAAGGTTAGAGAGATAAGAAATTGATTTAAACCCCGTTAACTAATTGTGCCAAAATTGCTGCGGATTGGAATTGGGAAAGTATTGAATAAAATGTCAGAATGACTGTCTTTTGCTATCTCTACTGCAGGCTGCAATCAAATTATTTATTTGGAGGGAAGTTGGGGTATCTCGTGCACAATTTTTTTTAACTGCTCATAGCAGAGGTGTCATGCCTAACCTTCAAACATAGCCCTTAAGACAAAATGAAATATTCTGGACATAATTTATAATGTGGATTAATTTCTTTTTAGAGAAGCTTTTTCTGATTTTCAGTTTTACACTCTGTCCTTCTGCAAGCAACCAAAGTAAATCTGGCAACTGTCAATCCAAATATTTCCTCCGCATTATGTTGGCCTGTTTCACTGCCATGATTGCAATTGTTTTTGGAGTACTGAATGAACTAAAGGGCCCTCTGTTTATTTAAGATAATACAGGTAGATCTTGACTGTGTGATAGTGTAAATCATTGATGTATACCACAAAAAGCAAGAGACAATTACTTGCTGCAGTAGTATGCAGAACTTCACTGGAAACAGCCTACTATTTCCAAAGGTCGTCAACCATTACTCTTAGCTTTGTAACACTGAACCATTTTCGATCTAACTTGCCACCTTCCCTTGAATTGCATGCGCTGCTACTTTTTGATCAGCCTCCCATGTTGATAGCCTTGCTAAAGTCCATGTAGACAATATCAAAGACCCTACCCTCCTGCTATTCCTCATTGATTCCTTTCAGCAAGTAAATCAGACGTGACCTCCGCTCAAGAGATGCATGCTGACTCCCCTTGATTAATCCATGTCTTTCTAAATGAAGATTTATACTATTCCTCAGAACTTTCCAATAATTTACCACAACCGAGATGAGGCTTATTGGCCTGTAGTTACTCAGTCTACTTTTTTCTCCCTTTTAAACAATAGAGATGGGTTCAATTTAAGTTGGTTTACTTGAACTTGGTGTTTCTGGTGTTACTTTTTTGATCCTCTGTGCCTTTTTGAACATAGCACTGGCTGTTCTTTATATGCAAGTGTATAATCTGAGATCAGCGATTAATTACAGCTTAGAATGAATCTTCTGTAGATTTTATCACTTACACATCTAAAACTAGGTATGACTTGCAAAAATACTTTTTACTAATTCAAATGTTCATTAACTTGCATTTATATATAATTCACTTACAAGGCCATTTTTATTCATTGTCATGACTTTTGGTCCCTCCCTTCTCTCATCATTTCCCATTCCCAGTTTTTTTGCCAATTGTCACAAAGTAGTTGCAGGCTCAGGTCTTTGCCCAGCAAGTTTCTGAATCTCTCTCTCAGCTCCATCAGCATCTATGCACTTATTATGGATTTAAAATGGGGAGTGGTTATAACATTCTAATGATGTGCCTGTAAGTATAATGTTTTGCCACCTAACATGCTGTGATCATCACTAAAGTCCTTTATGTCAGTTCCAACAGCAGCACTTAACATTTATCACGGTGCGTTTCATAAGGCCCATCGTACTCACATTAGGTCCCATTGATATCCATATTTTCATGTTCCCTTTTGTTCCTGGCTGGCACTCCTACCTTTAACCCTCTATTCCTAAGCTCATCCAAAACTCTGCTGCCAGTATCCTAACTCTCATCAAATCTCATTCACTCATCACTCTTGTGGTCACTGGCTTACATTGCTCCTGGTTCAAGCAATGTATTGAAATTCCCATCTTTGTGTTCAAATCCCTCGATAGTACCCCCACTCCAGCCCTCTAACATAGGCCATTTAGCCCCTCAAGCCTGTTCCATCATTCAATGAGATTACGGCTGAACTGTGACCTAACTCCATATTTTATAAAATAAATACAAAAAATGCTGTAAGAACCTCAGCGGATTAGGCAGCATCTGTGGAGAGAACAGAGTTAACATTTCAAGCCGAGGTGATCTTTCATTGGAACAACTGTTAACTCTGTTTCTCCGCACAGATGCTGCCTGATCCATTGAGGTTTTTCCAGCATTTTTTGTTTTTATTTCAGATTTCCAGTATCCACAGTATTTTGCTTTTGACCTATTTTAATATACCTGCCTTCATCCCATAACCCTTGATACGTTTGGCTAATAGAAGTCTATCAATCTCTGTTTTAAACATCTAACAAAGTTCAGCACCCTTTGCATGAAAGAGTTTTTCCTGGTTTCACCTCTGAAAGATTTGGCTCTAACCTTTTTGACTATGCCCTCTAGTTCTCGACTCACTCACTAGTGCTTTCGTTCAATGCACCTGATCCGTTCCCCTTAATATCTTGAAAACTTTGGTCAAATCAGGTATTAACATTCTAAATTCCAATCCAGTTTGTATAGTCTTCCTGGGTCTCTGCTCTCACCAATTCTGACCTCTTGTGCATCCCAATTTTCATTGCCCCACCATTGGCAGTCGCACTTTCAGCTACCTGGGCACGAAGCTCTGGAATTCCTTCCCTAAACCTCTTTACCTCCCTACCTCTCTCCTCTTGTAAGACACTCCTTAAAATCTACCTCTTTGACAAAGCTGTTGGTCATCTCTCCTTACATCTCCTTATGTGGCTCCACACCAAATTTTATCTGATAGTACTCTTGTGAAACACCTTGGGAACTCTGTAAAAGGCACAATATCATTGCAAGTTGTTTTTGCTGAGCAGTGTGGGTGCTGCTCCTGGGGCTCCCTGCCCTCATCAGTGCCTTCAGTTCAACGGCAGTATAGCTCCCACCTCTGATGCTGTCTGTCTGTTCCCTGTGAACTTCGAATAAATGGCTAGCCTGATCATTGGGCCATATGCTGCCTGCTGTCACTACTCTCACCTGATTGCTAACTGGCCTGCCCACTCCGTTCGCTGGTCTTACAGTCCTGCTGCCTTGACTCTATGCCAGTGCCAGCAACAGCTCCATGGTAACCAGAGGGAAAAGCCAGCTGTCAGAGCTGCTTCTCCCATCGCTATTGATCAGCCTTAGATTTAATTAATTTCCTAGTGAGGTTCCACTATACATTAAATTATTATTCCCAGTATATAACAAAAACCTTAAATTCATTAATTGCCTCTGCGTGTCACCATGGCAGTTCAGTAAAAAGAGCACTGAGTTATGCTGCTATAATTCAATGTAATAAAAGAAACAGTTTAATAAGTTGTATTAGATGACCCAGTGGTAAAGATACAGAAAGTAGTTGACAGAATGTATGTGAATGACTTGTATGAATATAATGTTTTTATAACCTCAGTTTATCTGAAAGCACTCTACAGCCAATGAAATACTTTTGAAGTATAGCCACTGTTGTGACATGTGTAGGATATGTGGCAACCAATTGGCAAACAGCAACGTGAAAATGACCAGATAATCTGCTTTAGTGATGTTGGCTGAGGGATAAATATTGATCAGAACATCAGGGAGAACTTCCCTGCTCTTCCTTGAAGTAACACCTGAGAGAGAGTCTCATCTGAAAGAGAGCACTTCTGGCAGTGCAGAGTGTAGGAGAGGAGATCTAAAATTTCACACACACTCCCCCAAAAAACATTGGTGAAACATTCATTTCAATCAGCAGATCAGTCAGAGTTAAACAGTTGCCATATTGCAAAAGGATGATGGGGGAAATCATGAAAAGCCATCATTAGTTTCCACAAATAGGGACTGTGACTATGCATGATGAATCACCATTAAATATTTACTTCAGTGCCAAGTGAGAGATTTTTCATCCAAGGAAGTGATTTCTTTCTCTCTCTGCTCACCATTTGTTTGTTGAACAAAAGTGGTTGTTGCATGTGGTTATGTATGATTTCTAGTTTGCAAGTCAGAAATAACTTATATTTAATGCATTCCTGGAAATGAGAGCCCACAATGTTTTTGCTACAGTGTACTATGATACTAAAAGTTGCCATAGTAAGATTTGAAAAAAACAACACAAGAAAAGACTGCAGGACTCAAGTATTGGCAAATCCCTTGTCAGTTCAGCTTCATATTCCAGATAACAGCGTTTGAGATTTCTAAGCAGCCAATGCAAGGTTTCCCATACTGGTATGATGCACACATCAACAGAAACCATGTACTGTCTGTTCATTGCAATATAAATAATGATTCTTTGCTCTAGGCTTGAAGCAGGACTGAGGAAGATTGCAAAGATCAGGCAAGTTAATGGAAGCATTTCACAACATTAATATCTATGAATGAAGCCAGGTGAAACTGATTTTAAAAATTGTGTATTTCATAGTCCAACACCACAGTAAGGAATATACCCTCTATTACATTCTGATGGAAAGCTGCTCTATTATTTAATCATAGCAATATTGTAATCTTGACACATATTCCACTTTGTGTATTCCTATTTTTCTATCAACATTTCTAATCACTTAATATTTGATGAAATCTGCATTTGAGCAACCAGTGGGGAAATGTGCATATATTGTTGTCTGCTTGCTGAATGTTCTGGTGAGTGCACTGACTTTGGTTTCAAAGCCAGTACTTTTTATGAGACCCTCCCCTAACTGAAAGAGAAACTAAAACTTCAGGTTTCTAGGAAAGTAGGTTGGTAACTTTGTATTCCTGGCTGTGATATCAGATTTTTGGGAAATCAGAATGTGACCTCAGGTTGCTAAGGAAATGCAGGCTGTTTGAATCCATAAGGAACACACACACAGCTGTTAGCGAATGCATTTCAGCAGGAAGTCAAAGCAGGCAGAGAGCTGTGTGTACGAGACAACTAAAAAGATTGAAATTTGAAGATTGTCATGAGTCGAGCTAAGGAGATTCTGCAGAAGTGCATCCTTTTGGTGATGACCACATGCCTGGAACTTGGATGGAGTAAAGCTGTTATCAGAGGGGACTTGATGACAATGTTATGTGTGAAGAAAAGGAGTAGAACTCTACCTGAGGAAGACAGAGTTGTAAAGGACTTGGTGGTTGAACATGGTGTCATATGTGCTAAGGGGACTGCCAGTAAATCCGTGAGATCTATCTTTGTTATATCAGTTATTTAAAGGTTAATTTATGGTTTCCAGTGACTACCATTTGACTGTTAGTTCATTTTTAATTTATGTTGAATTTGCCTTGATTGTAATGTAAATGTATAAAAAGTGAAAGCTTGTCCATAAGTTTCTTCCATTAGGGTCAATGGGTGATTTTGGTTCCTCTCGGTTATCGGTCTCCATGGGATCATAACAAATATCATTATACTTCATGACACAATACTGAATACATGCTGGATGGTGTTGGTTGTTATGGATGGACAATCTTAGAGTTCAGCTGCTGGGCAGGTAATTTGAAGAATAAATGCAGCATAGATTTGGGGCAGTATTTTGTTGGCTCCAGGAGTTCTGGAAAGGAAGCCTCTATGGGCCTAACGATCCTCCTGTTGGGGAGGGGAATGCCCCGTCTAATCTTCAGACCCCTGAATTTTCCATTTTTGTTTATTTACCTATTGGAGTTGAGATCTCCTGCCTGTCATAGCAACCTCCACCTTTCCTGGTGGTGCTGCTGAGGCTTCAGAGCTGCCAGCCCTTGGAGTGGGTGCTCACCCACTCTCCTTAATTGGATGATGGGCTCACAGGCAACCAATTAGGAGGCTGCCTGAGGCAGAATTGCCAAGGCAGCCCTACTCCCAACATCAGAGTCCCGAAGTCTGGGTTTAAATTCAGGCCTTTGGTTTCATAAGACCATAAGAAATATGAACAGGAATAGACCATTCGGCCCCTTGAACCTGCTCTGCCATTCAATAAGATCATGGCTGATCTTCTTGTGTTTTGATTTCCACATTCTCATCTAACCCGATAACCTTTGATTGCTTTGCCTAACAAGAATCTATCTACCTCTGCCTTAAACATATTCAATGACCCTGCCTCCACCACCACCTGAGGCAGAGAATTCCAAAGTCGCACAACCCTCTGAGGGAAAAAATTTCTCCTCATCTCTGCCCTAAAAGGGCGACCCCTAATTTTAAAGCAGTGCTCCCTAGTTCTGGACTCACCCACAAGAGGAAACATCCTTTCGAATCCACCTTATCAAGGCCGTTCAGGATCTTGTATACTTTAAGTCAACCCTCACTCTTCTAAACTTCAGTGGAAACAAGCCCAGCCTGTCCAACCTTTCCTCATAAGGCAACCCACTCATCCCAGGCTAGCCAGCCAATCTTCTATCCATGCTAATAGAGTAAACCTCCTTGAACCACCTCCAATGCATTTACATCCTTCCTTAAATAAGGAGACCAAAACTGCATGTAGTATTCGAGGTGCGATCACACCAATGTCCTGTACAACTGAAGCATAAAACCTTACTTTTATGTTTAGTAATAAAGGATAGCATTCCATTAGCCGCCTTAATTACTTGCTGTATGTGCATACTAACTTTTTGTGACTCGTGTACCAAAATACTTAGATCCCTCTGCACCTCAGAATTATGCAGCCGTTCTTCATTTTTTTTTTGTTCTTCCTGCCGTAGTGAACAACTTCCTAACTTCCCACATTAAACTCCATTTGCCAGTTCTTTGCCCACTCACTCAACCTATCTATATCCATCAGCAATCTCCATGTCCTCTTCACAGCATACATTCCTACCTATTTTTGTGTCACCTGCAAATTTAGCTACCACATCTTCACTCCCTTCATCTAAGTCATTGATGTAAATCATAAAAAGTTGAATCAGAAAAAGACCCATTTGTGCATACTCTCTGCTTTCTGCTAGCCAGCCAATCTTCTATCCATGCTAATATGTTACCCACTACACCATGCGCTTTTATTTTCCGTAATAATTTTTGATGTGGCACCTTATCAAATGCCTTCTGGAAATCCAAGTACAGTATGTCTACAGGCTCCCCTTTATCCACCACGCATATTACTCCTTCACAAAACTCCAATAAATTGGTTAAACACGATTTTCCTTTTACAAAACTATGCTGACTCTTCCCAATTACCTTGAGCTCTTCTAAGTGCCCAGCTATAACCTCCTTAATGATCGATTCTAATAACTTCCCCATGACAGACTTCAAGCTAACTGGCCTATAGATTCCTGCCTTCCCCCCTCCTTGAATGGAGAGGTTATATTTGCTACTTTCCAATCTGATGGAAACTTTCCAGAATCTGGCAAATTTTGGAAAATTAACACCAGTGCATTGGCTACCTCATTAGTTACCTCTTTTAAGACCCGAGGGTGTAATCCATCGGAATCCGGAAACTTGCCAGCCTGCAGCTCCATCAATTTGTTAAGTACCATTTCCCTAGTGATTTCAATTTCACCAAGTTCCTTTCTCCTGTTCACCTCCTGATTTGCAGCTATTACTCAAATGTTTTTTTGTATCCTCTATAGTGAACACAGAAGCAAAATATTTGTTCATTTCTTCCGCCATTTCCTTATTACCTACTATTAACTCCCAGTTGGCTCTTCAGTTTATGGGACCATTTGAAATGTTTGGGCTATAGTCAATTTTCCTTGGAGGTGTCCATGTCAAAGTGAATATTTTCACCAGTATAATACCACTCTCATCTGGTTCTGTTTCTACTGAGGGTGAAAATATTTTGCTGTGAGAGCTTGTGAACTGTTTACTACTGAGTACTCCCTGATGACAGGCCTATACAGATGCTGTGGGATAGTGAGAAGATGTTCAACAGGTGTATGTCCTTGGGCTGCTGCAGCACATGCCAGGGGTCAGACACAAATGAATCCCTCTATCGCCAGCATGGATTGTCCGAGGCTAAAATATTAACTCCAGTTCTGGCTCTTGTACCTTTCCAGTTTTGTTTGCTCCATCATCAACAGCCATGCCTTCAGCTGCCTAGGCTCTAAGGTCTCGAACTCCCTCCCTAAACCTCTCCACCTCACAACCCCTTTCTCCTCCTTTAAGTCACTTCTTAAACCCATCACTTTGATCAAGCTTTTGGTCACCTGTCCTATTATCTCTTTATGTGTCTTAGAGTTAAATTTTTGCCTGATAAATAAAACTCATTCGAATCACCTTGGGACAATCTTGCTACATTAAAGGTGCTATGTTAGTGTAAGTTGTTATATGTTGTGTTAGACTTGCTTTACAGTGGTATTAGAGTGCAAGTTCAGCAGTTTGTATTGGAATGTTAGGTAAATAGAATGGAATATAATATTGTTATATTTTATGTACTGTGTATTTTTCAGGGGGGCAGGTGAAATTGAAGGAGCGGGATTCCCTCCAGGTTCCCGCCTGCCCGGACCACACAGCAATTTTATGTTGGAATGGGCCTCGGACGGGACGCCCACCCTTTCTCCACTTGAGGCCCTTAAGCAGCCAATTATTGGCCAACAAAGAGCTGTTTGCTGCCCAGCCTCAATTTTTAGGCTGGCGGGAGAATTTACCTGGTGTGGGGTAAGCACAAAAATGAACTGGCTTAGATCTCAGGTGGGAGTGGGTGCAGGGGGGGGCATCTCCATTAGAAGCCCCTTCCTGACAGTAGGCACCGTCACACTCCCCCCTAAAGTCCAGTAGCTGCTGGACCTCCCTCTCCCCCACTGGTCTTTCTTCCCGACACCCTGCTCACCCCCATTTGCCCTTTGTGCCCCTCCGAGGCCTTCCCTACCCTCCCTGCTCTGGGACCCCTTAAACTTACCTTGTCCTTTGGTCCCGGGACTTCGGCTCAGGGATGTTGAAGCATTTCCTCTTCAGTCCACTGCAGCTTTTGTCGCTTAGGAATTGGAGAGCTGCCGGCCAATCTGATTCAAGGGTGGAATGGCTGTGGGGCACTCAGAGTCGGGAGGGGTGTGTTCCCTGCTGACTGTCTTGGATGGTGGGGTGGAAGCCCCGCTATCCGAAAAACACAGGCCAATGTTTCGAGTCCTATATGAGTCTGGAGTTCCGAAGAAGTCATATTGGACTCGAAACATTAACTCTATTTCTCTCTCCACAGCAGCCTGACCTAAGTTTTTCCAGCACTTTCTGTTTATATTTCTGATGTGTTGTGTCTTCCATTGGGACCTTATTTATAATGTAGTGCAATATTAATGAAAGGCATAAAAAATACAATTCTGCAGTGTAGAGAGCATATGCATGCAATGTTGCCTCATTGCCATGACAGTATATTATTGTTGAGCTGAATCAGAAGTTCCAACAGGAAGGTCGAAATCCATTAGCAAACAGCCTATTAGTATGATGTTGACAAAAGTAAGATGATCTTAAAACCATTGTTAATTCCCATTCTCCAGAACATTTCTTTTTGCCAGAGATGGCTCTGTGCACCAGAACATTGTGCTGTGTGAAAACTTTGATTTTCAGTATATTTAAAATCATCTGGGGTAGGGAATTCTGTTTCCCCACCTTAGTTTGATCTGAGATTTGAGGGAAACATTGACTTCAAAACTCAACTTATTCTGTTTAATCAATTATTTAACAACTCAATTATACAATCCTGTAAATCCTTAAAAGGGAAGGGTAGGGAAAACAAATCCAGAGCTCCCTAGATGGAAAAGGAGATAGAAATTAAGATAAAGAAGAAAAAGTGCGCTTATGACAGGTGTCAGTTAGAAATTACAACTGAGAACCAAGAAGAATGCAGAAGGTTTGGAAGGAGGTGAAAATGCAAATAAGGAGAGGCGAAGATGGATCCTGAGAAAAGGATGGCAGCCAACAAAAAGGGGAATCCTAAAGTCTCCTATTGGCCTGTAAATAGTAAGATGGTGGTAAAAGGAGGAGTAGGGCCGATTAGGGACCAAAAAGGGATTTACACATGGAGACAGGGGGCATGGTTGAGGTGTTAAATGAATACTTTGCATCTGCCTTTACCAAGGAACAGATGCTGCTGAGGCCACATTGACAGAGGAAGGCTCTGTGCACCAGAACATTGTGCCGTGTGAAAACTTTGATGTTCAGTATATTTAAAATCATCTGGTGTAGGGAATTCTGTTTCCCCACCTTAGTTCGATCTGAGATTTGAGGGAAACATTGACTCTGTCACTGGAAGGGTTGAAAATTGATAAGGAGGAAGTGTTGGATAAACTGTCAATACTTAAGTTAACAAGGCACCAGGACCGGATGAGATGCATCCAAGGATATTGAAGGGAAGTAAGAATGGAAATTGCAGAGACATTGGCAATAATCTTTCAGTCTTCCCCAGACTCGTAGGAGACGGGTAGGGAGGTGCCAGAGGACTGGAGTATTGCAAACATTACACTCTTGTTCAAAAAAGCTTGTAAGGATAAGCCCAGCAATTACAGACCAGTCAGTTTAACTTCGGGTGGGGAAGCTTCCAGAGAAGGTTATTCGGGATAGAATTAGTCACATGGAAATATGTGGGTTGATTAGGCAGAATCAGCATAGATTTCTAAAGGGGAAATCATGTTTAACTAACTTGCTGGAGTGTTTTGAAGAGGTAACAGAGAGGGTTGATGAGGGTAATCCTGTTATTGTGGTGTACATGGACTATCAAAAAGCATTCAATACACTGACACACAAAAGACTTATGAGAAAAGTTCTAGCTCATAGAATAAAAGGGACAGTAGCAAAATGAATATAAAATTAGCTGAGTAATAGGAAACAGAGACTAATGGTAATGGATAATTATGGGCTGGAGGAAGATTTGTAGTGGAGTTCCCCAGGGGTCGGTATTGGGACCCAAGCTTTTCCTGATCTATATTAATGATGTAGATCTTGGTGTGCAGGGGACAATTTCTAAGTTTGTGGATGATACAGAACTTAGAAGCATTGTAAACTGCGAGAAGGACAGTGTAGGATTTCAAAAGGACATAGACAAGTTGGTGGAATGAGCAGATAGGTGGCAGATGAAGTTCAATGCAGAGAATCATGAGGTAATTCATTTTGGTAGGAAGAACCTGGAGAGATAATAAAAAATAAGGGGTACAATTCTTAAGGATGTGCAGGAGCAGTGGGACTTGGGTGTATATGTGCATAGATTATTTAAGGTGGCAGGACAGGTAGGGAGAGTAGTTAATAAAGCATACAGTATCCTGGGCTTTATTAATAGGGCCCTCAACTTCTATGCATCCGGCTCTTTCCAGGTGTCAGTGGGGATCTGTGTGGAGTCTCCCAATCAGCTGTTCATAGTTGCATCAAGCTGGTGACAGAAACTCTGTTCAGACAGGAATTGACTTTAATTCATTTCTGTAAGGACAAGGCCAGCCAGACTGAGCGAGTCAGAGGCTTTGCAGCATTTGCTGGCTTCCCCCGCATCCAGGGTGCAATTGACTGAATACATGGCCATCAAGGCGCCAGCGGGTCAGCCGGGTGCCTTCATCAACAGGAAGGGATTCCACACCATAAAAATGCAGATAGTGTGCGACCATATGATGCATATTCTGCAAGTCTGTGCAAGGTTCCCGTGCTGCTGCCATGCTGTCTACATCCTGAGGTACTCCCAGGTGCCGAGGCTCTTCAGTGCTCCAGCCCGACTGGATGGATGGCTGATGGTTGACAAGGGCTATCCCTTGAAAAGGTGGCTTATGACACCTCTCAGCCACCCTAGAACAGAGGCAGAGAAGCGTTATAACAGGAGCCATGCTTCCACAAGAGCGATGATAGAGAGAACTATAGGTCTTTTGATGCCTGGACCGTTCAGGGGGAGCACTACAGTACTCCCCCAGAGCGGGTGTCACTGATAGTGGTTGCATGCTGCGTTCTCCACAATCTGACACTGGCAAGGGGGGACCCACTGGAAGAAGAGGATCTTGAGGCAGCTGCACAGGCCACAGGTGATGAATCCAGTAGTGAGTCAGAAGAGAGCACAGTGAAGAGAACACTGAGCATGTGGGGAGGCAGGGACACCAGGGATGCCTTGATCCATCGGTCCTTCAGCTAGGCTGCCAAATAAGCGCTACCACCTTGTGCCAGAGCTGCTGCCTCCATCCTGGATGTCTGAAATGACCCTTTCCTTTGAACCCAAAGTCCACTCAGTGCCTGTGCAATAAAGTCTCGAGCCACCCATGTCCAACATTGGTACCCTGCACCACATTAAATGAAAAATGCGAAGCAAACTCAAGGCCATTACGACAAAAGAAAATTTATCTCATGTTGACAGTCAAAACAAATTAACAGAACCTTCTTTGGTCTTCAACCCCATACCATTTAAAATAAGCGAAACTGAAGATCACCCATGACCAGTCCCTCTTGTGCTCATGGTACCATTAACTTACCCTTGCAAGTGCTGCGTCTTGGTGCTCCCCCCTCGATAGCACTGGCATTGGAGACATACTGATCCATGCCAACACGGTACTCACCCATCCTGAGCACAGCAGGTCATTAAACCTCTTGTGGTACTGGACCCAGGTGTGCCGCACAACATCATGGCTGCTGACCAGCGCTGCCACCTCCTCCCAAGCTCTTTTTGTAAGATGCGGTGGCCTCCTCCTTCCATCTCTGGGGACAAGAGTGTTCTTCCTGGCAACCACTTCCTCCAGGAGGACCACGAGGCACTCATCAGAAAATCGAGGGGCTGAATGCCCACCTGACCTGCTTTCCCACCTGGCATCTGCAGCCACATTTGAATCCATAATTTTTAATCTCCTGCTGACAACACCAAAGATGTCTTCATTGCCAGCAGCCTTCCAGGGCCTGACTCTGCCATTTTTAAATCGGCCGCTGGGTCACCATTGGACCTGGCGGCCGACAGGCCCCCGTCCCCGCCTGCGCCTTCCGAACCATTAGGGAGCTGCTGTTCACACTTGACAGGCCTTAATTGGCCCACCAGTGTGAAATCGCTGTCAGGGGCCAATCGCGGGCAGCTGCCCATTCCTCGGCTGCTCCTGGGCCCACCGACCATGCCTGCCTGCCAGACTCAAAATCCTGCCCGTAGAGCACAAGAGCAGGGAGGTTATGCTGAGCTTATATAAGACAGTAGTTAGACCTCAGCTGGAGTATTGGTTACAGCTATAGACGCCACACTATAGGAATGATGTGATTGCAATGGAGAGAGTGCAGAAGAGGTTTACAAGAATGGTTCCAGGGACGAAAAACTGCCGTTATGAAGATAGATTGGAGAGGTTGGGACTGTTGTCCTTGGAGAGGAGAAGGTTAAGAGGTGTTTTGATAAAAGTGTTCAAAATCATCAGGGGACTGGATTGGGTAGATGGGGAGAAACTGTTCCTGCTTGTCAAGAGATCAAGAATGAGAGGGAACAGACTTAAAGTGATTTGCAAATGAAACAAATGTGATGTGAGGAAAAAGTTTTTCACACAGTGGAGTGGTTCGAGCCGGGAATACCTGGAAGTTTGGTGGAGGCAGGTTCAAACGGGGCATTCAAGAGGCTATTAGATGATTAAATTGAAAACAATGTGCAATGATTTGGGGAAAAAGCAGGAGAATGGCACAAAATCATAATGCTCATTTGGAGAGCCGGTGCAGACATGCTGGGCCGAATGGCCTCCTTCCGCGCCGTAACAATTCTGTGATTCTGTAATGCAATGCCCGCTACAGAGGCTCTACTATAAAATTGCAATTGAATGCCCTCCAATTGCCCCAGGATACAACTTGCAATCATCTGCAAGAGGTCAGAACAGCTTGATTGTAATCTTCGAGTAGCTGACTGGATACCTTGGCTATAGCAATGAACCCCGGAGATCATTGTCTTTTTATACCCTTACAGGAGTCAAGAGTTGAACTGACATGGCTCAGTAAATTATGTTGCCCATCTAGCTGCCATGCTACTTAGTCTTTGTGGTTAGTCAATTTTGTTGAAATCTGTGGATAAAATCCATCGGTTCCCTTATCTTCTGTGTTAACCATCTCAACTGTGAAGACATGGTTTCGCTCCAACTGATATCATGGCTATGTCTTGGCCTTCATGTCTAGATAAGGTCACCCCTAGACCCTGCAGTTAGATAACGTGTTTGAAAGATGTTGTTCTTGAGCTGGTTTGCAGCTTAGTTCATTTTGCAATAATAGTGGAAAGAACATCAGAGAGATGCAATGATGTGAAGTATTACCAGTAGGATGAATGGTGTTGAAACAGCCAAAGATGAAATAGAAGGAGTTGGAAGAGTCATAGTGGACTCAACACCCAATATGTCCCAACCAATGCAAAGTCACAATCAACAAAACTACAAAGCCAATGCAGATGAATGCAAATGAGAAGAAATTGTGATCCAACTTTACAGTGTTGTGGTCAGTTTGCACTTTGAGTACTGTGTCTGATTCTGGATGACAAGTAAAGGAGGAGACACCAAGGCCCTGGAGGCAATGGAGAGAAAAGCCATGATGCTGATGCTTTATGTCAGGGGTCTGAATTGTGAGAAAAGACTTCAGTTTTTCAATCTGGAAAAGAGATATGGCTTCAAGCCAGAAAAAGGTAAATTTATGAACAAAAAGCAAAATGCTGCGGGTACTGGAGTCACGAAGCAAAAACAAAAAGTGCCTGAGCAACCCACCAGATCAGGCAGCATTTTGAAGAAAACAAAAGTCAATTGACATTTCATGTGTGAACCCTTTGCCAGAATTAATGGATTAAGCTGGGTTGAATAGCTTTCCTTGTCCATCAAGATGAACTTGATTCATTCTTGTAAGTAAAATGAGCATTGATAATGCAACTAATTCACCTGATCATCTAGTGTTGAAATATGAGCCCTTTTACTGACTTTAGTCATTGGGTGATCACTAGTTGCTGTTCTTATGTTATTGCTTATCAAGCTGCAAATGGATTTGTGGTCAAAGATTAGTCATGATCTTATTGATTAGAGAAGCAGAATCGAAGGCCCAATGGGCCTACTCCTGCTGCTATTTCTTATGCAGTTCGGTTATTAGCTTTCTGGGAGCATGGAGCTCCAGGGAAAACCAGAGGTTACAAGTGCTGATTTCCTCATTCTTGTTTATTCCACCAGACCATGTTGGAGGCCATGTTTGCACTGTTTCTATGGGAAACTTGCAGTATTCACAAGAGATTGGGACCAGAATGCTATCCAAGATGCAGAATATGTCTCTCACCTGTTTGGTTCCTATGATGAACAATTATCTAGGTAGAGTGGCTGTAACACTGTTGTAGAGCAGGTTGGTGCAACACATTTGATGGTCCAATGGGCTGGGGTCCCTTGGCTGTAGCAACAAACCCCTGAGATCACCAGCTTTTCATATCCCTTACAGTGGTCAAGAGTTGAACTGACATGACTGAGTAAAGGATGTTGCCTGTCTGGCTCCTGTGCTATTTAGTGTTGTGGTCTGAAGGGTGAATAGTATTTCTTTGCAACAACAACAATTAATATTTTTATAGCACCTTTAATATAATAAAACGTCCCAAGTGCTTCACATGTGCATTATTAAACAAACTGACACCAAGCTACATAATATTAGGTAAGATAACCAAAAGCTTGGTAAGTTTTAAGGAGAGCCTTAAAGGAGGAAAGCAAGGTAGAGAGGTGCAGAGGTGTAGGGAGAGAATTCTAAAGCTTGTCGCATAGACAACCAATGGTGGAGCAATTATAATAGGGAATGCAAAAGATGCCAGAGTTAGAGGAGCGCAGATATCTTGGCAGGTTGGAGGAGGTACAGAGATAGGGAGGGCAAGACTATGGAGGCATTTGAAACAAATATGAGAATATTAAAATCAAACCGTTGCTTGACTGGGAGCCAGTGTAGGTCAGCGAGCACAGGTGTGACAGGGAAATGGGACTTACTACGAGTTAAGAAATGGTCAGCAGAGTTTGGGATGGCCTCAGTTTACAGAGGGTAGAATGTGGGAGACAAGCCAGGAGTGCATTGGAATAATCGAGTCTAGAGGTAACAAAGACTTGAATGAAGGTTTCATTAGCAGATGAACTGAGACAGAGGGGAGGGTGCAGTCAGGCAATGTTATAGAGGAGGGAAATAGGCAGTCGTAGTGATGGCGTGAATATGAGGTTGGAAGCTCATCTCAATAAAATGCGACACCAAGGTTGCGATCAGACTGTTGCCATGGGGAGGGATGGTATTGGTAGCTAGGGAATGGCGATTGAATCGGGGACCAAAAACAATGGCTTCAGTCTTCCCAATGTTTAATTGTAATATTTAATTGCAGCTTGCATGGGAGAAAACCCTGTAACTGTGCGACTCTACACGTGGCCTAGGATAATGTGACTTGATGCTATACTTGAGTCTATTGTAGACTTTAATAGTGAAAATCCCAGGATAATTACCTTTGGGCTAATAGAACTGAAATATATTGTAGCTTAGAAAATAAAAGCCAGATGGTGCCTCCTTAAAAGCGGCTGATAGCTTTCAAAGTGAGCTGGGACCACCTGTTTATTGCATTGTTCTCCGGTTGACAGATGAAGCAAAGTGTTACCTTGTTTACAGACAGAATGTAATCACTTCTGTGTCTGCTAAATTATGCTAATAAAGTAAATTGACGTCCTTATCCATCAGATAATGGTCAATTGCTTGACATGACTACAAAAGCCATTGCAATCAATATTTGTTTTTGCCAACTAGCTGAGACCATTTAATTTATTGACAATGTGCAAAAGGCTGTTCAGAGACAGAACCAGTGGACTCTTGATCATACATGTTAAAGCATACAGTCTCTAACAAGTACGTTGGTACATTTAAGAGGTAACTTCATGAGCCAATAGAAATGGCATGAGACCTAGGTAAAATTTAAGTAACAAAGGATGCAAAAGGGTTTGATGCATGTTTTGGTTATTAAGAACAAGACTCGTTCTTTATATTTAATTATTTCAGGAATGAGAGGTTGCAGTTACGGAGATAGGCTTTAAAAATTAGGGCTTTTCTCAGAGTTGGGATGGGGTGGGGAGTGGTAGAAGTGGGGTGCTTTAATGAATGTTGACAAATTGAGAAGTTTTTAAAGGATAAATAGGAATTGTTTTGTTGCAACTACCCGGTGATGAAGTGAAATTCAGGTTTATTGCCAGCAGGAAATAGGGGGAAGTTAGAAATTGTCTTTTTTAGCAGAGGATTATTAGAAGATAGAATACTTTACAAGTAGCTTTTGAGATTGAGATTGTTACAGAGAGAATTTGATAGGTTTATGTAGAAGGAAGACTATAAAAAAATGCAGCAAAAGGGTGTTAAATGGAATTGAAACAAATATCTGGTGAAGACCTTCTAATGGCACAATTTCATCATGCCAGGTGACTCCCATCTCTGCTGTAATTTCTATTAGTTTTTTTCTTTCCTTGTTGAGGTCTCTTGTGTCATGTTTGCCAGAAGGATGGCTGGTCTGCATTATATTCATTCATTTAGAACAACAATGATATCTGTTTCTGTCCAAATTGACCCTGGTCATTGCTGGGACCACCATAAGAATGACAAATTGTCACAATTGGCAGTAGAATCCCAACAGCGGCTCTGATCCGACAAGTGTGGTTGCCTCTTGTGCAAACATGGGACCTCACTCTAAGTATTGATGGGTGCTGCCTGAAGGGAGGGTTCTTCAGTTTGGAGAAGCTTTACTGCTAGCATTCTGTACAGTATTCCTGGATTGATAATGTATGTTGTAGGAACTATTTATTCCTAGAGTCTCTGCATTAAGCATTGTGATCTACTCTGTACCTGCTTTAGTCATTAGCTCATAGAATACTGACAGTACTCTCTGACGTTAGAGCAATGTGCTCTTAGCCAGCCCAATAGACATTTTGGTTTTGCACTATGCTGTCATCAGGAGAAAGAAAAGTATTTTCTTTGCAGTTTGTCAAACAGATCTCCAGTATTGCATGACTGAGTGACTGTAGGCTTTATACAAGCTGCTTGATCGGCACCCCATCCACTTGCTTAAACATTAATTCTCTTCACCACCTGCTCACTGTAGCAACAGTGTGTCCCATCTACAAGATGTACTGCAGCAACTCTCCAAGCCTTCATCAATGGCACCTTCCAAACCCACGACCTCTTAACACCTGGAAGGACAAGGGCAACTTGCAGATATGGGAACCTGTGAGTTGCCCTCTCAGCTACGCACCATCCTGAATTGGAACTGCGGCACCACCATTTCTTCACTGTTGCTGGGCCAAAAACCTGGAGTACCCTTCCTAACAGCACTGTGGGTGCACTTACACCAGATAGACTGCAGCGGTTCAAGAAGGTGGCTCACCATCTCCTTCTGAAGGGCAATTAGAGAGAGACAACTAATGTTGGCATTGCTAATCCCATGAACGAATAAGAAAAAAAGCATCAGTTCTTGCCAACTGGAAATCTTCTCTTTTTTCCTCTTCAAGTAAGTTATGTTTTGCAAGACATTTTCTATTGTTCAACCCGAACAAACTTGGAAAATAGTGCAATAACAATGGTTGGATACAATTGGGATCATCAGTAAATACTGGACAGATTTATTATGGCTGTCAACATTTGATGAATAGTTTAATATACTTCACAAATCCATTTATAAAAACTATGGAGGGGAGGGAAGCCAATGTCAAGACTTCAATTTTTCATAAAATATATCAGATTTGGACCACCAACAACAGTATGCCTCATGTGAAACTGCATAGGCAATCTGAGGTATGAAATGCGGTTTCTGATGATTAACCAGCGCTCTTCACATTGAAGTTAACAAAGCTACAAAGTACAATTTTGTACCGAGAATGAGCTCTTCTGACTTTTGTTGTGGTCATCTGATTTCCAGGTTTTGCCGTAGAAATAATATGAGGCTGTCACTGTTCACCATTATTAAAGAGTAAATTGGACAGCAACTTCCATCAAATGCAATGCACAAGAAATCGCTGTCCAAGTTAGCCTGCTCCTCCAGAAGCTTTGCTAAGAGACTCAGCGTTGAAACACATGGAAGGTGTTGTTCACTTACCCACTAGATGCCCTCTAAACACACCAGCAAACATTAGGGCTTGTCTAATCAAGAGTAAGTGAATTTGTAATGCCATGTTAAGTAGTTGCTTGGTAGTACAGAATGGTATTCTAAATAGCTGTTTGGTAGCACAGAACTTGAGTAATGCTGAAAGAAGAAACATGTCAAAGCTTTTTGTCTTGCACTCATTAAGACACTTTGCAAGAATACCAACGTAAGGGAAAAACAACAATTTATACAGGATGTGAAGAGAGTGCTGATTGGTTGGCAAGTGGATGCAAGTGGTACAGGTGTTGCCATGGAGAATGCACCAATGATGGTGATTGACAGTTAACTGACAAGCATTGATTGAAATTTAAATGTGGCAGCTTGACCCAGATTGTTCAGGGTGTTGCCCTGAGAAATGAGTCAGCGAATAGCTGTCACTTATTTTGTTTAGCTGATGCAATGTGCAATGTGTGTACATGATCTTTCTGCCTGCAAAGAACAGGGCCCTGTGTATTAATATACGTAGCAGCCAGTGAACTCAAATGTACCACACTGCGAGTCCGACTAACAATCTTAATCTTCTTGCGAATTGTCCTAATGAGTGCAAGACAAAAGCTTTGACAACAATTCCCTTTTTTCAGCAGTAGTCATAATAAGTCTTAGTTACTTACAAACCACCTCTCTGGCTCTGAAAATTAACTGCTACAAGTATGGATGAAAAAAAATATTTTTAGCTTTATCATTTGTATCTTTTATTTCTGTCTCTTAATCAAATCTTTCCCCCCTTCACCCTCAATGCCCCACCACCTTTATTTTGTTTTCTGTACATGATTTGCCATTGAAATAAGTATTTTAACTGACATTTGTGAATTGAATCATTTTGGTGGAAGAACAAGGAGAGGTATTATAAAATAAAGAGTAGAATTCTAAAGGGAGTGAAGGGGTGAGAGACTGAGGAAGTCGGGGGTTGGAGGTTGGTATATGTGCATAAATCATTGAAGGTGGCAGAGCAGCTGAGAATTATGCAGGATCCTGAGTTTTATAAATAGGGGCATAGAGTATAAAAGCAAATAAGTTATGATAAACCAGGGTAAAGCAATGGTTCAGCCTCAACTGGAGTATTGCGTGCTGTCCTGGGGACCACCCTTTAGGAGGGATGTGAAGGAATGAGAGGATGCAGAAAAGATTCACAAAGATTGGAGAAGTCGGGACTACTTTCATTGGAGAGGAGAAGGTTGGAAGGAGATTTGTGAGTGGTGTTCAAAGCCATGAGGGATCTGGACAGAATAGATGGGGGGGGGGGAACTGTTCCCATTGGTGGAGGGATCAAGAACCAGAGGACATTGATTTAAGGTAATTGGAAAAAGAAGCAGTGAATGGTTAGGATGCACTGTCTGATAGTGTGGCAGAGGCAGCTTCAATCGTGGCTTTCAAAAGAAAATCGGATAATTATCCAAAGAGAAAAACCCTGAAGGGCAGTGGGGAAGGGGGAGTAGGAGTAGATGAGTTGCTCTTGCAGAGAGCTAGCATAGAGATGAAGGGCCAGGTCTCCTGTGTTGTCGCCGTTCTGTGTTTCTGGTTTAAACTCTGCAAGCTGATTTTTTGGGTCCTGCTGGGAGTGGGAACAGAGGCGGGGAGGGGCAGAAAATACCGGTGTGGGCTGGCATGCCAATTATTTTTCCCAATGCACTCCAAGATCCAATTAGGTGATTTAAGCCTGCTGATAACTGTTGTGGTATCTGGTTTAGTTGTGATTTCATTTAAGGAGAGTTAATCAAAGTCTAAAATGTCCTTCATTCATTTGCAAATACCCATCTGTCAACAGTCCAATTATGAATGCACAGTCCTGTAACAATTTGAAAGCTAGTTTGGGTGTGTTGCTGCTGATGCATATTATCTATCTTTTCTGATGGATGTGTCATTGCAATCACATTCTTCGTCCTCTTCATGCTGTGTGCCAACTTAGACTGCAAAAAGATGGCATTCCAGAGGATAGAAAGTTAACTGTGGTCACCTAACTGTAAGTCAATCTCAATTCCTGTCAGCTAATTTTTAATAATGATGGCAAAAACACTAATTGTGTTCACCGCTTTTCAACAATTTCCATCAATAGGTGTTAGGAATGAAAGTCATGATTCAGTTGGTAGCACTCTTGCCTCTGAGTCACGTCGTTGAGTTTAATTGCTACTCCAAAGGCTTGGAGCACAAAAATCTAGGCTGACACCCCATACTGAGGAGGTGATGCACTGTCAGAGGTGCTGCCTTTTAGATGAGACATTATAAATTGAGGACCCATCTGCCGTTAGGAAAATGTTAAAGATCGGGGAGAAGTTCATGTTGACGAATGGGAGAGTTCTCATGATATGGCCAAAAATTATCTCTCAACCTCACTAAAATATGTTATTCAGTCATTAATCTCATCACTGTGTAAATTGGCTGGAACATTTTCCTATATTACAAGGTGACTGCAGTTCAAAAAACACTTCACTGGCTGTGAATCACTGAGATTATGAAAGACACCAGGCAAAATCATCCTAGAAATCAGCAAAGTTCAATATGACAGGGAAAGCAGCGTTTGACCCGCCAGTGGTATTGGCGGATTTTTCTGCTGTATTGTGTCGCACTTTGTTTAAAAAAATGCAGAGGCACAGGTTTCACAGCGGATCACTGGCTGGGCAGCCTCTGATTCGCCTGCCCCGCCATCACCTCAGGCCTTCAGTAATCCAGATAATTTATTTAAAGGGCGCCCCTGCACAGAGCTAGCACTCTGTATAGGATTGAAAGCTGCTGCAAAGTCATGGCTGCCAAAGGGAGGAAACATGCTGCCCCAAATTTAGCAATGCCTCCCTCGAGTGCCTAATGGGTGCAGTGGAGGCCAGATGCAAAGTCCTCTACCCCTGCTCTGGGCGGAGACCAGCAAACAAGGTCACCTATCCAGCATGGGAGATGGTGACAGTAGTGGTCAGTACCAGTGTCCTGCAAAAGAGGGCAGCTACCCAGTGCCAAAACAGGATTGGCAAGGGTAAGTCACTCTGCTCATCAGTCTCTACTCACATTCATAAACCATCACACATCCACAGGGATTTCACTCACTGTCAGTTCAAGGGACATCACCATTCACTCTCTCTCTTACATACCTTTGTCTGCCCTGTGGATTGTGTCCTCATCCTGTCCGTGGCACCACTCACCACCCACACATTCCAGGCATCCTTCTCATCTGGCCTGGCAGGCATCCTGCTTACACTCTCTCCATCTGCCTTCATGCAGGACAAGCTGGCACACAACAAAAGGGAGAGGTCGCAAACTGGTGGAGGAATGCCTGACATCAAGTTCCTCACAGACATCGAAAATAGATCCAGCTGGCCGATGATGATCTGGGCCATTCCTGTGTTGATGGTGAGGTCAGCGGTGCTCAACCAAGTGAGGATCCAGCAGTGCAACATCCATCAGACAACCATGCTGTGAATTCCCCTGTTCTGCAGTCCCCTGCCATGCACTAATTATCTCTCCTTGCTTTCACAGGCACATTTGGGAAGCAGCTGAGGGGATCCACGACCCCAGGTCCTTGACTCCAGCCTGAAGACATCTCGGAAGAGAAATCTGATGACACCCTAATTGAAGACCCGTCACAGCGTTCACCCACCTTCCACCAGCTCAGAGCCACACACCATGGTGGGACCTAATTGTAGAGTAGCCTTGGGGTCACAATTTGGTGAGCACATCACACTGTCTGATCCAGTGCAGGCAGCGGCAGGTCTTCCCAGGTTTCCGGCACTTGGAGGACTGCTGGAGACCAGAAATCTGCAGAGTCTGAGTTAGATGAGGATCCTCTGGGCTCGGTCATACCTCGGTTGCTAGAGCTACAAAGACAAACTTGGGAACATCAGGAAGGGATGTCCGCCGCACTCCTCGGATTGTAAGGCACTATGGAGGAGTCCGTCTGTCTTCAGTCTGAGGTGATAGCGCCAGCATGCCAATGTACCGAGATCAACATTGGTAGGATGGTGGCTACCATGGAGACCTTGGTCCAGGACATTGGTCGTCCACTGCTGCAGGAGCTGCATTCCATAGCTGAGGCGCTTGTAGGCATCCATCAGTGTCAGCGTAAGATGAGGGTGGGACATCTCGAGCTCATTCCATTTGCTTCTCCCTCTCAAGGAGTCAGCCATGGGCTCTCGGGCACCCGAGGGAGGAGGATCAGCAGGTGCACACCCTGATGCCATCCACCCAGGTGACATCTGGAGTGTCTGGCCCACCCAAATACCCTCTTCCTGTGACCCCAACAGCTCCAGCTCCACAGGCCGGAGAAGGTGCCACTGACGCACAGCAGAGCCCCAAAAGCAGGCTGGGGCCCTCCAGGTCTCGGCCCTCCAGAGGATGCCCGTCAAGGTCATCACAGACAACAGGGCATAGCAGTCAGCAGGCCGCCTCCACCTCTGCTGTGAATGTTGGGGGAGCACCAAGACGTAGCGGCAGGGTTAGAAGGGTCAAGAAGATTTAGTTGCACAGCCTGGGAACGGGTGTTAATCACTTGTACTTAATGTTGACCATTGTAAATGTACTCCCAAGTATGTCTCCTTGTCTATGGCTCCTTGTTATGTTGAGCAGTGTTTGTGTCAGTCAGATGTGAAACCTTGTTTCCTGCACAAAATGAAGGCTCCTGTCACAATCCAGAGCCTCTCCCCTGTGCAGAGTGTAACTTTTTGAGCACAATGGTTGCCCAGCTTCAAAGTCACTGTCCAGATTATTGATGTGTGCATCTCCATGTGGCTTGTGTTTGCTGCAAGAATTTCACACCCAGTTGTCACAGGGTCCTGTGTTGTTCTCTGTGTGCTCTCAGCACCTTAGAGGCGGAGCTGTCCCCCCATCTCATCACCATCCCTGACAGGTGAAGCTGTGGTGCTGTAGAGAACAGATGATGAAGCCTGCCAGAGGATCAAGTTGTCTTAAAGTCCATGGGGCCGCTGTTTCTCAACAGCATCTCAACAATATGAGCCTTTTCACAGAGTGTATGTGCCCTCAGCCAGACAGATATCAGATGTTCTCAGATGCAATGTGAAGATCTCAGGAGTGTCCTTACTGCATCTCATCATCGTCCTTCTGGAATCTTGTGGCAATGAGGGCCTCACGACTATACCTGCCTCATCTGGCCAGTGCAGTGGCCTCATTACCTGCACCCTGACCTTCCAGCACCTCATCACCCTCATCCCCTTCGACTTCCTCCTCATCAGAGCAGAAGTGCAGCTCTTGCATTTCCTCATCATCCAGGCCCCTCCCCCCTTTGCATCACCAGGTTGTTTAGCATGCAGCAAACCGCTATGATGTGTGACACTCTCTGGGAAGTGTACTGCACTGCTCCACCAGATCTATCCAGGCACCAGTAACACTTTTTTAGGATGCCAATGGTGTGCTCAACCAAACTCTGGGTTGCAGCATGAGCCTCGTCGTAACTTCTCTCACCAGGAATCTGAGGTTGCTGCATGGGTGTCAGTAACCATGTCCTTTGTGGGTAGCCCTTGTCCCGAGGAGCCAACTCTGCATCCTGTGTGTCCCCTGGAAGATGTCAGGGATCTGAAACCTGCTGAGAATGTACGAGTTGTGGATGCTTTTGGGATATCTTGCACACACCTGCGTGACCTGTTTGTTGTGGTCGCTGAACATTGAGAGAGTGGAAGCCTTTGTGGTTCACATACTGGACAGCTTGATGCCAGGGAGATTTAAGAGCCACATGGGTGCAGTCGATGGCACCCTGCACCTGTGGGAATCCAGAAATCTGAGCATATTGCAGTGCTTTTGCTTCTAGGTTTGCCTGAACCTTGTTGAAATTGACAAAGGTGTGTGCCTTGGCAAAGAGGGTGTCCGTGACCTCCTGGATACATTCATGGGCGGAGGCTGGAGAGATCCCGCAAAGGCCCCCAATGGAACCCTGGAAGGACCTGTAGAAATTGAGCATGGCGATAACTTTAACTGCCAGTGGCAGTGGATTCCCCCTCAGCCCCCGTGGTGCCAAATCCTGCAGAAGGTGGCATAAGTACATGACCAATTCCCTTGACATGCGCAGGCGTCAGTGACACAGGTTCTCGCTCATCTGCAGGGAGCACATGCACTGTCTGTAGACCCTGGGTCTAGCGATGCGCCCACGAGTGATGGCTCTGTGGGGTTCATCCTCTCTGTGTGGAGGAGGCTGCGCTGCTCCTTGGTCTTCAGGGTTCTGCTCCTCCCTTTGGCGAGCCAGGTGCTTCCATTGCATTCTTCTCCTTCTCTCCTGCCTATTAGCAATCAGGCAGAGAATGAGATCACGGGCTCCATCTTCCTGATGATCTCCTCATTGCAGTATCAAAGAGAGAGACGCGAGGGTGAGCAGTTGTTTCCTAAGGACCACTCTTGATCAAGCCATGGCCCGTGACTGCCTCTCAAGACTCTGTAACACATGCTGGAGGGTCCAGGCCACCACATAGATGTCCAGTGTTTAGTGCACGTGATGGTTCACCATGCCCACACCCAGCACCACCTCACACCACATGACTGAGTGGTGGCAGCTTCGGCCACTTGACTGCATCCTGAACTCTCATCTCAGGTGCAGGCATTTTCCTAAACTGTACTCTAAGGCTTCGCAGTTTGTTTGTATCATGAGGGCGACTTTTCAATATCAACTGAAACATAATACAAGGGACTAGGAGCGCATCCCTCCATCAGTGTTTGATAACCACCTTTCCTAACAAGATCCTCAGGCTTGCCCAGTCGCGCAATTGTTCTGCAGCACCTTAGCACTCATTCAAGTTTGAAGTGTACGCGCAAGCGTTTAACAGTAGAGGAGCAACCATTGGCACTGTGAGGAATTGGTGCAGTTTGAGTGGGCACAATTGCTTGACTAGGCTAACTCCAAGCATGTCAATTGAGCTCAAGCTAAATGCCCTCGGCTGCGGTGGAGTGCTGGCGTGTTTTCCCATTAGCGCAGCTGTTTTCTTCCCCCCTGAGGTTGCCAGGGTCATGTCTTAGAAAGGCAGTTTTAAATCACGATGATGTGGGGGGATGATTCTGGCATATGGCCACAATAATTATCTGCAAATTTACGACAATCGAGTTCCCGGTGTTCGATGGCAGGAAACGTAGCCTTCCATTGATGGTGGCGGAGTGGGGGGGGGGGGAAACGACAATTGCGTCCTGGATTTATGTTGTCGAGAAACGCGACTAGGGCCTTCTCGGGAGACTCTCCGATCCCATCACCAAACGCTCCCACTGCAAATGGGGGTGGGGCAGACAATCCTGGCTTCTGTATCAATGCAATTCTTTCTTTTCTTTGGAAAACAAGACAGAAGCCTGGGAGAAATCCATGCTGAATGAGGTTGGGTAGTTGCAGTCCCAGACCAACCCATTTACAGCAAAAAAAAATTGGCCACAATTTAACACTGAATTCTTATCATTTTCCCTCTGATGCCTTCTCTGTCTACAATTTTGTACTATGCCCAATATAAACAGGGAATAACTACAAGATGCTTATGAGTGACAACTAAGCAGAATGATAATATTCCCTGATGAATTTCTGTGAAGACATATAATTAGTATTCTGAGAAAAGACGAAAAAAAATCCACCAAATGTAAAATTTTGATTCTAATTATAGGACACATTTTCCACGATGAAAGATATTAAAAGTATCAAAATGCTGGCACTTAAGAGATAAACTACATAATAGGCAGAAAGTTAGCCATGAGCCATTTTTCTGCCCCTAGTTTAATTCTCTATTCCCCCCACACCACAGAAATTCTTATCTATACCTCACCTAAAATTCTGGGTTGGACTTTTGCACACTGGGACCACTCTGGAGACCTTAATAACTGAAAGGTGGGACCCAGATGCGGAATTCCCGCCCCATTTCTGGCCAATACCAGGTAGGGAAAGGGCCCGGACTTAAATCACACTGGCAGGAAAGCCAAACTCAGCAAAGGCTATTTGAAAATAGCGCTATGTTTAAACAGAGCCCCATTTTCACTATTCTAGGGGGAGAGGAGACGCAAATGCTCTTGAAGGGCGGAAAATGTTTGTTTAAATGTCAGGATCTGAGTTCTTTTAAATCCCCAGCCATTTAAAGATGAAACGAAAACTAGGCTGCGGCTGTCATTTAGAGTTTGAAAAACACTCAGCTTTGATTGATGGACCATCTGGTATAGCTTAGAATAAACTGTTGCCATCTGCTCCTGCAGTTTCAGTCGAGCTTATTAATGAATTTTCCACAGGCTGTTACTACACCTGAGCCCATTATGAATACTTGGCTGAGTTTCAAAAGGTCCAAAATGCTTATCTCAGCAGGGGGCACAGCTCACATTTTGATTGACTGTTTTAAGAGACCATTAAATAATTAGCTGTCTTTGATGTGGTTACTAAAAAGAAGCTTTTTTTAAATAAGAGATTGAGCACTTCAAGGGATTTAAAACCATGAATGAGTGTTTTTTTCCTGTATCAAGTGTTTATGAATTAAAACTTGATTAGATTGTTAAAATTTTAATTTTTTCCACATGGCTCCTGTGGTCTGTCCTTACTCGATACTGGATGAATAACTATGGACGTGGAATGAGGTGGCGGGGGGGGGTGCTATGAGAAAGCATAGTGGGGGAATGGGATTACAAGGTGGCATGGGGGTTATGCAGGGCATGGAGGCTGGCACAGGAAGCTGAAGGAGTGTGAGGGATGAGGGCTAACTTGTCTAACATCTTTTAAAACTGGCACAAAATCCCAGAGAACCGAGGTGGGCCTGTAACCAGCCCGCTTTGGCACTCGCTCACCTCAGTGGCTGCCTATGATCTGCTTCTGGGATTGGCAGATCCGACTCTTTCCCAGCCCCATCTGACTGAAGTGAAAATGGTGTGAACAGGGTTTCTTTATATCAAGGCAGGCCTGTCAATTCAGAAGATTTCCCGACCCAAGCTACCCGCCTTGGTAGTGAAAATCTGACCCTATGATATCTTTTAATGTGATTGTAGTTAACCTCCGTGCCTCAACTCATCCAAAATATTGCAGCCAGCATCTTCACTCATACCCTCATTACTTTATGTTCTCCAAACACCATGTGGCCCAGAGAGTTAACTTCAAAATTCTTCTAATTGCTTTCAGACCCTTTCACTAACTCAGTCCACACCATCTTAGTGATCTGTTCCTACGTTAAGTCCCTGCATGCATTGTCTGAACAGAAAAAGAAGAACGATTGCTTTTATATAGTGCTTTTCATGGCCAGCTGATGTCTCAAAGTGCTTTACAGCCAATGAAGTACTTGTTGGAGTGTAATCACTATCGTAATGTAGGAAATGCACAGGAAATTTAGGCTCAGCAAACACCCACAAACAGCAATTTGACAATGGCCAGATAATCTGGTCTCTGTGATAGTGATTGAGGGATAATTATTGCCCAAGACACCAGGATAACTCCCCTGTTCTTCAGAATAGTGACACAAGATCTCTTACATCCACCCATGCAGGAAGGCAGATCCTCGATTGAGAGTCTCATCCAAAATATGGTACCTCTGACAGCACAGCACCCTCTTAGAGGTGCACCAGAGTGTCAGCCTTGATTTTTGTGTTCAAACGCTGGAGTGGGGCATGAACCTGGAACCTTATGATTCAGAGGCGAATGCACTGCCAACTGAGCCAAAGCTGACACTGTTCCTGTAACACTTGGTTTCTCCTTTTCTCTTGCTCTGCCCACTTTATTGTCAGTTTTGAGTTTAGCACTCAGCGCCCCACTATATTGTTTAAAAACCTCTTCAAAACCTTTCTGTTCTACCTTGTTACTGGGACCTAATCTTCCTCATTGCCCCTTTGGCCATCTTGCTGGATGTCCTTTGTTTGTTCCTCATGTGAAACATGCTAAGACTTCTTCCTGCACATGAAAAGCAGTGTGCAAATTGCAGGGTATATCATGGTCAGGGTTTCTGACATGCTTCACCATTCTCTGCTCTGATTGTGATATTCAATGTGGTACTATATTATTAGAGGAAATCAAGATGCTTCTACTAATGTAAATGGTACAATAGTATAAAATGTCGTCGGCCCAACCATTTTCAGCTGCTTCATCAATGACCTTTCTTCCATCATAAAGTCAGAAGTGGGAATGTTCACAGATGACTGCACAATGCTCAACACCATTTGTGACTCCTCAGATACTGAATCAGTTCATGTCCAAATGCAGCAAGACCTGGACAATATCTAGGTTTGGGCTGACAAGTGGCAAGTAACATTCACGCCACACAAGTGCTAGGCAATGACCATTTCCAACAAGAGAGAACCTAACCATTGCCCCTTGATATTCAGTGGCATTGCCATCGCTGAATCCCCACTATCAACATCCTGGGCATTACCATTGACCAGAAACTGAACTGGACTAGCCATATAAATACTGTGGTTACAAGAGCAGATCAGAGGCTAGGAATCCTGCAGCGAGTAAGTCATCTCCTGACTCCCCAAAGCCTGTCCAACATCTACAAGGCACAAGTCAGGAGTGTGATGGAATACTCTCCATTTGGCTGAATGACTGCAGTTCCCACAACACACAAGAAGCTTGACACTGTCCAGAACAAAGCAGCCCACTTGATTGGCACCCCATCCACAAACATTCACTCCCTCTACCACCGACGCACGGTGGCAGCAATGTGTACCATCTACAAGATGCACTGCAGGAACTCACCAAGGCTTCTTAGACAGCACCTTCCAAACCCACGGCCACTACCATCTAGAAGGACAAGGGCAGCAGTCACATGGGAACACCACTACCTGGAAGCTCCCCTCCAAGTCACTCACCATCCTGACTTGGAAATATATTGCCTTTCCTTCACTTTGACTAGGTCAAAATCCTGGAACTCCCTCCTTGACAGCACTTGAGTGTACTTACACCATGTGGACTGCAGCAGCTCAAGAAGGCAGCTCCCCACTGCCTTCTCAAGGGCAACTAGGGATGGGCAAAAAATGCTGACCGAGCCAGTGACACTCTCATCCCATGTATGAATAAGAAAAAACTGCAAATTTCTGAAACAGTTTAGGTGTCCCATTGTTTTGCATTATGCGAACACAGCTTTTATGGGGTATGAATTAGTGAGCCTGGTGGTATAGTAATGTACCTATTAGTAGAAATCCACATTAGTAATAATATCTATCAGCAGCCATATCCACTAGTAATAACACATATAGGATAATATTGTTTTGTCAAAATGGCAGTAGATGGAGATGCTCAGGGTCTGCCTCATTGAAAGCTGCGTAGGACCTGCGGCTCATACACAAAACTCTGCTTTTTGATCTTAAAATTGATCTGGTAGCTCAGGATTTACCTCAAAAATGTGTTTACTCGATACAATATCAGGCCCTTTAAATTTTCAAAATCAATCAGGTTAGTACTTGTGTTGCACAAGAGCAATTTTAATACAGAATATTCATATTAGGAGATCATTTTAACTCTCTGGGTTTTCAAATGGGAGCACATTTTTGGTTTCATTGATAGTATTAGCAGAGCAAATGGTGGCTCTGGGGGGCCTACTTGGTCATTTCCGGAAGTGCCAGTTCATTTAGTTTTTGCAGCACTTACAGCTTGGCACACCAGCTGCCACTCAGCAAGAAAAAGCACTGATCAGATTGTATCAAAATGACAGGCAGGAATCTGCTGCTGCTTAATTCATTCAAAGCAGCAGGAATTATCACTGTGCCTCTAATTGACAAGGTCATCGAAATACTTTAATGATGGTTGTTCGATGTTTACCAAATATACATCGAGTGACTGCACACTTGATTTATTGTATTTGTAGCTTTTACACATACATGCACACAACACACATTCACTCATACATGTGTACGCGCATGCACTACACACATGTGCATGCGCGCGCACTCATACACATACACAGACACATGCACATATGCGAACACATATGCACATATGCGAACACATATGCACATATGTGTGCACACGTGCACATACACACATACCTGTGTGTGCGCACACACACCCGCCCTCCATGTTAACTGTGTTCTGCACTTTTCTTTTATCCTGATGATCTTGCAGCTATTATTAGCCCAATACATGTTAGATGGCAGTTTTCTAAAACTGCTGCATAGTACATCCAGGACATTGGTTCTTAAACTCATTTCCGATGGATCAGTAATGGCATCTAGCCATCTAAATTATAATACTCATAATAAGTATTGCATGGAAAGAGTGTTTTAATAATGTTCTTAAACAAACATTTGAAAATTGAAAGCTTGTCTCAGTAATGGTGACTGTGATAACTATCATCAATTGCTGTAAAAACTCATCTGGTTCACTAATGGAAGGGAATCTACCATCCTTACCAGTCCAGGGCAATTAGGGATGGGCAGCCCTTGCCAGCGATGCCCACATCCCATGAAATAATTTAAAAACAGACAGACCCAGCTGGATGGTGCAATCACATGCACTGCCCTCCAGTTGAAGAGGCAACAGAGAAGTGGAATGGAAAAAAAAATCTTCTTGACAGATTCTAGAATAACAGGGAAATTGTGCTGTATTCCATAATACAATCAAGTAAACTCAATCTCCAGGACACTGCTTCAAGCAAAATAAAGAGAAAAACAGAGGAATTTACAAGGAGTTATTTTTTTTCATTTTCTTTGAACATTTGTTTATTAGAAATAAAAAGCATTGGAGATGAGAGTAAAGACTCTAGGTGGGGTGTTTGGAGGTGGGAGATCATGTAATTAAACCCTCCAGGATTATGTCCAATCAGAGTTGGCAATCCAACCAATGACATGTCACTTTCTGAGTCTTGGAGTGGAAGTGTGAGCAATAGAGGAGGATATCAGGAAGTGGGACTCACTGACAGCACATCACACTTTTATAATCATATAACAGAATGAGATCAGTGCAGATCCAGACTCCTGGAAAATTATCAGACATCAAAGAAGACATCAAAGAACCAGCTGAAAGACCAGATGATGTTTATTGTCATGTCAGACCATTGACTACATAAGTTAAGGATTTCATCACACTTTAAGATAATATATGCTATCAAAATTGGCTCTATATTAGTGTGCACAGCCAGCTGCTTAGTGTGAGAAAACTTTCCGTTCAGACATGGTCATAGTCAAACAACTCCCACCATTGTGCACCACTGCCGAGCAGAAAATTGAGGCCCAACTCTTCACAATTCCCTGATCTTAAGGACTGGAAAATAAACTTTTTTTTTATCAGTCCAAAATCACCAAGGAGCCTTTTGCAGTACTCCAGCCCCAGGAACTATTAAAGAGAAAACTTTTTCCACTGCCTGAGAGGGTGATACAGGCAGAAATCCTCATGACATTTAAAAAGTACTTGGATGTGCTGTTTTGAAGCACTGTAAACTACAAGGCTGAGGACAGAGAGTTGGAAAGTGGGATTAGTCTGGATGCTTCTTGCCAGCCAGCATGGACACAATGAGCTGAATTGCCTTCCCTGCTGTAAATTTTTATGATTAAGACCACACTTGACTCCCGATGTGCAAAATCTTTGGAAATTGTCCAGCAGGCATCTTTATTAAAAAAAAAGGTCTTGCATATTGAACACAGTTTGTCAATCACACATTGGAATTAGTCAAGTTTCTGTGTTACACTTGCAATAATTAGCTGAAATTATGTATTTGGAGTAACAATTCACAGCTGAATTCCTAGGGAATGTACACAACAAACTCAAGGTGAGTAGATCACAGAGTTAGAAATGAGGAACTATTTAGGACATAGAGAAATAATGAATCAAACATGAACAGTCAGGAACATCTCATAGTAAAAACAAGTAAGGGGAAATCAATCAAATCATCCCAGTTTCCTTTATAAATCCTTGAGTCACCATCTTAGTTTCTGCATGAAATTAAAATACTACTTCAATTCGTAACATAATGACAGAAATGATAAACATACAAGAAAATACATATACTTACTAATATAAAATATTCTCTGCATTCAGATGAGGTTTTGTCACAGGTTTGCACTTTTCTCCGGAGCCTGAGCCTTCAGTACATGGGTTTGCCAGTCTTATCCCTGTTAGCTGAAGAGGTACAATAAAGTGGCAGGATTCAGCTCTCAGTGCGTTCACAACTCCAAATTTTTTTTGAATATGATTGTTTGAGTAATCACAACGTGGTAACCTTCTTGTTTTTAAAACCCACCTCCTCATTCTTCACTCAATTTTATGGATGGAAGTCACTCAGGGCAAAACCACCTCAAGGAAACCATTTTGGGAACAGTGAAAGTAACCAGATTATTTTTTGTAATTAGATGTGAAAACACAGTCAAGAATAAATGATTTAATTCTATTTCAGGTACCTTCATGAGAAAAAAAATGTAGATAACTTTATTGTTTATTTAGCAAGTACGGTAGATAGGGCATGTATAACAAATCAACCATCGCCATTTAAAATTGTTTAATTTTTATATTTTAAAATGTTTTCTAAATTGTCACAATAATTGTATCTATTTTCTTTATAGTCATCCAAAAGATCAAAACAATTAACAAAAATGTCCCTAATATCAAGAGTCTATATTCTGTATTGTTATTCAAGTGTGGAGGGAAGTTCTAAATAAAAATAAGAATTGTAAATCTTTATTTAAGTTGTATCTTTAAATAACATAAAGTACGATTGCAAAGACATTTGGCCAAGAAGGGAGATGGAAACAAGATTAATCTTATAATTTATTTTTGTTATGTCATTTCATCCCAACCCACACTCTAAATCACGTTGCATTCAGACATGAATTTATTCATGTGAATGGTATAAACTTATTTATGATCCATCTGCAGTGGGTAAGGAGAATGTTGGGATCTGGACAATAAACAAAAGTAATTTACTATGTCTGAGGAGTTCCCTTTCAAACATCTTGCCAATTCCATTCAAAAGAGGTATGAACTCCCAATTCTGTACCTTCCAGCCTCTTCTCAACAGTAAAAATTTCTGAAACACTGTGAGCAATGCCATTGGATATTTAGCAATTAATGCCTTGTGCTTAGACTTGCTGTTTTCTGTTTTTCCATTTCTCCATGCCATCTGTACCTTTTTCGTACTGTTTTTACTTATCTTAACTACTTTGACATTTTCACCTTTTCCTGAACTGTGAAAAGCACATTTTTAAAAAATTAATGCTTACTTCTCCAAGAAATTCCTTCTCCAACTGGAGAAGTATAGCACTATCACCCTGTCATCATCAGGCTAATGCCACCTACTCCTGTAAAGTAAGCTGTTTCCCCACATTTGCACCCAATTCAGTCTCCGTACTGGCAATTATACAGAGACCAGGGTCCAACTGAACTCTTAATGTGGGGGTGGGCTGGGCAGTGGCATGTAGAACTCATCCCTGTTGCTTGTCATCTTGGTAACTGCATTGCTAAATGCATTGCACCATTACAATTTCCAATGTGTGATTCAGAGGGGAGTAGTGTGGAACTTTGTGTTTGATTACTGAAGTACAATGAAACTGAGCAATGAGCTCATTTATTTATTTGAAAGCCTCAACAGTAACCTTCTAACTAAATGCAAGATATTGTTTGGTCACTTGGCTTCTACATGCAGCCAGAGAATAACTTGATTGTGCATAGAACTGAATGTAAAATGCTAGTTTTATCCCCCGAGCCTGGAGAATTGACTGGACATTAGTGTGGTTTAATATCTCTTGAATTGCAATGGTGCTTTAATTTCTCCACAAATCATACTTCTGGAAACATTCCCTTTGGCCCTGGTTAAAACAGCATAAGAACTCAAACCAGTATGAAATTAACTCCCTGATTGCTTTGCCCTGTAAAATGGCAACAAAAATCAATTTCGCTGCCTTTCAGGATTCCTGCATTCTGGTCAGTTTGCAACCAAAGTATTCCTACCTGATCTTTCCTGTGTTTTGTTGAAAGACTCAGTGCAGCCAAATGAAATAGAAAGATGTTTCAATTGCGCTCGTGACTTGCTGGATAAAGAAATGCCATCTGGTTTCAGTAGGGTGCATGTGCTCATCTGGCTCTCTTCCCCTCTCCCTTATTAGGGAGGGAGGCAAACTCTGGTGGGGTTAGAAGTGTGCAAAGAGCAATTATCGTAGAAATTAAAGAGACGGGAAAACTGGCTTTAAGTCCGGTTGGAACCAATGGTGAAAAAAAAGCGTTCTCTGTTTATTGAGTGTAAAGGCTGTCTGTCAAATTGGTTTAAAACAATTTCATTTGTGACCTCCGATCACCCTGCTCTAACTTGGCCATAAACAAATGGCACATACTTGAGAGCTTAAAGGTAAACAGGAGGAGCCGTACATGATAACAAGAACGATGAAGACCACAATGTTTTTTTCATGCTGATCTGCTTATTTCTTGGCTTCTGTTTCTAACCGCACCTTTCTGGACCCGGATCAATTTTGATGATGAGATGGATAGAATTTGTCACTTTCTCACTGTGAATGACTTGATCCTGTACCAAGTTTAAGGGTTTACTGTACTATAACATCTCCGCAGTGATCACTTTAAATTCTGGCAGATACGGGCTTTAATATGTACAGATAAGTGGGGAGGGAGTGGGGGAGTGTACTGCTGGGGGTGCACAGGATGGGAACACTGAGGTTCTGCTGAATTTAACAGCATATGATCTCTTTATCACTTTGTTTCCTGTTTGGCTGCCAGCTAGATTAACAGCCCCTAGCAACTGGAGGAGATGGAGGTTTGAGAGGGGAGGCCTGACTGGCAATCAGGAGGGTGGGGAGAAGTCAGAAGGTTTTCAGGAATGTGTTTCTCCAGCAATTGCTAAGAAGGAAGGACTAGGAGAAAGTGTGGGGCAGAAATGGGGGCATGGAGAGGGTGATGGGGGCAGGCGGAGGGGGAGGTGGGTGGGTTGGGGAGACGGGAGAGATTGTGGAGTTGAGAGGCGTGGGGGGTGAGCAGGAGCAGACCATTTGCTTAAGGGGGCAGAGGGAAGCTCTCCTGGTTCACAAGCAGAGCTGTACAAAATGCTTTTCTGTTTGATCTAGCAGCTTGCTTCTCTATCTTGCTCCAGGGTTTCCAACACCCTGGGAAATTAAATTTAACCATGTTACCAATTACCCGGCAGGAACCTAATTTAAATATTATAATGAGGTGCTCCATTTCTTGAGAGCGGGACACTGACACACTACACAACGTACAGCCATAAAGATGGAGCAGGTGCAGAAGCAATGGGTCGGGGTTGTGTTACCAATTTTATTGTTAAGCACTCCCCCAGCCCCTCTCACAGTCACTATGAGCTGAGTTAAAATTTGCCCCAGAAATATATCACAGGGATGAGGGGAACCTTTCATGTCACCCTGTGCATCTTGTGCATAATCAGATTATTGCTGAATGAAGGACACATTTTGATACTTTCACTTGTGAAGCTCTACAACAACAACTTGCATTTATGTAGTGCCTTTAACATGGGTAAAACATCCTGAGAAGTTTTACAGGAACATTATGAAAGAAAGCTTAAAAGTTTACAGAGATAGGGGTAGGTGCAATGAATCTGACAATGAATTTAATTGCACCATAATTTTGATATTTAATGATCAGTTTTCTCCTTTTTTCTTCTCCCTTTTCCTGATGGTGCTGATGCATGGTGGGATATGATGGCACCTGCGTTGGCAACCTGTCGCCTTTACTCCCTTTGTTCCTTGTTTAACAGCTTAGACAGTGAGAGCCAGCAGGCTATCTGATTATATGACCCAGCCCAATCCTGCCCTCACTCCTTATTTACCCTCCTTGCTGGGATCACTGAATAATCTGTTGGAGGGCAGTGGAAACCTGGATCTAAACACTAGGATAAGAATGAGAGCAATTGGAGAACCAATTCTGATTTGGGATATGTTACAGGCAACAGAGCTTTAGGTGAACTGAAGTTTACGGAGGATGGGAAAATGGCCAGAAGAGCATTGGAATAGTTAAGTCTGCAGCTAAGAAAGGCATTGCTGAGGGTTCAAAGTTGTACATCCATGGCCAACGTCAGAAACTTGCCATTTACATGTTCTCAGCACTGGCCAATGTTCCCTCTGAGTTGTGCAGTGTTCAGTACAGGGTCTAGAGAGACAATTTTGTGAATAAACAACTTGTGGTTTTGTGAAGAAGAATTCAGAAATGCACATGAGTACAAATAACATTCTAATTTATTCAGTGAGTGATGGATTTGTGAGTATGATTGCAAAACAGTAATCAGTGAGTGGTCTCAAGTCGAGATAGATTTTACAATTTGACCATCAAATTTAGAGATGAGATCATTGTTTTATAATCACTTCATTACTGTTTTTATTAATATTCTGTAAATATTGTGTGATGTGTGTCAAGCCCTGACTGAGATCCATGCTGACAGTTGGTCAGTGTGTTTCATTTCATTAATGACGATGGTCATACTGAAGAATTAGTGATTTTAATGTCATTGCTACAAATTTATTCAACTACTATTTGCAGTTGATTCACATTGTATTGCAGCAAATATTTTAAGTACAATTTTGTTATACCCAGCTGCACAAACTTTTGTATTTAACAGAACATTTAAGCCAAACTCCAATTGATCATGCTGGCACTAGCAATTAGGACTGCATTAAAGATATGGTTTGGAGCAATTAATAGTTTAAAGTTCCAAAGGTGAAATTTTTATCCCCAGGCCACCTATTTTCTCTCAATCTTCACTTGTCTCCCAATTTGTTCCCTAATGTGAGAAAACAGGAAGATGAACTGCACCAGGCCTCTCAATGCTGCTCTCAGACCATGGGCTGAATCTTCCCTATGTTGAGCGGGCTGGGCGGGGGCGGGTGCAGAGCCGATCGCTGCCCGTGATCAGCTGCGCACCACCATTGTACGTGGGCGGGCCAATTAAGGTAACATGTGGCCGGTGGCTCTCCCGTGCTGCCTGTGCGGGCAGGGGGAGGAGGGAGAGTTGGGGCCTGCGTTCTTTCATGCATGCATGCGAAAGAGTGCAGCAATTTCCCTGAGGCACGGAGCTGCCTCAGGAAGATTAAGTTGATAAGGAAACTTTTCAATAAATGAACTGAAAAATCATTTAAACATGTTCCGTCATGTGACAGTGCCACATGAGCTGAGACATGTTTGTGCACTTTGCAAGATTTATTTAATTACTTTATAAAACCTTCAGGAAACATCATCCGGCCTGTGGATGAGGTTTCCTGAAAAACGCGAAGGCTGCTTGGGCTCTTTGCCTGCCTGCCAACCTTAAGGTTGGACGGGCAGCGCTGTTAATAACGTCAATTACTTTTTAAATGGCCTTAATAGGCCTTTGACTGTTTGGTGGGCATGCAGCCGCCTGCGGTTGGCGCCCACTGAACGCAATATCGAAATGGCGCGCGATGACATCGGGATACACACCCGATGTCATCTCTCGTTATTTTATGTGTCGGCATGTTGGGATCACCCAGCATGCCGACGGCAATATTCTGCCCAAGTTTTCAAATATGTAAGACTGGTTTAGAGTACCTTGCCCATTGGCTAACTGACTGCTTGCCCCTTTCCTTCCTTTCCCTTGTCCAATGGGTCAATGCACTTTGCTCCAGTTCAGCGCCTTTCACAAGTGACTCATTCAAGATTGGGAGCAATCTTGGGAATCACCAACAAAAATTCTGTTTCTTCCATTCCTATAGAATGGGGATTTTAGTCAATATCATTTACATCAGAATTCAGGCAAGATACTAGGATTCAAGTCTCCATGTTAGATTTGACTGGACAAGGTGTTTATTTAATAGGCTGAAATAGCCCATAGTTTGCACTGTTTCTAAAACACGTTTTGGAACCTGGATGAGGCTGAATGACACAAGTTCCCTCAATACATAAAGAAAGACTTTATAAAGCATCTTTCACAACCTCAGGACTTTACTTTTGAAGTGCAGTCACTGTTGTAATATAGTGGCAGCCAATTTGTCCGCAGCAAACTCCCAAAAAACTGTGATCTGATAAGAGATCAGTAATCTGTTTTATGATATTTATTGAGGGATAAATAATGGCCAGGGTACCTGAGAGAACTGCCCTTGCTCACCTATTGAAATAATGCTTTTACATGCACCTGAGAGAGCAGACAGAGCCTCAGTTTAATGTCTCATCTGAGGGACGGCACCTCTGACAGTGCAGCATTTCCTTAGCGCTTCACTGGAGTGTCAGCCTAGATTTTTGTACTCAAGTCTTTGGAGTGAGACTTGAACCAAAAACCTTCTGACTTAGAAGCAAGAGTGCAACCCACTGAGTGACAGCTGACATTATAAAATATTTACATGTACTGTGAATCCATAACAAAGTACATTAAATCAAAACAGCTCAGTACAGAGGATTGTTGAGTTATATTCAATGTGTATCTGATTTCATGAACTATTCATAGAAATAGGAACAATAATGGATTATCATTGTGAAAATCTATTAAGGTTACCGTTGCTTGTGTCTTTTCATAATAATCTTGTCAAACAGTTATTTTAATTAAATTGCCCTCAATTGTTTTTCAGGTATTCCGCCTTTGCTTTGGATCATATCCTTCTGCAGTGGACAGTGGACTGGACAGTGAAAGTTGGGATGCATTCAATGCTGGAGAGAAACTGCTGCGGCTCGAGGTAAGGGGGACTTCAGTTTCCATTGCAAGGCATAACTGTGAAAATGATTTCCTTCCCCATTTGAAGTTGCAGTTTTAAGAGTTGCTAAAGAATAAGAAACAAGCCCCTCCTGCTTTTTTAGGAATTATGTACTGCTCTGTTTGATTATCCCAACTTCCCTCATAATTTTATGGCATTGTGTGGGAAACAGTTAGTGACAGGACAGTGGTGAATAATGTTTGAAGCAAATGGGTTGTACAGTACCTACCATTGAGACATTTGCTGTGAGTACCGTACTGTGAGAGGGATAGTAGAGAGGAGAGGAGGTTGGCGAAATGTGTCACTTGTAGGATGACCAAACAAGAGCTTGTGAAGTTAATAACTGGGTTGCTCATTGTTGGGTAATATTAGTTTGTAATCGTAAAGAAATTGTGATGTAAATAAATTCTCTCCATCTCTCTTCACGTAGTGTCCTTTTTGTCCAAGATACAAACAGAGAAGATGTCGTAAACGCTTAGCAGGTCTGGCAGCATCTGTGGAGAGAGAAACAGAGTTAATGTTTCAAGTCCAATTTGACTCTTCTTTGGAACTGAAGGAAGGTAGAAATGTGATGGGTTTTATTCTGTTGAAATGGGGAAGAGGGAGAAAGAACAAAAGAGATCTAGGATAGGGTAGAGGGCAGGAGAGATTAAATGACAAATGCTCTTCCTCCCCACCCTTTCAACGAATAAAGCACATCATGTTAATCCTTCACAGATCCTGCCAGACCCATTGAGTATTTCCAATACTTACTGTTTTTAATTTGGATTTCCAGCAACCACGGTATTTTGCTTTTACTTTGTTGTCAGAGGGTTTCTGATCATAGCTTAGATTATGATCACTATTGGGCAAGATAATGAGGTAGGCCCCAAGAACTACCTCAACTGCTGCAGGTGTTGAACCTGCACTGTTGGTGTTATTCTGCACCACACTCTAGCCATCTAGCCAGCTGAGTTAACCGAGCCCTGTAAACAAACCACCCATTTGATTTAGTTGAATAGTGTAATGTAGCAGGAAACTTCTTCGCTGTTGTCAACTGACATCAGTGCGCCATTGAATTGCTTTGACAGCGTTCTCCTTGGTGTGCAGGATACAAGTTTGAAACAACAACAAGGCTGAGAAAACAGGGTGATATGATAGAATTGTTTAAAATTATGAAGGGGTAGGACAGATTTAATAGAAAAGATTGGTTCCAATGATTAAGGAGTCTAGAATGATGGGGTGTAGATGTTGGATTTAATCTAAGAGAAAATTAAAATGTAACATTCTTAAAATCTCTGCAAAAACATCAAAAGTGAAGGGATGAGACTCTACAATTGTAAAAGTGAATTTTCTGTGCGAGTGAGGCTGTTTGGCAGTCATTAGTACTTCTCATTGTTAAACAAGTGCTTACGCTTGTAATGATAAGGCATAACTTTCTGTGGCATGTTTACTGGGCCTTTAATCAAGTTCCTAAAAATAAGAGGGACACTAAGTGCGTGATGCTGTTTCCACAAAGCTAATGGTAGAGTGACATAACTTGGGACAGCAATTTTACAAATTAACATTTAATATCCCATCTGCTCCTCGCCTGAATTCACTGTACCAATTGCACATAAAGTACACCAAATTCTGGCCCATTCCATAAATTGGGACTTATTTTTTTACCTGTGTTAGTTTGCCATCTACAATTTGGCATTGCTCATGAAACCCAGTAAGCATTTCTACAAAATTATTTACCAGTTTGAAGAAAGGTATTTTTTCTTCTCTGGGAGAAAGATGAAAACACAATTAATGAACCTGGGAGTTTGTCCTTTTTATTTAATGGAAATCTACTGTGATCTTTGAAGATGGAGCTTGAAACTCCTTGTAAATAAAGCATTTCTACATTCCCTGCTGCTTTGTAATTCAGTAGCAATTTGTAAACTGTTGAGTCTTGCTGCTGGTGGTTAAATTTTTATTAATACATTTGAATGAAAGTCATGCAACACAAGACTGTGATGATCATACAAACTTTCTGAACACATTTATACTATAGTAGGAAATGTTGGTATGTGCTTATCATGGATGGTGCTGGAGATGAGAAAATTCTTCTGTCATTTGCACTGCAAGTGCTTGCACCAGATGTGAAGGAGCATTTACTATTCGCTAGTGGCAGTGCAGTAGGTGAAGGAATTACTGAGATTGCTTCCAGAAACACTGAGACCCAACCTGATGGAGTGGCGTTTTCTGGTTTCCGCAACAATAATGGTGACAATTTGTTTTTTACAAAGCACTGTTTATTTATTAAGTTGTCCCGAGGTGCTTCACAGAAGTATAATCAGATAGAAGCCATCAAATGAAAGGAGGAGATGTTAGGACAGATGACCAAAAGCTTGGTCAAACAGGAAGCTGTAAAGGAAGAGATAAAGGGAGGGAATTCAAGATTATGGGCCCCAGACAGCTGAAGGCACAGGTGCCAATGCTGGGGTGAAGAAAGTTGTGGAGGCCAAAGTCAGAGAATGCAGAGTTCTCAGAGGGTTGTTGGGCTGGAGGATGTTACAGAGATACGGAGAATTGAGGTCACAGAGGGATTTGAACACAAGGATGTGAACTTTAAACTTGAGGCACCCATGGAGCCAGTAGGTCAGTGGAAACACGGGTAATGGGTGAATGGGATTTAGAATAGAGGCAGCAGAAGGTTGAATGAGAGACAGGAGCACAAGTACAACAACTTAAGAACTGTCTTCAGCGGCACCAGCACTTTTTCTGTCTGTGGACAGGACTGAGGTCTCAGCTGGGCCTGGGCAGTCCAAGAACATGTGTTCCTGATCAACATTGCCTTTAGATCTTTTCTAGCCTCAGCAAACAACTCCATGTGTAGTGGGTTGTTCCTTCCAGCATTGTGGAATCTTCCCTTCAATATAAATTAGGGGAGGTTCCAGAGCTCTGGCACTGTTACAGGTCTACTGTCAGGTGAAGCAATGCTGTAGAACTGATCCTCAGCATGTGAAGAAAATTAATTGTAGCTATAATGATAAAATTCCTTCAACTACTTTGCATGGTGAGTGCACCCCTTAATTTGGCTTCAACACGCTGACAGCCTCTAACTAGCCAATTCAATTCACCTGTGGTGAAGTGAATTATCATAAATGAAACATTTTTTTTGATGTATCATTTTTAAAAATTCCATGAAAATGAATGAAAAAAACTGATCAGAGAAAGATTTTAGTATTTATTTTGAACATTTGTTAATTTTGTAAGGAATTTGGGCAGTTAGAATATCTTCCTCCTGTCAAATGTGACTGAACAGGTGGTAGCTTTTCTGCAATTGTGGAGTATATAGATGGTCATTTGTTACCCTGGAAGCTGCCAGCTAGAATGAACTTGATTCCATTCTAATTGCCATTCCTGGCAAGTTCACTGGAATGAGAGTGTATTTTTGTTGCAGTGGTGGCTGTAGTTCTTGGCTCTTTACTTCTATATTTTACTATTGTCAGGAAGAGTTGACTTCACTGAGCTACCCCTGAATCCTCAACAGTTGCAGCTTGCAGCTGTGGGCTTCCTTTGTTCTGCACGAGCTGTCTGTTAATGTTGCTATTCTGTCACAATGAAGTGAGAGCAGCTGTAATTAATTGCACAAACAGATGTTAACAGGTATGATATAGTCGGGATTACGGAGACATGGCTGCAGGGTGACCAGGGATGGGAACTGAACATCCAGGGGTATTCAGTATTTAGGAAGGACAGGCAAAAAGGAAAAGGTGGTGGAGGAGGAAATTAATGCAATAGTGATGGAAGATATTAGCCCCGACGATGTGGAATTTGTATGGGTAGAGCTGAGAAACACTAAGGGGCAAAAAATGTTAGTGGACGTTGTATATAGACCCCCAAACTGTAGTGGTGATGTTGGGAATGGCATTAAACAGGAAATTAGAGATGTGTGTAATAAAGGAACATCTGTAATTATGGGTGACTTTAATATGCATATAGATTGGGCAAATCAAATTAGTAACAATACCGTAGAGGAGGAATTCCTGGAGTGTATATGGGATGTTTTTCTGGACCAATACATTGAGGAACCAACGAGAAAACAGGCCACCCTCAACTGGGTATTGTGTAATGAGAAAGGAAGAATTGGCAATCTAATTGTGTGAGGCCCCTTGGGAATGAGGTACCATAATATGATAGAATTCTTCATCAAGATGGAGAGTGACGTCGTTGATTCTGAGACTTGGGACCTGAATCTTAATAAAGGAAATTACAATGGTATGAGGCGCGAGTTGGCTATGATGGATTGGGAAATGTTACTTAAAGGGATGACGGTGGATAGGCAATGGCAAACATTCAAAGAGCGCATGGGTGAACTGCAACAATTCTTTATTCCTGTCTGGTGCAAAAATAAAACAGGAAAGGTGGCCAAACCATGGCTTACAAGGGAAATTGGAGATAGTATTAGATGCAAGGAAGAGGCATACAAATTGGCCAGAAAAAACAACAGACCTGAGGATTGGGAGCAGTTTAGAATTCAGCAAAGGAGGACCAAGGGATTGATTAAGAAGGGGAAAATAGAGTATGAAAGTAAGCTTACAGGGAACATAAAATTTGATTGTAAAAGTTTCTATAGGTTTGTGAAGAGAAAAGGATTGGTGAAGACAAATTTAGGTCCTTTACAGTCAGAAACAGGGGAATTTATAATGGGGAACACATAAATGGCTGACCAACTAAATACATACTTTGGTTCTGTCTTCACAAAGGAGGACACTAATAACATACCAGAAATGTTGGGAAACACAGGGTTTAGAGAGGGAGGAGCTGAAAGAAATCAGTATTAGTAGGGAAATGATGTTGGAGAAATTGATGGGATTGAAGGCCGATAAATCCCTGGGGCCTGCTAATCTACATCTCAGAGTACGTAAGGAAGTGGCCCCAGAAATAGTGGATGCATTGGTGGTCATCTTCCGTGATTCTATGGACTCTGGAACAGTTCCTACAGATTGGAGGGTAGCTAATGTAACCCCACTATTTAAAAAGGGATGCAGAGAGAAAGCAGGGAATTATTGATCAGTCAGCCTGACGTTGGTAGTGGGGAACATTCTAGAGTCCATTATAAAAGATTTAATAGCTGAGCATGTGGAAAACAGTGGCAGAATCGGACAGAGTCAGCATGGATTTATGAAAGGGAAATCATGCTTGACAAATCTACTGGAATTTTTCGAGGATGTAACTAGTAGAGTTGATGAGCGGGAGCCAGTGGATGTGGTTTATTTGGACGTTCAGAAGGCTTTCGACAAAGTCTCACATAAGAGATTGGTGTGTAAAATTAAAGCGCATGGAATTGGGGGTAGTGTATTGAGATGGATAGAAAACTGGTTGGCAGACAGGAAACAAAGAGTAGGAATAAATGGGTCTTTTTCCGAATGGCAGGCAGTAACCAGTGGGGTACGGCAGGGATCGGTGCTGGGACCCCAGTTATTCACAATATATATTAATGATTTAGATGAGGGAATTAAATGTAATATCTGCAAATTTGCAGATGACACAAAGCTGGCTGGGAGGGTGAGCTGTGAGAGGGATGCAGAGATGCTTCAGTGTGATTTGGACAAGCTGAGTGAGTGGGCAAATGCATGGCAAATGCAGCATAATGTGGATAAATGTGAGGTTATCCATTTTGGTAGCAAAAACAGGAAGGCAGTCGCTGAAGGTAAGCATTGAGATGCAGCAGGCGGTAAAGAAGGCATATGGTATGTTGGCTTTCATAGCCAGAGGATTCAAGTGCAGGAACAGGGATGTCTTGCTGCAATTGTACAGGCCCTTGGTGAGACCACACCTGGAATATTATGTGCAGTTTTGATCTCCTTATCTGAGGAAGGAAGCGACTGCCTTCCTGTTTTTGCTACCAAAATGGATAACCTCACATTTATCCACATTATGCTGCATCTGCCATGCATTTGCCCATTCACTCAGCTTGTCCAAATCACACTGAAGCATCTCTGCATCCCTCTCACAGCTCACCCTCCCAGCCAGCTTTGTGTCATCTGCAAATTTGCAGATATTACATTTAATTCCCTCATCTAAATCATTAATATATATTGTGAATAACTGGGGTCCCAGCACCGATCCCTGCCGTACCCCACTGGTTACTGCCTGCCATTCGGAAAAAGACCCATTTATTCCTACTCTTCGTTTCCTGTCTGCCAACCAATTTTCTATCCATCTCAATACACTACCCCCAATTCCATGCGCTTTAATTTTACACGCCAATCTCTTATGTGAGACTTTGTCGAAAGCCTTCTGAAAGTCCAAATAAACCACATCCACTTGCTACAGAGGGAGTGCAGCGAAGGTTTACCCTGCTGATTCCTGGGATGGCAGGACTGACATATGAGGAGAGATTGAGTTGATTAGGATTATATTTGCTGGAGTTCAGAAGAATGAGGGAGGATCTCATAGAAACCGATAAAATTCTAACAGGACTAGATGCAGGAAGGATGTTCCTGATGGTGGGGGAGTGCAGAACCAGGGGTCACAGTCTGAGGATATGGGGTAGACTATTTAGGACTGAGATGAGGAGAAATTTCTTCACCTAGAGAGTGATGAGCCTGTGGAATTCATTACCACAGAAAGTAGTTGAGTCCAAATCATTGTATGCTTTCAAGAAGGAGTTAGATATAGCTTTTGAGGTGAAAGGGATCAAAGGATATGGGGAGAAAGTGGGAGCAGGCTTTTGAGTTGGATCATCAGCCATGATCATAATGAATGGCAGAGCAGGCTCGAAGGGCCGAATAGTCCACACCTGCTCCTAGTTTCTATGTTAGGGCATTATTCTTAAGTATATATAAGAACCACTTTTCACCTGTGTGGGTGGAGGAACAGAGAGTCTATATCTGTGTTCTCTGGGTTACGTGAATAAACCTGTGTTAAGGAAAGACTGGCTCCAGATTCCTCCTTTGCTCAGTGAATGAGTAGCCAGTTATTACAATGTCTGGTTGAACCATCCTAGGTAAATGTATAGGCTTGTGAGCCATTCAGAATAGAGGTTTGACCATTTATCTGTGCTGAATTTGCTGATCTCCGCTGAAATGACAATGGGGTTGCTACAGGTAACAGTACTGCAGAGACAAAGTCCCATCTTTGCATTTAGGACATCCTCCATGCTGTTGTGCGGCACTATCATTGTGCTGAGTTGGATAGATTCAGATCATATCCAGCAGCTCAAAACTCTGCATCCATGAGTTGCTGTGTTCCATCACCAGCAGCACAGTTGCATTCCACCACAATTTGTATCCTTGTGGCCTGGCATATCCCTCACTCAAATACTATCAAGCCAAGGGACTAACCTTGATTATATAAGATGTGTTGGAGAGCATTCTAGGAGCACTACCAGTAACACCTAAAACTAACGTACCAACCTAGTGAAATTGCAACACAGGACATAGATGCATACTAAACAGTGGAAGCAGCATGTATAGATGGAGTTACAGCTCTGCAGTTCTGCCATATAGAGTCATGAATGGTGGCAGATCATTAAACAACTAATGGGATGAGGAGAGTTCATAAACATTTCCATCCTGAATAATGGAGGATATCAGCATGTCAGTGTAAAAGGAAAGATTGAAGAATTTACAACTATCTTCAGCCAGAAGTGTCGAGTGGATGTCTGAGACAACTGGTCTGTTCCTCACTTCCTGTAGAACTGGCTCATGTTTAGCTATTGGAATGAATGGATAAAAACTAGACAAACAACAGTATTCTTTTGTGTGCCTTCTAATTATTTGTAATTACAGCTTTCAATTTGAATTATAATTAATGGTGGTCTCTGTTTCTTGGTTAACTTTGCGGAGGCATTTACAAGAATAAAAATGATGCAAAATGATGACCATTTTGAAGGATGGACATTGTGAAACTGCATGTCATGGCCTGGTCTCTTTAATGTCCTAAAGCAGCCTCTCAAACCTTCCATTCCCCAGTAAGAACATGCCCAATTTAGATAATCACTTTTTAACAGTCCAATTCCTCCACCCTCTCAGTCATCCTGGTTCCTCTCCTCTATGTCCTTTCAGTAGCTGTAATATCCTTTTTGTTCGATAGCAATCAGTCCTAACAGCAATCAAACTATCCATTTATGAATCGGCAGGATCGACTCGTTACTTTGGATCAATGTTGATTTTTAATAAATCCCAGTCGATCCCAGCATCTGATCTGCTTCACTTGCAGTTGACAAGCATTGTTGTAACAGCTTCAATTTATTGTCATTCAGGCCCCTGCACAATCTCTGTCATTTTGCATACGCATTATTATCTTTCACATTATCTAAGTGAAAATCCCTTCCTGGATTTTCTTCCAAATGTGAAGCATGTTGCATTTCTCTTCAATGCATTTCATCTGGTACTTGTCTACCCGATTGCCAATTAGGCTGTAACTTATCCTGTTCAGTTTTGCCGTCTACCCACTTCATTAGTATCATCTACAATTTTAACAACTGTGCTTATGCCTCCTAACCCCAGATAACTTATGAAGATGGGCGACATTACAACTCGCTCAAAATCCATTCCTATGCACAGTGTTAAAATTGGTCCTGATATTTGAATATCAGCTGCAACAGCTTTCATTTCTATAGTGCCTTCAACATAATAACACGACCCAAGGCATTTCACAGGTCTATTATCAAAGAAGATTTGACATCAAGCACATAAGGAGATATTCAAACAGATGATCAAATGTTTGATCAAAGGAATGAGTTTGAGGTGTATCTTAACTGAGGTAGAGTGGAGGAGACGTTTAGCAAGGAAATTCAAGTGCTTAGGGCTAGGCAACTAAAGGCATGGCCACTAATAGCGGAATGGTGAAAATTATGTTTATGTTGGAGCCCACAATTGGAGGAGCACAGAGATTTCTGGCTGGAAGAGGTTATAGAAATGTGGAGAGATGAGGCCATCGAGAGATTTGAAAATAAAGATGAGAATTTTAAAACCCAGAGTTTGCTGAACTCGCAGCCAGTGTAGGTTAGTGAGCACAGGGGTGATGGGTGAACGGGACTTGCATGTGAGTTTGGATATGGGCAGAAATGCTTTGGTTTAAGTTCATGTTTATGGAGCGTATAGGGTGGGAGGGAGGCCAGCTAGGAGAACATTGGAATAGTCAAGTCTTGAAGTCACACCCACTGCCTTATCCTGATCAACCTCCCTAGTCACACCCTCAAAACAAAACACTAAGTTTGATTGAAATGACTTCTTCTTTGTGATAAAAGCAAAAAACTGCGGATGCTGGAAATGCAAAACTAAAATAAAAATACCTGGAAAAACTCAGCAGGTCCGGCAGCATCTGTGGAGAGGAACACAGTTAACGTTTCGAGTCCGTATGCCTCTTCAACAGAACTAAGTAATAATCAAAAGAGGTGAAATATAAGCTGGTTTAAGATGGGGTGGGACAGTTAGAGCTGGATAGAGGGCCAGTGATAGGTGGAGATAGCCAAAAGATGTCACAGACAAAAGGACAAAGAGGTGTTGAAGGTGGTGATATTATCTAAGGAATGTGCTAATTAAGGGTAGAAAGCAGGGCAAGCAAGGTACAGATAGCCCTGGGGGTGGGGTGAAGGGAAGAGATTGAAATAGGCTAAAAGGTAGAGATAAAACAATGGATGGAAATACATTTAAAAATAATGGAAATAGGCGGGAAAAGAAAAATCTATATAAATTATTGGGAAAAAAAGGGGGGCTCGGAAAGGGGATGAGGGTGGAGGAGAGAGATCATGATCTAAAGTTGTTGAACTCAATATTGAGTCCGGAAAGCTGTAAAGTGCCTAGTCTGAAGATGAGGTGCTGTTCCTCCAGTTTGCGTTGAGCTTCATTGGAACAATGCAGCAGGCCAAAGACGGACATGTGGGCGTGAGAGCAGGGTGGAGTGTTGAAATGGCAAGCAACAGGGAGGTCTGGGTCATGCTTGCAGACAGACCGGAGGTGTTCCGCAAAGTGGTCACCCAGTCTACGTTTGGTCTCTCCAATGTAGAGGAGATCGCATTGGGTGCAACGAATGCAGTAGACTAAATTGAGGGAAGTGCAAGTGAAATGCTGCTTCACTTGAAAGGAGTGTTTGGGCCCTTGGACAGTGAGGAGAGGGGAAGTAAAGGGGCAGGTGTTGCACCTTTTGCGGTTGCATGGGAAGGTGCCGTGGGAGGGGGTTGAGGTGTAGGGGGTGATGGAGGAGTGGACCAGTGTGTCCCGGAGGGAACGATCCCTGCGGAATGCCGCCGTGGGGTGGTGAAGGGAAGATGTGTTGGTGGTGGCATCATGCTGGAGTTAGCAGAAATGGCGGAGGAAGATCCTTTGAATGCGGAGGCTGGTGGGGGGATAAGTGAGGTGATAAGTCCTCTTTGTGAACCTGTTTTGACCATCGTCCACTTGGTCACCAATTGCCACTATGAAAGCACTGCAGGGTCAGGTTGACAATGGCTTTGATCAGGCTCAGTGTTCATGTAAAATGGAGCTAGGTGTGATAGTATTTATCTGCTTGACTTGTCCACACTGAAAATGATGGCACCAGAGGGGCAGCAGCAGTTAATTTTACATTTCAAGTTCATCATTAATTTACATTTGCAGTGGCAAGGCAATTCTGCATTTGGTTGTTAAGCTGTTTGACACCTTAGCACTTAAACATAATACTCCACTGCTCGTTTCTAATTTACGGCCAGTGGTAAGTTAATATAACCTTTCAGGTAATTACGAAAATAAATCAGCTTAACAAGAAGTGAACCATTTTGACTTTTCGTGAGTCTGAATTTATCTTTGCTGAGAATGGGAGGAAAATTGAACGAACCTTTTAAGGACCCTGAGTTTGTTACTGAGGTAAAATTTGAAAGAGGCTGCTAATAGGGATCAAATTCACGCAGCAACTGAAATAGCCAGTGTCACGAAATCATACCATGGTTTTTCATTGGTATATTGAGTCTGTGGAATGGGAGTTTTACCAGCCCTTCCAATAATGATATTAATCATGAGTATTCCTTCAGACAAAAAAAAAGAAGAGTGGTAGCAGCACCAAATTGCTGTAAGTGCATCAGCCTTTCACACCTGGAGTCTGGGTTAGAGTTCAGACAGGTGGAGAAATCCTGCTCCTTGTCTGCTGCCTATAAGGATCCCACATAAAATTAGTTTGGACTGTCATGATGCAATTCTGACTGGTGCTGGGCTAACAGCAAAAATAACCACCTAATTTGGCCCTGAGTGACCAATATCAAAGGATGACTGGTGAGGGGAATGGCAAAAATTCTCCACCGCACTGTCCTGAAGTGGAAGCCAAGGCATACTGTTGTGGCAAAGTTGAACTCAACTTTACTTTGTAACTAACTCTTCTATACCAATGCTGAGTGTTTGAAAGGTTAACATAGAGGAGGTTTGTCAACTGTGGCTGGATGTACCTCTGGAGGTATCATTGCATGGTCTTCTGCCTCCAATCATCCCACTCAGTTGAGCAGCACAGAAGCAACTAATAATAAACAAAAGTGTTCAAAGAAAATAAAAATAAAAACGTAATTGTTTAATTTGCCCAGAGGAGTGTCCTGGAGACTTAATTGCTGAAGAGTTAAGCATTATTCTGGAGGGTTGGCAGCCTAAGCATAGAGGCATCTTTGCTCCATATCTAATTACTGCACATGATTTGAGAATATATGATGCTAACACGGAGTGCTTGGAATTAGCAAATGTTCCAGTCCCAGCCCCAATATCCCATAACTTGATGAGAACCGAGTTCTTGCAAAAGAAATAGCACCTATCCCTCACATTCCAGATGTCACGGTTTGTTTAGAGGGGAATTTGTCAAAGATCAATATGAAAGAAAGATGGCCACACATTTCCTAATGAGCTGGAGCTGGAAATTAGCAGGCGGTTCCATTCAGTTAATTGATGCACAGACATGAGGAATGAGGAATACTGGCTCTAACTCTTTATGGGAAGGCATATGTTCATATTACTGAAGGATTATTTGTTATTGTGTGTTGGATGTAGTTGTTCAGAAATGTTGATGCAAGCCTCTCATTGGCAATGAGAAAAAAGATAATTTTGTTTTCATTTTATTGATTTTATGTTTGACAATTGCAATAATTTTTCCTCATCACGATAATAATTGAATACAAGGAAATAAAACATGCTGTGTATGAAATGAGTCTGTTTTGTTTTTATTAAACATGCCAATTCAAACTCAAACACTTTTCTTTAAAACAAACTTTTTGACCAGTTCCAAGCGATGATGGCATGAAGGTCTGTGTGCTCCATTTTTGCACAGGAGCAAACTCCTGATCTTAAATGTGCCAGCCAGTAACCAAAAGCCCTGTACTTCCCCAAAGGAAGCAAGGGTAAAATACAGATTGGTCATTTTATTAATGGAATATTAACAACACTGTACCAACCAATGAGTTGGAGGCAGTGCGGGACTTCGAATAGGATCTACAGCAAAGAGTTTATTTTACTACAAGCAAAGTTGTTACGTAATGCAAATTATGTGGATGAATGCCAGCACAGGCACAATAGGCTGAATGGCCTCTTTCCATGCTGTACCCTTCTACGATTCTATGAAAATCAATCCCAGTCCCTTATAGCAGTGTAACCTCCAGGGGAGATTGACATCAGAGTTACCCAATCATTTCCACTTCAGCTGGGAATATTCTTGTCACTTAATGCAGCCTGCTAATATATCCTTGTGTCCTTATGAGAGAAAGTTTTGTGAGGCTCTGCTGCCTAATGCAAGCATGGATTTGAGCTCTGGCTATAAAACTCTAACCCCCAACCTCTGAACCACTTTTGTCTTGAGCAAGGCTTTGTATTTGCCACAGATCCACGTAAAATTTACTTTGTTGTATTAATAAAGTCTTGCCTTTTGATCCCTGGAGCTAGGAATGGCCCTGCCCTGCCCTCTAGCACCAATAGTTGTCTCTTATTGGCTGGCAGGATGAAGGAACTGGCAGAGTCACAGCTGTAAGGACATCCCATAGTCAGGCAGATAGTGGTTGGAATCCAGAGATGTTGAGCAGCAGGTCAGTGAAGGAGAGGTAGGCCTCAGTTGCTTCCCCAACCCCATGAATACCGTTGTCCAAAGATGTCCAATGAGTTAATAAAAACAAAATACTGTGGATGCTGGAAATCTGAAATAAAAACAGAAAATGGCAGAAAAACTCAGCAGGTCTGGCAGCATCTGTGGAGAGAGAAACAGAGTGACTCTTCTTCATAGGGACTCAAAACGTTAACTCTATTTCTGCCTCCACAAATGCTACCAGACCTGCTGAACTTTTCCAGCATTTTCTGTTTTTACTTCCAATGAGTTAATATTGGCTTTTTCAAACTTAACTCCCATTTTAAAGAAGGTGAGTTACATTATTCGCAATATGAGAAATAGAATTAATGCTTCAGGTCAATGGCCTTTCATCAAAATTGGAAGACGCCAGCGACAAGCAACGTTTCAGCAAGTATAGGGATGAGGAGAAGGGGCATTTGAGACCGTGGGAGTGGAGGCAGTGTGGGCAGGTGTTTGATGTGCAATTTCCTATTGGTACACTCTCTGGCTCTGTACTTGTTTAAAAGCTGCTCCTCTCTAAAATCTTCCAGTTCAGGTGAAAGGTTTCTGATGGACATTTTCCTTGAACACTCTGGGGTTTTAACTCTGAGGCGTGTGTGGTTTTCTTTTACATGGGATTCTGAGTCCAGAAGCCAGGCTTTGCTGTCTGTTGGGTGAGGAAGCCTTGGGAAAAAGGCCCCAGCCTAATTGCAGATAAGTTTATTGGTTGTTGAGTGGAGGGTTAATGAGTACAAGCAATGTGGGGAGGGGTCAGGGGAGAGCTGAAGAAAATGGGGTAGATCGAGGCTTGGCGAGAGTGGGGGCTGAATCATCTCAAAGGGGGGAGGGGGTGCCCAATGATTCTGGGAAGGATGGGGGTGGGAGGAGGCAGTGGAGGGGGGAGGTAATTGCAGGGCATTCGAGAGTGGTACAGGGAGTGAGATTGAAAATATGAGAGGGGGAACGGGTTGCTTACAAGGTTAGTTTGTTGGGCTTGGAGGAAGCACTTATGTTTCTCCTGATCCTATAAAGTGCTGTAAAGGCACTTATCCACCCCTCCTCACAGGTTTTACCTGACCAATTTCCTAAGTCAGTGGGGGAACCCATCCAACATGAATTAAACATAAATGAAGGCACGCAGCTTCCTTAAAATATTTCAACAACAGACCTCCTGCCTGGGATTGGATTGGTTTGTCTGCCTCTCATTCCACCTCCGTTAGAACTGGAAGTGAATGGGTTGGGTTCCTGTTTCAGACTTTTTTCAGCTTTACTTCCCATTGGACCCAAACTCACTCATTTTTGTGGTTAAAATTACGCCCATTGTATCAGGATATCGATGGTGATATACCTGCTTGCTTTCTTCATTTCTTGTTTTTCCAGCGCACATTGAATGAATTATTTTGCTAAAATCCAACATTGCCACCAGTATTTTGCCTGATTGCAACCAGTGCAACAGGCCTAGTTTGAATGTAACTACCATAGAAAAGTTACAGCACATAGAGGCCATTCAGCCTGGTCTATAGCCTTGCAATGGGAAGGTTGTGTCTTACTAATTTAATCAAATTTTTGAAGAGGTAACTAGGAGGATTGATGTAGGTAGTGTGGTGGATGTTGTCTACATGGATTTTAGTAAGGCATTTGACAAGGTCCCATATGGCAGACTGGTTGGAAAAGTAAAAGCCCATGGGATACAGGGGAATGTAGTGTGTTGGATTCAAAATTGGCTCAGCGACAGGAAACAAAGGGTAATGGTTGATGGATGTTTTTGCAAATGGAAAATGATTTCCAGTGATGTTCCACAGGGCTCAGTGTTGGGACTCTTGCTGTTTGTTGTACATATTAATGATTTGGATTTAAATATGGGTAGCATGATTGGAAAATTTGCAGATGACACAAAAATTAACTGTGTAGTTGATTGTGAAGAGGATTGTTGAACCATGCTGACTATCCCTGATTAATCCATTCCTTTCTAAGTGCCAGTTTATCCTGTGTCTCAGAATTGATTCTAATAATTTGCCCACTACCAATGTCAGACTGACCGGCCAATAATTTTCTGGCCTATCCTTCACACCCTTTTTAAATAATGGTACAACATACACAGACCTCCAATCCTCTGGTACCTCACCCGTATCTAGTGAGGGTTGGAAAATGATCTTCAGAGCATATGCTATTTCCTCCCTGGCTTCCTTTAACAGCCTGGGATACAATCCTTCCAGCCCTGGTGATTTATCCACCTTCAAGGATGACAGTCCCTCCAGTTCTTTCTCTCTCATTATGCTTATTGTATCTAATATTTCACACTTTTCCTCTTTAGCTAGAATGTCTGCATCATCCCTCACCTTACTAAAGACAGAGGCACACTGTTTATTGAGAAACCTGCCCACATCTTCTATATCCACACATATGTAGCCTTGTTCATGCCTAATAGGCCCTGGCCTTTCCTTAGTTATATCTTGCTCTTAATGTTCTGATAAAACATCTTTGGGTTTTCTTTGATTTTACCTGCCAATATATTTTCATATCCTTTCTTTGCTTTCTCAATTTAGTTAACTCCTAACCAAGTCGTCTTTGCCTCAATTTTTTAAACTCTTCTGTTCAGTAGATTCATACTGATCACCAAGAACCAACATTTATTGATTTTTGTGTAATTGTGCCAATGTTGCACATGAAGCTTAACTAATGATGGGCTGAATGGCCTGTTCTGCTGTAACAATTCTGTGATTCTGTGACAAATGAGGCGTTAGTGTTACTTAAACTTGATGGGCAAACAACAGACCAATGACTTACATCTTAATGATTTCCTGAAGGTTTTTTTTCCTGTCATTCACAATTTACTGCTTTTATTCTCAATATAATCAGCTCTTGTTGGCATCCTGATGAATGTTGCAGTTAAAACGGCAGTTTTCAGAATGAACCCACAAAAAAGAGTAGGTGGGAAACCATGTCCAGAGCTTGGTTTTGATCCCTTTCTTTCTTTCCTTCTAAATGACAGATATATTGGTAGTAATAATCAGATATTTAAATGCTTTGGAGGGGGAGCGTGTGCAATGTGTCCTTTTGAGCCCTCTGGGAAAGTTTACGTCTTCCTAGAATGTAGGATGATCAGAACCATGCTTGTAGTAATTCAGCATAAATTAATGCTGAGTGATGATCTTACTCTAAGAGGATGCAGGAGTGGTTGGCGTAGGAAACAAAAAGCAATTCATAACAAAAACAGAAGTACCTGGAAAAACTCAGCAGGTCTGGCAGCATCGGCGGAGAAGAAAAGAGTTGACGTTTCGAGTCCTCATGACCCTTCGACAGATCTGTCGAAGGGTCATGAGGACTCGAAACGTCAACTCTTTTCTTCTCCGCCGATGCTGCCAGACCTGCTGAGTTTTTCCAGGTACTTCTGTTTTTGTTTTGGATTTCCAGCATCCGCAGTTTTTTTGTTTTTATTTTTAAAAAGCAATTCATGTTGGTTTAGCAAACATTAAAGATCTAAGGTCAGTGGCGGGGAGTGGTGAAGACTCGCTTTTGAGGTCGAGCAGAGGTAGTAGTCTTGTATTTAACATGTTCCTGATCTTGTGTGGCACTGTGCAGCAAAGATGATGACCATTTGGCCCATCCTGTTTGTGCTGTTTTAGCTCTTTAAGTTCAAGAATCCCCCTAGTCCCCATACCTGGCACAGTGTACAAAACCCTGCTCCAAAATATATAATACCTGTAGCGCTAACATAATTTTGAGTTCTGATCCAGGAAAGAATAATGAGTAACTTTCAATTTCCTGCCATTTATGTCAAGATTTTTTTTCTCACTTCCAAAATGTTGCTAATGCTTATGTGGGGAAATCAGACTCAAGGGACTGCGTGATGCATTTATTGAGAGAAAGATTTGTGTTTCAGGAGCATCTACTGGGAGGCTGGAGGAAGCTGGAAGGAGGACTGATTCATAAGGCACTGAGTGACCCAGAAAAAGTGACGCACAGACAGATGCTTGTCCAGTTGTTGGCTCAGGCTCTTGGTCTGGCAGGATCCAGTAATGCCACAGACAACTATGATCCAGAGGCGCTTGTTGGAGAGATGGAGGTAATGGAAGGATGGTTCAATGATTTGGTTTCCATGTGTTTAAAAAAAATATCATTTTCTAGGAGTTAATTTACAAACTGAATATCATAGCAGATCCCACCTGGGGCTTTCATTGGGAACTGAAAGCATTATGGATTATATTACCTCTCTGAAAATGAGAAAGGTATGATAGCCTATAATAATTACAGGAATGTATGGAACCAAGTGTATTGGGGGACTAATCTGCATTATTTTCAATGGAGTAAAGGAAGTGACTTGATAAGTCACAATTTCTATAAAATTCCACACTTAACCTTGACAGAGCAGTTTGCTATCTCAGGACTCTAATTTACATAGAAAGACTTGGGAGGCAGTAAAATGTTGGGAATCGGAGCAATAATAAATCACTGCTCTAATTACAGAGCCATACATCAACTATTTTCTTTAAGCCAAGTGGTTTCTTGATGACAGGAGGCTTAATTCTATTGATCAATCATGCCAAGAGGTTTATTGTGGTTTACTTAGCTGTCACAGCACTAGATTTTTAATTCATCTCAAATCTCCTAATCTTCATTTGACCCTTTTTCCCATCCCCGCCCCTCCATTATCTCAGAATGCAAAGTATGAGTTTGAAATTCTTTAGGTAATTCCCTCCTCCAGTGAATTTTGATGGCCAAGGGGAGATGAGTTTGGGTGCATACAGGGAGTTGAATCCCCAAAAATGATACTGGGTCAGGACCCCCAACAACATCTCACCCGGAGTGGATTGAAAGTGAATGGGGAAACTCCTGTGCAGCTGTCGGTAAGGCTTTTAAATATTATAATAGGTAAATAAGTCTTATTTTAATTCTGCATTCTGGCTTCAATAGCCAGCAGACCTATTTCCTGACCCGTTAAAAACACGCCAGCATCACTGAGATGAGTGCGCAATGCAGAGATCTTCTGTGAAACTGACAGGTTGGGAAACCTTTGATCAGTGAAACTGAAGAGCTCCACCTGTGGCCAGGTGAGAGGCTGCTGTTTAAAGCACTCCTTCCCAGAGAGTGCTTTCATTGCTTGACAGGTGTTTGCCAACTTCTTGGAAAGTACTTCACCTGTCTAGCACTTCACTCACCTTCAGCTACATTTCCCTGCTTCTACGGCATGGGAGCAATGTATGCAGTTCCACCTTCCACCTCTTCTGTGGGGATAGATGGGAAGCAACACCAGCACCTGCTACCTTCTCCGCAGCCCCTCTCCACAAGGCAGGGGGGATAGACCCAGTGATCCAGCTGGAAGGCGGTGAGACCCCCAACAGAGAATCAACTCTCAATATGTCTTTTTTTTCCTTTATTCTTTCATGGGATGTGAGCTTCGCTGGCAAGGCCAGCATTTGTTGCCCATTCCTATGACCCTTGAACTGAGTGCTATTTCAGAGGCTAGTTAAGAGTCAGTCACTTTACTGCGGATCTGGAGTCGCATATAGCCCAAACCAGATAAGGATGGCAGTTTCCTTCCTTAAAGGACATCAGTGAACAATAATAATCAACTATATATATAAAACAACAATAATCGACTATAGTTTCACGGTCACCATCACTGATGCTATCTTCCAGTTCTATATTTTATTAATTGCCAGGGTGGGATTTGAACACATGTCTCCAGGGCATTTGCCTAATCCTCTGTAGTACTAGTTCAGTGACATTGCCATTACATCACCATCTCCCACTGAGCGAAAGATGCCTCAGGTAATTTGGCTGCTCACGGCAGGTCACTGCTGATATTTCAGCTTTCTGGAACAAGACCTGTCCAGTAGAGCAGGTGGGTAGGTATTGCCAGTGACTGTCAAGTTGCCTGTTACTGGAGGGCCATGCCCCTCACCGGACTCTGCCTTTCCCTGAGATTTTGTGCTCACTTCCTCTGCAAGAAGAGAATGCAGAGAGGTGTGAGTGTTCAAAGTGGCTTGTGAGGAGAGAAGGGCAACGTTTGTGGAGAGCAATTGTGAAGCACGATTGTGAGAAAACAATAGGTTAAGGGTGCGTGTGAGTGTTGGCTCTTCAGATGGAGATGTAAGGTGCTAGGGGAGAGAGGAACGAGTGGAGCTGCAAGGTGTGTTGACCCAAGGTGTGCAGTGCAGGAGGATGCTGGGAAAGTCAGAATGCAGAGCTTGGCATCTGAAAGAGTTATGCCACTCACCTGTCATGGCCTCCCGAGGCCCTGGATTCTCTTGGTACACTTTTTCCAGGTAGGAGGGTGCTGATTTCCTCGGCCGCTTCTATCCACGCTTGCTTGGTCGGCTCTCCTCTTCCTCCCATACTTGGAAGAGCTCATTTCTCTGCACCTCCTCAGAGCCTGCAGCAGGACCTCCGAGGGGACCAGGGGAGCAGCCTTCCCGGTTCTTCTCTTCATTCCTTTGGGTACTGCAGCCTCTAAAGTTTAAGTGCTGGTGACCCCTTGTAACCTATGCCATTGTCCCTTTAATTAGAAAACCTCCTGTCGAAACATTTAGAGTTGATCGCAGTCAGTCTCCTTGGTTGGTCGGGAAATCTAGAAGCGGGATGCTAATACCATGCTTCCGTTAAAGAGCCACAGCAAAGCCTGCTGGGGATTTCATTGGGTTCCTGATCTGGTAATGGCCCTGCTATATGTGCTCAAAATTACACCCAACGCCTTGGAACTCTTTTGCAGGGGGAAGTGCATGGTGAACAATGACTAAGCTGCTTGACAGCGCAAAACTGAATATGTGGTTGAAAAGATGGATGAAAAGATGGACTTTTAGAAATCTCTTAAAAACAACAAGATAGAGAGGGTGGTGCTGAGCAATAACCTGGAGTGAGGGGAGTGGAGTGTACACTGATTTGTTTAGCTGGAGTTTGCCCATATAGGGTGTGGTGAGTCTGTGGAGCAACTTGAAAATGGGGCACAGATGTTGGTTGATCTCTGAACCACAGGGAGGTGGTGGAGATGGGTAGAGATGGGAGCATCAGATATGTTAACAGGTACATGGGTATTTCTGTACGTGGGGTTAATGGGTGTGGGGGACTCTGGCCCGAATTTTCATGGAGTCATGGAAACTTCAGAGGCTTCAAACTGGTAGACAGGACCTGGACCTGGAAATCCTGCCCCCACTTCTGACATCCCATTTTTGTCAGTAGTGGAAAGAGATAGGGTATGATTCACACATGATGGAAACCTGAACTCAGCAGGGCCATTGGATCTCAGTGCTGAGTTCAAACAATCCCATTTTTGTTATAGCAAGGACTTTCCTCGCATTGTGGGAGTTACAAATTTTTAGAGTAGTTGTAAATGCGCTTGAAGGGTAGATGGGATCTGTAGAACTGTCAAGCTGTAAAGTTATCTATATACCCATCCCATTAACAAAGAATGTTTCACTGCCTGTGTCAGTGAGAGTTAAAAAAACTCAAACCATGAAGCTATTTGAATCCCCTGCCCTTGATTTTTTTAAGAATAGGCTGCCTGTGTCAGTGAGAGTTGAAAAAAAAATCTATCCTAACAGCTACATGTTGACATTACATCAAGGGATCTAATAATATGTCATCCTCAATGCTTGGCTGCGTTCCATAACTTATAATTATCTCAGGGGATGCTAAGTTCACTGTTTGATTGAAAGCTCAGAGAGGTTATTAAAGGAATGGCCATCTTTGATGCAGAGTTTTGAATACAAGTCTGTTTTTACACAGGATCAAGTACTTTAGGGGATTTAAATATTTTGAATGGGCTTTCATGAATGGCGTGTTTTACTATTGTTATAGATGTTAAGGACATTATTCTATTTCATCTTAACATGGCTCTTAAGGTCTGTACATGGTGGATATTGGGTGAGTTTGAGGTTGGAGCAACCCTACCATTTCTTTATCAGTTAGTTAATAACCTTGCTGCAGCTAATAAATTGTTATCAACACTAATGAGCCTCACTACCATTGATAAACTTTACCAATACTAATAAATTTTATTCATACTAATGAAACCCACAATACGTAATACACATTATTAGTAGTAGTAAACCTTACTTTAAAAAAAGGAAATAAGACTCACCAGTTTATTCCCTAGTTTAGGTAAGATAAATAGGAAATCCCCACCAGCCAGTAACTTACCTGCTTCCCTGTGATGCCACACCTCTCTTTTTCTTTCCAAGCAGGGGCTCTGAACCCATAGACTGGCTCCTGGTGGAATAGCTGCTTTCTGCCCTGTTGTGTTCTCGCTCCTTCCTGCCACTCTCGCGGTGAATTCTCACTGTCTCCTGTTGTGCTTTATGCCATGCTGTTTTCTTGCTGCCCCCTGCCTCTCTCTCTCTCTCTCTCCATGTTTCTCTTTTCTCCATTAAGATATTCTTTAAAACTTACTACTTTGACTAAGCTTGTGGTCATCTGCATTTATATCCCTTTATGTTGCTCAGGGTCAAATTTTGTTTGGTAACACTTTTGCCAAGTATCTTGGGACATTTTAACTTTGGTACCCGGCACTATATAAATACAAGTTGTTATTTGTTAGCTCACGAATCTCAACTACCACCACTTGTTGCCTGTGTCAGACCATTGTTTGACCCTTGGTGTGCTCAGTGAATGAGAGTCAGTTTAACAAAACAGGTGTCAATATCTGGAGGAGCTCCTAATGGAGAATCACCATTATGTCAAGTTTGCTGTGTGAGAAACACCAACCTGTTAACTGCTTTGCCCTGATTCAGTAATTGCTGTATGTTGAGGAATTAACCCTTGTGATCCAAATTTAACTTCATAACAACATCATGGAGGGTCAAGGGGGCATGGACCTCGAGCGACCCTTTCTGGGGATCAAGCAGGGCAGCATTCATGACTTTACTCGTAATTTATTGATTCTGTGTTGCAGTGTAAATGAATCACTGGGGATAGAAAAAGACCAACTCTCATGCCTACATGTCTGTCCTTGGCCTGCTGCAATGCTCCAGTGAAGCTCAACGCAAACTAGAGGAACAGCACCTCAGCTGCTGATTGGGCACTTTATAGACTTCTGGACTTAACATTGAATTCAACAACTTCAGATCATGAACTCTCTCCTCTATCCTCACACCTTTTTGATCCCTTTTTTCAAATATTTATTTTTTAATTTTTATATATATATTTTACCCACCTATTTCTATTATTATTATTTTTAAAGTTTATTTTCATTCATTGTTTTATCCTAACCTTTTAGCCTATTTTGATCTTTTCTCCCACACCGTCCCCTCTCCCCACCCCACCCCCACTAGAACCATCTGTAACTTGCTCATCCTGCTTGCTACTCTTAATGTCACCATTAGCACCTCCTTTAGGCAGTATCACCACCATCAACACCCCTTCAACCTTTTGTTTATGACATCTTTTGCAATCTCTCCTTTGCCTCCACCTATCATTGGCCTTCTATCCAGCTTCACCTGTCCCATCCCCCTCTTAAACAGTATATATTTCACCACATTTTTACTTCTCTTTAGTTCTGAAGAAGTCACACAGACTCGAAAAGTTAACTCTGTCTTTCTCTCCACAGATGCTATCAGACCTGCTGAGTTTTTCCAGCAATTTTTGTTTTTGCACCAACTTCCATATAGTGCCTTTCACAACTTTAGGGTGTCTCAAAAGTGCTTTGCAGCCAATTAAATAGTTGCTAACATGTAGAAGCAGTTGAAATGTAAGAAATTGTGGCAACCAATTTGCACAGAGCAGGGGCCGCAAACAGCAATGCGCCAATAACCAGATAATTTGTTTTTAGTGATGTTGTATATGGAATAAATGTTGACCAGGCCACCAGGGGCTGAATCACAGCTGACGCCTAGAGGGAGAGAGATTGCCTGTCACTGTCTCCTTGCCTTGTGGATCAAGCACATTAAAAAAATCATGCAAAGTCAATAATTCATTGCAAAGTCATGAATGTTGGTAACATTGTGCTGATTGGGGTCCGGGGCCTCGTGAGAGGAGTGGATATCAGAATCACAGTATTATTGTGCTGTTCTGTTTCTTTTGAAATGGGATGAATTGCTTTTGATGTTCTAAATTGTGGTGACAACTTCTCTGAGGTTATCCATGACATTTTCATCCCTCCCTGGACAGAGGTGTGTGAACCTTGGTGTTTATGACATTGCTTCAGCCTCAATCTCTATATCTGCTGGGCATGATTCACTGTTGAATACATTTGGAAGAGAAAACATTGATCTGATTTTTGCAGAGGTGGCTTAGATACCGTAAATTGCAGCTTATAAATCGATCTGAGATATAAAACAACCCTATTTTATCAATCCCAAAAATCATATTTTTACATATACTCAGAGTGTACGAGTCTGTTGTTTCGGGGGCTGGCACATAAAAGGTCAATGTGGGACTGTGTACAGTACCTCCCACACAGTGATGTAAAAGAACACATGACCCGCACCTAGGGGTCAGTATAGGGTTGGACAGAGCACTGTGTGGAAACAAGCATGGAGGCAGCTCCTAGCTTAGACTTTTACTGTACCTGTTATATAGTTTCTTGTAGTTAACAAATACTTGCTGTTGAATGACCTAAGACCATAAATACTATGAATAAGACCCACCGAACTACGCCCCAACAACTTATAACAGAGTCAACCCACCTCCTTTTTCAGCCGTGACATGTTATATTCGCATTTGTAGTCAGCCTCAATATTTCATCTCACAAATGCATGTTTTACTTACCGGCACCTTATAACTGGGCACAAGGGATCGAGGAGATGATATAGGCTGTACTGCGAAGATGCCTGGGAGTTTAAGACATGCCCACTCTTTGCATCAAATGCCACTGACACTTCAAAATAGTGACAACCCACACCCAGGCCAGCGATTCACTTTTATATTTGGTGTATAAATTGACTCCTGTTTTTGGAAGGATTCTTCGAAGCTTCAAAGGTCGACTTATATGCCAAAATCTCTGGTAGCCATGGTACAATGTTGCAGTGCAATCCCTTCTCCAATGCATTAACTTGATTGCCACCTTAATAAATCTACCACCAGCATTATGACTGTTCGTGGTTGGGACAGCAAGTTAGCTGTTATAAAGGTAGAGGTGGTAATTCTGACACTCTAGCAATTAAATTGGTTATTCCCCCAAAAACGGTTATGGGGAATCACAATGCACAGTTAACCTATGCCTACTGAGTTGAATCCATACAGCATGCTAATCTTGTGCTGCCTGCTCTTTATGGTGGTTTCTGTTTGAAGCCAAGGCTTCTCTTGCTCTTCATTGGCTGCAGGCATCAATGCAGGCCCAATATTGATATTAATTTGCTCTACTTAAAGCTAGTCTGTAGCTCTTCAAGGTGAGGTCCATTCTGGCTGGAGCAGATGCACAAAGTCATTCTACAAGTGAATCTGATGTGGAAAAGAATGAAAATGATGATGGGAAAAAGCAGATACCCAGATTTTCAGATGCTGCGCTGCACTCTCAATCTCAGCATTGAAATTACCGTCAATGTCTGTTTGCAGAAGAGAGTCCCAAACTTCTGCCACCTGGAAGGACAAGGGCAACAGACACATGGGAACACCACCTCTTGCAAATTCCCCTCCAAGTCATACACTTTCCTTGGCACTATATCACTATTCCTTCACTGTCACTGGGTCAAAATCCTGGAACTCCCTTCCTAACAGCACTGTGGGTGTATCTACACCACATCGACAGCAGCAGTTCAAAGGAAAATAGGGATTGGCAATAAATGTCAATAAATGCCAGGGACACTCACATCCCAAAAACAAATGAAAAGAGACACCTTTTCACATAGACCCTGGTTGGGGTTTTCCGGCCCCGTTGCGGGCAGGTGCCTTCGCAGGCGAGGCGGCGCCCCAGCCAGAAGTCCATTAACTTGCGCGGACCAAAAGGTCGCAGCCGCAGGTGGGTGCAGAAAATCCCGCCATCTGTATCCCACGCGTTTCCCCACCCTTTCACAATGACAGTATCCCATCCATCTCCCACCCTTTTACAGTGACAGTGCCACATCCGTCTCCCACCCTTTCACAATGACAGCGCCACATCCATCTCCCACGCTTTCACAGTGACAGCGCCACATCCATCTCCCACGCTTTCACAGTGACAGCGCCACATCCATCTCCCACACTTTCACAGTGACAGCGCCACATCCATCTCCCACGCTTTCACAGTGACAGCGCCACATCCATCTCCCACCCTTTCACAGTGACAGAGGCACATCCATCTCCCACACTTTCACAGTGACAGTACCACATCCATTTCCCACACCTTTACAGTGACAGTGCCACATCTATCTCCCACCCTATCCATTACCCCGCCCTCTCATAGCGAAATTACCCCATCCATCTCCACATCCTTTCACAGTGACAGTACCCCATCTGTTTCCCCACCTTTTCACAATGACAGTACCCTATCCACCTCCCATCCTTTCATAGCAGCATTATTCTATCTACCTCCCACCCCATCACAACAACAGTACCCCATTCATCTCCCCACCCTTTCATAAGCGAAATTATCCCATCCATCTCCACACCCTTTCACGATAACAATACTGCATCAACCTCCCCACACTTTCACAGCAACAGTATCCCATCCACCATCCTTTCACAATGACGGTACCCCATCCATCTCCCAAACTTTCATAATGACAGTCCCCATTCATCCCCATACCCTTTCATCCATCTCCCAACCTTCCACAGGCTTGTACCTTACACTAATCTCCCCTTTCATCCCAGTTCAAGTTTGTACTCTGCAAATTTTCCCCCATTAAAGCTGCTATTCTCATTCTCTGGTAATTTGTCCCCCACTACCTCCAGTTCAAGTGGGCAGGCTTCTTTCCCCCCTCTCTTTCTACTCCACGCTGGCACCTTTCCTCTCAATTAGTGCTGGCATTCTTCCTCCCCATTCCGAAATGCTTCTCCCAGATTCTCCTTCTTCCCCTAATTTTCCCTTTGCTTTCTTCTTTTGTTACCTTACCCACTTTCCCTTTTTCCTTTATTGCCACTCTCATGCTTTCTCATCTTCATTCCGCCTTTCCTATTCTCTTTATTTTTATCTTCCCCTGCCATTTAGTTGCCATTATTCCTTCATCCTGTCCCTTTAATTTCCCTTTTCCTGTTCCCTTTAATCCAATTTTCATTCCCCCACCCCCTTTCCTTCCCTGTCCCCTCAGCATCACTCCTATCTGAAGTTATACCTTGAAGATGGAGATGCGTGCTTGTATCAGAACTTGCTCCTACAGTATTCAGATGCTGGAGTCACTTCTATTAGCAGCAGGACTCACTTAGAAACTGAGAAGAGAGGTAGCTGAAACAGATTATCTTCTTTCTTTCATAGGACGTGCGTATCACTGGCAAGGTCAGTATTCGTTGATAAACTCAAATTTGCACTTGAACTGAGTAGCTTGCTAGGCTATTTCAGAGGGCAGCTAAGAGTCAACCACATTGCTGTGGGTCTGGAGTCACATGTAGGCCAGACTGGGTGAGGATGGCAGATTTCCTTCCCTAAAGGGCATTAGTGAAGCAGATGGGTTTTCACAATAACCAATGATAGTTTCATGGTCACCATTACTGAGACTAACTTTTAACTCCAGATTTATTAATTGAATTTAAATTCCCCCAGCTGTCATGGTGGGATTTGAACCCACGTCCCTCAGAATATTAGCACGGGCCTCTGGGTTACTAGTCCAGTGACATTATCACTACACCACTATCGCCCCCCAATCTGTATGTTAACAACAGTTTTGGATCTGATAGACAAGAGGATTATCTTTCTGAAGTTGGTTTACTGATGCAGGCCTTGCAGTTGTTGCCATGAAAAGGATTCCCCTGAGGCTATATCTGAAGTGGGAGATATGAAGGACTTTCATGGTTCTAATTAACTTAATCTGGTTTCAGAGGAAGCTTTCGTCAGTGTCCTGGGAGCTACTTTATATAAAACCCCACAGATACGCTTGTCAGCCCTATTTGGTGATATTCCTGGAGAATTCATCTTATTAACCCATGCTTCTATCATTGGTCACCCAACGCATCCATACTTGTGGTTCCCATTGATTCTAATGAGAAAAAACAGATACTCTTGATCTTCTGGTTGGGTGATTGTTGACTGTTAAATTAAAAATAGCCTTTTATTCCCCCATGTCCAATGTTTTTATACCTATCAAACAAAAGTTTAGAAAAAAATAAAAATGTATTAATGTTCCTATAATTTTTTGCTTAGGTTTATTTGCAGTTGCATCCTGGAGATTAATTTTTAATTCTTGGTGACTCCAGGCCAAACCTGGACGGTTGGCAACCCTTTCAGCAGTGCAAATCTACAGAATTGGCCCCCATGTTTACAGGAAGGCAGTTTATTCCCTCACCCCTTTCGCAGAATTACAGAGGCAGTTCTACAAATGCTTTTAGAGCTCACATGGGGAACCTGAATCTGCGCTGCCTATCATCTTACAGGATTATGCGATGTTAGATGGGGGGGTTGTGATAATGTCAGAGGACAAAAAGAATGGTGTTGTTACAATCAGGTGAGGAGGGTCCGAATAGCTCCCCTCTTTTCACATTCCTTGTTTGACCACAACAGAGTCTTTTAAAAGGATATGTTGCCAATTCATTGCATATTTAACTGTTTACATGCTGTGACTATAAAAGACACAGGCAGACAGGTTTCGTTGGGTTTTAATGCCCAGTTCATTATGGGCCCACATTCTGATAAAGTTGAACAATCGAAGGGATTCCACTGTGTAACTTTTTTTAGACTCTTATTTGTATGGACCTGCATGACAGAAAATCCCTGGTTGAGAATTCATCAGCTGCATTTCTCCAAACTTGTCCAGTCAATGAGGGAGAGGGAGAATATTCTGACAAGTATGTCCAGTGTAGCCAACCTACATTGTGCTGCCTCCTCAGGTTTGCTTAGCCCTTATCGTGTTTAATGAGTCCACAATACCATTATAGTAAGGGAGTTGGGCTTCTTTACCCTAAGAGGTACAGTTGGCACCTCCCTGCATTGCTTGTGTAGAGATATCATGAAAGTGTCTTGAAAGAGCAGTGGAGAGAGTTGATATTGACTTTGAAGGTGACTATGGATTGATAGTTGTCAAGATACAAGACGGTCACTTGGTTTATCAAGCAGTTGTGGCACAGGCTTTTTTTGTGGCCAGATATGTGCATGGTTATGGGATTCTAAAATTATTTCTGTGGACATGTAGTGGTGATCTATGCTCCAGAGATCTTATGCCAGTGGTACCAGAGTGATGCAGAAACTATCCCTGAGTCCAATGGTGTTTGTAGCGACTCATTAAATGTTATCTTTGTACGAGAAGTGCATCAGAAGGTAATCCAGATGGATTTTTAATCTTAACTCTTTTTGAGTCATATTTTCATCTAGACAGTTCTAAACTCAGTTTTCAACTTGCCAGCCTGGGTTAAAGCTGGGGTTGTAGCTCAACTGGCCATTTTTGGAAGCCACATGGCAATTCAATAGAATTGAAAAAAAAATTGAAAGTTTAGAAATGTAGCCATTGCTGTTCTCCTCTGTATTTCAATTTGGCTACTCAGTTGTCAACAGTGCTCTGTTCTACTGGTTTCCCACCAGTCTCAGATTTTGGATTCCCATGTCCGTTGCAAAAGATCCAAATTTCCCCTTGCCAGGCATGCCACCTTGACGGCAGTTCAATGTACAAAGAGATTCCATTTGCCTGCACCAGAAACAGGTTGGCTCGCTCCCTCCTAAACTACGCAAAATATCTAGTGGAGGTACATGAAGATGTTTCCCATTCAGGTTTGAATCTAAACACCCAAAGTTTTTTTTTAACTTTGTCCAAGTTCAAAGTTGAATGGAAACCTTTTCACTATTCTTCTCTAAATCTTCATGAAGTCATGAAAGCAGTAAAAATTTAAGTTACAACACTCAAAGTGGGGTCAGAGCACCAATACCAGCATTCTTGTGTGTGGATGGACAGCAGCAGTTCCAGAAGGCAGCTCACCACCACCTTCTCAAGGGCAACTAGGGATGGGCAATTAATGTAGGTCTAGCCAGCGAAGCTCACATCCCCTGAATAAATAATTGTAAAAAAAAGGATGCTTAAAGCACTTGTTCATGGACCGTTGAATTCAGCATTTTTGTCCAACTCACCATTGAGAGGATCCTGATATCATTTGAATTGGAATGCTATCATTTCGGTAAATACAAATATTAATTGTCGAATGATAGAGCAGGGAAATATAGATTAGAATTCAGACAAAACATCTGACCAAAGTTCATTATACAGTGAAAGATAGTTTATGCATCCCTGTAATCTTCAATGCCTGTTGTTGAGATTAACTATTCATGTGAGTTCAACATTGGTAGTAGTCAGGATAGTTCTCATTATAGTCCATTCCTCTGGGAAAGTTTCTGATACTATGAGCAGGTGTTACAGGTGAATCACCCAAAGTAGGGAAGAGATCAGAGGAGCAACCCAACCACGTCTGCTAATAAAAAGAAGTGAACTCAGGTTTAAAGTCAGGAAGGGTAGTCTGTTGAGGTAAAGACGACAATTGTTAGTTTACTGTAAGACTAATGTTGAGTTTGTCTATGTCTTCCTTCATTGAGAGGAGGCTTGAAAGATGTTGAAAATGGTCCACATTTTCCAGATCTCGCCATTGATCTAAATCATTGTCAGGGTGGTGGTGGTAGGGAGGTGTTGTGCTGTGGTAGCTTGGAAGAGGACCTTAGTTTTCCAGGTTTCTTGTGAAAGGCCCATTTTCTTATATGCGTTGGAGAAGGAGTTGACAATGACCTAGAGCTCGGTTTCTGAATGAGCGTGCACACACAAGTGTCATCTGCATATTGGAACTCAGTGTTTGAGGTTGGAGTGACTTTGGTTTTGGCGGCTTGAAGGTCCTGTCAGTTCTGTAATCTGCTATTCTGTTATCTCCACACTTGTGGGTGATTGGCTGGAGATGAGATGCAGCGTTGCAGTGAGGAAGATGGAGAAGAGAGTCGATGCAATGACACAGTCTTATTTGACCCTAGTATTCACAGCGTTAGGGCTTGTGCTAATTCCGATGGTGAGAGTCACGTTTTGCATGTCATTGTAGAGTGGGTAGAGGATGGTGACAACTTTTCAAGGGTGGTCAAATTTGAGGAGGATCCTCCATAAGCCTTCATGGTTGACAAAGTCAAAGGTTTTTGTGAGGTCGAGAAAGACCATGCACAGTGGTTAGTGCAGTTCTTTGGATTTTTCTTGGATTTGCTGCACAGTGAAGATTATGTCTGTGCAGCCTCTCGATGCATAAAAACTGTATTGCGACTCTGGAAGGAACTCTTTGGCCACTGAGAGGAGGCGACTGAGGAGGATCCTTGCAATGATCTTCCCTGTGGGGAGACACTTCTGTAGTTACCACATCTGGATTATGTTCCTTTCTTGAATATAGTCACAGTCGCAGCCTCCAATATGTCAGCTCAGCATTCAGTTGATTGAGGAAAGGAGTGTTTCAGGACCAGGTTTGCAGACCTGAGACTAAAAGTGTGGTTTACCCGGCAGCAGTGATCCTCACACTCCTAAATGCTTTCGAGACTTGGACAACCTACTGAGGGTGCCTCAAAGCACTGGAGAAGTACCATGAGTGGTTCCTTCATAAGATCCTCCAAATGAAGTGGTAAGAAAGATGGTTCCAGAGCAGCATCCTCTCCCAAGCCAACTTGCCCAGCATCGAGGTGCTAATCACTGAGAACCAGCTCCACTGCCCATATTCCTGACACCTGACTCCCGAAGCAACTGCTTTACTTGGAACTCATTCATGGCAGGGCACTCCCAGGACGACTGTAGAAACATTTTAGGCATGTCCTCAAAGTATCCCTGAAGAGGTCAAATAACCCCAGTGATTCATGGGAGTCGATCCATGGCTTGTCAACCTCAATCCTGAGGGACTGCCTAACTAGAAGAAGGACTGCCGAGTAAGCCCACGTAACTCTTGGCCTGTTGCAATGCTAGACTGACCAAAGCAAGTACTAGTTATACTTCTAACTTGCAGCATGGTTTATTATTTTCCTTATTTGCATGTGGGTAAAGTTAGAGAGGTCTGTTTATCAATGTCACTCTGTGTGTTCAGTTAGTTTCTTTTAAAAAAAAATAGCTTAAAGATTTGGATCAGGCCTTGACCTGCTTGAAGGGTTGCAGTCCATCTGCTGAAAGATTGAAGTTGTGCACTTGAGGATGTGTATAAATGACACAGTCCAGATCACAATGACATCTTATACCTATTGAATATGCAATCTTATGAACAGATATTGGACAATGCAGGCACCTACTGATGGCAACCAAGGCACAGGAATCAATTACGGGAGTGACCAGCACTAAAAGGCTATGTAAAGCTGACTTGAAATTTGTTACGTGCACCCCCCTTCACCTTCTACCAGGTGAAAGTCTTTGCAGGCATACAGCAGTGCCCTCGAGCCTAGCATCAGCCGTGATCAGTTCCAAAACTTCCCTAATGATGTGGATATATTTTGAAACAGTGTGCTTGCTGCCTGTGCCATTTCTATGATAGAAATGGGGTAATTGATTTGCTTTCCCAGCTCTCCTGAAGTGTGTGTTCCACCTTATCACACTTTCTAAACCCAGTCCCAGCCCTATATCCTATTTCGTGAAATTACGGAGAAATACCGGGAATTTAGCAGCACTTTCCCAGTCATGCATATCGTTATTTGCCAGTGAGTCGAGCTTTTAGCTTTATCTCTTTTTTACCACTAGCTAACAAGGACGCGCTGTCCCTGGAGTACTGCAGATAACTGCAGGCTGTTAATAAGTTGTCTGCTGATTTCAGTGTGCATCTCTACTGCAAAGGCAACACCATCACAGGCCCATTACCATGATAATTAGAATAATTGTGTCACATCAATAGCTGTTGTGGTTGCTGTGGCTCAGAGAAATGTCTTATTCTGGAAAATAAGAGGTTTCAACACTAACTTCCTATAGTTATGGATACTTTTGCACCTCTTTTTGTCCCTTCTGTTAATGCACTGTGGTTTTTTTCTAAAGCTGGTAAAAATCAACTGGTTTGGAGCTGCCCTGTGCTTTGGGCAGCAATGGATTGGGATATACAAACGGCATCTTCAACAAGTCAGCAATGTGGAGAGAGAAACAGTTCAGGTTACAAGCCAATGAAGTTCTGATAAAAGAAAGGTCAATCAAAAAAGTCATTGACCTGAAACATTAACTATTTCTCAATGCTGCCTGAGCATTTCCAGCATTTTCGGTTTTAATTTCAGTTTACCAGCATCTGCCATATTTTAGTTTTGTGGAGTGCAGACTTCCCTGGTACCTCGATTAATAAAATCACCATCCCAGTGTGGGGCTCTACTCCGATTCCACTACACTTTGAATAAGCTAATCTTAGTTAAGGTGGCGAGAGGGGCACTAAAAATGATCGTCAGCACCTTTGGGCTGGGGAACTGGAGAAATTGGGGAATGCTCCTTCTGCTAGTTACTGTCTGCTGATTCCTGCTGCAAAGTGTTACAGTGTGGATGTCAAGTCTGGATAAAAGTTGGCTCATATGCGAGCAAGTAGCTTGTTTGCACTCTAGGCCAATTTTCACTTTCAGCGGGTTTGGAAACTGCCAGTAGTGGATCGGTTGACATTTTACACCAGGCACAATTTTCCATGAAGAATGTATGATGGACTGCCTATCAGCTACTGCTAGTTTTTTGCCCTCACTGGAAGTGAAAATTACCCCCCTCAGTGTTACAGTTTATACATTATAATGGACGTTTGAAGATGTATCGGATTAAAGTGAGGTGATTCACCTAAATGAAAGAGAAAACCTAGATTGTCACTGTTCTCAGTCAGATATGCCAAATTGAAACAAAGTATTTGCACTTAACTATTCAAAATTTGACTTTAAAATGTAATACTTCTTCCTGGTGACGAAAAATAGTACAACCTGATCAAATATTCCTGAAATGATGCCTCAAAAAAAAGGGATCTTGGCTCCATCTTGTAATCTTGAAGGAGAGTGAAGGTGCAGTTACATTCCTCCCTATTTAAGTGACCTGGAATCTGAGAATTGAGATTGGTACACAAACCACTTCAGCTTTCAGCCATCTCTCTGGAATTCTCTCTGTAAACTCGGTCACCTAGCAACTTATCCCACCTTTATAAGTGTCTCCCAGATTCTGTCTTTGCTACTTAGCTTTCGGTCATCCCTTTAGCCTTTTCTGGTTGTTGTCTGTCTATTCTCTGCTGTGTGGTGGCCTTAAGAATACTCGAAAAATTAGAGATTCTTATCACTTGACTGGGCTTCATTTATAACAAGAAAACTGCTGCAAGATGCCATTAAGAAGATAACAGTCAAAGAGTAAACACAGTAAGTTCGTAAATAGTGTTTGGGCAAACCCAAGTTTGCATCTTGGTTACTATTAAATTGGTTCAGGAAGGAAAGACTAAGGGAAATAAGGAGTTCCATGTTGTGAAGTTCTGGGATAGATTACACACACTTTATTTACTTTAGAATGCATTTTAATAGGTAGATGCCAATTTTTTAAATAAGTTTGTCCTAGGGATCCTGGTGAGACTGGCAAAGCCGCAGTTATTTACCACCCATAGTTACCCTGGGAAAGTGAACTGCTGCAATCCATGTAGTGATGGTGTTTCCATAATTGTGTTGGGTGGGGAACTGAAGCATACCGACCTAGTGAAGATGAATTCATGGTGACATTTGTCCTAATGCTCCCCGAACAGCACTGTGGGCGTATCTGCACTGCGTGGACTGCAGCGGTTAAGGAAGGCTGCTCACCACCACCTTCTCAAGGGTAATTAGCAATGGACAATAAATGCTGGCCCAGACAATGATGCTCACATCCCATGAATGAATGAAAAAAAAATCAGGGTCATGGTGTGTGTGACTTGGGAGGAATTTGGAAATTACAGCGTTCCCATGAGCCATCTCAGTGGTAGAAGAGGGAGATGCCATCGATGAAACCTTGGCGAACTGCTTTACTCCAATAGTGATTCTCAGTATATGGGCATCACTGGCAAAGTCGGCACATATTGCACACCCATGGTTATAGCACATCATCACTTCCAAAACACAAGCTTCTGTTACATGCTCTTGTAAAGGTGCTTGTGGGTCTTCTTCTTGAACAGCTGTAGCTCTAGTAGTGAAGGTGTGCCCATATTGCTGTTAGACAGAGAGTTCCATGATTTTGGCCCAGCAACGATGAAGGAACGGCCATGTAACAGCAACATGTGATTTGGAAGTGATGATGTGCTGTATAATGTAGATGATGTGTATGAATGAATAAAGATTTCATCTATATTTTAGAGTTTGCAACTGTGTGTAAATGAATTGTGGTAAGTTAGAATCACTGTTATTTCATTACATTTTACTTCGGAGACTGAACACTACTGATATTCATTCAGCCAGCCTGCAGCTAAGCCAAATGTGCAGAACTTCAACGACAAAATAAAAATGTCACAGAAAATTTCAGCTTCAAAAGCCTGAAGAGACAAGCAAGACAAATGTATATTTTTCTTCATCTATTGTGATTGATACTATAGAGTTCATTTTTGTTTTCCTGTTAGTTTTCCCTGCCTATTTACCATTGTCAACTGTCTGTATGAGATGGAAGAGAAGGCTGCCTGGTGACGGATTCCTGGGGAGTGGCTGTGCAATTTATTTTTGTTGATATGTTGGTCAAGGACATCTGAAATAATGTAACTCTGTTCCCTGTGGGATAGTCAAATTTTGGATGATTTATGTTCATATATATTTTGCCACCCAGAGACAATGAACGTCAATAGTCATGTCATTAAAAAGAAGTTCCGTCAAAATTTCTGAACCTTTGAGCAGCCCAGATATTGTGTTTTGCATAACATGTTTGGAGCGTTTATCTTTGTTATCTGATAAAGATTGGGTTTAAGAGAAACAGCGTAATGTAATCAGTGCGCTTTTGCACATAAGTCAGCTTTATGTTTTTGAGGTCATCTATTTTAATGTTTGAACCGAAAGCCTCCCAGTCAGTAGTAACCTATATAAATCTTTAGCCTTGCATAATATTTCTGAGTTCCCTTTATTAATAATAGCTGTTACAACATCAAGCAGATTCTGTGATGAGAAAGTGGGGACAGAAAACTGATGAAACGAGAGCAGGAAACTCTATTCAGCTCTGCATCCATCTTCCCCACTCACTATTCGAAGGCCATTGGACATGACAGGGTAGCCAACAAAGCCGCCTCCCTCTTTCAGGTATCTTATCAGCGACTACCTCCTGATGGCCGGCCATTCAGTTGGATTAAATAGCCAAGTGGTTGTGGTACTGGGCTTGTAACCCCAAGATCAAGAGTTCAAATCTCACAATGGCAAACTATAAAACAATGTAACTTCATCTGAATAGGAACAGATGGAAACGTGTTTGTACTCGAAAGAGTTACATAATCTTGCATTGATTTGCTCATCTTCAAAGGGGTTTTTGTGGTGTTGCAGTAGTCTGGAAAGAGTTAAAAAGAATGACTTGCATTTAGACAGCACCTTTCCTTTCATGATCTTAGGATGCCCCAAAACACTTTACAGTTAATGAAGTATTTTCTGAAGTGTAGTCATTACTGTGCTGTTGCTAATTTACTGACAGAGAGCAGTGTGATAATGACCATATAATCTCTTCATAGGTGTTGTTTGAAGGATAAATATTGGCCAGGATGCTAGGGAAATACTGTTCTTCAAAATAGTGCCATGAAATTTTTTGCATTCACCTGAGAGGGCAGGCGGGACTTTGGTTAATGTCTCATCAGAATAACAGCGTTTCCAACAGCATAGCACTCCTTCAGTACTACACTGGAGTATCAGCCCTGATTCTGTGCTCAAGTCTCTGAAGTGTGGCTTGAACCAATTTCTTTACATTGCGAATTATGAGCTGGAATGCACTGGCTGCAAAAGTGTTGGAAGCAGATTCATTAGAAACCGTCAAAGGGGAATTGAATAAATACTTGAAAAGGAGGAATTTGCAGGGTTTGGGGGAAAGAGCAGAGGACTTGGACCAATTAGATAGTTCTTTCGTAGAGTTGGTGTAGATATGGTGGGCTGAATGACCGTTTGCATTGGTCTTTGATTCTGTGCGTCCCACTCACATTTAGTAGTGTATCTACCAGCCATCCATTTTTAACAAATAGAACATTTTACTAATGCCAGGCATGAAGTTTCAGCAGAGAATATGTGACCTCTAATTTCAGAATGAGAGCATTTCTGTCTGTAACAATCCTGCTATATATCATTTCTAAACATAAGTATCACTGATACACGAGCAAGATTGGCTATTTTGTGGGAAAACATTGCTGATGACTTGCCAAATTGAGTATTGTTAATGCAACAACCCCAGCTCACCCAGTCTCACTGAATTGATCCTGATTAGTATGGAGCTAAGTGACACCTCCAGTGGTGTCAGTTTCGCCCTCGGGGCCCTTTTTAAAAATTCAAAGGAACTCAGATCCATTCAGATCCACACACTTCATTTCAAAGCATTTCTGCCAGTCCTTGAATTTAAATTTTGACATCAGTGACAAAGCCAATCTGAAGGAGTTGCTGTTGATGTTGAGAGAAGCTGCATTTTATTCATATGGATGCAGATCTAATCACCTATTAGATTATTGCTATGGAGCTGCTTCAACTGGAAAGGATTGTGCTATACGTATCCATCAGCTCTATGCTCTCCGTCCTGCATTTCCTCCCAATCCGGCAGCTCCAAGATTTTAAAGTTCTCATCCTTGTTTTCAATCCTTCCATGGCCTCAACCCTCTTTGTTCAGTGACATTACCACTATGCCACCATCTCCTCTGATCTCCACGCTTCTCCAACTCTGACCTCTTGCTTGTCCCTGATTTTCATCACTCCACCATTGGTAGCTGTGCTTTCAGCTGGCTAGACCCTAAGCTCTGGAGATCCCTCCGTGAACAGCTTCATAAACTCTGCCTCTCCCTTCCCACCAAGATGTCCCATAAAAGGTACCCTTTTGATCACTTATCCTGATATCTCTTAATGTGGCTTAATGTCAAATTGTGTCTGAGGGTGCCCCTGTGAAGTGCCTTATTATGTTAAAGGAACTATCTAAATGAAAGTTGTTATTGTAATTTCTTCATAAATTACCTGGAGCTTGGAGTCACAAACATATTTGCTCCATATCATCTGCAAATTTAATTAATGAAGATGGTAGACTGGAATATAAGACTTAGGAGCAGAAGTAGGTCAGTTGACCCCTGCCATTCGATAAGATCATTGCTGACCTGGATATGGTCCCAAATCTACTTCCTGTTTGCTCACATTTTTTCATCCATCGACCAAGGTGCTGTGGCTCCCATTAATATTGGGTAAAGATGTATTTTCATGAATTTGCACAACTTGACAAATCAAATGTATTGTGACTTGGTTTGCTCCTCACCTTATGTAGCGAGTTGGTGCATTATTTCTGTTCTTTTCCCCCACAGCTGATGAAACTTTTGGTTCTGCTTTCTAGAATATTTTGTTCATGCCCAAAGTATTGGAATACCTGACATGTAATGATGAACAGGATGACTTGCAGAAGATCCTAGTGATCCCTGCCTCCCAGAAGGCTTGGCTAAATGGTTACCGGGCAGCTATTTGTAACACCACCACCAAAGTGCGGAAGGAGCATTTTCAGGAACTCGCCAATAAACTTAAAAGCCAAGTGGACATCCAAAAAATTGCGGACAAGGTAAGTCAAATTTAGATCTGGTCTTTGGAAAAATTTTAAACTTTATCTCTTCTTTTTTGAATCTTCCTGCTCATTCTAATGTCCTGTCATTTCCCACTGGAACAGAGGTTCCACCTTGACACGTGCCTTATGTTGCTCGATGTTGCTCGAGCACTGTAGGACGTGCTGAATAGAGGGAAGCCTGTCCTCTGAAAGTGAGAAGGGAATTGGTGTTGAAAATCTCAGCAGGATGCCTTGCTGCATCTGCTAATACAACTGCTGCAACATAGAAGTATTGGTTATTAAAGAATGCATTCACCTATGCTTCTCTTTTTTTTGGAAAGACTCCTGTTGAATTGTTTAATAAAATAGATGAAGCTTACAGAGGCATAGCATGATTTGTTAGAATAAATGAGTGTCAGGCAATTGAAGAATACCATGTTGTTGAGAACATTCAATTAAAGGGGACATGACATAGAATCACAGAGTTTTAATGGCACAGGAGGTAGCCATCGTGTCTGCACCGGTTCTCCAAATGTGCATTATGATCTAGTGCCATTGTCTTGCCTTTTCCCCGTACCCTTGCACATTTTAAAATTCAGATTATCATCTAATGCTCTCTTGAATGCTCCAGTTGAACCTGTCTCCACCACACTTACCGGCAGTGCATTCCAAACCTGAACCACTCATTGCGTGAAAAAGTTTTTTCTCACCTCACATTTGCTTCTTTTGCAAATCGCTTTAAATCTGTGCCCTCTTCAACACTGATTTGATTCCTTGTATGTTCATGAAGTGGGTTTGTAGGCATAATCATTTGGCAGTCATTGCCCCTTTTTATATAATAGTAATAGACCCAAGTAGGTAAAACAAGTTAAATATTTGAGTGACCAGATCCAAGGAGATCAGTGAGGAAATGAGGAGTGGACTTCACCTCTTGGGCCTTTATTGGTTAATCACTTTAATGTCGTAAGTGGTTCCTTTAAAGGACTGATACACTTCACGTTATTTTTCTTTCCGATTTGCCTCTCCTAGCTTGATTAGAGCTGGATGGTATTTTAGTGCATGCTGGTGCCATCAGTCATGCCTTTATAGGTCACATGTCCCTTTTAATCATTCCACTTTACCTTGAATTAAAGAGAGAGTATAAAACATAACCATCTTATAAAACATTGCACTTGTAACATCAATCTTGGCAAAAAGACATACATTTACAAATTCTCACGTCTCAAATGTATACCCTAGAATTTAAAGTGCTAATTTCACACAAAAGGTTGCAGAAGACTTATAGTCTGATGTGCTGGAGACTTTAACCCTGAAGTTCTATACAGTGTGTTGTACTGCTTTTGCACCAATGAAGGCTAAGTTGCAGCCAAGAGTCCAACATGTAAAATCTCACTAGCGCAAACCTTGTCCCACCACCCCTTTGGAGAAGCAAGTGTATGCTGAAAAGAGAGACATGTTGCCAAAGCTTTTTGTCTTGCACACATCAGGACAAACACAAGAATACCACAATGCAAACTATCACAGTTTATACTGCAGGAGAAAAGGATGCTGATTACTTGGCAACTCATCTCTGATTTGCTAAGGCATTGCCATAGAGAAAGCAAAAGGAACATGTTCAAACCTTGCACCTCTTTTGAATTACCCGAGAGCTTGGGGAGCTTATAGTTTGAAATTTGGCATTCTTCTGTTACCCTGATGAGTGCAAATCAAAAAGCTTTGGCAACATGTCTCTGTTTATAGAAGTATGTGTGTTGATGCTCTGTCACCTGGTGATCTGAGTACTTACGACTCAAAACAAACTTGGCTCCCCTGTATTTTCTGAAAAATTCACGTGGAGAATTCTGTGCATGGGAGAAATTATGAGGAAATTTCAAGGGATTCAGATAATGTAATGAATAGCAAGAGTGAAGTTGAAGTGTTTCTTGTCAACTGAACTCAGAAATTAGATTAGCTTCCCAATGAATCAATTCCACCCTGCCTCTGACTCAACCTCCTTACGATTTTGCTTACAATGCGGAAAACAAAATGAAATTTGGTCTTTAACATTGTAGACTGCTCTCTATTGACAGTCAGGGCAAGGACACCATATTGAGTTGATGTGTGGATAGTGTTGTCACTGAAACCTTAGGTTTGCAATGCAGTCATTGCAAAATTTCTGTAACTGAATCAAATTCAATAACTAATATTGCTCTGTGTGTTATTTGCTTGTGAATTGCATGTTCACACATTAGAGTATGTAAATGACAATTCCGTAATGTTTGCTGGGCCATCGTCCATTTCATAGCAAACAAGAGAGCAAGGTGACAGCTAAATAAAACCACAAAGGCAGTCGGAGATGAATTCCAGATGCACGGGTTCTTCAGTTGTTTTGATCCTGTGTGTCAAACAAGTAAAATTATTGTTCCATTTATTGGCACCCAGACACACTTGATATGCTTACAACTTAACTTGGTCATCTATTCTTCTGCGCATTATTGACTGCAGCAGCCCTTGTGGTTATTCATCATGCACAACATGTTGCAAAAGCTGGTCTAGAAATCAGAACTATCAATAACTGCTTTCAAGTGCCTTAAATTATTCTCATAATGAGGAGTTCATTCAAATAGCCATAGAATGCCCCAACCCACTTGCTTAATAACATGGCCTCAAGAAATAGTGGATAAAGCGTGGTGCGATCAGTTTGTATTTTAGCACTCCATTTCCCCACTGAGATCTTTCCCCCTACGACAGCACTTCTTTGCTGGTCTATTTTGATGTTTTTGAGCTTTCTGTTGCTATTGGATGTTGTGGAGAGGCCTGTCTGCAGACTTCACACAAGATACATAAGTAAGCAAGGAAAACTGTGAATAGCTAAATATCTAGCTGAGTTGAATTATGGATTAGACACTATATTGATTGTTTATAATGCTTTTTAAACTTTTGTCCAATTTTAAATGCAAACCTGAGACTAAAATACAACCATACTTATCCCATTGAAGGACACCTTTTGGAGAGATAAATTGGAATCAGTATTTTTCATATGATTAGTGGTCTGAAAGAAGAAATGTTGCCTGGATTTGCAAGATTTCAATTTCTGTTACTGTACTCTGGAAGTGCACGTGGTTAACAGTAGATTGCTCATAATTCAATGAAGTCCTAAGTAGTAACTTATCCTGTGGCATTTTAGTAAGCATCTGACATTAGGGAGTTTGTTTTAAAAAATACATTTAAATATGCAGAAATGGAACAGAATTGGCCATCTAACCTGGAATATCAAATCTGAAATATTAATTTACATTGACACTTAGCATCACCTTGTGGCTGATCCTTGTGTTATGTCATACACTGTGAATAACTACCATACTTGTTATAATCGTTATACTGGTTATAATCTACCATGCTGGTTATAATCTACTGCACTGTAGTGTAATTCTTTCCTTTCCTGTGTGCAGCTCAAGTTGAATGAGGTGAACAGCACAGCCATTCAGCATCACCTTCGGGCCTTACTTGAAGACCTCATTGAGGTGGAAAAAATTCTGAAAGATGTAGATGCCTTATCAGGACTTGCCAGGCTGCTCCCAAAGGGGGCCTGTGCTGGCAAAAGCCCACAAACTGCTGCCAATAATACCAGCTGGAATGGTAACTTTACAGCCGCCAATGCCACTTCTGAGGAGGGAGAGGAGCCTGAGACGGAAAACCCTCACACTCAGTTTTCAGCCTTTGTCCAGCTCTGGGCTGGTCTTCAACCAATCCTCTGTGGGAATAACAGGTAAAACTACAAGAAGACATAAGAAAAACTTTCATAACCAATTTTTGACATTCTCAATTTCTAGTTCATTCATGGGCCAAATGGTCTTTCACTAAGCATCCATCTCTCCCGAGTTGCCTTCAATTCATCTTATCGCAGGGACATTGTTGATTAATTTGCATGTCAGCATTGACCTTAACCACCACATCCCCCCCATTTCCCTTTGTACATTTGGTACTACAGACACATTCTATCCTGTGTTCTGACATGAAATAAAGTCCATTATTTAAATTATTGTATTTTGTAAAACAATTGTTTTTCTGAGACATTATCAACGCATATTAGAAAAAATGTTTTCAGTTGTGGGAGGATAGAAATTTAAGTTACTGTTTCTGTGTTTCCCTCCTAACCCATTTGAACTCTTTTGGCATGAACCTTCATTGATGAGGAGACAGATTGGAAACTCCTTTCTGACAGTGGCACTCGAGAATGGACTGCTAGGAGGTAATTCTCCTAGGTAATTCTCCCTCTGTACAGAAATCTGTGGCCTCTGTTTGCCGCCTGCACAGTAGAGTTTTTGTTAGATCAGTAAATTCCAACACAGAAAGTTGGTGAACCAAGCCCACTTCCTCCTACTTGGTGCACAGTGTGTTTGGGTCCGACCTCACTATGCCACACCTATATTCCTCCCCTTGGGAAAGCATCCCAACCCCACTCCATCCTCCCCTCCAGCCCTTCCCATGTAGAGTGCTTTTATTATTTTTATGGATTATGGGGGACAATTTTCACTGGGTGCATTAGGTGCTAAAGAGTCTCTGAGATGACCAGGATGGGATCTTACGCTGCAATGCCAGTTTAACTTGCATTTATTGCAAGACACAATTTTGATAAAGGAGTTAAAATGTCTACTAGGAATGGCCATCCAGGGGTCTCAGTTGGAGATGCTGTGCAGTACTCGTCTGAGAAGGTGTCGGGATTGTCATTCCATGCAAGCTACAATGGTTGCATTGGAAGCCATGAACTCAGTCATCAGATGCTGCATGATGTTGGGCTCCACAGGTCACAGGATAGAATTGACTAGTGCTGGAACAGATGGGTTCCATGCTTTGCATCAAGCCACAGGCCAAGTGGAGGCAAACTCTGTCATCGCCTCTAGCCATGGCCTGTAAGCTCTCAGGCTGGATGTCCATTGCAGCAAGCATTTGATTTTTCAGATCCCTCAACCTTCTTCTGAAGTTTGGCTCTGTGAGGTCCTCATCTGCAGCAAAATTAGGATATGACCATTCCTCCAGAAAGGTAGCACCCAGGTATCCCTTTCACCCCTGAGGTTATTGCCCACTAGTGCCTTGTGCATCTCAATATGAGAAACCCTATTTTACCACAGCCTCTGAATCACACATGGTGCCATTCTCTGAGTTGGCATGTGACAACAGAAGCCATTGGCGCTGTGCATTCTTCTTCATTCTTCCTCATTTTCCTCCTGCTCTTCCATTGGTGCACGAGGTGGCTGCTGCCCATCTTGTGAGTTGGAACTTGCTCCTGGGAGCCTGCAATAATTCCACTCCAAGTCACACACCATCTTGACTTGGACTATATCACCGTTCCTTCACTGTCGCTATGTCAAAACCTTGGAACTCCCTCCCGAAGATCACATGGACTGCAGCAGTTCAAGAAGGTGGCTTATCACCACTAGCTCAAGGGAAATTAGGGATAAGGAGTAAATGCTGGCCTAGCCTGCGATATACCAAGGATGAGGGGAAAAAATTCACGCTACAAATGTTAAGGACACAACGCATGTGGTTACTGTAGGAGGATGTGTGATGACACCACATGGAGCATGGGAAACAGAGCAGCATTGGGTTATTAGAGATGAGGAATAGTTGTGCATCTGTAAGGAAGCTGCTGTGACTACACACCTCGAGGTGAGATGCGCCCCCTGCTCTGCCTCTGGCCACCTTCTGTTACCATCCTGACAAACACTTCCTCCTCAAGGGAAGGGATGTCATGCAGGCCTCCCCTTCTCGGGTCCTGCTGCTGCCGTTATGTGCTATTTTTTTCTAGAAGAGAAGCAGTGGCAATAGCGCTTGTGTATTGATGGATGTGTTTGTATGTGTGATGCCTCACTTGATTGAAGAGCTATGAGACATGTCTGAAATGTAAGTGGTATCTATGAAGGATGCAGGGCATGGATGTTGGTGTGTGAATGCCAGTGTATAGTTAGATGGTGGATGAAGTGTGTTGAGGTTTGAATATTTTGGTGCAGTTAGCTGCTTGTGATATGGATTCTTACCTTGACTACCTGCATCAAGTCATTTCATCTTTTGTGGCATGGGAACCATAATCATACTACTTTTGCCTGACGGGAAAAGCTTGCAATAAGATGTCTAGTTTTGCTATTCATTTGATGGCATCCTGAGATGGGGGAGAAGATGGAGAAATGAGGTGCCTCCTGCAACAGATCTCAGTGGGAAGGTTGATGTGATACATTCCATAGTCTGAGATTCATTGCCACAATCACACTTCAGTTTGTCCCTCATCTTGCGCATTTGGAGCAGGCAATCGCATTGCCCAGGCACAGAGTGAACCCTTGAAACTCCATTTGTGGAGGAGGTATGATGTCTTTGCATGGATCCTGTTGAGTGTAGACCACTGTTTTCGAGGGAAGTTAAACCCTGGAGGCTCGATTGCTGTTGGGTCAGTGATGAGATGTTGGGGCCGAGGCTTCTGGCTGTGACTTTCAAAGCAATCTTCTTCTACATTAGCCACCTCCTCCCTGCGAGTAGAGGATATCCCTGCTGCTCTCTGCTTCTTCCGGTAGGACCTCCTGCGCCACATCGGGGAACCCGGGTGCCCTGTCTCCTGCCGTTGAGACATTGTTGCACATTGACTGCTCTTTCAGCTAGTGCTCGCCACACCCTCAGTGGAAGTGGATAAAAATGGCCTATCCAGGCGCAATGTTCAAAATCCAGCTGCCTGAAAAGCAGATATTTTTGAGATTTCAGGAGATCCTGGCACCGCTTGTGGAACAGAGTAAGCGCTGGAATGAAGGGCCCATTCCTGGGATGATCTCAGAGGACAGAATCAGCAAGAGTTGTATACACACAATACCTATGTCTATTGCAGCACTTTAAGATCTATCTCCCCCTGCCCAAGCTTCCCTGTTCTCTGGACAGGAAGCTGCATGTTCCACTGTCAGTATAGCATTGGGGTTCTCTCCGTACTTCCGATTGCAGCATTCCCTGGCTGTTTTCAGAGGAGAGGATCAGAAACCAGTCATTTCTCCCTGTCCCCATGAAGCCTATGTGAAAGAGTTGGTTGGTAATCTGTATATTTTTGATTTTCCAGGGAGCTGATTTTTGCTCCGTTATAAATTGCTGAACGGAGTCTTATTATTTAGGATAGACCCAATGTCCAAAATCCAGGAAAGTCTGAAATCTGGCATGGTCTTTGTCCCAAGGGTGCCACATTTTGGACATTATGGTCTATATATACAGTTCCAGGAAAATTGTCTTTAATAGGCACTTGAGTGTAAAAGCTGCAGTTTTTGGTTACTGAAACCACATTCAAACCATGAAAATCATCATTTAGCTTGAAAATTGCATGTTAACTCTGGACTTTCAAACACCTGTTTCTTATTAGTACAGCACCCATTTAGTGCCTGATTTCACCTTTTGGTCAAACTATGTTCCCAAGTCAGCTGCAATGTGCGTTAGTTGCTTTCTAGGCTCATTAATCACTGGACTTTGACGTGGCATTGCTTATCCTTCAGTCTCATTGCCATGCCAACCTAAATCAAGAAACTTGAAAATGTAAGTTTTTTATACCTTTTAATAGAGGGACTAAAATATTTGCCTTTGTGGTCTTTGTTAATGTTTCATCAGCCCACCTAATAGGCTGAGCCTTGTTGAGGTATTGAGGATCTCGCCTTCCTGCTGGTAAGAGGTGGTAAGAGATCCACACTGCCTCTTTTCCATAAGTCAGACAACGGTGAGACCAGTGTCAAGTCTTTCCCTGGAATTAAGACTCCGGGGGTGGAGGCCTCACCTACCAAGAACTGACAGCCAATCAGATGCTGGCAGCTCTTGTCCTCAGCAGTGCCACAGGGGAGGCGGTTGCAGGTAAAGTCCCCACTGGAGCCCTAGGATTGCGGAACAACCCAGGCCACAGGTAAGTAATATGGGAGGAAGGTGGGGTTTCACAGGGTATGGGTCGTGGGGAGAGAGGTGCAAGGGGAATCAGCAGCAAGGGCAGGGGGATGGTTCTGAGCAGGCCCCGACCACCCCCCCCTCCGCAACCGACTTCCCAATGTCAAGTCCCTCAATCAAGCACTTGAGTACCTTTCATTGAGAGACTCCCCCAACCCTGGAGGTGTTAAACTGGCCACACAGTTTTACCTGTAGTGCCTGGTACATGGTGACAGGCCCACCTGCAGTTGGTTTAATACCAGCAGTGGCAGGATGAGGCCCTTAAGTGGTCATGAATTTGCCACTTAAGGGTCTCAATTAGCGGCAGGAAGGTCGACCATGGGCCTTCCTGCCCAGAACTTAATTCTGCCAGTGGTGGGAAGGTGGCAGTGTTCAGATACACTACCTTCCCACCTAACTACATACCCCTCCCACCTCCAAGATTGCCACCAGTGAAAGCAGAAGATTCTGCTCACTGTCTCTGATAGTTTTCACTTGCTTGCAATTTATTGAAATTCTTGATGTGATGTATAATTATACAATCAGCTGTAGCTATCTTCTGGGCTACAGCGATGCCTCACTCCCCTATATCTACTTTGCAGTAACAGGCCCAGAAGTGTAAAAGTAAAAATCTCTTGTAATCTGGGCTGGGTTTCCATGTCTTCCACACATCTACTCCTTCAGTCACTCCTAAGGCTGACATGAGGGGAGGAAAGGTCTGGTTCCAATAATAAGTTGCTTTATCCTACAATAGATAAAATATACAAATGAGAGAGTCTGGTGGGAATTGCTTAACAAATGGTACAAATTTGTTTTTTTTATTTATTTATGGGATCCAGCCTTTGCTGGCTAGACCAGCATTTATTGCCCATCCCTAATTGCCCTTTAGAATATGGTGGTGAGCTGCCTTCTTGAACTGCTGCAGTCTATGTGGTGTAGGTAAACCCACAGTGCTGTTAGGGAGGGAGAATTTTGACCCAGTGACAGTGAAGGAAGAGCGATATATTTTCAAGTCACGATGGTGAGTGGCTTGGAGGGGAACTTCCACATGGTGTTCCTGTGCATCTGCTGCCCTTGTCCTTCTAGATGGTAGCGGTTGTAGATTTGGAAGGTGCTGTTGTTATGATCCCCAGCTGAAGTTACCACTGGACAAGCCTGATCCCAGTTTGGAACCCAGCTTGATCGATCCAAATTTTTATTTGTTTGTTTAGATATGTAGAGAGTGGCTACTGAACAGAGTCACAGGAGTCAGCTAATGAACTTTTAACAAAGGCATAAAAGATTTATTAAGTAAGAACAGATGAACAATATTACAATACTCCTTCGCCCACAACTATACCTTTACAGATATATACAGATTTATAAGGATAACACAAGTTACAAAAGCTATCTTATACTCTAGTGTTCACAGTAAGTACAGTCCATGTAAACCTATGGCACCCTGTGGTCAGACACACCACACTTTGAAACCAAATGACAGATGCCACCCCAGACGGATGCTATGAATCTCTCCTCAACTTCCCCCAGACGCTTGTCACACTGTGAGCCAACCAGTCTCACTGAACTCCGTCTTTCACATGAGGGTTCCAGTCTCCAGTCTCCACTCTCCCAGAACTCGCTTTGGAATCTCCCCCCACCGATGCTTTCTCTCAGGTGCCTTCTGCAAGGGTTCACCTCCAGGGTTTCGGACTCTTCTTTTGATGTTCCTCTCCTTTGGGTCACTGCATGCATTTAAGCTGTCTTCCACACATTCTCTCTCACCAACTCAGCTGTCAACAGTACAGCACTGATTCATAGGCCCCTAGCAAAGAGTTACAGACCTTCAGCCGTCTCTTTGGACCTTCTGTCCTCTTGCAAGCTGTTCTCACTTTAAAGCTGCTTTCTGCAGCTTTTGTCTCTTTAAATCTGAAGCTTGGAGCCTTTCTTTCTGCCCCTTACTCTTAACTTAACAGGACCTTTTCCAGGATCCTGTCCTTCCTTTGATGAGAAGGTCTGCTTGGGATTTGTTTCTGTTCCACTCTCCTGGATTTTGGGGTCTTTTCTTTAGCTTGGTAGTGGCTATGTGTCCCTTTTGCTCCAGTCTCTCCTCACAGCTGTCTTCAAAACCAACTGAACAGCTTCCATATCAAACTGATTTTTCTAGTTTATTTTGTGTGTGTCTGTGGAAGGGACCTGCCTCTCTGGACCACTGTTGCCAGGCAACAGTCCAGGTTTTTTTAAATCTTTTTTGTTAATTTAGCTATCACAGTCGTAAAATTCTCATTAGAAATGCAGGCACCTTTTAAACTGAAACTAAAACTCAATTTGACCTTTCTTAATGCACAGACACAGAAATACAAATCAAACTTAAACTTTAAAGCTAAAACTCATTCCTCATACCCACAAATACAAATATAACTTACTTAAACCATCTCTATTTCCTAACACTTGTAAGGAGTCTTGGGAGTTCCTGCAGTGCATCTTGTAGATGGTGTACACTGCTGCCACTGTGTGTCAGTGGTAGAGAGAGTGAAAACTTGTGGATGGGGTGCCAATCAGGTGGGCTGCTTTGTACTGGATGGTGTCAAGCTTCTTGAATGTTGTTGGAGCTGCACTCAATCAGGCAAGTGGAGAATATTCCATCACATTCCTGGCTAGTGCCCCATAGATGGACAGGTTTATGGGAGTCAGGAGGTGAGTTACTCGCTGCAGGATTACCAGCCTCTGACCTGCTCATATAGCCACAATATTTATATGGCCAGTCCAATTCAGATCCTAGTCAATGATAACCGCCAAGATATTGATAGTGAGGGATTCAGTGATGGTAATGCCATTGAATGTCAAGGAGCAAAGGTTAGATTCTCTCTTGTTGGAAATGGTAATTGCCTGGCACTTGTGTGGTGCGAATATTACTTGCCACTTGTCAGCAAAAGCCTGGATATTGTTCAGGCCTTGCTGCATTTGGACATGATCTGCTTCCGTATCTGAAGCGTCACAAATTGTGCTGAACATTGTGCAATCATCAGTGCCATTCTCAGTCAAATGCTATCTTTATGTCAAGGGCAGTCGCTCTCACCTCACCTCTGGAGTTCAGCTCCTTTGGACCTAATTTTTAATGAGGTCAGGAGCTGAGTGATCCTGGAGGAACCCAAACTGGGCATCAGTGAACAGTTTATTGCTAAGCAAGTGCCAATTGATGGCACTGTTGATGACATCACTTTATTGGCGATTGAGAATAGGCTGATGGGGTGGTAATTGGCTGGGTTGGATTTGCCCTGCTTTTTGTGTACAGGACATACCTGGGCAATTTTCCACATAGCCGGGTAGATGCCAGTGTTGTAGCTGTACTGGAAGAGCTTGATTAGGGGTGCAGTAAGTTCTGGAGCACAAGCCTTCAGTACTATTCCTGGAATATTGTCAGGATGCATAGCCTTTGCAGTATCCAGTACCTTCAGCCATTTCTTGATATCACGCGGGGTACATTGAGTCGAATTGACTGAAAACTGGCATCTGTGATGCTGGCGACCTCCGGAGGAGGCCGAGATGGATCATCCATTCAGCACTTCTGGCTGAAGATTGTTGCAAATGCTTCAGGCTTATATTTTGCACTGATGTGCTGGGTTCCCCCATCATTGAGGATGGGGATATTTGTGGAGCCTCCTCCTCCAATGAATTGTTTAACCGCCATTTATGACTGAATGTGGCAGGGCTGCAGAGTTTAGATCTGATCCATTGGTCATGGAATCACTTAGTTCTGTCTATCACTTGCTGCTTATGCTGTTTGGCACGCAAGTAGTCCTGTGTTGTAGCTTCACATGTTGACACCTTATTTTCAGGTATGCCTGGTGCTGTTCCTAGCATGCCCTCCTGCACTCTTCGTTGAAGTAGGGTTGATCCCTGGGCTTGGTGGTAATGATATGAGTGGGGGATATGCATGAGATTATAGGCTGTGGTTGAATACAGTTCTGCTGCTGCTGATTGCCCACAGTGCCTTTATTGAACTTTGTAATGCTGTGCCTGGAAGTGTGGTGGAGGCAGGTTCAATTGAGGCATTCGAGAGAGCATTGGATGATTATTTAAATAGAAACAATATGCAGGGGTATGGGGTAAAGGCAGGAGATTGGCATTAAGTTAAAATGCTCTTAGAGTCGGTGCAGACACGATGGGCCGAATGGCCTCCTCCTACACAATAACAATTCTGTGATTCTGGTAGTACCACATAACACGATGGAGGATACCCTCCATGGGAAGACAGGACTTTGTCTCCACAAGGACTGTGCGGTGGCCATTTCTACCGATACTGTTGTGGACAGACGCATCTGTGGCATGGAGATTTGTGAGGATGAGGTCAAGTATGTTTGTCCCTCTTGTTAGTTCCTTACCACCTGTCACAGACCTAGTCTAGCAGCTATGTCCATTAGGACTCAGCTAGCTTGGTCAATAGTGGTGCTACTGAGCCACTCTTGGTGAAGGACATTGAAGTCCCCCACCCAGAGTACATTTTGCACCCTTTCCACCCTCAGTGCTTCCTCCAAGTGGTGTTCAACATGGAGGAGCACTGATTCATCAGCTGTCGGAGGCGGTTGGGGGTGGGGGGGGAAGGGGAGATGGGGCAGAGGGGTGGTGGTATGAGGTAATCAGTAGGAGGTTTCCTTGCCCATGTTTCATCTGATATCGTGAGACTTCAGGGGGTCCGGAGTCAATGTCGAGGACTCCCAGGGCAACTCCCTCCTGACTGTATACCACTGTGCTTCCACTTCTGCTGGTGGGACAAGACATACTCAGGGATGGTGATGGTGGGACTGGGTCATTATCTGTAAGGTATGATTCCGTGAGTATGACTATGTCAGGCTGATGGTTGGCTAGTCTGTTGGACCGCTCTCTCAATTTTGGCACTAGCTCCTAGATGTTAGCAAGGAGGCCTTTGCAGGGTCGACATGGTTGCATTTGCTATTGTTGTTTCCGGTGCCTAACTTGATGCCAATGGTCTATCTGGTTCCATTCCTTATAGTCTTCTTCATAGTGGTTGGATACAACTGAATAGCTTGCTAGGCCAGTTCAGAGGACATTTAAGACTCAGCCACATTACTGTTTGGAGTCACATGTAGGCTAGGCCAGGTAAGGATGGCAGATTTCCTTCCTTAAAGGGCATTAGTAAACTAGATAGTTTTCTACAACAATCGCCAATGGTTTCATGGCCATCATTAGACTTTTAATTGCAGATTTTTATTGAATTCAATTTCCACCATCTGCCATGGTGGGATTCGAACCCAGGTCCCCAGAGCATTACCCTGGGTCTCCGGGTTTTTAGTCCAGCATCAATACCACTATGTCACTGCTTCCCCCCAAAATAACGGACACACGAGCATGTAACTCATTTCAGTAGGTTGTCTTGCTCAGCTTATGAGAGTGGTCTCTCTGCATCCTGTCCTACTACCTAGGATAGATGTGCATTCTGCTGCTGCTTGAGTGATGTTTATGGTGTCTGTGTTGTCATTTTTAAAAGCCTTCCTCACAGATCAATAGAGATCAAAAGGGTTTGTCAACAGCAGAGTGTTTTTCTGGATAATCAGATATGGCTAATGAATAGCCTTATTGATTTGTGTCCAGGCGAAACAACTTTCCATCTTACATATTAAATACAATTAATCAGCCAATGGATTCATGACCACTGGGGGCACTGACTTGAGAATTTAACCCCTCTCAGGCAAACTTTTTCTGAAAGCACTTTAAGACTTATGCCTAAGGTCTTAACATGGAAAAATGGCAAAAGATTCCCAACCATCTGACACATTCTTTGCTGTATTTCTTAACAATAGAAAAAAAATCACTTGTAATTATCCAAAATGTACTTGGAATATTTTTTTCTAAAGTGTGTTATCATTTCTTTTATCCTAGTTTGAACCTGTGGACTTTGATCTATGATCAATGAAACTTGCTCATTCTAAGACCGAAGTGTATATCTGTTTGTTCTCTATTGGACAACTATTGTCCTGAAGTTGTTTTCAATGGCCTCCAGATTATAAACAAAAACATTTTGTTTCAACTAGTGGCTGTAAAATAAATCTGAATTTTGTCAGAATTTTTCCAAGAACTCTTTACTGGAGTAAGTACTCCAGAATTAATTTTCATTATTGTTATTAGTAATGTGTTGCTGCTTTCCTCCTCAGGACAGATGCACACCAATTTACTTTTTTTTCTCTCTTCTTTGGTCTAGAACGATAGAACCGGAGGCCTTGAAACAGGGAAACATGAGCTCACTTGGCTTCACCAGCAAGGAGCAACGCAACCTCGGACTACTGGTGCACCTCATGACCACTAATCCCAAAATTCTTTATTCACCAGTTGGCACGGAAGTGGACAAAGTCATAGAAAAGGTAAGAGCTCAGCAAAGCCACCAACTATAACTTCAGGAAACCTAAACCCCCACATCTTCTGCTTATTCTAAGTTCTCTCAGTTGGCAAAAAGAAAGGTCCAGACTGTGTACTTAGCCATAACAGGCGTGCTGTGCTCCCAGAGTGTCATTCACAAATAATTGTACTTTGAAACACCACAGCCGTAGAATCTTACAGCACAGAGTGAGGCCATTCAAACCAATGTGACTGTGCTGGCTCTTTGGAAGAGCTGTTCAGTTAGTCCCACTGCCCTGCTCTTTCCCCATGACCCTGTTCTGTTTTCTATTTAAAGTAGGCTGTGTTTGCTGTCAACGCTGTGCATGCGCAGTTGTACTGTTTTACCCATGACATCATTGCGAGTGACGGAGTATAAACAGCCTCATATTAGCACAACACCAAATAAACAGGTACATGTTTTATCAGACTAAAATCTCAGCATTGTGTTGTCGTTTCCTGATACAAATGCCCCGTAGAATTAACTGGCCTTGATAGCACATGGGAAAAAAAACACAACTCTTAACCTGCGCCCATTAACCTTCAGTCCCAGAAGAGCGCAGAGCCAATGATTACTTTGAAATCAATGAACCATTTAACAAAATTGCTTGAACATTACAAGTGTCTGGTGTGTGAAATGAAAGAGGAAAGTTGACATTTTAAAGATTGCAAGGGTAGAGATCACAGTCAGGTTTTTGCTGGGACTGTGTCCTGCAAATAACGTAATTGGCTTTCTGCCCATGCGTGGACAAGTGCACATGTGCAGCTGGGTATTGGTGGCCATCTTGCGTTGGCAGGAGACACAGTGTTTAAAGCATAATCCCCTTCTGAAAGTTTCAATTGACTCTGCTTCTATATCCCATTCAGGCATTCATTCCAGCTCATAACAACTCGCTACATATAAATATTTCTCCCCTCTGATTCTTCTGCTAATGATCTGAAATCTGGTATCTGACTTTCCTGCCAGTGGGAACAATCCAACTGCTGTAATCCCTCTGCATAAGTGTCTTGTGGTGAGGCTTGGGACTGAGAGTTTGATGCGAGCTGTGAAAGTTCCTGTGATCTAGATGTGGAGGGGCATATGCATAATTCCAACCCTTTTCTTATTGTTCAACCTGTAGCAGATTTATAATGAAAATTGTGTTTTAAGTTTGCCCTGCGATTATTCAAAATCCAGTATACCTGTAGCATTTTGAAAGTTTAAAATAAAATTTCTTTTGCAAAGCAAAAAACCATACCAGCGCTGATTTGGTTTTGTGTGGTCACATACTGACTAAAAACCTCATGGCAGATGTGTGGCCTACATCTGGGAAGCCCACTGGTGATTTAGATATTTAAGCACCACTAGATTATTGAGTAAAATACCTGCTCAATGCTGACTACTAATTGACCAAAGTTAATAGATGCTTATCACCGAACATATGGTAAGCAGAATTAATAGAATTTTGGAGGATTACCCCTTACTAGCTGCTGATCTTTGCAGTGATAATGATTCTGATGATCAGATTGTTGCTTTGCCTGTACTGAGAAAAGAAAAATGGGAAGCGTGCTTGAAAAAGCTAATGGTGAAATTTAGAGAGGTCTGGAAGTTTTAATAGACTCGTCACTCAATATGTCCAGTGTTAGGGACAAATATCGTAGAATCAGTTAAGAAATAATTGGAGCTCGCAAAGAGGCAATGGCTTTAGAATCTTCCTGGAAGATTGACCTTAGATTCATGTGAGTTCAAGTCCCACCCCTGAGATAAGAGTATGTAATCTAGGCTGATATTCCAGAACCACACTGTCAGGGGTGCAGTCATTGGAAGAGACTTAAACCAAGGCCCTCTCAGATGCATGTAAAAGATCCCATGGCACTATTTCAGACAAGAACGGAGAGGTTTCCTTGGGTCCTGGTCACTATTTATTCCTCAGCCAAGGTTATTATCCTGTTGCTGCTGTGGCACATTGCTGTTCAAAATGGTTGCAGTTTCCTACATTTTAACAATGACTGATCTTCCAAAGTACTTAACTGTCTGTAAAGTACTTTGGGACATCCTAAGATCATGAAAGGTGCTATATAAATTAAGGCTTACCTAGTTCTTTAAGTTGGGCAATTGAACTTCCACACTTAATTGATGCATATATTAAATACTCTCTGTATTTGTGCACTACGATTTGCAGATTTTAAATGCACATACCCAACTGAATTTAACAGCATCCTAGCCAAACTGGATCACTTCAAATTTCTTTGGATTTAGTGCCTGACTCTGCTCAGCCCTTTAAAAGAGGGGGAGGGACTCATGATTGCAATGTTAAACAGGTTATTCTAGGAGATGGAAAACATTGATGGAGCGGGGGGAAATTAATGCAAAGTTAATTTTAAGCAGTAGATGAACAAAATCAGGCAGAAAAATATTCTCCGTTAGTAAGCAAAGGCTGCTGAGTGTAAGATGCTAATCATAGATGGTGACAGCTGTGATATTGATTTAAACATTGTGTGTGGGAAAGACTAACATGCCCTGCAGGCAAAATGAGTGAAATAGACCACTGCTGCATGAAATAAAAATCAATATCACATAGGGCACCAGTTGTTCTGTTCATTTGTAATTATTGAAGAGCAATAACATCAAGTTTGTTTTATTTATACTGTAGAAGCATTATGCTATGCTTGAGAAATACTAAGTAAGGTTTAAGGTTATATTTTTCAAAACACTATATACAAAAGAGCATAAAATAGATTTAATTTTTAAAATTTATGAAGTGCTTATTTAGAGGGACATTTATTACACAGTGAGGTAGAGAGCTATAATTTTACTTTTAAGACCTTTGTTCAAATCTAGCCCAGATGAATGAAATGAAAATCTCCCTGCTTGGTGAATATGATTGTTCTTGGTGGAGTGCCACAGGGATAGTGCTGGGGCCTCAACTATTTACAATTTATATCAATGACTTGGTTTAAGGGACCAAATGTATGGTAGCTAAATTTGCTGATGACACAAAGATAGGTAAGAAAGTAAGTTGTGAAGAGGACATAAGAGTCTACAAAGGAATTTAGATAGGTTAAGTGAATGGGCAAAAATCTGGCCAATGGAGTATAATGTGGGAGGATGCAAACTTGCCCAGTTTGGCAGGTAGATTAGAAAAGCAGTATAACATTTGAATGGTGACAGTCTGCAGAGCTCTATGTAACAGAGGAATCTGAACATCCTGGTACATGGACACCAAATGTTTGTTTGCAGGTGCAGGAAGTGATTAGGAAGGCAAATAAAGTGTTGGTGTTTATTGCAAGGAGAGTCGAATATAAGAGTAAGGAAGCATTGCTGCAGCTGCATAGGGACTCAGTTGCACTGCATCTGGAGTGGTGTGTACAGTTTTGGTCCCCTTTCTTAAGAAAAGAAATAACTGCATTAGAAGTAGTTCAAAGAAGGTTCACTCATCTGATTCCTGAGATGAAGGTGTTATTTTATGAGGAAAGGTTGAACAGTTGGGCCTATACCCATTGGAGTTTAGAAGAATGAGAGGTGATTTTATTGAACCATATAAGGTCCTGAGGGGATTTGATAGGGTGGATGCTGAGACGATGCTTCCCTTTGTGGGGGAGTCTAGAACCAAGGGTCGCAGTTTCAAAATTAAGGGTCCCCATTTAAGGAAGAGATAAAGAGAATATTTTTCTCTCAGAGGGCCATTAGTCTATGAAATTCTCATCCCCAGAAAGCAGTTGAGGCTGGGCCATTGAATATATCAAGGCTAAGTTAGAAAGATTTTTGATTGACAAAGGAATCAAGGATTATGGGGGAGAGAGGTGGGATGGTAGGGGGTGTGGTGGTAGAGCGCAGGCAGGAAAGTGCAGTTGAAGCCACAATCAGATCAGCCATAATCTATTGAACGTCAGACCAGGCTCAAGAGACCAAATGGCCTACTCCTACTCCTACTCCCACACCCATGTTCTTGTGGTGAAAACATTCAACTCAATTATATTTGATGTTAATCTGCAGTAGAAAATTGCAGTATTGTTGAATAGAGGGAAAACAGCCAGGCACATGGTAAGATAGGAGATTGTGTGTGTACCTCCCAATAAACATTCTCCTGGAAGATGACAAAAAGAAGGCCTTGGCCAATTTAGAAAAATATAAGTGAAATTCCTCTCTGAGCCCCAGAGACAATCAAACAAGTTCCAGGAGACTTTGTTGCCTGGGCAACACATGCCTCAGGATCTACCAGCATCTGGATGCAGTTATGCTGGCCATGTCCAATGAATTGGTGGACTTTTTTATAGTCATGCATTTCTTGTATTTTTAATTACCTGTATCTTACCCTGTGCCAATCTCTTCTTTTGTCTGATATTATGAAGATATAACTCTTTGCTTGAGTGCAGTTGCACTCCAGTACCTCACCCTGGTAGCCATTATATGCTTATGACCTTGACACTCGGTATTGACAGACTATGGTACTAAAGGGTGTTCACAGCTGAGTTCAGTCTTGTCCTCGGCTGATGTCCACACAGATGCGTTATCCACAAGTGTCACTGGGCATTGATCATGAATGGAAAATCTTGGCCACTCTTTCTTTCCCAGCCAACAGGCACTGAGGCTACAATACTCTTATTGCTGCCCCAACTAAGGTAATATATCAGAATAGATTGGAGAGCAGCCCTGGTCCTCATTGTTCTGTGCGACAAAGCTGTTTACTGAATAAACTGATTAAGCAATCAAGAGAGCTGCTGAATTATTCTGGAACAGGAGCCTATGAATTACTGAATAATGTCCTGCGTAATGTCTTTCCTGAATTTGCCAGCAGCAATTTTTATTCTGTTTTATTTTTCAGTTAAAACCTCGTGCTTTAACAGAAACTGTCCTTAAATCTCAGTGATATAATTAACACTACAATCAAGAAGGAAATCTCAAATGAAGCAATAATTAGGGGACAGGAGACTGGTTGACCTTTAGGAAAGAGAGAAATTTTATTTGTATGATATTTTTCATGATCTCACATGATCCAAAATGCAGTCACTGCACTGGAGTGTCAGCCTGGATTATGTACTTGAGTCTCAGTTGGGGGGCTTGAAGCCATAGTCTTCTAACTCAAAGGCATCGGGTACCACCAACTAAGCTAATGCCACATTGCTTAGATTCCTCCAGCCCGTCTTGACTTGTGTCTCTCCATCTGAATTGTATAGTCTAGTTTGACCCAATATTGTCATAAAATAGGTTTCTCTTGTGTCTCTTTCCTCACCTATAGCAGATGGCTAAGGGGATAATTATTTGAAGAGGAGAGAGGAAGTAGTGCTTGGAGTTCCTAATTATGACCAGGAATTCAGTACGTTGCCAAGTTGGAACCAGGAGCTGAATGTTTGTTCTGGGTTTGGGATCCTGATGTCAGGTGAATTTTCGAATCCTGATGCAGGTGTCATGATATGTTGGGTCGGCACCTGACGTCCAATGCAATTTTTAAAGAGCAAGCCAATTAGTAGCCAGAGTGCACTGTCATTGACAAGTCAAGGATGAGAAGCGTGCTCCTGTGGATGGAGGATCAATACAGGGCCCTCCAGCAATGACATACTGGCAGCCCCACTGTCTAAGGTGGGAGCTGTCAATGTAGGTGGGAGAGTGAGAATGCGCCTCAAGATGGAAACACCATCTGAAGAGATTTTCAAAATTTTGATCAGTGAAGAAGCCCAGAGCAGCCAGGCCAATCCACTGGATGCTCAGTGGCTGCACCTATGGCCTGGTGCGTGGGGTGGGCCGAGTAAGGGGTGTGGTTTCCTTGGTGGACAGATCGCTGGTGCCCCCCACCCTCTGGTCTGCCAACAGGAAGCTGTCTCTTTCCCTTGGTTGTGTTTTGGCCTCATTGGGGGTTCCACATACCGACTGTAAAATTCTAGTCAGTCTCTGCTGAGTGGCCTTAATAAGCTATTTAATTAGCCTAATGGGCTACCCATTGCTTCTGGGTGGTACTTGTTGTCTACATGATATGTAATGTGTGCCTCTATAAATAAAAGCTTGTAGGTGTATAAAGACTTGCCTCCAAATCTATCCTTCATCGCCTGACTATCTGAGTTATAATATCTGGTGGTCTTTGCCCCTTCCCAGCAGCCACTCTGACAGTGGCATGCTGTAGTAATAAGTTCAAAAGATACACTGGTTCACAAATATACTTATGTAACATTCCCTGCATCACTATCCCCAAACCTGCCAACTCCCTGTAGGGGAGAGAATGCTAGCATTCAGTGTATGCTGGTTGCCCTTTGGAACCTCTCACAAGAAGCCAGTTTCTGTGTGTAAGAAGCGGCTACGAGGGTTGGCCATTTTCCATTTGGAGAACAAGGCTGCCAATCCAATCCTGACATGAGAAAGTCCAAAGCAAGGAAAGGCCTTTCAGCCCATTAAATTGGCTTCAGCCACTAAGATAAAAGCAAAATACTGCAGATGCTGGAAACCTGAAACAAAGGTCCCCACCTATTGTGCCCACCTATCGCTGGCCTTCTATCCAGCTTCACCTGCTCCACCCCAGCCCCCTTAAACAATATAAATTTCATCACGTTTCCACTTCCTTCCAGCTCTGAAGAAGGATCGTACGGATGCAAAACGTTATCTCTGTTTCTCTTTCCACAGATGCTGCTACTCTTGCTGAGTTTTTCTGTTTTTGTTTTGTCTTTAGCCACTGTTCGTGCATGATTGTCACTTCATGGACTTTCCTTCTTCAACACCCGCTGACCTACTTTAGGGAACAGTAGCTCCCTTCCCTTAGCTTTTCTGCAGAGTGCAGGTGGAGAAATCGAGCAATGTTGTCTTAAACCTTCAGACTTGCTGATTGACAAATACTGCTTCAATCCCTGTTTGAAGATACAATTTGGCAGAGATCCTTCTTAGGTGTTTATGTGTGTGTTTGTTTGTGGGTTCCACTGATGCAGACTAGCAATTGTTAACAAAATTCCTCAATAATTTTTCTGCTTTTTATGCACCAGGGCCCTGAAGCCCTTGTAGTCTGTTTTACACTCGATAGCCTACATGAGTGCTGAAGGAAACCCAACATAGCTTCTGAAACAAGAACGTAATGCCTTCACATCATTTCAGTCAATGCTGATGATAAAAATAGGAAAAGACTTCCATTTATGTGTCATCCCTTAACATCTCAGGCATTTCAAAGCGTATTCCAACCAGCAATGAACATTAGGAGCACTGTTTTAATATAGGGATGCCAGATTCATTAAAATAACCTGGATTTGGTCAGACATATGCAGAGAACCTCATCAGAGGCTGGAACCTGTTCTTGAATTGGAATTCAGGGGACACCAAAGTTCCCATAATACATTTTCACTGATTTGTATAAGCTTTTTTTCGAGTTACACTCACACCATCCAACAAAGTGATTCACCGTTATAGACTACTCCATAAATTTCCAGATCTATTTGCATTATCCAACGCTGTTTATGATGTGGCAAAAGCCATTATAACTGGTTTCCTGAGAGATCACTTTTAATGGTACAAATAACAAAATAAAGCCTTTCGTATTATACGTTTGCCAATGACTTTGATTGGCAGCAGAGGGAGGGAAGGAGCTACTGTTAACCTCCGAGCAGCGTAGAGATCTGTCAGTTCATTTGCACAGAGGAGAGTGGAGTCAGTAATTACATTTAGCCTTTCAGAGGCTGAGAGTACTTGAATCACCAACAATGAGTTGTATACAAAAAGCAGCTAATGGGGAGCAAACACACTTGGACCGAGTACTGGAAGCAAAAGACCTCTCATCTCTTATTTTACCTTCCAGAGAGTTATCGGTATAAACGGATGCACTTGACATTAGTGAAATTTTTAAAATGCAGAACATGCTGGAAGTTAAGTGGGTGAGATTAGGGGGAAGATGAACCAAGTGTTTCTGCAAACGCTGCTACTTGCTTCAGTAAAATTCCATAAAAGGATATATGTTGAGAACTGGTGAATTGTTTAAAAAAAACCACAGTATGACATAGGGATACATAATTCGTATGAACTGATAGTGTCAGCCATGTCACAAATGAGTTAACTTGATGCACTCCATCCTCTCCTCTTATGTCTGCCTGTGTGTATGCCACTCTCTCTCTCTTCTTCCTTTCCCTATCACTGTCTTGCCATCTCTTTCTCTGTCCGCGTCTTGGTTTTTTCCTTTCCCACAACTCTTCCTCTCCTCTCAGAATCCTGTATAGTAAGTCCCTGTTTCAAGTCGCTTCAATCAGCTTTGTTGTGCTTTAACTTAAAGTGTCACATTGTGGCTTATATAGCATCATGTGACCCAATTGGCACCATTTTGGAGCGAGCGAAATGAGAGGCCTCTCCTCACACTCGAAGCTACAGCGAAGACCTTTTCTTAAAGGTCTGCAGTAGTATTGTGTTGACCGCAATACCAGTGAATACCAGCTGCGTTTACTACGTGGCCCACATTTTTTTTTTCTGCGGCTTGCTTGCCGCCTCTCTCCTGCTCACCAACCCTTCTGCTTGCCAATTCCCACCCCACCCCACCCCAAACCTCCCACTCACAATGAGGCTTTGGGAGAGGGAAGCAGCAGGCGAGAGGGTAGGTTGGGATAGGGAGAGGCGAGTAGGAGAGATGGTGCTTGGTTGGGTCAGTGTGCAGGAGGGTTGGGGACGGAAGGGGTGAGTGGGTGGATCAGAGACAGAAGTGGTGAGCAGGAGGTAAGTAGAAGGAATGATCATTTTTTTGTCTGTTTTGATCTATTTTATCTTTAAAGTTTTCTTTTCATTTCTGAATACAGGAATTTAGGAATGCACTGTATTTCAATTTAGAGTATAATGTTTAATTTTTTATCTAGTTAGAAAGATCCTACAGAACCTAACGACAACTTTTACTTTGGTTATAAGGGAAAGATCTGAATGATGTTTCACTTTAAGTTGGACTTTTCAGGAGTGCTTTTCAGAAGTGTTTGTTAATGATTATGGGGTGAATTTTCTCCCCGTCCGGGGGGGGCGGGGGGGGGAGGGGTGGCATGCAGCTGATCACCGTTCACGATCGGCTGCACGCTGCCATTTTACGTGGGTGGGCCAATTGAGGCCCACCCAGTGTGACGTACACCCGGAAACGTTGAGCACTCCCTTTGCGGGTGAAAGGAGTAGGCTGAGTCGGGGCCGGCGCTCTTTCACACATGCGTGTGAAAGAATGCAGAAATTCCCCTGAGGCACAGAGCTGCCTCAGGGAGACTAGTTGGAGTTTTAAAAATTTAAATAAAGGAAGAAAAAATGTTTTTAAGACGTGTTCCCTCATGTGACAGTGTCACATGAGCTGGGATATGTCTATGAATTGTAATGAAAACATTTATTTGAATTATAAATTATTCATGAAACCTCATCCTGCCCGTGGATGAGGTTTCATGATAAATGCGAAGGCTGCCTGGGCTCTTCGCCTGCCCGCCAACCTTAATGTTGGACAGGCAGCAATGTTAAGTATTTAAATTGATATTTAAATGGCCTTAATGGGCCTTTGACAGTTCAACGGGTGCGCAGTCGATTCCGGTGCGTGCCTGCCGAACTAAAAATCTGAATGATGCGTGACGACGTCGGTACGCACACCTGACATCACCGCGCATCATTTTACGTGTCGGCGAGTGGGCACTCCCTCCCCCCTCCCCACAGGCCGACCCGAAGATTCCGGCCTATGAACTAAATGGCTGGTGGGATGTGACAAGCTGATGAATGTTCCTTCTGTGTGTATTTTTTGCAATGTGAGATAGCCCTGTATGTTCATGTAGTTTAACAAATTAAATGGATATTTAAGCTTGCAATGCTTTTTCATAACCTATTCCTGCCTTAGTCTGAATTACTGACAGGCAGTAACACAGTGAACGCAGGATAGAATTAATTCAGCACATGGTGGAGTGCCTTAAAGGTTAAAAACAAAAAAACTGCGGATGCTGGAAATCCAAAACAAAAACAGAATTACCTGGAAAAACTCAGCAGGTCTGGCAGCATCGGCGGAGAAGAAAAGAGTTGACGTTTCGAGTCCTCATGACCCTTCGACAGAACTTGAGTTCGAGTCCAAGAAAGAGTTGAAATATAAGCTGGTTTAAGGTGTGTGGGGGGGGGCGGAGAGAGAGAGAGAGAAGTGGAGGGGGGGGTGTGGTTGTAGGGACAAACAAGCAGTGATAGAAGTAGATCATCAAAAGATGTCAACAACAATAGAACAAAAGAACACATAGGTGTTAAAGTTGGTGATATTATCTAAACGAATGTGCTAATTAAGAATGGATGGAAGGGCACTCAAGGTATAGCTCTAGTGGGGGTGGGGAGAGCATAAAAGATTTTAAAATATTAAAAATAATGTTGTTCTCAGTCATTTTAAACGATTTTCACAAAGAACTTTCAGAAAAATTGATAACTGATCATTTATACTGATTAGAAGGGTCAGTAGTGAAATAATGATTTATTAAAACGATGGTAAACCTTTTATGTTTTATGTCACCATCTTGCGGTGTTTAACAGAATTTTCTATTTTCTATTTGGAATTTTCATGATTACAGAACCCTTTTAAAAAGTCTAGAGACTGGGGCATAGAGTTTTCCATCGGTTGGACTGGTTGTTTTATGCACAATTTACATGAAACTGGCGTAACTAACACAAAAGATTGTAGAATGTTCAGCACCCCCAGGTAAATTAATCACCAATGTGCACTAATTGCACTCGTTCAGACCTTTGAAGAGGCTCCAAAAATTAAAGCTGGATATTTTGGTAGCGAGGAGCATTAGGAAAATTTTAAAACGTTTTGAATGTATTGTTTAATTTACTAAGAAACTGGCTACTGCACCCCAATCCGAGTAGTAACTGGGTCTATGCACTTTTTGGAAGTCATTTTCAGTAATTTAAAATCAGGCTACTCACAGCTGGTGGATTGGTACTGAGAGTATAAATGCTTTTTTTATGATAAATCCATTTTCAGCTGTATTAATCAAACTGCACCAGCTTACCGCTCTAAAATATAACCTGGAATTGTTGCAAGGTGTTGGGCGTAGTTTGGTCAGTCTTATTAAGGTATTCATAGTCCTAGATATTTCAGCAGTAAGTATTTATTAACCACTAGAAGCTGGGTACAGTAAAGGTGCAAGCCAGGAGCTTTCTCCATGCTTGCTTCCACACACTGCTCTGCCCAACACCATACTGACCCCTAGGTGTGGGTCATGAGTTCTGTTACATCATTGTATGGGTGGTACTGTATTCAGTCCCACGTTAACCCTTCATGTGCCAGACCCTTATACTACAGGGATATTTTAAAAAAATTATATATGTTTTAAAACATTGCCCAACTTCGCTGTTCCATGGCAGATTTTATATTCGGTGATGAGCAAATAAGTTTGAGCGGAAATTGAGGGGAATAAAACATCTTCCAGAGTGGGTGGAATTTTGTGCTGAAATCGCTGATTGTACCCCTAGTATGAAACTCTGCCTTTAAGTAATTGAATACTCATAAAAGCAACAGGATGAGATGGAACGTATATAATTCATCATTTACAACTGAGCTCTGGAGCTTTTCTAAGCTCAGCGTTGGTGGAGGCAAAGTAAGAGTTACCCGGAATCACATTGTTCCTGCTGTTGCTGCTCCCACCACCTAGTCACTGGGTCATCTGCCACTGGGTCACCTGCCACCCGGTCACTGGGTCACCTGCCACCCGGTCACTGGGTCACCTGCCACCCGGTCACTGGGTCACCCGCCATCTGGTCACTGGGTCACCAGCCACCCGGTCACTGGGTCACCCGCCATCTGGTCACTGGGTCACCAGCCACCCGGTCACTGGGTCACCAGCCACACACTGGTGTTTTAACCATATACTCACCATATTCTTCTTTGGTATCAGATGATTAAAAATATATCCCTTGATATATTTTAGGCAAAGCAAAATTATATTTTAAAAAAAGTTTTAAAATACTCTCTGGCAGCAATGGTTCATGGCAGACTTTGTGATCAGCGATGTGCAAATGAGCTTGAATGGAAATTTGGGAGTAAAAAGAAACACTTGTGAAAACGGTTGCAATTTTGAGTGCAATTTTCTGCAGGAATCATTGATTGTGATTCAAAGCGGGATAATCTATCCCCTCAGTATCTCAAAGAAGCTAAATACTATTTTGCATGAAAATGGGTTGCCCCTACTTTGCCTGTCCTGAAGGTTAACCAATAACATAGGTACACAGATACTTGGCATTCAGTGGTTTCCTGTCAGTTCACACTCTGGCATGCTTTGCCTAAGGGAAGCAGCTCAAGATAAGGCCAGTCTTTGAGCAGGCTCTTGTTGACAGAAGTTTTGAACTGTGCCAGTGTACAGCACAAAGCAGTTGCTCATTCCTAGATTGTTAACCCAGCCATAAATGTGAGGCTGAATATACTTGGGGGAGTGAAACAGGGGAATCTATAGTGGAATGTTTTGAAAATGCTACCAAAAGATTAACAAATATTTCCTAATTATTCCATTCAAAAATAAAAGCGTTGGATGCAAGTGTGGCAAAACGCCTATAAGTTGTACTCTGCTGTTGGCTCCTTTTTTATTGTTAGATCTAGCACTTGCAGGGTTGAACCTTTCAGTTCAATTATGGAAAATGCCCCATTCTGCCTGCAATGCTCATTAGGACAGAGAAGTATTGGCCTTGGTATGTGAGTGAATATTACTGCCACTGTTCTTAGAGCATGTCTGAAGTGTTTTGATGAAGAACCTGTCCCAGGAAGGGAGTACAACATTCAACTCAAATGCATGGAACTTTATAAAATACATATTTGGCAACTCAACTTGAATTTGAGAGAAAATCAAAATACTGTGGATACTGAAAATCTGAAACAAAGACAAAATAGCTGGAAAAACTCAGCAGGTTTGACAGCATCTGCGGAGAGGAATACAGTTAACGTTTCGAGTCTGTATGACTCATATGGACTCGAAACGTTAACTGCGTTCCTCTCCACAGATGCTGCCAGACCTGCTGAGTTTTTCCGGCTATTTTTGTTCGAATTTGAGAGAGATGTTTTTAATTTCCCTTGTTCTAATTTGTCTTCATAGCACTCTGAAAAATACTCTCGCTGACTTGCCCCAAACTGGCTTTTATTCAGAAGCCATCAGACATGGTGATCGGATGTAGGTTTTGTCCTTAGGTCAGTAGCAAGCCACCGTAAGCCGAATGTAAGATTAATTCTAAGTCTTGATTCAGATCTAGTTTTTCATTGAGTGTTAACCTGGGAGACATAACTTTCAATGGTTTCCGTATCTCAGGAAGCTGTAGTTGAGTACATGATTACTATAGGTTTTTTAGTTCTCATTACTATTTATCTTTTTACTGTTTGGAACATTAGTTCACCACAATCAGATATTGGGCAGAATCTTCTGAAGAGTGGCAATCGCCATCAAATTGCCACCCTGCTCCTTTTTACTTAGCCTACACGGGAGCTCCAGATTTCTCGACTGGTCTTCCGAACTGGGCTCCCTGAGAAACGTGGAGAACACCTGGCATCCTTCCCATGTACTGTTGTAGTGTTGGGGAGTCAAGTCACACCCAATTTTTACAGCACTAGCTGCTGTATTCCAGCAAGTTTAAATGCCTCTATGACAAGCTACAGAGAGAGGGTAAATGTGTAAGGTGAGTGGGTGAGGGGATAGGGCAGACTGGGGGGCTAGGGGTGGGGGTTGTAGTTGGGGGTGGAGTGTGTAGTCAAGGCGGGATGCATAGTCAGGGGTGAAGGTTGGGGAATGTAGTTGGGGTGGGCAGTAGTCTGGAATGGGGCACGTAATTGAGGGATGGTGAATGTATTCCGGTTGTGGGAGTAGTTGAGGGGTGGGGAGGTAGTCAAGGAGTCGGAGGTGGGGGGTAGTGGAGAGTCCAGTGATGAGTCGGCGGGGGGTCACTAGTATTGTTACCCAGGAGTTAGAACTAGTTTCAATCCTTCTAATTTTTCCTGTGTTCTTTTAAGTGAGTTGGAACCATCCAAAGTCTCCAACTTTAAATAGGAGTTTTGGAAGGTTCCAGATGCAGGATAATTGCCCAATGGAGGTTGAAACTTCCTGGACAATTCCAGTGGAGTCTTGGCATTGGGACTTCCAAAGGGTCCCCCAGCGCATCTTCTGGGGTTTCTCTGGGGTCTGACCATCCGGAAACCAGAAGAACTGGGCCAGGGTGTTTATTCTTCTGTCGTCCACGTTCAAGGAAATAATAAGAGATAGCAGGACATATATTGAGCAAATTGAAAAAGCTTTTTTGTTAGATACTTACAGTTACCCACAATTTGTGACAGACAAAGGTACATTCTCGTTCATAAGGAGTGAAGGCTCACCTATGGAAGTAACTCTAAACCCAAGGAAAAATGTCTAGTAAAAAACCTAATGGAAAAAAAAGAACATGCATTCACATTGTTTTTTTCGTGACCTCGGGACATCCCAAAGTGCACATCCCAAAGCCAATTCATTCATGGGATGTGGATTTCGCTGGCTAGGCCAGCATTTATTGCCCATCCCTAGTTGCTCTTGAGAATGTGCTGGTGAGCTGCCTTCTTGAACCGCTACAGTCCATGTGGTGTAGGTACACCCACGGTGCTGTTAGGAAGGGAGTTCCAGGATTTTGACCCAGCGACAATAAAGGAACAGTGATATATTTCCAAGTCAGGTTGGTGAATGACTTGGAGGGGAACTTGGTGGTGTTCCCAGCTATCTGCTGCCCTTGCCTTTCTAGATGGTTGTGGTCATGTGTTTGGAAGTTGCTGTCTTCCTTAGCCTTGGTGAATTCCTGCAGTGCATATTGTAGATGGTACACACTGCTGCTACTGTGTATCGGTGGCAGAGGGAGTGAATGTTTATAGATGTGGTGGCAATCAAGCGGGAGGCTTTGTCCTGGATGGTGTCAAGCTTCTTGAGTGTTGTAGGAGCTGCACTCACCAGGTAAGTGGGGAGTATTCCATTACACTTCTGATTTGTGTCTTGTAGATGGTGGACAGGCTTTGGGGAGTCAGGAAGTTACTCGTCGTAGGATTCCTAGCCTCTGACTTGCTTTTGTAGCCACAGTATTTATATGGCTAGTCCAGTTCAGTTTCTGGTCAGTGGTAACCCCCAGGTTGTTGATAGTGGGGGATTCAGTGATGGTAATGTCATAGAATGTCAAGGGACAATGGTTAGATTCTCTCTTGTTGGAGGTGGTCATTACTTGGCACTTGTGTGATGCATATGTTACTTGCCATTTATCAGCTCAAACCTGGATATCCTCCAGGTCTTGCTGCATTTGGACATGAACTGCTTCAGTATCTGAGGAGTCGCGCATGGTGTTGAACATTGTGCTATTATCAGCGAACATCCCCGTTTCTGACCTTATGATGGAAGGAAGTCATTGATGAAGCAGATGAAGATGGTTGGGCTGAGGACACTACCCTGAGGAACTCCAGCAGTGATGTCCTGGAGCTGAGATGACTGACCTCCAACAACCACAACCATCTTCCTTTGTGCTAGTATGACTCTAACCAGTGGAGAGTTTTCCTCCTGATTCCCATTGACTCCAGTTTTGCTAGGGCTCCTTGATGCCATATTCGGTCAAAGGTGGCCTTGAAGTCAAGGGCAGACACTTTCACCTCACCTCGGGAGTTCAGTTCTTTTGCTCATGTTTGAACCAAGGCTGTAATGAGGTCAGGAGCTGAGTGGCCCTGGCGAAACCCAAACTGGGCATCAGTGAGCAGGTTATTGCTATGCAAGTGCCGCTGATAATACTGTCGCTGACCCCTTCCATTACTTTACCAATGATTGAGAGTAGACTGGTGGGGTGGTAATTGGCCGAATTGGATTTGTCCTGCTTTTTGGGTACAGGACATACCTGGGCAATTTCCCACAGAGCTGGTTGGTGCCAGTGCTGTAGCTGCACTCAAACAGCTTGGCTAGGGGTGCGGTATGTTCTGGAGCACAAGTCTACAGTGCTATTGCTGGAATATTGTCAGGACCTATAGTCTTTGCAGTATCCAGTGCCTTCAACCATTTCTTTATATCATGTGGAATGAATTGAATTGGCTGAAGACTGGTATCTGTGATGCTCGGGATCCCCGGAGGAGGCTGAGATGGATCATCCAGTTGGGCACTTCCGGCTGAAGATTGTAGCAAATACTTCAGCCTTATCTTTTGCACTGATGTGCTGGGCTCCCCCATCATTGAGGATGGGGATATTTGGGAGTCTCCTCCTCCAGTGAGTTTTTAAATTGCCCACCACCATTCATGGCTGGATGTGGCAGGACTGCAGAGCTTAGATCTGATCCATTGGTGGTCGTGGGATCGCTTAGCTCTGTCTATCACTTGCTGCTTATGCTGTTTGGCACACAAGTAGTCCTGTGCGATAGCTTCACAGGTTGACACCTCATTTTTAGGTATGCCTGGTGCTGCTCCTGGCATACCCTCCTGCACTCTTCATTGAACCCGGGTTGATCCCCTGGCTTAGTGTTCGTGATAGAGTGGGGGATATGCCGGGCCATGAGGTTACAGATTGTGTTTGAGTACAATTCTGCTGCTGCTGCTGATGGTCCACAGCATCTTATGGATGCCCAGTCTTGAATTGCTAGATCTGTTCGAAATCTATCCCAATTAGCATGGTCATAGTGCCACACAATGGAGGGTATCCTCATTGTGAAGGCTGGACTTCATCTCCACAACAACTGTGCGGTGGTCACTCCTGCCAATACTATCATGGACAGATGCATCTGCGGCATGCAGGTTGGTGAGGATGAGGCCAAGTATGTTTTTCCCTCTTGTTGGTTCACCATCTGCCGCAGACCCAGACTAGCAGCTATGTCCTTTAGTACTCGGCTAGCTTGGTCAGTGCTGGTGCTACTGAACCACTCTTGGTGATGGACGTTGAAGTCCCCCACCCAGAGAACATTCTGCGCCCTTGCCATCCTCAGTGCTTCCTCCAAGTGGTGTTCAACATGGAGGAGCACTGATTCATCAGCTGAGGGAGGGCGGTACGTGGTAATCATCAGGAGGTTTCCGTCCATGTTTGACCTGATGCCATGAGACTTCATGGGTTCCGGAGTTGATGTTGCGGACTCCCAGGGCAACTCCCTCCCAACTGTATACCACTGTGCCGCCACCTCTGCTGGGTCTGTCCTGCTGGTGGGACAGGACATGCCCAGGGATGGTGTTGGTAGTGTTTGGGACATTATTTGTAAGATATAATTCCGTGAGGATGACTGTGTCTGACTGTCGCTTGATTAGTCTAAGACAACTCTCTCAATTTTTGTGCAAGCCCCCAATTGCTGGTAAGGAGGACTTTGCAGGGTCGACAGAGCTGCGTTTGCCATTGTCGTTTCTGGTGCCTAGGTCAATGCCGGGTAGTCCATCCGGTTTCATTCCAATTAAATCATTTAAATATAGTCACTGTTCTAATGTAGAAAACGTGACAGCCAATTTGCACACAGCAAGCTCCCACAAACAGCAATGTGATTATGACATGATAATCTTGCTTTCGTGATGTTGGTTGGCAAATAACTATTAGGAAAGCAAAATTCTGTGCATGCTGGAGATCTGAAATAAAAACAGAAAATGTTGGAAAAATGCAGCCAGTCTGGCATCATCTGTGGGAAGAGTTAATGTTTCAAGTCCAATATGACTCTTCTTCTTCTGTCCCCCAGCTGGGGGATAAATATTGTTCTTTTTTGAAATAGTGCCATAGGATCTTTTACCTGAGAATAGAGCCTTAGTTGAAAGTTTCATCCAAAATGCAGCATTCCCCGCAGTGCAACACTCCTTTAGTACTGCACTGAAGTGTCAACCTAGGTCGCTATGCTCAAATCTCTGAAGTGGGCTTGAACCATCAATCGCTGACTCAAGAGATGGGCGAGCTGCCCAGTGACTTTCTGATGATCACTAATGTCAAGCCCTGAGAATTACAGAGCCATATGTTTTGCAAAAAATAAATGTTTTGCAAGTGGAACAATTCAAACCTGCAGAGCGAAAGCATTTTTTGAGCCTATTATGTGAAACTGGTAACATTTAGGAAATGTGCGTAGGTTGCTTGAGAATGTACCAGAACTAGTAAATAAACCTGCATTAGATGCCATACAGTTTGACTTACTGAATGCATTAATGGTGTATCCCATGATAGACTTATCCTGAAATTGTATGTTCTGTAGTTAATAAAGAATAAAAGGTTGCAATCAATGATGTTGATGTTAATTGGATAGCTGTGATGTGCAGCACATGATTGGGGCCTCTGCTGCACATTCTCTTTCTAAATGATCCAGGCAAGGGTATTGAAAGTCAAATGTTTTGTCAGTAGAATTAATGACTTGTAGGAATGCAAGATGTTAAGAGAAAAAGAAAGGCAGTTGTAGATGATGTTTGATGTTGACAGAGTTTGCAAATGCTAGAACACTGAAATCAAAATTCACAATTTTGGGAATTTAGAGAAAGCTGTGTGTTCTCCTTTATCCAGAGAGTGGTTAGAATATGGAACTAATTACCACAAGGAGTAGGGGACACTAATAGTACATGTGTCTTTATGTGCCTTTATTAGATAAACACATGAAGGAGAAAGAAATTAAAGGTTCTGTTGAGTGTCCGGGATGATGAAAGTTGGGGAAGAGTGTACACAACAGCATGGACCATTTGGGCCAAATAATCTGTTTCTGTGCTGTTAACTCCATGTAATTCTATGCAAAGTACTGTACGATGGTGCTTAAATGAAGGGCTGTTGTGAAATAAAATGTGAAGAATGCGGGTCTAGTAGTTGGCTAACCACCGAGAGCTATGCAGAGTGTAGCTATTCACTAAGAATAACTAGGTTGGTTCTTAATTTATTTGAGGCACCTAGAGATGGTCAAGTTAATAAATTCCATTATGGCAATGCAGAATTTTATGGGGAGATGGAAGGCAAAAGTTGTTGAAATGAAGAAGACATTTGGTACAATTATGTGCTAGCATTTTAAAATCATACGTTTTGCCCTTATTTTTTGACTATACATTTATGTCATTACCTATAGTTATTTAGCAAATCCTAAGTTAATTGGAACACAGAGAACTAGAGTTGTTCAGACCAAATACATTCCTCAGCAGCACAGACTGTTGGGTTAGGAATTACAGAACTGCAGCACTCCAATGCCACCCAAGATGGGTGGATGTGATCATAGCATGACAAGTTTACATAGACCATTTTCATTATAAATGTGGACTTACGAACTTATAATAGATAAAAGTTAACTAGAAATGTGTGTAGATGCAAGATGTTAAAGTTATTATTGACAGACGTTTGCTCACTACCCACTCTCTGAAGTTTGGAAGAATGCGAAGTGATTTCATTGAAATACATACGGCTGTGAAGGGGGTTGACAAGGTAGATACTGTGAGGGAACCTAGAATATTAGGGCACAGTCTTCGGGATAAGGGGTCAATCATAAAAGACTGGATGAGGAAAAATTTCTTCACTCAGAGGGTTGTAAACTTTGAATTTTCCCACCCCTGAGGGTTGTGGATGCTCCATTATTGAGTATATTCACGCTGAGAGATAAATTTTTGGTGTCTCGGGAAATCAAGTGATATGGAAAGGCTAAGAAAAGTGGGACTGAGGCAAAAGATCACCCATGACCGTTTTGAATGGCAAAGCAGGTTTGAGGGACAATGTGGTCTACTGCTCCTGTTTTCTATGTTCTTACTGGTAGTGACAATGAGAGGAATATCACCTCTAGCAGGAACTACGTGTAGCTTTCAATATTTTTAGGCCCCTTTTGGGAGAGTGCTTTTCCACTTTCTCACTCAATGTTTAAGGAGGAGTGCCTTAGTATTGAATAATTATGGGGATTAATTTGGGTCCCAAAATGGTGAGCAGGAGGTGCACCACCCATCATATTTGGTAAGGACAGACAAGCAGGTACAAATAAGCGTAGCAGCTGCATCAGGCCCCCATGCTGTCTGCACTTATAGAAGTCAACTCTTGACATCGCCTACATAAAAATGAGATAAGCTGCTTCCCCAGAATCACTGCCTATCATGTTTTTAGATCTCTGACTCCCAATCCCTGGCCCTGACTCCTGGTGGCCTTCACCTCCGCCCCTCCCCCCATCCCCCAACACTTCTTCCTCCCAGCCTCAACCTGACGGCCCCCAACTCCCAATCTCTCTCCCTCCAATCCGATCCACACTTATGTTCCTCCCACCCCCAAAGCCCCAATCTCTCTCAACCATCACCCTATTGAGGCACCACTCATTTTAATTCCCCAAGGCCGTGATCACAATGCCTGCTACCAGTTGCTTACCTGTGGGCTGATGCAACACAAACAGTGGCCTGAACATGCAGCACTTACATGGATGGCCTTCGTCAGCTCCATCTTCAATATCCAGGGCTCCTCAGACATCACCATTTGTGCACTGGGTAGTTAATTGTGCAAGAGCGGGTGGACTCTGGAATGTCTCCCCAGTGTATCCAAATGAGTACTGACCACCCTGTTTTACCTAACTTAGTTGAACTGGTAAAAGAGAACCAGACATGTCTCTGTCAGAGAATGGGTAGCTGTGGGGTTGGAGTGGACAAAAAATGAGATAAAGTTAGGCCCTGATAGAGTTCCTTGATGATGGTTGGTATTGAACAGCCTTTCCTAGTTGTATTTAGTTCAGCAGTTACTTCATATCTTTTGTTGCTCTGTAACATTAAATACTGTGAACGAGTCAATAACTAATAATGCTGTTCCAATTTCTTCATTCACATACAGTTTCTCAGAAAATCCACACTTAAGTTGGATAGCTGTTTTATAATTCAGCAGTGACGGTACAGATGATGCATAAGTTGTCATTGGTACCGGCATCTTTCAGTTCTGTGGGAGTTCTCTTATCATTTGTGCTGAGGTTATGTGCTGATCGATCTCTCTGAGATTAATGAATGCTGGCTGCTTTGTCATCACTGTGGTTTGACCTGTCTTCATCTTCTGTTCTTTGCTATAATGGAAGCTTAGCTTTGTCAGCTTCACAGCATGCAATACATATGATACCAGGTGAAAATGCATTATTAGTCTTTACCAATGTATTCATCACAGAAGCACTTTGTTTGCTAGAACTACTTGGGGATATCTTGGCAATTTGAGATGCACTGTATGATTGCAGGCGAATTCAGTCTTTTATTCCTTTCTTCCTGTCCTCTCATTTCTCTCCTTCCTCCCTTCCTGCATCCCTCCCTTCCTTTCTTGCCCAATTAATCATAGCCTTGATTTGAAATCTCTACTTATTTTCAAATTCCTCTATGGCCCCGTCTCTCCCTTTCTCTGCAATCTCCTCCAGCTCCATAAACTTCCTTAATCCCCGTGCTCCTCTAGTTTTGGCCTCTTGAAAATCCCCAGTTTCAATCATACTATCATTGGTGGATGTGCGTTCAATATCTTGGGCCCTAAGCTCTGAAATTTCCTCCCTAAACTGCTCTTCTCTTTCCTCCTTTAAGACACATTTTTAACCTACCTCTTTTACCATCTTCATATGTTGCTTTATATTGTTTCTGTTAAGTACCTTTGGATGTTCTCGTATGTTAAAGTTGCAATATAAATACAAGTTGTTGTTTCCTTGCTTTCCTCTTTCCTTCTTTCATTTTCTTGTTTCTTATCCATTCTCCTGATTTTGAATATTGAAGACCAGTAAAAACAATCAAACTTGCATCTTTTGCTGCCCAACAGCGTTGACATTCCAGTTAGACATGATGGTGATAATCTATTAATGTCACACTGCAACCATTTGTGCCAGAGAAGGTACTTTGCCATTTTTGCCCCAAGCACAGTTGGACTGGTTCCAGAAAGTTGACCTTCAGAGGCTATCATTGCTATCACATTTTATCCACTGAAATCCGGCTCTTGTAATTCATAGGGAAGTATAAATGGTTACAAATTTCCTAACTCACAACTTCTGATGAAAATTAATGGGCTGGATTTAATGCAGTCCACTGTGGTGGGAAATGTGGCTGGACCCACTTAATTGCGGGAGAGTCCGCACATCAGTCCTCCCGATGTTGGGGAGACCTCACGCGATTAAGTTGGTGTCGGGAATGGGCCCATGGGGAAAACCTGCCCACTCACAGCAGGTTATCAGTTAGGCTCATCATTGAGCCAATTGACACCAATTACCCCTGAGCCCACCGTGATGTAGTATCAGCTCAGGAATTACGTGTGAGGAACATGGCTTTCCCCTACCTATCAGGTGGCCTACCAGGTTTGCCTGTATCCTCTTGGGCGGTGGGGGTGGGGAGGGTCCTTCGCTCAAAGGCACTTAGTACCCGATCAAGGAATCCAGCAACAGGTGGGGGCTGGCTGCCTCTGACCTGCTACTATCCCTCTCCCATGAACCCTGTGCGTGACCCCCATCCTACCCTCACTCACCTGTGGTCTGGGTGCCTTAGCAATCCTAGGTACCCCCCACCCGCCCATCCAGGATACATTAGCGCAACAACCACTGTTCCAGGTGGCGCTGTTTGTAATGGAGAGCTGCCAACCTCTGAAACATAGAAAATAGAAGCAGAGTAGGTCATTCGGCCTTTTAAGCCTGCTCTGCCATTTAATATGACCATGGCTGATCCTCTATTTCAACGCCATACTCTCGCTCTCTCCCCATACCACTTGATGCCTTTAGAGTCCAGAAATCTATCTATTTCCTTCTTTGATACATTCAGTGACTTGGCCTCCACAGCCTCCTGTGGTAGAGAATTCCACAAGTTCACCACCCTCTGAGTGAAGAAGTTTCTCCTCATCTCTGATTGGCTGGCAGCTCTCGGCAGCTGGGATTTCTCCCCACAGGGGTCCAGAATCCCAGTGATGGCTCGACGTTGGCCAGTTAATCCGGTCAGGCCTCCCAAACAGGAAGTGACACAGGTTTCTAGGAGCTGAACCAGCATTAATTACATTTAATTCTGCCCAGTATTCTTAAAGGCTATTTGAACCACGATCCCATGTCATCAGTGCCTTTTTATTATGGAACTACTTCAAAACTTTGTCAAATTTATAAAACTGTTATAGTTGTTATCTACGTGGGCGGAAGTCTCATATCAGCTGGACGCGCCTCTAGTGATGGACATTTGTGGACAGGAATTTAAGCCCTCCTGGTCCTTCTTGCTAATAGATCCACTAATCAAACATGGGTTGTCACACTTAATTTCAATTAACTTCATTTTTCTCATTATTGTTGTCCCCTCCCTTCTTCTCCTGAAGACACTGACCCCTTGTTTGCTTGCTTGATCACCAGTTCTCTAACAGCACTTTTTTCTAAGAATTTTGACATGACCATCAGCAGGGTAGTTAGGTGTGAGGTGGGCAGAGGAAGAGCATCACAGTTGGAACCCAACCTTGCCCTTGTCCAAAGTCCACATACGTACATTCAATGGCAGTCATTGAATAGTAATCTGGAGCGAGAGCTCTGGTCAGGATTCCTGTTTTTGATTGCTTTTGTCTCTTCTCCAGCCCCAGTGGAGATCTGCTAACTGCAGTAGTCCAGTGATTGAATCTATGACCTTTCTGATCTGTGCTCAGCTGCTTATTATCATAACCATTTCTTTTGGAGAGGGGGATGGGGCCTCCATTTTTAATGGATCAAAGAGCAGAACTTTCACAGCACACTTAGATAAAAATTTATTTCTGTTGAATCTTTTCAAAGCTTTAGGCCATGGTCTGAGATTTTGCAGGTGCTCATGTTGTTCAGTCTTCACGGTTGTATTGATGTATTAGAGGTAATTATCTGATCTTTATTGGCTTGGGGGGGTTTAATTTTGTCTGTGTTATGATTTGTGCCTGTACTTAGATCCTATTTGCATGAATTTAATTCAGGCATTACTGATTTATATTAAATGAATTAACGGTCAAATAACAAAGTTAATGAGAGTGCATTAAGCAGGCTGCTAAATACATGCACAGGAAGTTAAACCCACATCAGGAGGGAGTCCAGAAATCTGACTTTTGTATGATGCAGCACAGGTCCTGTATCTACTTTATTTAAAAGACAAGAAATGTGTTCTTGAATTGTAGTAAAGAAACAAAATGCCTTAACAGCAGCAATGTTTTAACATTCTAACATTACTGGTTGGTCCTCTGTAGTCTTATATATGTGGAACCATGATCCATTCTGGTCTTTAGGTGAAATGGTGTTCAAGGTTGGGAGCTGTTGGATCAGGGAATGCATATGTAGTTCAGTCCCCATTTTAAAGTTATGCCCTCTGTCTTTAGTTTTATTCTTTCATTATAAATTCCAATGACCATACTTACAATCAGGACTCCCAATGTAAATTTGTCACAATTTAATTGCATCAGTGTTATGACTGATGCAGTTGGTAAAGCGGAGTTATTTAAAAATCCCAGAGGGAAACTTTAAACAATTGTTATAACCTATATTTTTAAGTGTTATGTTTGAGTTGCGGATCTAAATTCAGGAATCAGACCAACAGTTCTCAAGGTTTTATATTAAACTAAATGAAATTTTATATTAATTTACACAGGTTAAAATATATAAACATGTGGCTACAAATTAATACTATCATAACTTTTAACAAATTCCCAAACTAATCTCCATTAGGGCAACAGCAACCCATAGACTTAACCAGAACCAGGCAAAGCATTTTCACCTTAAGAATTCAAAATGAGGTTCCTTTCACTTTGGTTCCTGTGGAGACAGTTGGAGGCTTACAGCTGCCTTTTGATCTCACATTGCCCCCTGCACACCCTACCACTACTGATTGAATTCAAATTCTCATTGTCTCACCAGCCTCTTTGAACTCCACCTTTTAACAATGAAACCTCTTTCATTGCACCAATTTTATTAGTAATACAAACATATTGCTTGGTACCTGCTAGATAGGTGTCATTTTTCACCCTGCTTCCTAAGTGTCCTATTTAAAAAAATGCAAATACACGCTAACTCTCTTACATATCAAAACTAGTACACACGAAAGCACCCAGACTAGCTGGCTTTAATCCAATTAAGACAGACCCACAGACTAAACCTCTATTTTAAAAGAAAAATATTTTCTAATAATATTATATACATTAAAAGCTTCATGACAATCAGTCATGGTTCTTGGTGGAAATCTCATCCCTGACTCAAAGACAAGGCTGATATTTCATTGTCATACTGAGGGAGCACCGTCTTTCCTATAAGCCATCTGACCTCCCATATCCCATGGGAGCTTTTCGAAGAAGAGCAGCAGAGTTCTCCCTGGTGTCAGGCTAATATCTGTCACTCAACTAATATCTCAAATCAAGTTTATCTGGTGATTACTACATTATTGTTTGTGAGAGCTTGCTGGGTGCAAGTTTGGCTGCCATGCTTCCTACTTTACAACAGTGACTACACATCAAAAATATTTAATTGGTTGTAAAGCACTTTGTGCAATCCTGAGTTCATGAAAGGCACTTTACAAATGCAAGTCTTTCTTTCGTTAATACACTACCCTCCATTTTTGGATACCACTTGGGTCGATACAGTCATCTCATGAATGGAAGCTGGTGAACTGCCAGTGTATTGGATAGGCAATAGTACATAACTTGTGGAGACTGAAAGTGAAGCACAGAATAGAACAAGAAAGCAAGTTTTTCTAAATCACCAAGTTATTGTTAATCAAAAAAAAGCAGAATTACCTGGAAAAACTCAGCAGGTCTGGCAGCATCGGCTGAGAAGAAAAGAGTTGACGTTTCGAGTCCTCATGACCCTTCGACAGAACAAAGTAGAAATAGGAAAGGGGTGAAATATAAGCTGGTTTAAGGTGTGTGTACACCTTAAACCAGCTTATATTTCACCCCTTTCCTATTTCTACTTTGTTCTGTCGAAGGGTCATGAAGACTCGAAACGTCAACTCTTTTCTTCTCCGCCGATGCTGCCAGACCTGCTGAGTTTTTCCAGGTAATTCTGTTTTTGTTTTGGATTTCCAGCATCCGCAGTTTTTTGTTTTTATCTAAGTTATTGTTAATGCCTGCCTAAGGTTAGAGCACAGAGAAATGCAATAAAGAGCATATTAAGCATTAATTTGTGAGAACCACTATTTGGAAAAATACTCTTAGATCCAAGGATATTTGTTATTATTTTTTCATCATGCTCACTCTCAAGCCTGAGTTGCAAACAGAATCCAACACTCCCATCTCCCCCAGCCTTGTCTTGTTTTGCTAAAAAGAAATTATTTCCACTGATTGGAATGCATGGAGGAGAAAGTTGGGAGCTTGTTAATGTACGCAGAGATATAACAAGATATGTTCAGTTGGAGCTTGTTAAATCTTAATATCGGCTGATAGAGTGCTTGGTCTTGCAATTTTGCAGCAGCAACTGTAAAAAAAAAAGTAATAAATATTTAATTTAGCTACTGGCAGAATGCAGTACTTTTATACTTCAGAAAGTGACAGGTGAGAAAGAATCATTCAGCCCAGCTCTGTAATAAAAGGCAAATTCAGTTTACTTGCAAAAAATCTCTGCCTCCATTTAATTGAATTTCCACAATGTCAAGTGTTTTAAGGAGGATTTTTTTCTTAGTTTCTAAATGTTGCAGTGTAATGGAAATAAGGCTTTGATCATCACATCAGATTCATAAAAGGCAAAACTGCAAGTGGGCAACAGTTTTCAATATCCTACTCCTGATTCACATACCAGACAGGAAAGCCTTTTTTCTTTATTTGCCAGAACTTAATTGCATTAGGATCCTTACGCAAGTGTTAAGTAAAATTGATGGCAGAATACATGCACAGCATCATTGTTAAAGGCACAAAGACTTGGGGAAAATAAAGCTTCTGTGAGCATCTATTGAACAGTGAAGGCGATAGCTAAGTAATAATTAGAACTCGGATATTGTCTACCAACTCACATTCCTTGCAACCTTGCATTTTTTATTGAAAATGCGTCTCAAAAGAGAATTTCGGAACAGATGATTGAGCATGGCAAAATTTACCAAAAATTTGCAGAACATTTTTACATGGTATCGATGACAGCAAGTGATAATTGGAGGTGTGGGTTAGTCCCAGTCAGTTTTTCTATCACTGGAGCTTCAGTCTTAGTCAAGGATTAGTCAATCCCCTGTGGTGATGCACAGGGGAAGTTGAGGCTGAGTAGGTTATCAGGTAGAGTAGCATCAGACAGCAGGAGCTAAATTTTTTAAAATATATTTGTTCATGGGATGTGGGCATTGCTGGCTAGGCCAGCATTTATTGCCCATCCCTAATTGCCCTTGTTCAGAGGGCATTTAAGAGTCAACCACATTGCTGTGGGTCTGAAGTCACATGTAGGCCAGTCTGGGTAAGGATGGCAGATTTCCTTCCCTAAAGGGCATTAGTGAACCAGATGGGTTTTTACAACAATCACTGATGGCTGCCATGGTCATCATCAGACTTTTGGTTCCAGATTTTTATCTAATTCAAATTTTACCGTCTGCCATGGTGGGATTCGAACCCAGATCATTACCATGAGTCAGTGGAATACTGGTCAGTGACAATACCACTATGCCAACACCTCCCTTAAAATGGGATCAAGGCATGAAAATGTAGGTTGGTCTCTATTTTGAAGACATACATTCTGTCCTAATTTTGTGTAATGTGTATAGTTGATGGTATTTATAGTTAAACGTGAACAATTTGGGATTCAGTGAAGGAGGGTTGATTTGTACATAGGAATATCCAGGGAGCTGGACACCACCACCGACAGGAAGGTCATAGGATATACGACACAGGAACAGAATTTGGCCCAACCAGCTATTTGCTTCACATGAGCCTCCTCCGATATCCAACTCTATAAGCGTAACTCTTCTTCCTCATATGCTTATTAATCTCAAATAGGTTTCTTCTGGATTCCCTATGGGACTATCTTATGTTGATGTCCTATGGGTTTGCTTTTTCCCTCAAATGGAAATACTCTCTGTATACTCAATCAAAACCTTTCATGATGTTAAAGACCTTTATTAGGCCAAGAAAAAAAAGACTGCCAGCCTTTACATCCCTTCCTAATAGGTATACAGTGTCATCCTTGTAAACCTTTTTTGCACCCTCTCCAGTGCCTCCGTGGCTTAGTTGGTAGCCCTCTTGTTTCTGAGCTGCAGGGTTCTAAGTTCAAGTCCCGCTCCAAGGCTTCAGCACAAAAATCAAGGCTGATGTTCCTGTGCAGCATTGGAGGAGTACTACACTGTTGGACTTTTGGATGTGACCAAGGCCCTCTCTGCACGCTTAGGTGTTTGTAAAAAATGGTACTATTTTTGAAGAAGAGGAGAGTTATCCCTGGTGTCCTGGCCAATATTTATCCCTTAATTAATATCACAAAAAACAGATTGTCTGGTCATTGTCACATTACTGTTTGTGGGAGCTTGCTGTGTGCAATTTGGCTGCTCCATTTCCCACATTGCAACACTGACTAGACTTCAAAAAGCATTTCATTGGCTGTAAATCACTTTGAGATATCTGATGGTTGTGAAAAACGCTACATAAAATGCAAGTCTTTCTTTTCCTTTTAATAGAACATGGAAGTCAAAACTGTTCAAGTGTAGTGTCCCCTACAGCTTGACCAGTTTATAAAGTCTATTTGTGTTACAAATGTGAACTTAGGAACCCATGCAAAAAGCTGACAATAGGAAGTAAGATTTTATATACAGGAAATATAGTCATCTTTAACATATTATAGATGTGCTTTAAGCTGTTAGTCATCTGCTTCTTTCCGACAGCCTAATGGTGAAGAAAATTTTCAGCTCGTACAGCTAGCCTTGCAGTCAGCATGTGGTCACATCTGCTTTGCTTCCCAGATTTCAATTCAGACCCCAATTCAAAATGGCCCTGATGAGTAGAGTGCACAGTTATTAAATGGCCATTTGGTTACTATGAGCAGAATCTTCTGGGCCTGCTAGCAGCAGGAAGTTTGACGGGTGGGGAACTTAATTTGGCGTGAGACCAAAGATCAGTTTCCCAACGGCGAGATGAACTTAAGGAATTAAGTTCTCAGGACTTTTAAAGGCGGGTCATGCTTCCCAATTAACAATGCTGGGAAGTGCTTTGCATGGATTAGCATGTTATCCATTCTCATTAAAAGGCCTGCTCACTAGAATTAAGTTCCCCTTCAAATTAAGTTCCCCACCAGTGGGAAACTAAGATGTTAACTTTTACAACTGCGTATAAGTGGCGTGGACCTGGCGAGATAGACTTCCTCCATGAATAACAGTGAGTTACTGCTGCATCATCCTCTTTGGGGAGTGTCTGTCAATGCCAGGCTATGCTTGAGACCAGGTGGTGGCAGTGCAGGTTGTGTAGAGGATGACCAAGGGAGGGAGGACGGGTTACAGGGAAAAGGTGAAGCAGTGGCTGGGCAAAGTTGGAAGGGATAGTGCAGGCAGTCCGGGTGCCCTTTAAATATGGTGCACAGACTTTCGACCTCATGAGGTAACAGCAGGGATGGTGACTTCCTGCCTGTCAGCCATGAGAATTGGTGAGTCCTTCATGGACGCGTATTTAATGAGTTGAATTGCGCGTGGTCAGCCGTTCTCTTCACCCCCGCCCCCCCCCTCCACAACATCGGAAATCACTCTCACCGAACTTAGACTCCTGAACAGAAGATTCCAGCCTATGTCACTGTTCGGCAAACAGAAAAATATAGAAGATGTACGCTTGAAACCATGCTCACGATGGTGAACAGCGAAACTGACGGGAAATTGCTGGAAGTTGTTTTGTCTACTATGGGATGTCACAATACAACAAATCTCTTGCCTTACTTATGTTGAGACATGTAAATTATTTTTGACTGGAGCTGTTTTACATTTGTTATTTGCTTGGTTGAGTGGGCAAATTTGCTTTGTGTAATCAGGTATGTGAGAATACCCTTGTGCCATTTCTGACTTCCTTCTCTCTGTGAGGGAAGTGACTGTCCTTCACTTGGAATCACTCCCCTACTAACATTACAAAGTATTATTTTTAGGGGGACCTTAAGCACACATGTCACAGAAAATCCTTTTGAAGTCAACAGCCACACGCAAATTTAGAACTTCAAAAGGTCATTGACATATTGGTGGAGTGGGCAGATAGGTGGCAGGTGAAGTTCAATGTGGAGAAGTGTGGGGTGAAACACTTTGGTACAAAGAACATGGAGAAACAGTATAAAGTAAAGGATACTATTCTAAAGGGTGTGCAGGAGCAGAGAGACCTGGGTATATATGTATATACGTAATTAAAGGGGGCAGGACAGGTAGAGAGAGTTGTTTCTAAAGCATACAGTATTTTAAGCTTCATTGATGGCCATAGAGTACAAGAGCAGGGAGGTTATGATGAACTCATATAAGACCTCAGCTGGCGTATTGTGTACAGTTCTGGGCACCACACTGTAGGAAGGATGTGAATGCATTGGAGAGAGTGCAGAATAGGTTCATGAGAATGGTTCCAGGTATGAGACATTTTAATTATGAGAAAAGTTGGGACTGTTTTCCTTGGAGAGGAGAAGGTTATAAGAGGAGATTTGATAGAAGTTTGCAAAATCATGAGGGGTCTGGACAGGGTAGATAGGGAGAAACTGTACCCTCTCGTAAATGGATCAAGAACCAGAGGCACATTTTAAAGTGTTTTGCAAAAGAAGCAAATGTGAAGTGAGAAAAAATATTTTCGCACAGTGAATGGTTAGGGCTTGGAATGCCCTGCCTGAAGGTGTGGTGGAGGCAGGTTCAATAGAGGCATTCAAGAGGGCATTGGATGATTATCTAAATAGAAACAACGTGCAGGGTTACGGGGAAAAGGCAGGAGAACGGCACTGAGTTAAAATGCTCAGAGCCGGTGCAGACACGATGGGCCGATGGGCCTCCTCCTACACCGTAACAATTCTGTGTCTCTGTGAATTCCATTCATTCTTGGAAATGCTAATTAATACATTTGCTTGTGTCTGACTCTTATATTTTTCCCAGGCCAATGAAACGTTTGCCTTTGTTGGGAATGTTACACACTATGCCACAGTCTGGCTGAATATTTCCTCGGAAATCCGGACATTCCTGGAAGATGGCAAACTACAGGATCGCATCAGTTGGCTGCAGCAGGTAGGTGCAGTTGCATCCCATATCTATTTGTAACACAGCAGGGTAAATGAAGCCAAATGGCAGACAAGATTCAATGACCTTTGTTCACATTTCTGTCAAATGGTGAATGAAGAGCAATCATTAAAATCCTTTCAGTGAGTGAAATGACTTGGGGTTGACATGAATTTATATGCTGACTTGAAAGGCATTTATATAACACACCAGCACAGATCACGTGCCCTAGTGGTAGCATTAACTTGAGCTCATCAGGCTGTCAGAATGAACCCTTTCACCAATATAAATCTATTTAGAAAAGGAACTAGGTTATCCGTTAGCATGACCAGGAGGGTTGCATATTACAAGTTTAATTGTCTTTTAAAAAACTTGGGTGCAGAAAACAGTCGCAAACAAATTTTGCATCAATCCAAGTGCATAATTTATAAGCACACTGACACCATGTGTGTTTAATCAGAGTACTTAATGATGAATTGCTTCAAGAAACAGTGTTCTGAGAGGATTTTGAAACTCAAGAATGTTATCTGCTACTTAAGATAACTGCTATGGGATCATAAAATTTAAGATTTTTTTTTTAGTGCCATATTTTATCTCTTTGTTTCTCCCCCTCACTCACAGCAGTGAGGTCTCCTTTGTAGGGAACAATTTGAAGGGCCCCAACAATCCTCCACTCTCTTCGGTTGCCTACCCGGTCTTCATGGCTGAGCCTTGATATTGAGAATGTGTGAGCTCTTTGAGCAGTGGAGACACTGCAACCAAGCCTAATTATGATCTGCCTTCACTTGCTGTGACATGCCCTTATCCATTTTCCATGTTGCGACACATGCAAGTGTCTACTACAAATATTACCACCCTCTGAAGGACCCGTCACCAGCATTAAATATCACACTCACAGGATTACCTGTAAACATAAATATACTCTCAGGGGGCCCTTGTAATAACTTCCAAAAATCACTACCCAAGGCAAACAGTCCAATCATTCCAGTTGTTAAGATGTTCAACTTGCTTCAGTATTAATAATCTCAAGTTAAAACGTCATAGTTTCTTGTGAGCATGTAATCTCGGCTGGCACACAAGTGCAGTACCCAAGAAGTGCTAAGGAAGGTGTCACCTTAGGATAAGATGTTAAACCAAGGTTGAAGCTAGATGTAAAGGATCTGACGGTGTTATTCAAGGAAAAACAAGGTTTCTCTCCCATGTGTTCTGGCAAACATTTATTCTTCAACCGACACCATAGAGAACATAGGTCATTTATCTTATTGCTGTGTGTGCAACACCGCTATGATGCCTACATTATAACACAGTTCATAAGTACTTCATCGACTGGGAAGTGCCTCTGTTTACCCTGCGGTAGTGAGGTTCTACATAAATGCAAGCCTTTCCTTCCACCTTTTTCATGTTTCTGGGGTTTTGTACGCCCTGCCGATGACCATCTCCAGAGTCTGCAATTGGCCATTTTAAAGCTAACATGTTTGTGTGTTGCCGCTTGGATTCTAAGCAATACTGAGTCTGCCACACCATTGGTCTCTAAATCTATTGCACTGAAAAAGAAAACGTGAGGACAAGTATGTTTTATTAATGCACAGGATTGTCCATTCAGGCAGATGGAAACTTCTCATCAATTAATTCAACTGTGCTACGTTGTATATATAATTTGTTCATGTTCACTGGATGTTTCCTCACGGGAAAAAGGGTCAAATGGGAGGAAAGCTCAGACCATGAGGCCAGCAACCCTAATGCAGTCCCACTAACGGGCTTGAGAGTGTAGCTAAGGCCTTGACGTAGACAACTGGCCATGAAATGTAGATGGAATAGAGAAGAAACCATGTTTAAATTGATGAGTACCAGATCTTTCTGCACATTTTTTAGAACCGTGTTACCAATGTATGCACCTTGATTCAATAAACTGGAGAATATTTCTAAATTAAGGAGCTTTGTAGTGTTGTTTTAAGAGTTGAATTCTGTAGGCCCCCCTCCCCCCCTCCCTCTCCGCCTCCCCCTCTCCCCTCCCTCCCCCTCCCTCTTCCCTCCCTCACCTTCCCCCTCCCCTCTCCCTTCCCCCTCCCCCTCCTCCCACCCCTGCCCACACTCCTTCAACCTCCCCCCACCCCTCCCCCTTCCCCTTCCCCTCCCCTGCCCCCCTCCCCTTCCCTTCCCCCTCTCCCTCCCCTTCCCCCTCCCCCCCACCATCCCCCCCCTCCTTCCCCCCTCCTTTTCTCCTCCCCTCCTCTCCCCGCTCCTCCACTCTCCTCCCTCCCGCATCCTCCTCTTCCTCCTCCCTCCCACCTCCTCTTCCTCCTCCCTCCCTCCTCCTCCTCCCTCCCGCCTCCTCCTCTTCCTCCTCCCTCCCGCCTCCTCCCCCTCTCCCCCCGCCTCCTCCCCCTCTCCCCCCGCCTCGTCCCCCTCTGCCCCACCTCCTCCTCCCTTTCCCCCGCTTCCCCCTCCCTCCCCGCCTCCTCCTCCCTCTCCCCGCCTCCTCCTCCCTCTCCCCGCCTCCTCCTCCCTCTCCCTGCCTCCTCCTCCCTCTCCCCGCCTCCTCCTCCCTCTCCCCGCCTCCTCCTCTCCTCTCCCTGCCTCCTGCTCTCCTCTCCCCGCCTCCTCCTCCCCCCACCACCTCCTCCCCCTCCAGTTCCCCTCCCCCCTCGCCCCCACTTCCCGTCCCCCTCCCCCTCCCCATCCCCTCTCCCTCGTCCCCTCTCCCCCTCCCTGTCTCCTCACCTCCTCCTCCTCGCCTCCTCCTCCCCGCCTCCACCTCCTACCACCTCCTCCTCCCCACCTCCGCCTTCTCCTCCTCCTCTCTGCCTCCACCTCCCTCCCACTGTCTCGTCCCTCTTCCGCCTCCTCCTCCCGCCTCCTCCTCTTCCTCTTCCCTCCTGCCTCCTCCTCCTCCTCCTCCCTCCTCTTCCTCCCTCCTGCCTCCTCCTCTTCCTCCCTCCTGCCTCCTCCTCCCTCCCACCTCCTCCTCTTCCTCCTGCCTCCTCCTTCTCCCTCCCACCTCCTCCTCCTTCTGCCTGAGGCGGGGGAGGAGGATGAGGCGGGGGAGGAGGATGAGGCGGGGGAGGAGGATGAGGCGGGGGAGGAGGATGAGGTGGGGGAGGAGGATGAGGCAGGGGGAGGAGGAGGCGGAGAGGCGCGAAGGAGGAGGTGGGGAGGTGGCTGGGTGGAGGTGGATGCATGGGGAGGAGGAGAGGAGGAGGCGGGGGAGGGGGAAAGGGGACGGGGGAGGTGGAGGAGGTTTTTACCTTCGGCCTTGGGGTCTGTTCTTCTCCTGGCTGCTCACTTCGCTGCTGCCTCCGCTGCTTGCTTCGCCCATGCTGAATTCCCAATTAAGCTCTGGGCCCCATCTGGTGGCAGCGGTTGGTCAGTGCTTCAGGACTGAAGTCAGTACTTCAGCTGATAGCTGCACTGCCCACACCGTGCCACTAGATGGACTCCAATTAATCCAAAAGTACTGTACCTGTATAGTGAGCGTAACGTTTAAATTGTATGCATTATTGTATCTCTTTATATTTAGGGATGCATTTTACTTAGCAAGTTATTTTAGCTAGAAATACACTGTGCTGCACACATATAGTACAGTATTTCAACTTGTACATTGTTTTTTTTCTGGGCAAGAAATGTCTGAAGGAGCTTATCTCCAGCTTTAACATTGATTCCTGTGGGAACATATGATTCACTTAAAGTTGTTTCATTTAAAGTTGCAATTCTCAGGAATGCAACCGCAACTTTAAATAAAGATCTACTGTAAAGATTGCATAGATCAGTGATTTTTTAACGCTTGTTTGAAAAGATGCTGAAGAATATTTAATAATAAATAATGGCATGCTTCTCAATACTTCCATAAAAATGTAATCCAGCCAGTGCTTCCTCAGGACTGTAATTGCAAATCATGACCAAAGTCTCCTCAAAGAAGGTTGCTGCTCGCTAAGAATCAGGGAGGGCTGAGAATTACTGACTGACAGCAAGTTGCAGCATTTCCACATCAAACCGCATGTAGGGTTTAAAGTTGAGAAAGGACTTCATCCCATGCTTCTGAAGATCAAATAATTCAGATCCCCCAGCTCCTGCAATGTTGTTGGAATAATGATTCTTGCGAATCAAATTAAAATTTCTTTGATTGACTGCAACTGCAAACTTTTTCTTTGTAATTCTTCAAGGAGACAGTGTGACCGATACGAAGTATAAAAGAATGAGCAGTAATGAGCTGAAGTCATTAAATTATATAAAATATTGAATCGTTTATAGAAGGTAAACACTGATTAACAGCTGAAACTGCACCGAGTTGAAACAGATTTCTAAATTTAGAACAGCAAACAGAAATACCTTCCTCAGAGGCAAATAGACAATCAAGGTAACCAAGTCCATTCACTATGTGCACACAATGGAGTCGAACAAGAATCCTCAAGATTAAATGTAAAGAAAGGAAAAGAAAAATAAAGGAGAAAAGATAGTCACTCGTAACCTAGGAAACACGTGTCAGTTGGGTACACTCACCTCTGAATCAGGAGGCTGTGTGTTCAGTTCCCACTCTGGAGACTTGAGCACAGGAACCTCGGAGTCACCCCAGTGTTGCATTGTTGGAGTTGCTGCCTTTCAGATGAGATTTTAAACTCAGGCACCGTATGCTCTCTCAGGTGCATGCAAATGATCCCATGGCACTCCTTAAAAATCAAGGAAGTGGTGTAGTGACCAATATTGACCGTATAACCAACATCATTCAAATAGATTATCTGGTCATTGTCACATTTCTGTTTGTGGAAGCTTGCTGCGTTCAAATTGGTTGCTGTGGTTTCCTGCATTACAACAGTGACTACTCTTCAAAAGTACTTCAAAAGTGCTTTGGGACTTTTTTAAAGGTGCTTTATAAATGCTTGTCTTTTTTTAACATGACACCAGTTGGTGCACAGCAAATCCCCTTATTCAGCAATAAGATAATGACCAGTTCATCTCTTTGTTTTTAAAGAGATGCTAGTTGTGGAATAAAGATTGGCCAGGACACAGGGCAGAACTCTCCTGCTGTCTTTGAAATAGAGCAATGGGATATTTTATGTCCACTGAGAGTGCAATCAGGCCTCGGTTTAATGTCTCGTCTGAAAGATGGCACCACCAACAATGTAGTATTTCCTCAGCCCTGTTTTTAGCCTTGGTTTAGTGCTGAAGTTGTTGGAATGGGACTTGAGTGTACAACCCCCTGGCTCAGAGATGAGAGTGGTACTCACAAAGCCACAGCTGACAAAGATGACACAACTGGAATGGGAGCCAGTGCTTAGGACAGGTTCCAGGACCCATAAAACTGCAGGTCACAGATCCTGCTCATAGGTTAGAGTTCACCTTCACTACGTTGTTGGTTACTGTAAATTGCAGGAGTACTGAGGTTTTACCACCAACAGCAAATTATCAAACACAAACAGTAATGATAAAAATCATTGTGTGTGTTCACTTCAAACAATTAGAATAGAAAGAGTGAATTGTAGTCTGCTCTACCATTCCAGGATGTTCTAAAACCATCTGTGAAGGTGTTAATGTAGTTCACATGTTGTCAGATATTCTTCTCCATCTCTGGTCTAATCATAGTCATAAGATCAAAAACAGAGGGTTGAAATCTGGAATCAAAACCTGACTTAAAGAAATCTTTTGGGATTTGGTTGTGTGCCAGTGGATTTTTTACTGAGCAACTGGCTTCTTGTTTTTGGTAATAAGTGACATAATTCTGTTTGATTTCAGCTGTCACAGAATTGGATTTGAGCTTCCCAATACCTCATTCAGCACTCAAACATTCCCCATTCTGAAACTTCCAAAGCCCTTTGGGAAATTCAGCTAAGTGAGAGAAAGCTTTGCTTACCAAATGGAAATGCCAAAAATGTTTAGCTCAATGAGGAAAGCTTAAACTTGTAAAATAAGTTAAAAAGCTGATTGTTTTCATATCCTCCGTTTTGCACTTTAAATCTAAGGGGGAGGGGAGGAGGAGGGGCAGGTGTAGCATAATTTAACATTGCTGGGGATACAAACTGGGCAATAGTGGATTGAAGAGAGGTAATTGAGTGGGAGATATAATGGGTGATCGATCCATACTGTGCTCTCTGTGCCCCTGTCAAAGTTGAATTTCTTCCCCATGTTTTTTTTTAAAGCACTACTTTTTCCAGTAAATGATTCAAATAGCTTTCCTATCTCTCAAGTTAAAGCAATACCAGACTTGGTGTTCTGTGGGGAAAGCTTTGCGTCTTTAATGCCTAGAGTGGTGCCCTGATCCACAATGCCAGATGTGTGTGGATGAACACCCAAAATTATTTTGCATCAATTCAAAAAATGGTAGCACAACTGTCAGAATTGTAGGAACTTCTGAGCTCAGTTTTTATGCTTAATGAGGGCTGTTGGCTTTTAGAAATGGAATTTTTTACACTTCAGACATCTGATACCATCATCAAACAGCCCAGGGTCAGGTATAGCACAGTCAACAGCACACTAAACAATGGGCTTAGCTTCAAAAGACAGACCAGCGCGCACAGTGTGAAGATTGTTTTTCTACCACGCACACAGTGTGAAGTTTGTTTTTCTACCAGCAGTCATTATTGTGACTTTGCTGGTTGTGTGTGCGCCAATTTAATGCCAGGTTTTCTTGAATTATGAGTGCTGCTGTGCCTTCTGGACTGAGGCTTGCCCTTAAGGGAAAGCAGCATGACATCACTAAAAGGGAAGTGTGTCATGTGGTCCAGGTTCAGTTTCACTTTGGTCTGTGAGCAGAGCGCAGCACACGCAGCTCTGCTTTTGATCTCTTCAAGCTTTCTATCCATATATATATATATATATATATAATATATATTCTCATGTACCTAGTTTAAACAAATGAACCCACAATATGTTTGCATAATCCTTTGAGTGATCGGTGCTTTTATATCTATATAAAAACATGACAAGGCTATTCTATTTAAGACCCTTAAGGAGGATCCTGAGGAGAGGAGACTTTGATTGGATCAGCCTAGTCTAAACATCTAGTTCCAGAGGTGAAGCCTTGAATGTTATTTTTTTAAGCAGATCTTTTTATTGAATTTTTCTGGAAGTTGGGAAATTTGTTGACTGTCATCATTCCTCTAAATGTTGAACCAAAATGTAACCAGAAAACCATATACAATAACTGTGTCATTGGAATAATTTCAGACTTTATATGGAACAATTAAACAAAAGAATATCCTAGCAGTAAAACGGATATGGTTTACAGTCAGGATTAATGCACTAATTTTAGACAACACAGACGTAAAGGAAAACTGATGGAAAAATATACTTTCGGTGTTGACTCTGACTTCAAAACATTCACTAACCAATTAGCCTGTTGCTTTGCTGCTTGCTCACAGATATACTTTATAAGTAGCTAAGTTAAATCAAATGTAGAAGCACACAAATTGAATCTGAAGCTTATCTGAGATAGGTAAGTTGTACATTTCAAACCTTTTGCTCCTTTTTTTCTCTGCAGTTTACCTCCGATCTGAAAAAACACCCGGAAGTCTTGAACGCCTCCGATAGCGACATCATCAGGAATTTTATCAACAGCAACTTCTCCATGCCAAACTCCAGCACGTTGCTCCAACAGCTGGACACCATTGACAATGCAGCCTGCGGCTGGATCCAGTTCATGTCCAAGGTTAGGATGCATGGAGTAACTTGAACGTAGTCTAGGGAACTTTGCTGACAAACTTGCTTCCTGGAATCCTTGCGCTGTTTACACCTCTGCAATGGACACAGCAGAGCAATCTGTGCAGTTCTGTGCCCATCGAGTCTGCACCAACATGTGAGAAACACCTGACCTACCTACCTAATCCCATTTACCAGCACTTGGCCCATAGCCTTGAATGTTATGACATGCCAACTGCTCATCCAGGTACTTTTTAAAAGGATGTGAGGCAACCCACCTCCACCACCCTCCCAGGCAGTGCATTCCAGACCATCACCACCCTCTGGGTAAAAAAGTTTTTCCTCACATCCCCCCTAAACCTCCTGCCCCTCATCTTGAACTTATGCCCCTTGTGACTGACCCTTCAACTAAAGGGAACAGCTGCTCGCTATCTACCCTGTCCATGCGCTTCATAATCTTGTTGCTTTAATTTGCACAGAAAAATAATCAATTCTTGCTTCAATTTGCATTGAGAAAGAGAACTAGAAATCTATAGTGGGAATGAGTCAATAAAACCAAATTTATCTATATATTTGGCAAAATTTTAATGAAAGGCATAATGGGCTGTAACTTCCAATGGAGTGGCAATTGAGTCGGATTGTCACTCAGCTGGAAAGTACTCACCTAAAAATCTAGCCGACCCTATCCCGTCCGACCTTACAACTCAGGCCAGGCGAGATCTGGACAGGGCAGTGTGCTTCTGGGACCTATCATCGAGGACAGCTCAGTCACAGGTAAGTAAGCCACACCTCCTTTTTATGGCACTAGTTGCCGTAAACCAGATAAGTTTAAAGATCCAGCCAGGTTTAAAGGCCTTTGATGATCCAAGGAGAAGGTAAGTATATAAGCTGAGTGGGTAGGATTTGGGGAGTGGTGGGGGTTGGCGGAGGAGGTGGGTCTTATTGGGTCAGGTCTGGGGGTGTGGGGGATTGGGTCAGGTTTGGTCAGGGGCGGGGTTATTGGGTCAGGTCAGGACTGGTGTGTTGGGCCGGGTCTAGGTTGGGGGGGAGATTGGGAGTCGGGCTATTGAGGGATGCGGGTGGAGTCCCATGGGGGCAGGAGGGTAGTCCCGTGGGAGGGGTGATAGTAGCGGGATGAGGGGGAGTCCCATTGATGGTCAGGGGTGTTGGGGGAGTCCCATAGGACGTCAGTGTGGGTTTATACAATAGTTACCCATAAGCTAGAAGTGCTTCTAATTCTTCTAACTTTTTCTGGGTAACTATTGATGTAAGACAGTTGGAACCATCTGAAGTTTGTGATTTAAATTGCATTTCAGATGGTTCCTAGTTCAGGACAATTGTCCATCTGAAATTTGCACTTTCTGGACAATTGCCGTGCTAATCTTACCTGGGGGGAGCTTCTGGGGAGGGGGAGGATGGTTTCTCAGCATGTTTTTGGGGTACCCCCTAGTTACACTGACCTGGAGCTTGGAAGTTACGATCCAATATTTCAAATACTCTTCCAAATAAAGTAAAAATATGTCATTTTTTAAAATTCTTTGGGGGCCATGATGGAAAAATTAGTTGACTGGAGACATCTGTTGGCTGATGCAGCCTTTTTAAATGCTGATATTTCTTAGAAACCTTTCAACATTCGTTTATTTTTGAGGGAAAATTTATTTTGAACCCCTGGGTCATATATTAAACCCCAACTCAAACAGGAGGTGTGCACTTGCTTCCAGACCCTTACCAATGCCACTTGTAATCAGCTAGTTGGTGTACAAGGATGCCCCTGAGCTGACTCTCCCAGTCTCTTCTTCCCCAACACTCTGTTGAAGTACCTGTCCTCAGCCATGGCTCTATGATTTTCCAGAAGATGAGATTGACCTTTTCACCCTTCAGTTTCTCTCAGGAATGGGCCATTTGCCCAGTTATCATCTAAGAGCTTATAGAGTTCACCCATTGAGGGCAGGTAAGATTTAATAGCAGTTGAGGCTGGGATTTAGTCTTAACTATGTCTTTTAATCTGTTGCAATCGTTTTGATTTTGTTCATTTTGTTGTTTCTACAGGTGAGTGTGGACATCTTTAAAGGTTTCCCCAATGAGGAGAGCATAGTGAACTACACCTTAAGCCAGGCATATCAGGATAATGTCACAGTGTTTGCCAGTAAGTATTTTATACTTGTAGCTAAGTTTTGTTGGTTTAAAATTGGTTTAAAAATGATTATAGCAAAAAGTGAATATGTTACTCCTCCCTGTCATATTGCAGATATTTACATTCCTAAAAAGGCAATCCCCCTTTACCCCATGACTAGATCCATCCACATAATATAGCTGAGATTCTTCCTTTCTTTATCATTTCACGGGATGTGGACAACACTGGCAAGGCATTCATTACTCCTGCCTAATTGGTATGGAACGGAGTGGCTTAGAGGTCATTTCAGATTTCAGAGGGCAATTAAGAGTCAACCACATTGTGGTCTGGAATCACATGTAGGTCAGACTAGGTAAGGATGGCAAATTTCCTTCCCTAAATGATGTTATTGAGCCAGATGGGTTTTGATAACAATCGATGATAGTTGTCATGGTCACAGTTACTGAGATTAGCTTTATATTCCAGCCTCTGTTTTTTTATTAATTGAAGTCCCATCAGTTGCCATAGTGGGATTTGAACCCAGAGCATTAGCTTGGGCCTCTCTTCCAGTGACATTACTATTACTCCACTGTCACCCTGTCTCAGATAGATGGAAGGATAGGATGGGATGGGATAGGTGGCGGTTCTAAACTGATGGCAGCAATAGGATAGACATCCAGCACTAAAACCCAGGATTAAACTTGATTCCCCTTGTTTAATGGCACTGCATGTCAATGCTAAACCAGATTACCTGAAGGTGAGGCGAGTAGGATTTTTCAGACAGTTTGGTTGATTGTACAGAATTATGGTACATATGTTGGAAGAATTATCTCTCAATGAATAAGATTGAATGTGATCTGCTGTTGATTATTACTGGGGGAAAACTTGACCTCCTTTCATTGCAATGGAATGAGAACAGACATGTTCATCTATGAATTGTTGCAATTTTTTGTCATGTATGTTAGCAACAGGGTCATAGCTGATAGAGTACAGCGACGTAATAATCCAGGGCAGAGGCTGCAGCGAAGCCTGTCTGCAATTCCCTGTGGGGCTGACTTCAGCTGGTCATAGATCCTCCGGCCCTGATAATCCATGTGGTTTTCTTGGCCCCTGCCCTAACCACAATGGGAGACCGGAAGAACTTCAGAATTTGAAAGCTGCGATCTTTTGTTACGGTTTCAATTGAACATCTTTAGTACATCTTTCAGGTTTGTCAGTTGAAACAAGCAGTTTTTGGGGGGGAACGATTCAATATATGTTTCCCTTCATAGGGATTACATCTAGAATTATATTTAGAACAGGAGTAAATGGTCAAGATCACTTATCAATTTTGTGCATATATTAATATTAAAATTAGAATAGCAGATATGGTTTCTGATACTTGCCAGTTGAAATGCCCAATATGATGGTTTTGATAGATTAAATATGGAAAAACTGTTTTCACTGGTAGGAGGTCAGTGACTAGTGGACACAAATTTGAGGTAACTGGTAGAGGAACCAGAGGAGAGGTGAGAAGAAATTATTTTATTATGATCTGGGATGCACTGTATGAAAGAGTGGTGGAAGCAGATTCAACTATAGCTTTCATGAAGGAATTGGATAAATACTTGAAGGGGAAAAATCTTACAGGAGCAATAGATTAATTGAATCATTCTTTTAAAGAGCTGACACAGGCAGAATGGGTTGAATGGCTGCCTTCTGCGCTGTAACATTTTATGAAATGGGGTCACATTAGTCGACTGCACGCTGCTCCATTTAAATCTGACAGCGCTCACGTATGAAATGATATTTTCTGAGTGTTGTTGGAGCTGCACCTATCCAGGCAAGTCGCGCTTCCCTCCTTGAGTAACTCCGGAGGCTGTAATTGGAGCAGAATTTGGGGAGACCTGTGACCAGAAACTTTGGCACCACAGACCATGGATACAAGAGCAAAGCAGAATGGTGCTTGGCATAGAATTCAAATAATTGTTCTTTTATTTTTTAAAAAAAAGGACATAACTTCAGAAAGGGAAAATTAATTATCCTCACCCCCCACAACAAAGAACCTTGTTGAACTACAAGCCCATACGAATGGTTGCAATGTTGAGAGAACTTTTTAAATAAATGTTAAACGTTGCCATGAAGATACAAGGTCCCTGTGACAACATTCAGTGATGTCTTTACATCAGGGTGTTATCTGAAAGCGACAAACTTGCTCATCTATTTTCATCCCAGGAAACAGAGTGGGGAATCGTCCCAGATTTGCACTGAGTGTGGTAGCGTGCGGATAAAATGACAATTTACCCATCAGCTGCAATGACAGCTTTTCAGACCGTATTGTCCAAACTCGCTGCATTAATGATCCATTCCTGGGAAATACACCGTTTCCATGGCGGGTGGACTCTCATTTGCCCGCCACGCCATCATCTCGCCATATCATCATGCCAGGCACCATATTTAAAGTTCAGCCATGTCCAGGCCTTTCAGTGCTTCTAGCCCAGGACCACTGCAAAGAAGACATAGCTCTGAAAGGCAAGAAGACTGCAGCCCCCTGTTCAATGATATGTCCCTCAAACGCCTTTGGATGCAGTGGAGGCTCGCCACGATGTCCTCTACCCGCGCTCTGGCCGCAGGATGGGCAACAACATCGCTAATCTAGCTTGGGAGGCGGTGGCAGCAGTGATCAACATCTACGCCCTGCGAAAGAGGAGAGCCACCTAGTGCGGCAAAAGGATGAATGATCTCCTCCGTTCCGCCAGGGTAAGTCACTCTTCTCGTCACACTCAACTCACACACTCACAAACCTATCACACATCCACAGGGACCTCACTCACTGCCAGTTCAAAGGACATCACCATTCACTCTCACACTCACCGTCATTGTCCTTATCCCGTCCATGGGACACTCACCACCACAAGTGCAAGGCATATTTATCATCTGGCCTGGCAGGCACCCTGCTTATACTCTCTCCATCTCTATTTATGCAGGACAAGCTGGAGGGAGAGATCGCAGACTGGTGGAGGAATTTCTGAAATCAGGGTCCTGACGGACGTTGAAAACAGAGCCATCTAGCTGGCCAGCGAGGATCTGGACTGTCCCTGTGTTGATAGTGAGGTCGGTGCAGCTGTACCAAGTGAGGATCCAGCAGTGCAATAGCCAGCAGACAACCATGCTGTGAGTGATGTGTCCTGTTTCATAGGTCACTGCCATGGACTAATTATCTCCCCTGAAGAAACTTCTGAAGAGGAATCTGGAGGCACCCTCCTTGAAGTCCCATCACAGCGCTCACCCACACCCTCCACCAGCGCAGAGACACACACCTCAGGATGACCTAGCTTTAGAGTAGCCTTGGGATTAAAATCTGGTGAGCACATCTCATTTTCTGATCCATAGAAGGTGGTGCAGGGAATTCCCAGATGTCCAGCACTCGGAGGACTGCTAGAGGTCAGAAAATTGCTGAGTCTGAGTCAGATGACGAGGCTCTGGACTAGATCATGTCACAGTTGCTGGAGCTGCAAGGGCAAGCTCAGAAACATCAGGAAGGGATGTCCGCTGCACTCCTCAGATTCCAAGGTACGATGGAGGAGTCTATCCACCTTCACTCTGAAGTGATAGCACTGGCATGCCAATGCCCTGATGTCAACACTGTTAGGATGGCAGCCGCCATGGAGACCTTGGTCCAGGACATCGCTCCTGCACTGCTGCGCGGGCTCAACTCCATCGCTGAAGCTATAGTTGGCCTCCAACAGTGTGGTCACGAGAGGGGTGTGGGGCAGCTCAATCTCACTCCAGTTACCTCTTCTTCTCAAGGAGACAGCCAGGGCCCCTTGGCCACACAAAGTGAGGAGGATCAGCAGGTGCACATGCTGGAGCCATCTACCCAGGTGCCTCCGAGAGTGCCCAGTCCATCCGAATCCCTACTTCCTGTGACCCCTGCAGCTCCAGCCCCACAAGCCAAGGAAGGTGCCACTGCCACACAGCAGGCCCCTGAAAGTAGGCCGGGGCACTCCAGGTCTCGGCCTCTAGATGACGCCCATCAAGGTCATCACAGACAGGGTGTCACAGTCAGCAGGCTGCCTCCACCTTTGCTGTGGATGTCCAGGGAGAACCAACATGTAGCAGCAGGGTTAGGAAAGTTAAGAAGATGTAACTCTTTCGAGTACAAACACGTTTCCATCTGTTTCAGATGAAGTTACATTGTTTCAGAGTTTGCCATTGTGAGATTTGAATTCTTGATCTTGGGGTTACAAACCCAGTACCATAACCACTTGGCTATTTAGCCCAAGCCTAAAAATAACGCAGTATTGCTTCTGCAGACAACATGTGGTTACTAAAACCAATCAGAGGAGCAGAACTTGCAACTGCAGAAAATAGCCTTCTGGCAGCGGTGGGATTCAAAACCACGCCTCCGAGGAGACTGGAGCCTAAATCCAGCACCTTAGACCGCTCGGCCACGCTAGTACAGAGCTTTAGTTGCACAGCCTGGGCACAGGTATTAATCACTTGTATATACTGTTTACGATTGTCAATGAACTCCCAAGAATACCTCCTTGTCTATGGCTCCTTGTTTGTGTCACTTAGATGTGAAACCTTTCTGCACAGGATAAAGCCAGGTGTCTCAAACCAGGGCCTATTCCCTGTGCTTTGAGTAGCCTTCATAGCAAAGTGATGGTCGGACCTCACACTCCCTGGACAGATTACAGGTGCCTGCACCTCAACAGTGCTTTTCATTGCTGCCAGAATGTCGTAGGCAGGCGTCACAGAGTTCCGTCAATCACACTGTGTGCTGTCAGCACCTTTGAGATGGGGCTGGACCCATCTCTTCAGCATTTGTGAACAGTGACCCTGTGCTCCTGAAGAGGTCAGGTGCTGAAGGCAGACAACAGATCAGATGCTTTTAAAGTTTCACGGCTGTGTCTCTACGACGTGACCCTGATCACAGAGCGCAAGTGAGCTGCCCCCAGCCGAACAAGAGTCAAACATTCACTGAGGCTATGTGAAGATTTGTGGATTGTCCTCACTGCATTTCATCATCAACCTCCTGAAATCAAGTGACGATTAGGACCTTCATTGCGTCTCCATGACAGGAACATGTTCACAGAGGGTATGTGCGTTGCCATATGTCAGACTGGAGTTAAACATTCAGAGATGCAATGTGAGGATCTTAAAGAGCCTCCACATTGTAGCAGATATGAGGACCTCCCGAGTGCACCTGCCTCCTCTGGCTGGTGCGATGGCCTCATCGCCATCATCGTCCCTTCAAAGACCTCCACACCATCCCTGTCGACGACCTCCTCATCGGAGGAGACCTTCAGCTCCTCCATCTCCTTCTCAGCCAGCTCTTCTCCCCGTTGCAGTGCCAGGTTGTAAAGGGCTCAGCAGGCAACGATGATGTGTGACACCCTCTGTGGACTACGTTGCAGGGCTCCACCAGACCGGTCCAGGCACCGGAATCTCAGTTTCAGCCTCCCGATGGTCTGCTCCACAAAGTTGCAAGTTGCAGCATGAGCCTCATTATACCTTCACTCTGCTGCAGTCTGAGGCCTCTACGGGTAGCCCTTGTCCCCAAAGAGCCATCCCTGCAGCTTCTATGGACCCTGGAAGACTTCAGGAATCTGTGATCAACTGAGAATGTAAGAGTCGTGGACCCTCCCTGGAAACCCTGCGCAGACCTGCAGAATGCATTTATGGTGGTTGCACACCAGCTGCACATTCAGCAAATGGAAGTCCTTGCAAGTGACATAGTTGACCACATGTTGCGATGGAGATCTGAGTGCCACATGAGTGCAGTCGATGGCACTCTGTACCTGTGGAAAACCTGAGATCTGGGCAAATCCAATCGCTCTTGCATCCTGACTTTCCTGGTCCCAGGTGAAATGCACAAAGTTGTGTGCCCTCGTGACGATGGCAACTATGATCTCATGGATGCATTTCTGGTTGGAGGGTTGTGATATCTCACAGAGGTCACCTGTGGAGCTCTGAAAGGAGCCACTGGTGAAGAAATTGAGCATCACAGTCACTTTCGCGGCCACTGGCAGTGGATGCCCTCCATGGCGCCAAATCCTGCAGTAGCTGGCAGATGTGACCAATTCGTTCCCTGGACATCTTTGGCGACATTGGTTCTCAGTCATCTGCAGGAATGAAAGGCAGTGTCTATAGCCTCTGGGTCTAGCTAGGTGCCAACTCAGTGACAGCTCGCTGTGGTTCTTCAGTGGCATGTGCAAGAGCCCCTTTCGCCCCTCCTTCCAGTGGGTGCTGCCCCTCCCTCTGCCCAGCCAGGCATCTCAGTTGCTCTCTTGTTCGTCGTCTCCGCTCTCTGTACACCACGAGGCATACAGGTAGTTCATCAGGCTCCATGATGCTGATGTATTTCTCTTGCAGGATGAAAGAGAGCGACGCATGGTTAACATGGGTGTATTAAGAACCTGTCTTTGGTAAGTTTGAAGGCTCCTTAATGCATCCCGGAGCGTGCTGGCCACCACTTGGATGGCCAGAGATTAGTGCACTGCATGGCTGCCCGAAACCCCACCTTCCTCCACCTCACTCCAATCAACCTTTGCCCACTGGACTGCATGCTGTGCTCTCAACTCAGGTGCAGCATCCTCATAACCCGCACTGCATGGCTGCATTGTTAGCTTGAACCATGGAGGAGACTGGTCCAAACTGGGATGATGACATTGCAAGGGACTGTGAGCACCTCCACCAGTGACTGCTCCATGGCCAGCTTTAGCAAGGAGATTGTACAAAGTGTCCAGTAGTCCAACTGCTGTGCCGTCCACTAAAACATTCATTACTTTACTGTCTGTGCTGGAGGGGTGAAAAGCTCTGGAGCACTTGGTGGCACTTTGATGCCTCTGCATTGCTTGAGTGGTCAGATAAGCTAGAGGCCTTACACTCATCATATCAATGTGGCTGTGCCTGAACTGCTTCATCTGCAGAGGAATGGCCACTTCATACAAGGTGTCCCTAATGTGTGGCTGCTTCTCTCGCACATTCCCTCCTGCACTCTGCACATGCTTGTACGCTACCTTCAACCACAGGGCAGCCTTTGCAACACCCAACCCCCAAGTCATCTCAACCGCAGGGCAGCCTTTAACCACCCCCAAAAGTCATCTCAACCACAGGGCAGCCTTTGTCCCCCACCCCACCTTCCCCCCAAGTCGCCTCAACCACTGGACAGCCTTTGATCCCAATGTGCCTCAAACTTGAAGTCCAGCAGGCGACCCCCGCGAAGGCTCCACAATGTTACTGTGGACTCACATCCCAGTTCCCCTCTAAGTGCAGCCTGCCAAGTGCGCACCTTTTATATGCTTTATGAAACACATCAGCATGATTGGGTGGGCGGTTGATCCAGTGGGAGGGCGAGGGGGGGAATGAGCCTTATAATGATATGCTGATGTATTACAATGAGGTTCCCGATGTCCGATGGCAGTCCAAGTGGCTCGCCATTGACAGGCTGAGGGGACGATCCCAAACTGGTTTCACAATGTCATGAAACCGATTTTTGGCTGCATTGTCACATCATCCGCTCACATCACCGAACATGCCTGACGTCAGCGGACACGGATGATTCCGCTCAGAGACATTGAGGATTCCAACCAGTGAAGTGGGCAAATGAATAGCAATGTATAATGTATAGATTTTTACTTTGAAGATACGCATTCTGAGTCTGAGTCATTCTGAGAAAGAAACAAATGACCATTATTCATCCGCTCTGCTCTCTCACTCATTTCCAACTCTATTTCAAAGAGCTCCAAGTGACACTGCTGAATGAATAATTACCCTTTCTTATCTTCTTGATTGAAGAAGAATGTCTTCATTGGGAAAGACACAATGAATGGCAATGTCAAAGATTAAATATTTCTGCCTGATAAAACCACCGGTCAAGTCAAAAAGTAGGGCAGCTAGTATGATAGGTAGGGTTTACAATTCAACCACTCCTTCAGCGGACTGAATGTTTGGAGTAGATTTTCCTCCCCGAGGAAGTGAAATGTTTAAGTTTTCTTGCCAACCCATCTGATCATACAAGTCAAACCTTTAAAACATGTCCTTCAGTGTTTAGCTAGTTGACAGAACCTGAGTCAATGCTGAGACTGTGGTACTAATTTTTCAGAGTGAGATGACAATCTCGGTGATTGCTACCCCTGGCCTCCTCCTCCACCCAGACAGTTTTTGAGCACTTTTATGCTTGAGCAGTGCAACTCACTGCACCCCATAGTCTTATCAAACCTGCTAACTTGGAGACCTGCTCTCTACCTGATAATAAACAAAGTAGACAGGCACATTTACAACACTCTGGTGAAACTAGATGCAGTGCCAAGCAAGAGAAAGAACTGAATCTGAGAAGGATATGTTGGGGCTGAGCATTCAGAAAATATTATTTCATGCATAAGGGCTGTTAGATTTAAATGGAGCAGCGTGCAGTCGACTAATGTGACTCCATATCATAAAATGTTACAGCGCAGAAGGCAGTCATTCTGCCGATGTCAGCTCTTTAAAAGAATGATCCAATTAATCCATCGCTCCTGTAAGATTTTTTCCCCTCAAGTATTCCAATTCCTTTTTGAAAGAAGCTTGGAACCATCCAGGACAAAGCAGTCTGCTTGACTGGCACTCATTCCACCTCTTCAACATCCACTCCCTACTCCACTGATGCATGGTGGCATCAGTGTGTACAATCTACAAGGTGCAATGCAGCAACTTGCCAAGGCTCCTTAGACAGCACCTTCCAAAGCCCTGACTTCTATCACCTAGAAGGACAAGGGCAGCAGATGCATGGGAACACCATCAGCTGCAAGTTCCCCTCCAAGCCATTCACCATCCTTACTTGGAAATATATCGCTGCCCCTTCACTGTCACTTGGTCAAATTCCTAGAACACCCTCCCTAACAGCACTGTGGGTGTACCTACACCACATGGACTGCAGCGGTTCAAGAAGTCGGCTCACCACCACCTTCTCAAGGGCAATTAGGGATGGACAATAAAAATGCAGGCCTGGCCAATGATGCCCAAGTCCCATGAAATAATTTAAATTAGAGCAGTTTGGGGCCTAGTTTCTGTATGATCTTTCCTTCTTCCTTCCATGTGGGCTAGCTCAGCCTTATGTTTAGCACTTCCCATAGTGACACAGCCATGAATGGAGATTCGATGGAAGAACCTTATAAGCCCCATGAGGCACATAGAAGCCAGAAGCTATACGAACTGACAGTTAATATGGTAATGTTACCGAGTAATCCAGGAGGACATGGGTTCAAATTGCACCAGGGTGGCTGGTGGAATTTAAATTCAATTAATAAACCTGGAAGGTAAAGCTGGACTCAGTAATGGTGACTATGGCGACTATGATCAATTGTTGTAAAAAACCCATCTGGTTCACTAATGTCCTTTAGGGGAGGAAATCTACCATCCTTACCCAGTTTGGCCTACATGTGACTCCAGACCCACAGCAATGTAGTTGACTCTTAACTGCCCTTTGAAATGGCCTAGCAAAGCAACTCAGTTCCAAGGAAATTGGGGATGGGCAAGAAACCCTGGCTCTGCCAGTGACGCCCTTGTCCCATAAAAAACTACTTTAAAATATGGGCTTTATAGGGTCACTCGGCATGTTGGATTGTTGGTGTGTGATTATCTTGACTGTCTTGGTTTGAATGTAAATGTGATCTGGCAAGAGTGGCTTAGTTGGGTGGAGACTATTGGGGAAGGGGAAAGAAATTAATTACAATCTTTTTAGATAAAAGAAATTGAGCATGCAAAATATAGATTCTGAATTGTACTTAATATCAGCTCTTTTAAGTAAACTCATGATGGAGCTTGGCATTTACCTAGGTGACCGCTCTCCACAGGGCGTGTATGTAAAGGAATTGTCAAATGGCCTGGAACACACTGCCTCCTGAATAATCTTCCTTTCTATTTATATTTGCTTTCTGATTTTAATGCCGCTTCTAATATTTGCCAACTCCAAAGAAACATTTAATTAAATGAACAGAGAAATTGGTGCCGAATAATATCATTACTAAACACTTGCACAGATGAGTGCCACAGTTAACATTTCAGAACAATTAAAGTGAGAACCAAGACCTATTTCTCATCAGCCTTGGGTTTTTAAATCACTTGTCATAAGTGCATTGGGACGCAGCATCATCAGCCAGCTGAGCACCAATTAAAATCAGGGCTGAAATTTTATAATCACTGCCATGGGTGAAGTTAATAAATAAACCATGCAGGAAATTGCACATGGTTTCACTGAAATAATTGTTTAAAAATATGTATTTTTTCTCCATGGATCTGTGAACCCCTGCAGTTTTCATTCAGAAACAGCCTCCTGGATTTTCACCACTGAGGTGGGAAATGTGAGTTGAGAAACTTCCCGACTCGGCCCGCCCACCTCAGGAGAAAGTGCCCGCAAGGGCGGGATCTTCTTTGCCGGCTGGTGGGTGCAGGCTGGAGTCGGGGTCAGAAAGAAGTTGGAGGCAGCCACAGGGGCCGCTGGGTGCGGAGGCAGACTGTTTACTGTCTCGGTACTATGGGACTTTGTCCCAGTTAAAATAAAAACAGGCCTTCCACCCTTCACCTCCCTCACCCTTCCACACATTCCCCAGGCCTCATCCATGCCACCTCATGTCCCCCACAGACCGCTTATGGCCTCTGATTCTCCACATATCAAGGTAAGGCATTCCCACCCACCCCCTATGGCCCGTCATACTACCCATACCAAGGTAGGGACACCCAAACAAATCCTATGGTCTCTCATGACCCCCCATGCCAAGCTATGACACCGCCATGCCCATTCACCCAATATACAGTAGATAGAAGCACTGGACCCAATAGTAATAGTAGGATGCATAAAAAAAGTTTAAATAAAAGTCATTCATTGATAATTTTCCACTTTCTTAAAAAAACTTCTTACTGCATGCCAGTAAAAGTATCAATCATCCAGGCCCTTTAAAGTTTCAATAGCTGAAACTGCAGACACTTGAAACCTCTTAAACTTGTGTAAATAAACATTGTGCTTTGATAGTATAGATCAGAGAGCCCAGAACTGTCAATCAAGAAATGCTTTCTCTGGGGCTCAGGTGTTTTATAACTCTAATGGATGCCTGGCTGTCAGCTAATAATACATAACAAGGCTTGGCTGACAGCTTAGATATCCATTCCAGTTCTAAAACACCTGAAGCTCAGAGAAAACATTTGTTTGATTGTCAGCTCTGACTCCCTGATCTCTGCTGTGAATTGCACAATGTTTATTTACACAGTATTAAGAGGTTTCAAGTGCCTGTAGTTTCAGCTATTGAAACTTTAAAGGTCTGAATGATTAACACTTTTGCCCTGTAGTAAAAAGGAGTTCTGTTTAAGAAGTGGAAAATTATTGTTGGATGACTTTTTCTTAAAGCTTTCCTTTACGCATCCTACTGTCACTATAGGATTCATTGCTTCTATACAGTGTATAGCGGGTGAATGGGCATGGGAGTGTCATAGCTTGGTATGGAAGACATGAAAGAAGGTGGAGGGGAGGGCTTACTTTAGCATTAGGGGACATGGAGGGCCATAGGGAGTGGGTGAGGGATGCATCCTTTAGTATGGGGGCCACAAAGAGGACTTTTTGAACTTACTTTTTAAATGTCCCCTCATGTAGACTATGGATCGTGCTCCTTTAAGGAGCTGTGAGCCACGAGTCCTTTAAAACATGGACTGATTCCATGAAATTTGTGGAGTAGGATGTGCCAATCCCCAGAATGGAGCGGGGCAAGTTAGGAGTTCAGGGTGCAGGCTTTTGACCTGAACCAGCTCACACCCTTTATAGCCACTCCCAAAAATCGGGCAGCCTAGGAGGAGGGTTAGGAATCTCGGAATCGGGACCTGCCCACCATTTTTAAAGGGTACCCAGTTGATCCCAAGTTGATGAAAATCCAGTATTGAAATGCAGACATTTGAAATTTTCTGAACACGTACATTTATTTTACCCCTAAGGTGTGATATTTCAGACGAAGGAGGATGGCACACTGCCCCCTCACGTTATGCTGAAGATCCGCCAAAACTCCAGCTTTACAGAGAAAACCAATGAGATTCGCAGGGCCTATTGGAGGCCAGGGCCGAACACTGGAGGGAGATTCTATTTCCTGTACGGATTTGTCTGGATACAAGGTGGGTTCATTGGGGCGCATACTGTGCTTCTTAATCAGCTGTTGATTGCTCAATTTTTAATAGCTATCTCCCTACTTCATTTTTCACCTGTCTATGTTTTAGTCTGACCATGCCTTGGCCCTCTTTAACCTGTACAATTGCCACTGGTTAATGAATGCACTGTTGTGGGGAGCGTGATTTCAATTGAATCTTCCTCCACCGCACTCTCAGGCAGTGCATTCCAGACCTTAAACGCTAGCAGCATTAAGAAGTTTTTTTCATATTGCCTTTGCTTCTCCTGCCAATTTCTTTAAATCTATGTCCTTTCATTCTCGATTCTTTCATGAGTGGCTTCTCCCTACCTACTTTATCCAGACCCCTCATGATTTTTAAAATACTCTTTCGGGGCTTGTACCTTACAAAGAATAAAGTAACTACAGAACTGAAGGCTTGCTGATGGATATTTTTTTTTTGCTATTTCCCAAGGTTTGTGTGGAGTGATACATTTGGTGAATTTTGGTAAACTGCTCTGGCATTTGAGATATAAACCTCAGTTGCCAGTTTTTCCTACGTCTATTTCTACCTTCCTTTTGCTTCCTGCCATTCATCATCTCATCTATTCTCAAGTTCTTTGGGACTGCGTTTCATATTTCTTTAATTTCTCTCATTGCATCTCCTGTTATCTCATAGCAGCATCACCTCAGCCATTTAGTCCTCACCTGGTTTCCATTTAAACACCTTAGAAGTCACTTTTTTTTCTCTCATGGCTGCTTTACCACTTAAATTCTCTTTTTTTCATTTTTTAGTCCTGGTTCTAGGTAATTGCTTTCAGTTCTGTTGAAGTGTCTACAACTGAAATGTGACTGAACTTGTTCTATCTCTATTGAGTTGTGTAGTTAGTGGCAGTTAGCACTTTATTCTTCGTAAACTACTAAGCCCCTAAAAAGGCATTTTCAAAGTCATGGGGAGCCTGGACAGAGTAGATAGGGAGAAACTGTTGCCACTCATGAAAGGATTGAGAATGAGAGGGCACAGATTTAAAGTATTTGGGTGACCTGCTGAGTATTTGCAACATTTTCTGTCTGTTTGTGTTGTTCTCCCTCCCAGAAGATGTTAATCCTGTTATAGGTTAAAGCACCGCATGCTCCAGTTGACCCCCAATACCTCAAGTAGTCAATCTTCATGTTTGAGCATTAGACATCAGCAGAACATCAGAGGTCCCAATATGAAAGCAAAATACTGTGGATGCTGGAAATCTCAACCAAAAACAAAGGGGCTGGAAAAACTCAGCAGGTCTCGAGCATCTGTGGAGTGAGGAACAGAGTTAACGTTTTGAGTCCATTATGACTCTTCAGAACTGAAGAAGAAGAACCATATTAGACTCAAAAAGTTTACTCTGTTTCTCTCTCCACAGATGCTAACAGACCTGCTGAGTTTTCACAGCACCTTCTGTTTTTATTGAGCAGAAGATGTGTCCAGATGAGGTGTGAATGGCAGCTGTCTGAATGCAACAAGAATGGAAAGAAAGAAGACAAGATCGAACCAGCAGGAAAAAACATAAAGAACTAAAAGAAAGCAGAGGTTATGATCTAAAATTGTTGAACTCAATATTGAATCCAGAAGGCTGCAGAGTGCCTTACTGAAAAAAGAAGTGGTGTTCCTTGAGATTGCTTTGAGCTGTAGTGGAACACTGGAGCAGGCCAGGGGCAGAAAGGTCAGAGTGGGAGCAAGGGGTAGAATTAAAATGACAAGTGACAGGAAGCTCCAGGCTATGCTTGTGGACTGAGCGGAGGTGTCCCGCAAAGTGGTCAGTCAGCCTGCATTTGATCCCTCCAGTGTAGAGGAGACCACATCATGAACGGCAAATACTGTAAACTAAATTGAGAGAAGTACAAGTAAATCGCCTTTTCACTTGGAAGAATGTTTTGGGCCTTGGATGGTGAGAAGAGAGAAGGTAAAAGGAGAGGTGTTGCATCTCCTGTGCTTGCATGGAAAGGTACTTTTAGAAAGGGAGTTTTGGGGTGACTGCAGAATGGACCAAGGTGTCATGGAGGGAATGGCCACTTTGGAATGCTGAAAGGAGAGGGCAAGGGAAGATGTGTTTGGTGGTGGCATCACGCTGGAGGTGGCAGAAATTATGGAGGATGATCCGTCGACTATGGAAACTTACGGAGTGGAAGATGATGACAAGGGAACCCTATCGTGGTTCAGGGAGAGAGTGGATGGGGCAAATGCAGAAATGAATTAAATAGATTGGACACAGGGGATGACCCTGTCAACCACGCTGGGGGTGGGGTCTCCTTGGTTGAGGGAAAATGAAGGCATGTAAGAAACTATCGTCTGGAAGGTTACATTGTCTGAACAGATGCAATGGAGAAACTGGGAGAGTAGAATGGAGCCCTTACAGGAAGCAGGGTGTGATGAAGTATAGTCAAGGTAACTGTGGGAGTAGGTGGGTTTGTAATGAATATTAATTGACAGCCTATCCACAGAAATGGAAACAGAGAAGCCAAGGAAGGGAAGAGTTAGAGATGGACCAACTGAGGGTGAGAAAAGAGTGGGAATCGGGAGAAGATCTCCAGAGGAGGTGAGGTCAGTGACAGTCCTGAAACAATGGCTTGATGTTCAATGGTGGGGTCATAGTCCAGGGAATGTAGGAGGAAGTGTTGGAGAGTTGGCGTTTAGCCTCTGATAGGTAGAGGTCAGTACGCCAGACAACAACAGCGTCACCCTTGTCAGCAGACTTGATAATTTTAGGGTTAGGCCTGAGAGAACAAAGTGCCATAAATTCAGAAGGAGTTAGGTTGGAGTGAGTGAGGACCCAGTCTGATCCTTGCACAATGTCCATTTAATTGTGCTTTCCAGCAGGTGTTAGAATCATGGCTGATTTTGCCCCATCACCCCATTTCCTTGCCCAATCCTGCGCGCCGGGCACCGACTCCTTATGCAGCACTCTTTCCATGAGCCTGGCACCTTGATTACCTGGGATCGTGAGCAGCACCTGTAACCTTTCTTGTTTGTATGGGGGTCAAATTTGCAAAAAGAATGGTGCCTTTATCCATTGAGACATTTTGATGCAATTGGGGGACAGAACTTGGCTTAATTAAAAACAGAAAATACTGGAAATACTCGGGAGGTCAGACAACATCTTTGGGGAAAAACAGAGTTAACATTTCAGGGATCATCTACTTCCTCATCTTAAAAAGCTAATTTAGTTGGAAATTAAGCTCAATTCCTTTTACCATCATTGGGAATGCTTTCACAGCAGAGGTGTTTAGTTCAGTGGAGCTTTCAGCCTTGGCAGTGGCACTCACATTCCATGCACAGCTTCTCTATATACTTTGCTCTTTATGTAGATGGCAGCTAACTCCCAGTTATGTTTTCTTGGAAGCTTTTTTCAGATTTAATGTACTGTGATCCTTTGCCTGTCTCTTTCTCTCTAGATATGATGGAACGGGCCATTATCAACACATTTGTGGGTCATGATGTGGTGGAGCCTGGAAACTATGTCCAGATGTTTCCCTACCCTTGCTACACCAGGGATGAGTGAGTATTGGGCCAAGTTACAGCAGTACAGGAGGAGGGGGATTAACATGAAACAAACTGACTCAGGCTGGTACTGTGCAGAACTGTATCAGCATCCAAGGTTAAGTTGCATTGGTAAATGAAGAAGGGAAATGGGAACCAGGTGGGTAAGTGTGATTAGATCTATTTGCTTACATGGTAAGTGAACACTGGCAAAGACTATTTGCTTGTAACTTCCATGTGTATGATTGTTATAAAGTTTCCTTTTTAAAATTCAATTCAATATCTGTGACCTTTGACAATATATATTCCTATTTAAGTTAGAGAAGGTTTTATTTTTGTTGAAATAATCAATTTGCAAGTAATTGGCCCAGAATTTGCTGGAGATGGGCAGCTCATGGGGAAAACGAGTTAGATTAATTTTCCTGATCCACCAGATCCAGTTATTTTTGTGCTGGAGATGTGAGCTGATAATGGCCTGCGGATGTCAAGGGGCATCTGGGACCTTGGTGAAAGATGGAGCTAACAGTCTATCTCTACTTAACTACCGAGATTAAAGGTTAGAAAAAGAAACTGGAATGATAGAGCAGGAAATTAAGTGAATTAGAGTTACATCAGGTACAGTAGGATAAATAAAGAGAGAGAAAGAAAGGTTGGATTAAGAGAGAGAAAAGAGACAAAGGCAAAGTAAGAAAACAAATTTAAATTTAAAATTAGGAACAATTTACCACCTGCAGGAATGAGACTCCATAGTTTCAATTGTTCCCTTTCTTGGTGGTCAAAATTGGGAAGCATGTCAGGGCCATACATCACCTTGTTAATGGGGCCCAGAAACTGTGAAGCAGCAACCCTAACTTTCTATGGTGAGCTTAGTTCATAGTTGCAGTTCAAAAGGCATTTGATACAGTGCCACACAACAGACTTGTGAGCAAAATTCTAGGTCATGGAATAAAAGGGAAAGTAAGCACTTTGGTAAGAAATTGGCTGAGTGACAAGAAACAGAGAGTAGTGATAAATGGTTGCTTTTCAGATTGGAGGAAGATTTGTAGTGGAGTTCCCCAGGGGTCAGTGTTGGGCCCCTTGCTCTTCCTGATAAATATTAATGACCTAGACTATGGGGTGCAGGGCATGATTTCAAAATTTGAAGATGATACGAAGATTGGAAATGTTGTCAATTGAGATGGGGATAATCTTGAACTTCAGAAGGACATTAACATGTTGGTGGATTGGGCAGACAAGTGACAGATGAAAACAATAGATAAAAACAAAAAAACTGCGGATGCTGGAAATGAAGTTCAATGCAGAGAAGTGTGAGGTGTTTCATTTTGGCAGGAAAAATATGGTGAGACAGTATAAAATAAAGGGAGAGCCTCTAAAGGAGATGCAGGAGCTGAGGGACCTTGGTGAATACATACATAGGTCATTGAAGATGGCTTAGGCTTTATTAATAGGGGCATTGAGTACAAGAGTAAGGAGGTCATGTTGAACTTGTATAAGACACCAGTTAGGCCTTATCTGGGGTACTGCGTCGAGTTCTGTGCGCCATACTTGAGAAAGGATGTGAAGGCATTGGAGGGAGTACAGACGAGATTCACAAGAATGAATCCAGGGATAAAGAACTGTAGCCATGAGGATAAATTGGCGAGGTTGGGACTCTTTTTCTTGGAGAAAAGAAAGCTGAGAAGAGATTGGATAGAGGTATTTAAGATCCTGACAGAATAAATAGTGAAAAACTGTTCCCACCCAAGGGAACATCAAGAACTAGAGGACCCAAATTCAAAATAATTGGCAGAAGGAGTAAAAGTGATGTGAGGAAAAGTTTTTTCACCCAGAGGGTGTTGGAGCCTGGAACAAACTTCCTGAAAGGGTGGTAGAGGCAGGTTCGATCGAGGTATTCAAAAGGGAGTTGGATTGATACCTGAAAAGAGAGAATGTGCAAGGTTATGGGGATAAGGCAGGAGAGTGGGACTAGGTGGAATGCTCTTTCAGAGAGCCAGTGCAGACTCGATGGGCCAAATGGCATTCTTTTGCACTGTAAAGGTACGGTGATACTGTGAAATTCTTCTTAGATTAATTTGCTTTTTTGCAGGATTACAGTGGAGCAGTGCAAATTATCCCACAATTAGTGGCGATTTGCAATCCTGGTATATCGGTTTCCCCATGAAATACACACTGATTTCCCAGCAAATTTGGGTCATTATGCTGCTTTTTCACAAGTTGAATTGCTGATTCCAGACTCTCAGATTTTCTTATGTGTTCATGGGATACGGGTATCGCTAGTAAAGTCAGCATTTATTGCCCATCCCTAATTGCCCTTGATAAGGTGGTGGTGAGCTGCTTCTTGAACTGCTGCAATCCATGTAGTGTAGGTACACCCACAGTGCTGTTAGGGAGATAGTTCCAGGATTTTGACCCAGTGACAGTGAAGGAACAGCGATACATTTCCAAGTCAGGATGGTGTATGGCTTGGAGGGGAAGATGGTGGTGTTCCCATGCATCTCTGCCCTTGTCCTTCTAGGTGGTTGAGGTTGCGGGTTTGGACAGTGCTGCTCTGGGAGCTTTGGTGAGTTGCTGCAGTGCATCTTGTAGATGGTACACACTGCTGCTACTGTACATTACTGGTGAAAGACGTGAATGTTTAAGTTGATGGATGGGGTACTGATCAAACAGCCTGTTTTTTCTGGGTGATGTTGAGCTTCTTGAGTCTTGTTGAAGCTGCACTCACCCAGGCAAATTGGAAGTATTCCATCACACTCCTGACTTGTGCCTTTCAGTTGGTGGACAGGCTTTGGGGAGTCAGGAGATGAATTACTCACCTCAGAGTTCTCAACCTCTGACCTGCTCTTGTAGCCACAGTGTTTACATGACTGGTTCAGTTTCTGGTCAGTGGTGATCTCCAGGATGTTGCTGGTGGGAGATGGTTAGATTTTCTGTTGTTGGAGTTGGTCATTGCCTGGCACTTGTGCAGTGTGAAATTTGCTTGCCACTTATCAGCCCAAGCCTGGATATTGTCCAGGTCTTGCTGCATTTGGACATGGACTGCTTCAGTATTTGAGGAGTTGCAAATGGTTGAGAACATTGTGCAAACATCAGCGAACATCCCCACTTCTGACCATTTGATGGAAGCAAGGTCATTGATGAAGCAGCTGAAGCTGGTTGGGCCTAGGACACTACCCTGAGGAACTTCTGCAGCGATGTTCTGGAACTGAGATGATTGGCTTTCAAAAACCATAACCATCTTCCTGTGTGCTAGGTAACCAGTGGAGAGTTTCCTCCTGATTCCTATTTCCTTCAATTTTGCTAGGGCTCCTTGATACCACACTTGGATGAATGCTCCCTTCATGTCAAGAGCAGCCACTTTCACTGCCCCTCTTGAGCTCTTTTTTTTTTGTCCATGTTTGGACCAAGCTTGTAATGAGGTCAGGAACTGAGTGGCCCTGGTGGAACCCAAACTGAGCATCAGTGAACAGATTATTGCTGTGCCTCTTGATAGTACTATCGACAACTTCTTCCTTACTTCACTGATGATCAAGCGGAGACTGATCGGGTGGTAATTCTTTGGATTGGATTTGTCTTACTTTTTGAGGATGGGACATAGTGAGCAATTTTCCACATAGCCGGGTAGATGCCAGTATTGCAGCTGTACTGGAACAGCTTGGCTAGGGCTGCGGCTAGTTCTGGAGCACAAGTCTTATGTACTTTTGCTGGAATATTGTCAAGGCCAATGGTCTTTGCAGTATCCAGTACCTTTAGCTGTTTTTTGATATCATGTTTTCTGATATCAAATTGTCTGGCATCTGTGATGCTGGGGACCTCAGGAGGGGGCCAAGATGGATCATCCACTCAGCACTTCTGGCTGAGATGGTTGCAAATGCACCAGTCTTGCCTTTTGCAGTGATGTGCTGGGCTCTACCATCATTAAGGATGGGGTAATTTGTGGAGCCTCCTCCTCCAGTGAGTTGTTTAATTGTCCATCACCATTCACGACTGCAGGGCTTATATCTGATCTGTTCGTTGTGGGATTGCTTAGCTCTATCACATGCTGCTTTCAGCTGTTTGTATGAAGTAGCTCTGTATTATAGCTTCACCTGGTTGACACCTTATTTTGAGGTATGCCTGATGCTGCTCCTGGCATGCCCTCCTGCTGAAAGGTAATGCTCTTCAGCATGGATTAAATTGTTTGTGGGCTAGAATTAAATAAAGATTAGATGCAGAAGCATATTTACTGTCACTTGCTACTGTACCATAACTTAAACTTGGCTGCACAGTTGCTTTTGGAGAGTCCTGTGACCAAGTAAATGAGTTGGTTCTTTGACCTTTCTATAAGTGTCATCTGGCCCTGATGGGAACATTGAAGAAGGGATTCTTTCTGGTCACCACCAGTTGGTTTTGCACTCCTGATGTGTAAGTCCTTTCCCAGCCATGAGAGAAGGCCAGAATGAAACTTGTGAACCTCATGGGTGCATGGTTTTCTCTTTTTGCTGTTCAGTCTATTGTTGACACTGCCTAACAATACAATCTAGACAGCACACTGGGATTCTGGGGATAACTTAACTCTTCCTGGCAGCAGTATCGACATACGATGAATCCAATTGCTTCTCATAACTAGAGCTCTGTCTTCATTCAGACAAGGGAACAGGACAGCCTTGCCAGTGGCTTTCCCCAGTGATCATCTAATCTAAAAATATAGCATTGTTCACAGTGTGCAATGTAGTGTAAAAGAGAAGAACTTTCATTTCAGAATGATCTTTGGCGAAGGACACAGGCAATACTGTACTACTGTCTTTGTCACAATGAAGACAGAGCTGTGGTCATGAAAAACAATTAGATTCATTACCTGCTAATGCAGCTTCAAGAAATAGGCATCTATAGTGACACCATGGGCTGGATTTTCCAGCAAGCTTCAGAACCCCAGCATCAGAACCAAATGGGACTCCGAGCCTGCACTTCCTGGCAGTGTAACTGTTTCTTCAAAGAGGTGGCCTCCTTATTGGCTGCCTCTGATCTCGCCATTCACTTATGGATGGTGGGCAATGCTGCTGGTCCAATCAGAGAGCAGACAGCTCTGAAGCCTCGAAGTGACATGGGGTAAGTGTACGCTGCTGAGGCAAGTTGGAGACCAGGTGGGCACTCCAAGCACCTGGAGTCCTCTGGCTGGCCTGCACGACAGTAAGCAGATAAACAGGATCGAGGCTGGTTGTTGCATAGAGATAAAGAGGAAACTCATTTGCTGGAGTGGTCTCTGCTGTGATTGTGGCCTTTCATAGCCTTGTCCCTGCCATTAGGGCTTGGAACCCCCAACTCTGTCCCCCCTGCCTGCTGCAAGGAAGCAGCCTTTATTGAAATGCAATCTCACCATGTGGTGGGGTGGGTCACTCTCTGGTGGCAGAATGCTGATGAGGCCCACAAAATTGACCTCAATTTGCGCTTTAATCAAATTTATCTGTCTCTGTGGAGTGGACAGCTGAACGTTTATTCAGCCAGCCCTGGGAAAGCTCTCCAATGGTAGATATGCTTTAAGGAGCTGATCCGAGGCGGCTCTCCCCTAATTTCTCAATCCCCCCACTCCCCACCTCCAAGCCCATTTCCAGGAGCCTAGGAAAATCTGCCGCCTTGTGGCCTGACTTGATTTGAGATGTTCAATCACAACCTGTAAGCAACTGGGATTGATTCTATGCACATAATTTACATTATGTAACTACCCTTCACTCACTGCCTTTCTCTGGAAAAATAAGCCTGCTGTGCTCAAGTGGCTTTTTTTGCTGTAGCTTTGGCCATGTGTTTGGAGACTCTGCTGTGGTTTATGAGTAAATGAAAACCACAATTCCCACCCTGATTCCAAATCTTCGGCTGACAGTGATGTCTATATTCACTTTGTTTAGGTTAATATAACCAGTTAGCTTCCATAGAGAAGGTTGATGGTGGTGAGAGTATTCAGATATTTTCTCTGACGTGTTATGATCGCTGCAGAGACCTATAACCTTTTAGAAGAAAGAATCCCCATATGACCACAATGGCAAAAATCAAAGGACAAGATTTCACTTTTTAAAACTTTTACTGTAACAATCAAGCTAAAACCAACATAATTCAAACATGAATTAACAGAGAAATAATATTTCAATTAAAATGATAAATTTCACTTTAAACCAATACCACAAATACTCTATATGTGGCATCAAGAACACTCCTGAAGTTCCTCCCACCTTTCCGGTTGAGTTCGACTACTCGTCACCATGCCGGGTCAAATCTTTTAAAGGCCTTTGCCAACTGAGCCACTCCATCTGAGTTTTCTGGATACGATTATCGCCAGCAAAGAGTACTTCGATGAACCCTCTCTCCCTCCTGTTACCAAGTCCTGACTGCACAGATTCCCAGAGACTCCTTTATCCTAACCCTTTTATAAACCCCATTAAACAGTACAGTCAGCTCTGGTAAAACTACCTTTTCCACAGAGAGATTGCTGTTCCCCCTAACTGCCTACTGAACAGAGCAGACCCCTTCCTGGGTAAGATTCACTGCTTCTGCCACAAGAGTTTCTATGTTTTTGACCAAAACCTGACTCTCAGCTACTTGTCCATTTGACTTTTCCCTTTGCAGATCTCACCTCCATAGCAATCTAGATTACAAGAGCACTTCTCAGAAATGAGATGTTTGCCAGGAATCAGATCCCCCTTTCCTATCTGTTTCACTTGGATTCAAAGGGACATTCAATCGATAAGCTTCTTGCAAAGTTCAGCATTCATGTCAGATTTTTGGTTACCTCTCGTTGCCTCTACATGTTGGTAGATACAATGGAACAAACATTTAATTGAAGGTTGATCTATACTCATTATTGGAAATAAATCACCATAAAAAAAAGTTGTATAAACAGAAGTATCTTCCCTCCCTTTTTTGCCCAGCTTCCTGTTTGTGATTGAACACATGATGCCCCTCTGCATGGTTATTTCGTGGGTGTATTCTGTGGCCATGATGATTCAGCACATCGTCGCAGAGAAGGAACACAGACTAAAAGAGGTGAGGTTTGACAGGCAGTCGGGGAAGATCTTTTGTGGTGTACCTTAATGACCCATAATTCCTTTTATGGTAAACATTTACTGTGTGATCCATCGCAGCTGTACAAATGTGGCATGATGGTGACTGAGCCGTGGTGCAGCCCAAATTAAATTGCTTGAACTGTCATCACTCTTGACCATTTTGGATCAGCTCAGTAAAATGGCAGTTGGGTAACCTGCACAAAGATAGTTGTGTTCAGACATTTGAGACTTTACCTGGCTTTGGATCCTTGTTGTCAGATATGAAAAGGCCAAGGTGACAAGAGTAACTTCTGGTGGACTTCTGAATTATTCTGTTTCAGGGGTGTTACTATTTTGAAATCCACTCATCTGATACTGGATCAACTCCACAATACAGAAAGCAGTAAATACAACTTTTTTTGACCTAAGTAGAATATCTGTCAATTTAATGAAGATAAATGCTAGGATGGAAGAGGCTCTGTGTCCTTGACACCAACGTATTTAATTTCAGAGCCTTAACACTCCAGATGATCACTTAGGATTCCTGTTTACTTGATAGTCAACCAGGTACCAAATGCAATTCTGACTCTTTCCCATGGAGACAGAAGAAAGGAACCTCAGCAGGGATTTAGACATGTCTTCTTCTTGAGTTCTGTGCACGAAGGCAGGCCCAACCCAGAGTGCCACAACCTCCACAACCAGTAGGACAAGGAGGCAGATTCTGAATCCACACCAACTGGAACAGGGATAAAACTGCTGCAATTGGCACCAATCTGATCCACACTGGCCACCCAGACAACTGAGCCAACTGGTCCCTATGAAGTCAAAGTTGCTGCAGCAACATACATTTTTGCTTGCATGCTGTAGCCTGGAGCACTGAATGGCAGAGACTCCAATTTCTTTCCACCACAAGGCTGACCAGGAATATTTCCCACTGCTACCACCTGCCATTGGCCTATGTTGGAAGAATTTACAGGTTGATACTCAATCTGTTTGGCCACATTATGAACATACTTTCTTTGGCCATCAAGCCCTGAAGTGGAATTTGAACCCAGAGCTTCTGGCTCAGAGGCAAGGACCTACCACTGTGTCACAAACCTCCATTTAGATATTTACACATCATTGGGAGATGATTATTAGTGTTCAGGGGTGACAGATTAGAGGAAAGGATTGTAAACTGTTGTGAAGGTGAGAAAAAGAGCGAGGTGTTCAAAATCCTGATGGGTCTGCACAGGGAGAAAATTTTCCCATTCTTGAAAGGATTGAGAATGAGAGGGCACAGATTTAAAGTAATTAGTGAAATAAGCAAGAGTGATATAAGGAAAACTTTTTCAAACAGCGAGTGGTTAGAGTTTGAAATCCTCTGCCTGAGGGTGTGGTGGAGGCAAGTTCAATTCAAGCATTCAAAAGGGACTTTGAGTGTTATCTGAAAAAGAAACATGTACAGGGTTACGGGGAGAGGGTGGGAGAATGGGACTAGATGCATTGCTCATTCAGAGAGCCGGTGCAGGCACGATGGACCATGTGGCCTCCTGCACCGTACCAATTCTATGATTATCTGATACACACGACAATGGAACTTATGTGGTCTTATTCTCTCCCTCACCATCACCATCTCTTTAATTTCTGCATTCAGCGCTGTGCTCAGCTGTTCAACACACAGATCATGTGTGACTTCCATGAGCTTTTGGGAAGGTTGAATAGCACTTAGTTCCTGAAACTTTTGCTGATGCTGAATCAAGTTAATATTTGATTCACAATCGGTTCATATTTCATAAAGCACCATTAAAATGAATTTTAAATGATATCCAATATAATTTGTATTCAAATCCTGTAAATTTTTAGAATATGTTTTATAATTGTTTTATGTCTATTCATCTTGGTTCAATGTAAATGAGCCAAAACTCTTATCTACCAATGGATCTATTTCACCTTGAGTCCAAATGTCTGAAGTGTTGTTTTCCTATGACCTAATTACATTCAGATACTCCATCAACAGACCAATGTCACCTTAGGCAGATCACTACATCCAGCCAACCCATGAAAATGTACTAATTTTGTTTTGAATTGACTTTACAATCCTCAAAGAAAATTTCAACCTAATCCTCAAATCCACAATCCTGCTCCCAAAGGTAATTATTTACATGGGTGTCATTGTCATTGGTGTCTGCTGTGGCTTCGCTTGGTAGCACTTTTCATTCTGAGTCAGATGGTTATGAGTTCAAATCCCACTCCAGTGACTTGAGCATAAAACCCAGGCTGACACTCCAGCGGAGAGCTGAGACAGTTTGCATCTTTTTTCCCAAACCATCTTTTGGACAAGATGTTAAACTGAGGCCCAGTCTGCCCTCTCAGATGGAAGTAAAATATCCCATGGCTATATTCTGTAGAAGAGAGAGTTCTCCGTGGCCTCCATACCAATATTTATCCCTCAACCAACACCTCAAAACAAATGATCTGGTCGTTCATTTCATTGCTGTTGATGGAATCTTGCTACTACGCGCAAATTAACTGGTGCATTTCCTATAACTGTGACAATACTTAAAAAGTACTTAATTAGCTGTAAAGCACTTCAGGACATCCTGAGGTTGTGAAACATTTTAGTTAAATAACTGAATCAACGTCAGCACAGAGCCTTACCACATGCCTTTCATTCTCCTTGGTCACAGCATAGAGCTTTCCAGTCACTCATCCACAGGAGAGCTGTTGTGCCTGGCTTCAATACCATTTCCAGCTGTACCATATCCTAGGCTCCCAGAGTTCTCCCAAATTCACCAATTCTGAATCTAGCCAACCACAGGCTTTAGTGGCCCAGCTGTCAGATGATAAGAAACTAACTGCTCACATTGCCTCCTCACTGAGACATCACTACATCACCACTTGGGCCTGGTGCTAACAAGCATATTCTTTCTGGGTAGGGTGCTGCATTGCGAGTTGACCATGTGCCGGCCTGTCTGTTCCCAGTGCAATAGGTTCCAGATTGCTGCATGGTCATGCACACCTTACACGTCAGGGGGGGAATCATTGTCTATCATAACCTCTCGTCTGGGATAACCTATATCCCTCTGCCAGCCTGTCTTGGTAACTTCTACCATACTGGCTGCTGCCAGGCACCCAAAGAAAGTTAAGGGTACAAATGGAGTAAATCAATAAAGCCACCTGCATGAGAGGTATATAGAGTCAGTGAGAGAGAGCTGGAACATGGAAGAGACTTCCATAGAGAAGCAGACAGACTAATAAAGACTTGAGTTTGTGACCCACGGAACAATCCAGAGGCACAAAGAACCATAGAAGTAGACAAAAGGAACTGAAAAGTACTTCGGACCTGAAAAGTACTTGGTCTACCTCAAATTGTACTGAAAGGCTAAGTATTTGAAAGATTTGAACAACAAGTTAAGCAAGCTGTTTCACCTTGCTATGAGGCAGTGGCAACTCAAGTGGCATTTTCCACTAACAGGACGCTGCCCTAAAGTTTTTAAAAAAAATTCCGCCTACCATATAATTGAGCAATGCAGCGTCTGAACCTCTATGCCAGTGCGATACCAGGTACTTAGGCCGTACATCCCAATGATTGACTGATCGCATCATACAGCATGTTCCTTTGGTTGTTCGTAATAAGCAGAGTACAGACTATACTCAACCAGCCCGCACCTTCAAGACCCAAAACAATATGTCTACTGTCCGATGTGATTCTGTGATTGGGCAGCTCTTGCTGAGCAATCCTGCGTGTGCTACCAGCTACACTAATAACCAATTTAAGATAATCAGTTGAGTTCTTAACATGACTCACTTACACTTGCTAGAAGTTAAATACATCTATACACAGCGACCCAATCTCTGCAAACAAAAGGAATATGTTCAAATCTTGAGCCTTTCTTAAGTTACCCGGGAACTTGGGGAACCGAAAGTTGCCATTGCTTTCTCCATGGTAACACCTTGGCCAATCAGAGTCGACTTGCCAACCAATCAGCACCCCTTCTCTCCTGTGTTATAAATTGTCATGATCGTTTGAAATTTGGTATCATTGCATTTGTTCTGATGGCAAGACGAAAAGCTTCAGCAGCATGTCTCCCTTTTCGGTAATATTCCAGAGATTTGTCAAGAGAAATCAACTATTGGTTTATTTTATTTCTAAAAACCAATTCTTGAAGTTAAAGCTATTATAGAACAGCAGCTATAAGAATTAATATTTTATTCATAAATATAATTTCTCCATTTAGTTTTAACAAACCCATTACTAAAGAAAAAAATGGCCCAGGCAACCAGCAATGCATGTTTCATTAAGTTTGAGCTCATGAAATTTGTTTGAAATAAATGTGAATTAACGATGAAGAGAGAGATTTTCTCCAGTTGCAGAAACTGTGCTGCAGAACTGATGTGCTATGTGAATGAAATCCATCTGAGCTAAGATGGTAAATTAAAATGAGTATAACCTGAAAATCATTATGTTTCATCAGGATTTAGCCTCCTGAAATACTAAATTAAAGGTTTGCAATGAAAAATATCATGCATATTACAGACAGGTTGATAAAATGGCATTCTATATTTGAAACTTCTAAATCACACAGAACAACTTGTAATTCACTCCCAACAAAAGACACCAATTTATATCATTCTCAGTACAGTTCCCAGTCACTGGCAGCAGCCAAATTATGATATTGCTGTCCAGGTAAAGTAGATGTGGCCTAGACACCATCCATATTGTAGTATGGAACTCTTGCAATCAGGGAGAATTTTAGATTCAGGCTGTACAGTTTGCACGTTCCTGTACTCAGCTACCCCTGGAAATGGTGAAGACCGTGCAATGCCATTAGAATTGCTTATTGCACTATGTTGTTTTGTCTGCTTAAAATGGAAAGGAGAATTCAAATGTTATTTGAATCTGGTGATTTTTTTAAGCATTTATATAATTATTAGTTGTGCTTTAATAAACACAAAATTACATCAGTATAATTAAAAGCTGTTTCATCTGTCAGTCACATCAATAAGTACACCTAATCATTTGACTCAGCAAATGCAACGGTACATCTTAAAGTGATTTTCAAGGAAAATGCTCGCCTTGGCCAACTTCTGTCACAGGATGTAGGGAAATGCTGGGCATATTTTTCTTGGTTTGGTTTAAGTTTCTTGCCTTCTCTGCCTCACACCGTTCTTCTTCAGTCAGGAGGGTGAATTGGTTTGTATATTCCATGTTTGTGTGTCCTATACTGCACTGTGTAATGTACCAGCAGATGATCTATTCAGGGGGGAAAAAGGTGATTGTTTTGTTTCTCTTTATGCTGTTCTCCTGTCACAGGAAACTCTGTCACAGGTTAACTTGTGCCCTACTCCCTCATTTGTATTCCCAAGTAGTTAGTATCATTGACCTCCTCCTGAGCTGTATCATTCTTTCAGCCCATAGTGCCTGCGCTAGCTCTTTGAAAGAGCTATTCAGTAGTTGTACATTTTTTTCATAATATTTCTTCTTTGTAAAAGAATTCATGGGTTGCGCTTTGCTGTCATGCTACATGTAATGAACAGCTGCCTACTTGAAGATTTGTGCCTTGTAATAGAGGTAGCATTTCTTCAGCGCAAGCTGAGTCCCTCTGGAATTATATCACAACATTCTACCACTGAAGGTGAAAAGAAAAACCACAAATGCTGAACGCCTGAATCAAACTAGAAAATTATCAGAAATATACAGTGGGTAGAAGAGAGAAAAGACAAGTTTTCGAGGACTGCCAGCTATCAGGATATGGATCATTTAACCCATTTTTCTCTTTCTGCAGTTATTGGCCAGCTGTGTGTTTTCAACATTTTTATTCAATTCTGTCACTGGAGCTGCAAGGCTGTGTTAGCCATGTGTTGCTCATATGAAGTTCATAGGCAATCCTAGTCTGCATCTGCACAAATCATGGCAGATGCGGATATTTGATGCACAAATGGAAAGTTAAAAATTTTCCAGCGTGTGTCTGTGGTCACCCAGAACAGACCATGGAACATATTATGAGTCAGCGCATGGTTCACAAATACGAAGCAGGTATCACAACCGATGTACTCCGCTACTCCTGATGCAATTATCTGACTTAACCATCTGAATATAAAATCATAGTTGTTACTCTACTTCTGCATCAGCCATAAGAAAAGATTGTGTTACTCAATTTGTTAAAAACTGAAATACAAATTACCATTTTATGAGGATGCCTTTGTAAAGCACCTCTGTTGTTCAATAGAAATTTTAGACTCTATTGATGAGGCTATTATAAAACTATTTTAGCCACACTAACTTTAGCGACTTTAACTTTAGTAGATGACATCCTCCATACACTTGCACAATGCAGATAAATGGACTTCTTCTTCACATATATTTACATCTACCACCATTTAGTAGCAAAGGAATGTAAAGCAAAAAGTGCTCAAACACAACCGTTTGTCTAACCAATTTACAAAAAAACCCACACAAAATTTAATGGGCACATTGATATGTCTTGCAAATATCAGTGTTATGATAGCATGCTGAACAATGGTAACTATTCCTCATTTTTTTAATTTACTGATTAGAAGTAGAATTAGCCACATCTAGATTTTAAATTTGCCAGCTTTAGCTGGTGACTATTATTTTAGACAAAGCTGTTACAAAGAAACTGTTATACACGAGAGTTGGTGTTAGTGAGGAGCTGGTGAGTATTAGAGACTTAGTCTCCCTGTAGATAAATGGATGTGAACAATCTGGCTATCTTCCAATTGTGTACCTTCTCGTCCAGGTCATGAAGATGATGGGGTTGAACAATGCCGTCCACTGGGTGGCCTGGTTCATCACAGGCTTTGTACAGCTTTCCATCTCTGTGACTGCACTGACAGGCATCCTGAAATATGGCAAAGTCCTGATGCACAGCGATCCTTTTATAATCTGGCTGTTCCTCACAATCTATGGCATAGCTACCATCATGTTCTGGTGAGTGCATTAAACAGAGTTAAAGATGACTTGGGGATCAAGAATGCCACATGTCTCGTTCAAAATGTGGAACTCACAACACTCACTCATCTCCCCAAATAGACCACGAATGATGCTTTCCTTTCATCCATTGTAAACTTCTTAACTTGAGTTTCATAAATGCACAAAATGGCATAAAGGAATTTGCCTTGATTTTAACATTACAAGCTATGCCAAACTTCAACTAATTCATCTTCTTTGGCTATGTTAATCTAGCATAGGATGAAACCCTCGTCATGCCTTTTTCTGTTGTATACTGATGCTCTGGCAAGGTATGTTGTCAGTAGAGTCATAGAGGTCCACAGCACAGAAAAAGACCCTTCGGTCCATCGAGTCTGCATCGGCCAAACGAGTACCTAACTATTCTAATCCCGTTTTACAACACTAGGCTCATAACCTTGTATGCCATGGCATCGCAAGTGCACATCCAATTACTTCTTAAATATTATGAGGTTTGCTGCTTTTACCACCCTTTCAGGCAGTGAGTTCCAGATTCCCACCACCCTCTGGGTGAAAAAATTCTTTCTCATATCCCCTCTAAACCTCCTGCCCCTTACTTTAAATCTATGCCCCCTGTTTATTGATCCCTCCACCAAGGGGATATGTTCCTTCCTGTCTACCCTATCTATGCTCCTCATAATTTTAGTTATCATGTACCCCTCAATCTCCTCTGCTCCAGGGAAAATAACCCCAGTCTATCCAATCTCCCCTCATAACTAAAACTCTCCAGCCCGGGCAACATCCTGGTAAATCTCCTCTGCACTCTCTCTAGTGCAGTCACATCCTTCCTATAATGCGGATTCCAGAACTGCATGCAATACTGTAGCTGTGGCCTAACCAGCGTTTTATACAGTTCCAGCATAACCTCCCTGCTCTTATATTCTATGCCTCGACTAAAAAAAGGCAAGTATCCCATATGCCTTCTTAACGAGCTTATCTACCTGTTCTGCTACCTTAAGGGACCGGCGGACATGCATACCAAGGTCCCTCTGATCCGGGTACTTCCCAGGGTCCTACCATTTATCGTGTATTCCCATACCTTCTTTGTTCTTCCCAAGTGCATCAACTCGCACTTATCCCGATTAAATTCCATTTTCGACTGATCAGCCTATCTGACCAGCCTATCTATATCCTCCAGTAATCAAAGGCTATCCTCCTCACTATTTATCACCCCACCAATTTTCGTGTCGTCCGTGAACTTACTGATCAACCCTCCTACATTCAAGTCTAAATCCTTTATATATACCACAAACAGCAAGGGACCCAACACCGATCCCTGTGGAACCCACCAGACACAGGCATCCAGCCACAAAAACACCGCTCGACCATCACCCTCTGCTTCCTGCCACTCAGCCAATTCTGGATCCAATTAGCCAAATTGCCTTGGATCCCATGGGCTCTTACCTTCATTATCAGTCTCCCATGCGGGACCTTATCAAAAGCCTTACTGAAGTCCAAGTAGACTAAGTCAAATGCATTGCCTTCATCTACAAACCTGGCCACCTCTTCAAAAAATTCAAATTGGTCAGACATGACCTCCCCTCAACAAAACCATGCTGACTGTCCTTGATTAATCCCTGCCTCTCCAAGTGTATATTAATCCTGTCCCTCAGAATTGTTTCCAGTAGTTTCCCCGCCCCACTGAGGTTAGACTGACTGGCCTATAGTTCCCTGGTTTATTCCTTCCTCCCTTCTTGAATAACGGTACCACATTGGCTGTCCTCCAGTCCTCTAGCACTTTTCCTGTGGCCAGAGAAGTATTGAAAATTATTGCCAGTGCCCCTGCTATCTCCTCCCTTGCCTCACTCAACATCTTGGGAAACATGTCATCCGGGCCTGGAGATTTATCTACTTTTATGTCTGCCAGGCCACTTAGAACCTCCTCCCATTCTATGCTACTTTCTTTACTTATATCACAGTCCTTCTGCCTGATTTCCATACCCATGTCGTTCCTCTCACTTGTGAACACTGACACAAAGTATTCATTTAGAACCTTACCTATGTCTTCCAGCTCCACACACACATTTCCACTATTGTCCTTAATGGGCCCTACTCTTTCCCTAGTTATCCTCTTACTCTTTATGTACTTGTAAAATAACTTTGAATTTTCCTTTATTTTACCTGCCAATGTTTTTTCATGCCCCCTTTTTGCTCTCTTAATTTCCTTTTTAAGTTCCCCCTACACATTCTGTACTCCTATGGCTTCCGCTATTTTGAGCCCTCATTCTCTGCCATAAGCCTCCCTTTTTCTCTTTATCCAATCCTGTATATCCCTCGACATCCAAGTCTCCCTGGATTTGTTGCTCCCACCCTTTGTCTTTTCTGGAATATGTTGGCCCTGTACTCTCCCTGTTTCTTTCTTGAATGAGTCCCACTGCTCTGATGCAGATTTACCTAAAAGTAGTTTCTCCCAGTCCACTCTGGCCAAATCATATCTGATCTTATTAAAATCAACTGTCCTTTTTCTATTTTGTTAGTAAGATGCATCGGGAAGGGGTGGTGCCAGTTAATGTAAAATGCTGATTACTTAAGAGTTCCGCATTTTCAACCAATCAGAAAACTCCTGGGCGATCTCATGGTGAAGCGGGTGTTAAGGTCAGCGCAAGAAGTGGGGAAGTATGTGAATCTAGTGAACAGCGCTGAGGGAACATGGTGATGGTGGGAAGCTGAGACCAGCGCAAGGGCAGGCCATGGATAACAACTACTTGTGAGTTTGACAGTTTTTCGTGGTTGAGTGAGAGTGGAGCTAATGGGGAACAAGAGTGGAGCTAATGGGGAAGAAGCACCAGCTTCTGAGGAATGTGAGACAACTCCAGTCAAAAAATAGACCCAACAGAAATTCCGGTTAGTAGAGAATTCCAGTTGGTGGCCTGCCTGAAAACACACAGTTTACTGTAGTACCACACTGGGCATTACATTCACCCATGCTGCACAGCTTCTTAGTGGCATACTGGAACAAGTCAGACTTTTCCTGAGATAAAATGGCAAGCTGGTCTCGTAACTTCTGTTGCACTGACTTCTTCCTTGATCTCTTGCAGTTTCCTGATCTCTGTGGTCTACTCCAAGGCAAAGCTAGCCTCGGCGTGCGGTGGGATCATTTATTTCCTCAGCTATGTTCCGTACATGTACGTGGCTATCCGTGAGGAGGTGGCTCATGATAGGATCACCGCATTCGAGAAATGCATTGCGGTATGATATTTAAAAAAAGAGATTAATTATTTTTCTCAGTGTTGTGCTGAGTGAGTTTTCAAGAATGAAGTGTATTCACATGCTGCGTTTTGTTCAGTGAGTTAAATGTTTAACCCAACAAAATCTCAATGGTCCCTGGCCCTCTTTCCACAAATGCATGTTGAGACTTGGTAATTGTAGAAAATCATCTGATTAAGGGAACCATATTTCAGCCCAGTGCACTGGCAGTTAAACTTTTAATCCCTTGGATATTTGATATTGCAGTAAAGATTCATTAGGATCGAAAGGCAGCAAGGGTGAGAGCATTATCCTTTAGGTTTGATTGAACACAGACAGGTAAGATGTTGGCACCCCCTCAGCTGGCTGTATTGGTCCAGCATGAGGATTTTGAACCCTTTGGATGAGAGCGTTATCGATGCAGGTCAAAATTGATAAAATGGCTGCATAATTCAACATTAACTATTGCATTTGAAGAAGCCACAATGATGGCCTTGAAGATGGATCTAACTCATTTGCATAGGCACATTAGTTTTTTAAAGAGAATTCTTATGGTGGGGATTTTCCACTCCTGCAAAACTGTTCCTAGTACTTCTCTGTTAAGGCAAAAAAAAGAGTTCTGTGAGGGAAATGTTAAAGGTGTTAGAGGGCCTCGGACAGTGGCCTTTCCACATTTATCCTTTGTGGCAGCTGCCACAAACTTTAGTGCATCCCTCAGCATGTAGTCCTGGATCTTGGAGTGTGCTTGTTTGCAACGCTTGGTTGTTGACAGCCCCTTGCAGTGGAAGATCAGCAAGCTTTGGGTGACCGAAGAACATCTTTCACTACGTTGATTGTCCTCCAGCAGCAGTTATTATTTATCTTGGTGTGCATCTCTGGGAACAGCCTGTAGAGCACGCAACCCTGCATTATACAGCTGCTCAAATAAACCTCGACAAAAAAAAAACCCACTGCATTTCTTTCCAGACCTGCTGTGCAAAGGCACAATCCAGACCAAGGTAGATTAATACCAAAATCGTTAAAGTGCCCTCTGAACCTTTTACTGAAATAGGCCAGTCCTGTTTTTAATGCATGATATTCCCCTTGAGGGCAACAAGTGGAGGCTATGAGACTCCGAGCGTGCACCAAGGACCTGATGGGGAAGACCCTTGTCACCAGATTTTAATATGGCAGCATCAGATGTGCTGCAAGCTGAATTCAGACAGGCTACAGATTAGATCTTTACTAATCTACCAGGAATAAGAATCTCTGAGGATGTGTTTCCTACTCAGTGCCAGGGTAAAGGATATCTCAGGAAGGCTGGAGAGGAACGTGGAAAGAGAGGGGTTAGACCCACTTGGCATGGTCCATGTTGGAACAAACAACATAGGTAGGAACAGGGAGGAAGTTCTATTGAACAAAGTAAGGCTGTAAATTGAAAAAAAGAACCTTGAGGGTAGTAATGTCTGGGTTGCTAGGCAGAACGAATTGCAGAGTAGGAGTAAATGGTTAATTGTTCAGAGTAGCAGAAGGTGGGAATGGTGTTCCACAAGACTCAATGCTGTTCACAATTTACATTAACGGTTTGAACATTGGACTCAAACGCAATTTCTAAATTTGTGGTGTCTCCAAATTGGTGGGGATCATCAATACTGAGGAGGACTACAACAAATTACAGGAGGACATTAATCAACTCACTGATTGGGAAAATAATTAGCAATTCAACACAGATAAATTTCAGGTAGTACATTTTGGTAGGAAGAATAGGGAGGTCACTTCTTACTGGGAAGGTGCAAATCTAGCTGGGGTAGAGGAACAAAGTGATCTCGGAATACAAGTACATCAGTTGTTAAAAGTTGTGCCACAGATTTGCAAGGCTCCAGAGAAAAAAGCAAACCAAGCACTAGGCTTTATTTCTAAAGGGTTATAATTCAAAAGTAGGGAAGTTAGACTAAAGTTGAAAACAAAAATAGGTGTGATATACATACCTCGATTTCACCTCCTCTGAATCCCTTCCCTCGTCTCTTTTTACTGTGCCTGCACTTGCAGAACACATTTGCCTGAATGAGTGCAGCCCCAACAACAGTGAAGAAAGTCGACACTACCCAGGGCAAAGCAGCTGCTTGACTGGCATCCTATCCAAAAACATTCACTCCCTCCACTACCGATGCACAGTGGCAGCATTGTGTACCGTCTAAATGATGCACTGCAGGAATTCACCAAGCCTCCTTAGACAGCACAGTCCAAACCCACAACAACTACCATCTAGAAGGATAAGGACAGCAGATGCATGGGAACACCACCACCTGGAAATTCCCCTCTAAGCCACTCACATCTGGACTTGGAAATGTATCGCCATTCCTTCACTCTCACTGGGTCAAAATCCTGGAACTCCCTGCCTTGCAGCACTGTGGGTGTACAAACATCACATGGATTGCAGCAGTTCAAGAAGGCAGCTCACCACCACCTTCTCAAGGACAATTGGGAATGGGCAATAAATGCTGGCCTAGCCCATGAACAAATAAAAAAAAAACATAGGATTACATAGGCCTGTTTCTATGCCACATATCGTTTCAGCCCAACCAGTCCATGCCAGTGTTTATGCTCCACTCAAGCCTCTTCCCATTTCTTCTCATCTAAATTTACGATCACAACCATGTATTCCCCTCTCCCTCAAATGTTTGTCTTGCCTCCCCTTAGGTGCATCTGTATCATTTGCTTCAACCGTTCCCTGTAGTAGCAAGTTCCACATTCTTTCTTCTTTTCAAGTGAAGAGGTTTCTTCTAAATTCCCTATTGGATTTCTTGGTGGCTATCTTATATTGACTGTGTCTAGTTTTGACAGTAAAAGGTGACTAGGAAAGGGACCCTGAGATGAGGCAAAGCTGAGGTCAATTTTCAAACTTAATACACCTATTTTCAAATGTGCAATTGGACCCTCAAAGCCCAGCAGGGATTATGGAGGAGGTTGTCCAAAAATGCATCCCTATTGTAAAACCATGCTGGAGGGGTTTAATGATATTACTCCGGTCACTGCAGAGCTGGGTGCAGCCCAGGACTTGAGGTTTCACAAAGTTCATGCGTTTAGATCCGGATTTAGACAGAGCTAGCACCAAACTGCAGATTTGGTTGGGAGGGTGTGGGGGAAATTCTATAATGCACAGTAATCCAAGAAGCATGTTGCAGAAAGAATGAAACAACCCTTATTTAAAAACACCTCCAGCATACATTGCAAGACGCTTTGTTAGAAACACTCTTTATGATTTGCTCGGAATTATAGGATCACTATAGTCAGTCACTAATAACTTTGCTTACTGTATTAAAATAAGATGTATAATATACATATATATATATATCCAAACATATGTAATGGAACACCATAATTGTGTGATATCAAAGGCTAAGTATTGAGTACTCATGCTGCTTTTTGTACTTGCAGTCCCTCATGTCCACAACTGCATTTGGGCTTGGTTCTAAGTACTTTGCACTCTATGAGGTGGCAGGTGTTGGAATTCAGTGGCACACCTTGAATCAGTCACCAGTAGAAGGAGATGACTTCAACCTACTCCTCTCCATGGTTATGCTGATCGTCGATGCCACTGTCTATGGAGTACTAACATGGTACATCGAGGCTGTTCATCCAGGTATTTCATTCACTTCTCATATTTCTGCAAGTTTTATTTACAAGTGTCTGCAGTCATTGTATCAAAGATGGTTTGTTCTGTCTTCCTACATACGTGTTCAGTCTTTGCCTTGCTGTCACGTACTAACATACAAATTAGCATCAGGAATAGGCCATTCAGCCCTTGAGCCTGCTCTGCCATTCGATAAGATCATGGCTGATCTGATTGTAGCTTCAATTTTACTTTCCTGTCTATCCACTATACCATTTGACTCCCTTGTCAATCAAGGATCTGTCTAACTCAGCCTTAAAAATATTCAACGACCCTGCCTTCACTGATCTCTGGGAAAGAGGATTGCATAGACTAATGACCCTCTGAGAGACAAAATTTCTCCTCATTTCTGTATTAAGTGAGACACTCCTTATTTTTTAAACTGTCTCCCCAGTTCTAGTATTGCCCATAAGTGGAAATGTCCTCTCAGCACCCACCCTGTCAAATTCCCTCAGGATCTTATCTGTTTGAATAAGATCACCTCTCATTCTTCGAAACTCCAATGGATAAAGGCACAACCAACCAACCTTGCCTCGTAAAATAACCTCCTTATCCCAGGAATTAGTTGGTTGAATCTTCTCTGAACTGCTTCTAATAGAATTATATCCTTAAGTAAGGAGACCAAAACTGTACACAGTATTCCAGATGTGGTCTCACCAATGCTCTGTACAGCCGTAGCAAAATTCCCCTTGCAATAAACAGCACAGTTCCATTTTTGCCTACCTAATTACTTGCTATATCTATCACAATCTATCTAGATTCATTTCTCTTTGTCTGACTTGCTCATTGCATTCATCCATTAACAAGGTACAATATTAAGAACAACTGGGGTAATAACAAGTTCCACTTAAGAGTAAGATTGATCCATGGAATTTTTTTTTCCTGTTCCATTTTAGTAATACAGTGCCTCATTTTTGTTAATTGCATGTTATTTCTCTCATGGTCCAGTTACGTTGCTGCCCTAGAGCTTAATGTTTCTTCCTGTCATCTGACCTGCACCATTAACTATTGATGGCTAAAATTTACACAGCATTTTAAAAAATGTTGCCTTTTATCCTGAGAGGGTTGGAATACAAAATTGAGGAAGTGATGTTTCAGTTGTACAGAGCCTTGATCTATCCCCAACTGGACTGCAAGGTGAGGGTGGCACACTTCAGGAAAGGTGTATTGGCTTTGGAAGGAGCCACAGTACATTCATATGAGGTCTGGTGGGTGGCACAATGAGTTGTGACTTTGCCTCTGAGCCAGGAGTTCCAGCTTCGCATCGTACCCCAGGGCTTGATGGCCAACGAAGGTGCATTCATATCATGGCCAAGCAGGTTGAGTATCAATCTGTAAATATTTACAACACATGCAAATGGCATGCGGGAAGAGTGGGAGAGATTCCTGGTCAGCCATGTGATTGAAAGAGCGTTGGACCCTCTACCATCACTATCCAGAACCCTGGACAAAAATGCATGTAAAAGTGCATATTGCCACAGAAACGTGACTGAACTGTAGCACGCCCACCACAGTACATTCACCAGAATAGTATTTAAACTTAAATGCTTCAATTATAAGGGCCAGTTGCATAAACATGTTTCATATTGTTTTGAGATTAGAAAGTTGCAGGTTGATCTAGTTGCGATTCTTAAAATTATAAAGGGGTTCAATAGCCTAGATATATTGAAACTTCGTGGAAATCTGGAATCCCCCCTACCAAAATGCTGCTGAGGTTGGTTCAATTGAAATTTTCAAGAGTGAGATAGATTTTTTTTTCTTTGTTAGGTAAGGGGATCAAGCGATATGAAGAAATGACAGGTCAATGGCAGGTAAATAGAGTTGAGGTACAGATCAGCTAAGATCTAATTGAATGGCAGATCAAGCTTGAGAGGCTAAAGAATCAACTCATGTTTCTATGTTCCTACGAAAATCTATAAAACATAGAGTGCACTAATTAATTTTGATTCAACGGCACATACTGTCATACTCATGAGTTGCCAAGTAACAGTTCTTTAAAGCAAAGGTTCTCAACCAGCCCCCTAGGGGTCTATGAGCAGGTTTCAAGGGGGTCTGCCAAATCTTCATATTTTTGCTCAAATATATTATTATGTTGACTTCTTATTGCCTTATATTCAATAATCACTAGGATATTATCATTGTTGATGAGGTTCCCCAGATCTGATTCACTTCCTGTGGCCCGATGTAGGATTTAAAGGATTAACAGCATACTGTTCTGTCAAGGAATAAAGTCTGAGACAGATTTTGGTGTGGATGTATGGAAGAGACACAGAGCTCTGTTTGTGCAGAGGAATTCTGCTATCTGGTTGGACGAAGGATGTGATGTTATGGGTCCAGCTGGACCTTTGCCTTTCAGTATCCTATGACGTTATGGGTCAAATTTCAGGGGGAATGGATGTCACTCTTTTAACTGGTTTGTTAAATGAAACTACTAATTTCTGAACATGTCAGAGCGATGCTAAGAATATAAGCAAACATCTTACTTTGCCAAGTGCCATAATGATCGCTTTTGCTTGTGCGTTTGCAACACATTTAATTTTATTTCTACACACTTGCTTAATGCCCACACAATGATTTGCCAGTTAACCCATGTAAATGCAGTCTTGGCCTGGCTTTAAATACAATTCCAATGGTAGGGGCATTGATTTTATGGGGTCAGTTTGACAGACATGGAAGTACAATCAGTTTGATCCCTCTGGAGAGGCAGTCAAAGAAAAATACATTTTTTGTGAATAATTGGCATCACATTCCTTGAAATGAGCATTGATTCTTCGTTAAATCACGGACAGACTGAAAATATTAAACTCTAATTTTCTGCTTTAAGCTAGTAAACCACCTCCTCGAATGGTCAGTCCTACTTTGGCATCACCCCATTCAGTTCTATATATTAACTTTGAACTTTGAGAAGTTTGTTTTGACTGGTTTGGTGTCTAAGCATGTTTTCAGGTGCAAGATAAGAAATCTCAATTTACCATTGTGTGACTACTGCAAAACATGGAGATTTAAATATTTATCTAAATGGGAAAGGGAGTTTGATAGTCATACAATAGCTATGGACCATTTTAAAGTTGCAGCTTGCTAATACACATAATTTGCCCCCTTTATTTTAATAATAATGCTGCAGCTACACTTACAAAGAGAAGCAACTTTGCTAAAGATATTAGTTGCCATATATTCAGTAAAGGAGCACAATCATTAAGAATCCCAATAAACATGTTAATGCACCCTTTTGTTTCTACTTAGATTTGTAAATAAGCTTGTGAATTTTAGACATTTGAAATTATACAGATATGGTTAAATGACTGTGTTACTGCACGTCAGTTAATCTTTCCCAATGTGTACATTCTGCTTTCAATATGATAGAATTCATCAAATCTTTGCATAAATTATGCATTGTTTTCAAAATAAACTATCTAAAAATAAACAGAAAATGCTGGAAAAACTCAGCAGGTCCAGCTGCATCTGTGAAGAGAGAAACAGAGTTAATGTTTCGAGCCCACATGACTCTTTTTCAGAGCTAAAGAGAAGCAGAAATGTGATGGATTTTATATTGTTTAAGAGGGGCATGGAGCAAAATAGAAGGTCAGGGATAGGTGAGAGCTAAGGAGAGATTTGACAAAGATGTCATGGACATAAGACAAAGGGAGTGTTAATGGTAGTGTTAAAAACTAAAGAAGGTGCTGATGGTGGCGTAAAGGTAGGATAGCAGAATATCTTAAAAGGAGAACAAGGGTTAGTGCTCAGTGAAAGCACAACATAGAAACAAGCGACAGATGGCCCTGCAGGATGAAGGGGGCATGGTGTTGGGGAAAAAGGATTTAAAAAAAGATTAGATTAAAAAAGGAGTAAAGATGGAGGAGAGAGTTCATGGTCTTAAGTTGTTGAACTCAATGTTAAGTCTGGAAGGCTGTAAAGTGCCTAAATGGAAGATGAGGTGCTGTTCGTCCAGTTTGCGTTGGGCTTCACTAGAACATTACAGCTGGCCAAGGACAGACATGTGGGCATGAGAGCAGGATGGAGTGTTGAAATGGCTTCCCTATTCTTTTCCCCCGCTGCACCCCCCCCCCCCACCCCCCCCCCACACACACACACACCCACACACCCACACACACACACACACACACACACACACACACAGCCATCTGTCATTTGTTTCTAAGTTGTGCATTAACAGAGCATTGACCCTTGTTCCACAACAGGGACAGTAGCAACATGGATACAAAATTGGCTGAGGGATAGGAAACAGAGAGTAATGGGTATTTTTGTGCTTGAGGAAGGTTTGTAGTGGAGTTCCCCAGGGGTCAGTATTGGGACATTTGCTCTTCCTGATATATATAAATGATCTAGATCTTGGTGTGCATGGGAAGAATTCAAAGTTTGCTGACAACACAAAACCTGGGAGAATTGTAAACTCAGGAGGACATAGTAGAACTTCAAAAGGACATTGACACATTGGTGGAGTGGGCAGATAGGTGGCAGATGAAGTTCAATGCAGAGAAGAGTGAAGTGATACACTTTGGCACAAAGAACATGGAGAAACAGTATAAAATAAAGGATACTATTCTAAAAGGTGTGCAGGAGCAGAGAGATGTGGGTGTATATGTACATGAATCACTGAAGGTGGCAGAACTGATAGAGAGAGCTGTTTCAAAAGCATACAGTATTCTCGGTTTCATTAATAAGGGCATAGAGTTCAAGAGCAGGGAGGTTATGATGAACTTATATAAGTCACTGGTTAGACCTCAGCTGAAGTATTATGTACAGTTCTGGGTGCCACAGTATAGGAAGGGTGTGAATATTGTTGGAGAGAATGCAGAAGAGATTTATGAGAATGGTTCCAGGGATGAGACACTTTAGTTATGAGGAAAGATTGGAGAAGTTGGGACTGTTTTCCTTGGCGAGGAGAAGGTTGAGAGGAGAGTTGATAGAAGTTTTCAAAATCGTGAGGGGCCTGGACAGAGTAGATATAAAGAAACTGTTCCTGCTTGTAAACAGATCGAGAACCAGACGGCACAGTTTTAAAGTGTTTTGCAAAAGAAGCAAATGCGAGGTAAGAAAAAACTTTTTCACACAGCAAGTAGTCAGGGTTTGGAATGCACTGACTGGACGTGTGGTGGTGACAGATTCAACTGAGGCATACAAGAGGGCATTGGATGATTATCTAAAGAAACAATGTGTAGGGTTACACGGAAAAGGCAGGCGAATGGTACTAAGTTAAAATGCTCAGTGAGTTGGTGCAGACATGATGGGCCAAATAGCCTCCTTCTACACCGTAACAATGCTGTGATTCTGCGAAACAGTATAAAATCCATCACGTTTTTACTTCTCTTTAGCTCTGAAGGAGAGTCATATGGGCTCGAAACTTTAACGCTATTTCTCTCTCCATAGCTGTTATGGACATGCTGAGTTTTTCCAGCATTTTCTCATTTCATTTCGGATTTCCAGTATCCACAGTGTTTTGCTTTTATCTAGAAATAAGATTAGTTGCTTAGATCTCATATTGGTGGAGATTGTGGTGTCTGGCATGGGGAATGTTCCAGAAGTATCACTAAATAATACCAATATTCTGGTGATATTTCTTGGTCATGCAATTATTGAGTTATATTGTGGGTTTGTGTGCAGTTTCTGTGTATTTGTACCAACGTCATATACCTGTCCTTTATACATAGATTCATGATATTTCAAGAAGTAATGAGGGAGTCTTTCTTCCAGATAAACTGAAGGATTACCATTTGTACTTCGTCTGTACAAAAGTGATGGATAACTTGATAGAGTCTTGGAGCAGTGGAAGAGGCCAATTGGCCCTTTATTTAAGGAATAAATGTATGCATTGCAACATTTATACATTCCTTTCTGGTACAAAAACACAAGATGATAAGTGGCCTAACCATGAAGAACAAAAGAAGCTAAGGATAGTAGTAGGTACAAAGAGGAATCCTAAAAAGTTGCTAGAAAAAGTAGCAAGACTGAGGATTGGGAGCAGTTTAGAATTCAGCAGAGTATGAGAGTAAAATTGCAAGGAACATAAAAGCAGACTGTAAAAGCTTCTATAAGTATGTAAGAAGAAAAAGATTAGTGCAGACAAATGTAGGTCCTTTAGAGTCTGAATTGGGAGAATTTATAATAGAGAACAAGGAAATGACAGAGCAACTAAACAACTACTTTGGTTCTGTCTTCATGGAGGAAGACACAAATAACTTCCCAGAAATGCTAGACAATTGAGGATCTAGTGAGAAGGAGGATTGAAGGAAATTAGTATTACTAAAAAAATAGTGCTGAGAAATTAATGGGTCTGGAAGCCAATAAATCCCCAGGGCCTGATAATCTACATCCTAGGGCTCTAAAGGAGGTGGCCATGGAATTAGTGGATGCGTTGGTTGTCATCTTCCAAAATCCTGTAGATTCTGGAACAGTCCTGGTGGATCAGAGGGTAGCAAATGTAATCCCACTATTTAAAAAAGGAGGGAGGGAGAAAACAGGGAATTATAGACCAGTTAATCTCACAACAGTAGTACGGAAAATGCTAAAGCCTGTTATGAAGGATGTGATAACAGGACACTTAGAAAATATCAATGGGATTAGGCAAAGTCAACATGGATTTATGACAGGGATCTCATGTTTGGTGAATCTACTGGAGTTTTTTGAGGACATAACCAGCAGAATAAATATGGGAGAACAAATGGATGTGGTGTATTTGGATTTTCAGAAAACTTTTGATAAAGTCCCACATAAGAGACATAATTTTGTGTAAAATTAAAGAACATGGGGTTGGGGGTGATATATTGACATGGATTGAGAATTGGTTAGCAGACAGGAAACAGAGCGTAGGAATTAAAGGGTGTTTTTTGGAGTGGCAAGCGGTGACTATTGGGGTACCATAGGGATCAGTGTGTGGGCCCCAGCTATTCACAATATATATCAATGATTTGGATGAGGGAACCAAATGTAATATTTTCAAGTTTGCTGACGACATGAAACTTGGTGTGAATGTGAGCGATGAGGAGGGTTTTAAGAGGCTTCAAGGTGATTTAGACAAATTGAGTGAGTGGGCAAGTACATGGCAGATGCAGTATAACGTGGATAAGTCTGAAGTTATCCACTTTGGTAGGAAAAACAGAATGGCAGAGTATTATTTAAATAGTGATAGATTGGGAAATGTTGATGTATAACGGGACCTGGGTGTCCTTGTACACCAATCACTGAAAGCAAGCATGTAATTGCAACAAGTGGTTAAGATGGCAAAATCTTGTGTTGGCCTTCATTGTGAGAAGATTTGAGTACAGGAGCAGGGATGTCTTACTGCAGCTGTACAAGGCCTTGGTGAGACCACACCTGGAATATTGTGTGCAGTTTTGGTCCCCTTAATTAAAAAAGGATATACTTGCCATAGAGGGAATGCAGCGAAGTTTCACCAGACTGATTCCTGGGCTGGCAGATTTGTTGTATGAGGAGAGATTGGGCCGACTAGGCCTTTACTCACTGGAGTTTAGATGAATGAGAGGGGATCTTATTGAAACATAAAATTCTGACAGGGATGGACAGAGTCAATGCAGGGATGATGTTTCCTCTGGCTGGGAGGGGGGTGTCTAGAACAAGGGGTCACAGTCTCAGGATATGGGATAGACCATTTAGAACTGAGATGAGATGAGGAGAAACTTCTTCAATCAGAGGGTGGTGAACCTGGAGTTCTCTACCACAGAAGGTTGTGGAGGCCAAGTCACTGAATATCTTTAAGAAAGAAATAGAAAGATTTCTAGACTCTAAGGGCGTCAAAGGGTTTGGGGAGCGAGCGGGAGTATGACGCTGAGATAGAGGATCAACCATGATCATATTGAATGGCAGAGCAGGCTCGAAGGGCCGAATGCCCTACTCCTCTTATTTTCAAGTTTCTACATGTCTGTGCTGACTCTTCATTTAATTGTGTAATTAAATTTTATGTAGAAAAATACTTGTATTAGAGGGAGGCCCCAGCAGCAAAGAGTGAACCCTTACTCCAAGGAATCCACAGAGCTCAACAGTGCAACGCTACTGAGCCAAAAACTAAGAATGCCCCACATTTGACCTTTAGGGCCTGATTTTCTGTGCCCACCCGCCATTGGATCATCCAATCCCACTGAAAGTCAGCGGACCTTTGGTTGGCCTGGCGGATCCCTCCACGGCGGGGTGGGAAAGTCCCCACCTAGTCTTTACAGGCAGTGGCGGTAAGGAGGCACAGTAGTTGACCGTAATGTTCAAGTGCCATGGGAAAGACATGGAGAAAGTTCCCACTTCTGATTGCAATCCAGTGACTCCTGTTCGATAGCACATCAATGTAGATATCAGACGAGATCAGAATTACATTTGGTTACAATGCGTACCAATGTTGAATGCTCCCTATCTATGTACAGACATTAAGCAATGGCTATTTGGGTGCAGAACCTAAGTGTCTGTGGATCTGCACCTTGGGCTGAGCCTTTGGGAATGGGAAAGATACAGGAAAATTCACTGCAAGGATAAGAAAGGGAATGAGTGAGGTGTGTTTGTGGGGACAGGAAATAACAAAATAGCACAAGGAAAAGAATCTGTGAACAAAATGTAAATATTTCCTTCACACATCCTTCCCAATGTTATGATAATCAGGTTTTGGTTGCGAGATAACCAGCCAGCACACCAGAAAGAACAAATATAGTATTAATTAAGGAAATGACTTGTTAAAGACAAATTGTGTTTAATTAGCTTGATTGAGTTTTTTGGTGAGCTAACAGAGAGTACCCGCATGGGCCCCAGCTATGCCTGTCTCTTTATGGGGTATGTGGAACATTCCTTGTTGCAGTCCTACTCCGGCCCCTTTCCACAACTCTTTCTCCGGTACATCGATGATTACTTTGGTGCTGCTTCATGCTCTCGTCGGGACTTGGGAAAAATTTATTAATTTTGCTTCCAATCTCCACCCCTCCATCATTTTCACCGTGGTCCATCTCTGACACTTCCCTTCCCTTCCTTGACCTCTCTGTCTCAATCTCTGGTGATAGACTGTCCACCAATATCCATTACAAACCCACCGACTCCCACAGCTATCTCGACTACAGCTCCTCACACCCCGCTTCCTGTAAGGACTCCATCCCATTCTCTCAGTTCCTTCGCCTCCGTCGCATCTGTTCCGATGATGCTACCTTCAAAAACAGTTCCTCTGACATGTCCTCCTTCTTCCTTAACCGAGGTTTTCCACCCACGGTCGTTGACAGGGCCCTCAACCGTGTCCGGCCCATCTCCCGCGCATCCGCCCTCACGCCTTCTCCTCCCTCCCAGAAACATGATAGGGTCCCCCTTGTCCTCACTTATCACCCCACCAGCCTCCGCATTCAAAGGATCATCCTCCGCCATTTTCGCCAACTCCAGCATGATGCCACCACCAAACACATCTTCCCTTCACCCCCCTTATCGGCATTCCGTAGGGATCGCTCCCTCCGGGACACCCTGGTCCACTCCTCCATCACCCCCTACTCCTCAACCCCCTCCTATGGCACCACCCCATGCCCACGCAAAAGATGCAACACCTGCCCCTTCACTTCCTCTCTCCTCACCGTCCAAGGACCCAAACACTCCTTTCAAGTGAAGCAGCATTTCACTTGCATTTCCCCCAACTTAGTCTACTGCATTCGTTGCTCCCAATGTGGTCTCCTCTACATTGGAGAGACCAAACGTAAACTGGGCGACTGCTTTGCAGAACACCTGCGGTCTGTCCGCAAGAATGACCCAAACCTCCCTGTCGCTTGCCATTTTAACACTCCACCCTGCTCTCTTGCCCACACGTCTGTCCTTGGCTTGCTGCATTGTTCCAGTGAAGCCCAACGCAAACTGGAGGAACAACACCTCATCTTCCGATTAGGCACTTTACAGCCATCCGGACTGAATATTGAATTCAACAACTTTAGGTCGTGAGCTCCCTCCCCCATCCCCACCCCCTTTCTGTTTCCCCCTTCCTTTTTTTTTTCCAATAAATGATAAAGATTTTCCTTTTCCCACCTATTTCCATTATAAAAAAAACACCCCCACTAGAGCTATACCTTGAGTGCCCTACCATCCATTCTTAATTAGCACATTCGTTTAGATAATATCACCAACTTTAACTTTAACACCTATGTGTTCTATTGTACTATTGTCGTTGACATCTTTTGATGATCTGCTTCTATCACTGCTTGTTTGTCCCTACAACCACACCCCCCCCACCTCTCTCTCTCTCTATCTCTCCGCCCCCCCACACACACACCTTAAACCAGCTTATATTTCAACTCTTTCTTGGACTCGAACTCAAGTTCTGTCGAAGGGTCATGAGGACTCGAAACGTCAACTCTTTTCTTCTCCGCCGATGCTGCCAGACCTGCTGAGTTTTTCCAGGTAATTCTGTTTTTGTGTTAGAGAGTGTTGATGTGGGTAATGTGGTTGATGTGTTCATGGACTTTCAAAAGATTTTTGATTAAGTTCCACATAACAGGCTTGTCACCGAAGTTGAAGCTCATCGAATAAAAGGGACAAAACTGGCTGAGTGGCAGAAAGAAGAGAGTAGTGGTGACCAGTTATTTTTCAGACTGGAGGGAGGTATATAGTGGGGTTACCCATGGTGCATTTATGACTTACATTAATGACCTAGACATGCATGTACAGGGCACAGTTTGAAAATTGTATATGATACAAAACTGGGAAGCATTGTGAACTGTGAGGAGGATAATGATAGACTTCAAGAGAACATAGACAGGCTGATGGAATGGGCAGACATGTGGCAGATTAAATTTAATGCAGAGAAGCATCAGGTATACATTTTTGTGGAAGAACGAGGAGAGACAAGATAAAATAAAGCATTCAGTTCTAAACTGGGTACAGGAGCAGAGGGACCTGAGAGTATATGTGCACAGATCTTCAAAGGTGGCAGGGCAGGTTGAGCAGGCAGTTAATAAAACAGACGGGATCCTAAACTTTATAGATAGAGCCATAGAGTATAAAAGCAAGGATGTTCTGGTGAACTTTTATAAACACAAGATTACCCTCAATTGGAGTGTAATGTCCAATTCTGGGCCCCATATTTTAGGAAGGATAAGAAACACTTAATGAGGATGTAAAATGTTTTACAAGAATGGTTCTGATGATGAGGGACTTCAGTTATTTTGATAGAATCAGAGAATCACAGAATCACAGTGTAGAAGAGGCCCTTCGGCCCATTGAGTCTGCACCGACACATGAGAAACACCTGACCTACTTACCTAATCCCATTTACCAGCACTTGGCCCATCGCTTTGAATGTTATGATGTGCCAAGTGCTCATCCAGGTACTTTTTAAAGAATGTGAGGCAACCCGCCTCCACCACCCTCCCAGGCAGTGCGTTCCAGACTATCACCACCCTCTGGGTAAAAAAGTTTTTCCTCACATCCCCGCTAAACCTCCTGCCCCTCGCCTTGAACTTATGCCCCCTTCTGACTGACCCTTCAACTAAGAGGAACAGCTGCTCCCTATCCACCCTGTCCATGCCCCTTGTAATCTTGTACACCTCGATCAGTCTTCTCTGCTCCAACGAAAACAACCCAAGTCTATCCAACCTCTCTTCATAACTTAAATGTTTCATCCCTGGTGAATCTCCTCTGCACCCCCTCCAGTGCAGTCACATCCTTCCTATAATATGGTGACCAGAACTACACACAGCACTCTACCTGTCGCCTCACCAAGGTTCTATACAGCTCCAACATGACCTCCCTACTTTTGTAATCTATGCCTCGATTGATAAAGGTAAGTGTTCCATATGCCTTTTTCATCACCCCACTAACATGCCCCTCCGCCTCCAGAGATCTGTGGACACACACGCCAAGGTCCCTTTGTTCCTCAGAACTTCCTAGTGCCATGCCGTTCATTGAACACTTTCTTGTTAGGTTATTCTTTCCAAAGTGTATCACCTCACACTTTTCAGGGTTAAATTCCATCTGCCACTTATTTGCCCATTTGATCATCCTGTCTATATCTTCCTGTAGCCCAGGACACTCAGCCTCACTGTCAATCACCTGGCCAATCTTTGTGTCATCCGCAAACTTACTAATCCTATTCCCCGACATAGTCATCTATGTCGTTTAAATAAATGACGAATAATGGGGGACCCAGCACAGATCCCTGTGGTATGCCACTGGACACGGGCTTCCAGTCACTAAGGCAGTCTTCTGTCATCACCCTCTGTCTCCTACAACTAAGCCAATTTTGAATCTACCTTATCAAATTACCCTGTATCCCATGTGCATTTGCTTTCTTTATAAGTCTCCCATGTGGGACCTTATCAAAGGCGTTGCTGAAATCCATATAAACTACATCAACTGCACTACCCTCATCTACACACCTGGTCACCTCCTCAAAAAATTCATTTAAATTTGTTAGGCATGAGCTCCCTCTGACAAAGCCATGCTGACTACCCCTGGTCAAACCTTGCCTCTCCAAATAGAGATAGATACTCTTCTTCAGAACTTTCTCCAATAGTTGCCCTAGCACTGTCGTGAGACTCACTGGCCTGTAGTTCCCTGGCTTATCTCTACAACCCTTCTTAAATAGCGGAACCACATTACCTATTCTCAAGTTCTCTGGCACCTCCCCCCATGGCCAGAGAGGAATTAAAAATTTGGGTCAGAGTCCCTGCGATCTCCTCCCTTACCTCCCTCAGCGGTCTGGGACACATCATCTGGACCTGGAGATTTGTCCACTTTTAAGCCTACCAACACCTCCAATAGCTTGTCACTCCCTATATCAATTTGCTCAAGAACCTCGCAGTCTCTCTCCCCGTGAGAAGCCGTGGTTGTTCTACTTAGAGAAGGGAAGATTGAGAGGAGTTTCTAGAAGTATTCAAAATCGTTAGGTGACTCGAGTGAGTACATAGGGAGAAACTCATCAAGAACCAAAGGACGGTGATTTAATGTGAATGGCAAAAGAACCAAAGAGCTTGATGGAATTTTTTTTTTCTACGCAACCAGTGGTTAGGATGTGGAATGTACTGACCGAGAACATGGTGGAAGCAGATTCAATCGTGGTTTTCAAAAGGGAATAGGGTAAAAGACAAAAGATTTAAATATTCCTGGATACCCAATTTTCTGGGAAGATAGGAAAGGCGTAAGGTGCCAGTATTGATTAAGGAGAACATTGCAGTGCTGGAGAGAGAGAGAGAATGTCCCAGAGGGGTGAGTAACAGAATCTATTTGGCTAGAGCTATGGAACAAAGTTTCAATTACATTGCTCCGAGTAGTCTATATTCTACCAACTAGTGGGGAAGATGTAGAGGAACAAATTTGTGAGGAAATTGCAGAAAGGTGCAAGAATTATGAAGTCGTCATAATGGGGACTTTAATTGTCCAAACATAGACTGAGATAATGTTACCCGGAATGGAACGTAAACCAAAATAACCAAATTTACTGAATGACTCCCAAACAAGGAAATTACCAACATGATATTACTTCTTGTAACTTTTAGTTTAACATGAATCAGATCAAATGCAAAGTAAACATGAATCAACAAGAAAATGATATTTCAAATAAAAACGTTTATTTCCCTTCAAATAGCCAATATAACAAAAATACGTCTTCCACAACCTTAAGCATTTGCACCATTCCCTGTAAACATGTAGCACTATGTAGCTACACAGTTCCACAGTATGCTGTTGTTTATTAACGCTGGGTAGTTTAGGAGTGCTATCCAACAACAGCTTTCACCTTTGTGTTTCACGGGTACGATTATCATCAGCAAGGCACATTTCAATGGACCCTTTCTCCCTCGGGTGACAGTTCTGATGGTTCAGCTTTCCAGAGTTGCTTTTCAGCAACCAACCAATAACACCCTGGTCCATGGATTGACGAATCCTGAGAAAACACCCAGCTTTTTAGTGTCTCTGACATATTCGCACAGCTTTCCGTGTTTAGACCTTATAGCCAGCTCACGTGGTGCCTCCAAGAGCTCCTGTCTCCTTTCCTGCCAAACATATAAACTGACTTCTTCTTGAGAGAGATTTATTTCTTCTCCCCACAGGACGTAAGGGTGTTCCTCTTTCTGTCTGTGTCTGCTTTCTGTTTGTGTCTGCATCTGAGCCTTCACCCTCCAGCTTCTCTGTTTGTAGCTCTCCTTTGTGTCTGACCACACGGAATCGCTATCTTAACTTCCTTCCTGTTGTTACTGCTTCCGGGTTAAGGGTTGCCAAGTCACATGAACGAGTATTTCTTATTATCCAAGAAAATTACACTAGATTCGTTTTAAAACATCCTTAGAACAATTACAGATTTCACAGACATTTTAAAGAAACTACAAATCTTCCTTACCATACTGCTTCTGGGTCAAAGGTCATCACGGGTAGTGTTAGTGTACAGGGCAAAGAGAGGAAAGAGTTCCACATGTGTGTTCAGGAGAATTTTCTACAGCAATATGTATCCAGTCCAATGAGAAAGGAGGCATTGCTAGACTTGGGCTTTGGAAATTAGTGGGCCAAGTGAATCAATGTCAGTAGGGGACCATGATTATAGTATCATAAGGTTTAGGTTGAGTGTGGAAAAAGACAAAGATCAATTCAGAGTAAGCATAATTAACTGGGGGAAAACCAACTCCAATGATGTAAGAAGGGACCTGACTCAAATCAATTGGAATCAAAGTTTATCAGGCAAAACTGTAGTTGAACCATGGGCTGCCTTTAAAGACAGGATAGTTCAGGCAGAGTCGAGATATATTCCCATGAAGGGGAAAGGTAGGGCAAAAAAATCCAGAGTTCTCTGGATGACAAAAGAGATAGAGATTAAGATGAAGAAGAAAAAGTGTGTTTATAACAGATGTCAGGTGGATAAGATAATGGAGAACCAGGCTGAATATAGAAGGTTCAGAGGAGAATTGAAAAGCAAATAAGAGAAGCAAAGAGAAAGTATAAGAAGAGATTGGTAGCTAACATAACACAGAATTCAAAAGTCTTCTATAGGCTTATAAATAGTAAAGAAGGTGGTAAGACGTTGAGTGGAGTCAATTAGGGACCAAAAAGGGGATTTACACAGAAAGGCAGGAGGCATGACTGAGGTGTTAAATGAATACTTTGCATCTGTCTTTACCAAGGAACGAGATGCTGCACAGGTCATAGTGAAAGAGGAGGACTGAAGGGTTTTAAATTGAAAAGGAGGAGGAATTGGATAGGCTATCTGTACATGGAGTTAGATACGACACCAGTACTGGATGAGATGCATGGAAGATGCTGAGAGAAGTGAGAGCGGAAATTGCAGAGGCACAGGCCATAATTTTCCAATCTTCCTTAGACTCTGGGGTCGTAACAGAGGACAGGACAATTGCAGATATTACACCCTTGTTCAAAAAAAAGTATGAAGATAAGCTTGGCACATGCAGACCTGTCAGTTTAACCTTGGTAGTGGGGAAGCTTCTAGAAATGATACTCCAAGACAAAGTTAATAGTCACTTGGACAAATGCGGGTTAATTAGTGAAAGCTAGCAAGGATTTATTAAAGGAACATTGGCCTGAGTTTTTCAGTTGGTGTGTGGGGGCAGGCCTGACACGCCAGCGCATAAAATGATGTACAATGATATTGGGCGTGTGTCCCGACGTCACCGCGCTGTCTCGTGACATTTCGTTCGGCAGGTGCGCACTGGATTCGGCTGTGCGCCCGCTGATAGGCCTATTAAGGCCCATTAACAAATTAATTAATGTCATTGTTTACGCTGCCCGTCCAACCTTAAGGCAAGTGGCCTTCATGTTTTTTTAGGAAACCTCATTCATGAGTGGGGTGAGGTTTCCTAAAGCTTTTACCACTTAAATTTAAAAAAATTCTGAAATATAAAACCTTGTCCCATCTCAGGTGACACAGTCACATGAGGCAACATGTTTAATTAAATTTTCAAACCATTTATTTATTGCAAAAGCGCTTCAATCTCCCTGAGGCAACTTTGTGCCTCAGGGAGATTGAAGCACTCTTTTGTGCATGTGTGCAAAAGAGCACTGGCCCCGACTCTCCCTCCTCCCCCGGCCCTCACAGGTAGCGCTGAGCGCTACGGCTCATGTCTTATGCTGGACAAGCCTTAATTGACCTGTCCGTGTAAAATGGCGGCACGGAAACAATTGCAGGCAGTGGCCGGCTCTGCGACCGTTTCTGCCCACTCCCACCGAACCCGCCTGCCGACTGAAAAATTCAGGCCTTTGTGTTTAACTTGTTGGAGTTTTTTAATGAGGTAACAGAGAGGATTGATGATACTAATGCTGTTCATATGGTCTACAAGTACTTTTAAGAGGCATTTGATAAAGTGTCACACTATAGGCTTGTTAGCAAATTTAGAGTTCATGGAATAGAAGGGTCGGTAACAATATGGATATGAAATTAAAAACAAAAACAGAATTACCTGGAAAAACTCAGCAGGTCTGGCAGCATTGGCGGAGAAGAAAAGAGTTGACGTTTCGAGTCCTCGTGATCCTTCAACAGAACTGTTGAAGGGTCATGAGGACTCGAAACGTCAACTCTTTTCTTCTCTGCCGATGCTGCCAGACCTGCTGAATTTTTCCAGGTAATTCTATTTTTGTTTTGGACTTCCAGCATCCGCAGTTTTTTGTTTTTAACTCTTTGGATATGAAATTGGCTGAGGGACAGGAAAGTGAGCGATGGGTAATTGTTTTTCGGACTGGATGAAAGTTTATACTGGAGTTCCCCAAAGGTCAGTGTTAGGACCCCTGCTCTTATTGATCTTTAGATGTTGGTGTACAGGGCACAATTTTAAAACTTGCAAGTGATACAGAGCTTGGAAGTATTGTGAACTGTGAGGGGGTAGAGTAGAACTTAAAAAGGATATAAACCAGCTGGTGGAATCGGTCAAGTGGCAGGTGAAATTTGATGCAGAGAAGTATGAAGTGATTCATTTTTGTTAGAAAGAATGTGGAGAGACAATATAAAATAAAGGGTACTGTTCTAAAGGGGTGCAGGAACAGAGGGACATGGGTGTATATATAGATAAATCATTGAAGGTGGCAGGACAGGTTGATAGAGTGGTTAATAAAATATACAGCATCCTAGACTTTGGGCATAGAGTTAGATGGACAGAAAGATAAAGGATGTAAATGCATTGGAAGCAGTTCAGAGAAGGTTTACCAGACTAGTACCTGGAATAGGCAGGTTTCTTATGAGGAAAGGTTGGACAGACTAGGCGTATGTCCGCTGGAGTTTAGAAGAGTAAGAGGCGACTTGATTAAAACATGTAAGATCCTGAGGGGTCTCAACAGGATGGATGTGGAGAGGATGTTTCCTCTTGTAGAAGAATCTAGAACTAGGGGTCACTGTTTAAAAATAAGGGGCTGGTCATTTAAAACAGATGAGGTAAATTTTTTTCACTCAGAGGGTTGTAGGTCTTTGGAACTCTCTTCCTGAAAAGATGGTGGAAACAGAGTCTTTGAATGTTTTTAAGGCAGAGGTGGGTAGATTCTAGCAAAAAACTGCAGACGCTGGAAATCCAAAACAAAAACAAAAATACCTAGAAGCTGCTGCCAGACCTGCTAAGTTTTCCAGGTATTTTTGTTTTTGTAGTGGATAGATTCTTGGTAAGCAAGGGGGTGATCGGTGGGATGCAGGTTTCAGGTTATTATCAGATCAGCCATGATCTTATTAAATGGCGGAGGAGGCTCGAGGGGCTGAATGGCCAACTCCTGCTTCCTGTTCATATGTTCGTATAAAAGAGTGGGTTAGATCGAAGTTAAGCAAGTTAAACACAATGGCCTGAATTTTTCAGTCGGCGGGGGCGGTTGCACTGCCATTTTACACGGGCAGGCCAATTAAGGCCCATCCAGCATAAGATGTGAGCCGTAGCGAGCGCTACCTGTGAGAGCGGGGGGAGGAGGGAGAGTCCGGGTCAGTGCTTCTTTGAAAGAACACTTCAATCTCCTTGAGGCACGGAGCTGCCCCAAGGAGATTGAAGCGGTTTTGAAATAAATAAATGGTTTGAAAATTTAATTAAACATGGAAGTTCAGGAATCAAAAGGATTGCTAAGTACAAATAGGGAGAGAAAAATAGCCAATTATGAACATTGGAAACTAAGACCTGACAACCTTGTCCTGGCAACAATTGAAGGAGAAATTGGGAGTAAAAACAGAAGAGGCAGAAGAAAAATCTGATGGGTAGATAACAGTGAGACATGGACTGAGGGAGGCTTGGAGAAAGCCAGAGAGGAAGCAAGATGATGCCAACAGTCCCAATAAGGCTATTGTGGCAACGAACAATAGAATATAAAAACAAGGTAGTTATGTTAGACTTGTATAAAACACTGGTTCGGCATCAGCTGGTGTATAGAGTCGGTTCTGGGCGCCACACTTTAAGACGGATGTGAAAGTGATAGAGACGATAGATGAATTCTAGGGGAAACTAGATATACTCAAGAGAGAGAAAGGAATAGAAAGATATATTGGTGGGGTTAGATGAAGAAGAATGGGAGAAGGTTCGTGTGGAGCATTAATACCAGCATGGACCAGTTGGGCTGATGGTTTGTTTCTGTGCTGTAAATACTGTGCAGTACGAATTTGTGACTCCCAGTTTTGAACTCCCTACAAGTGAAAACAGCATAATTTTAAAGACTTCCATTGTTTTTTTCACTCAGAGGGTTGTGGGTACGGGAGACAAAGTGAGTGAATAGTTTCATTTCAGATGGTGTGCACTGTACATGTAGTGGAATCTCTACTGAGAAAACTTAAGAAAAAAAAGAAAGAGTTGTATTTATGTAGCACCTTTCACATCCACCAGATGTCTCAAAGCACTTTGCAGCTAAAAACGTACTCTTGAAGTGTACTCACTATTGTAATGTACTGCACGGTTGCAGATATCCCCTTACCTATGTCACTCCTCAGCCTTCCCTTTTCCAGAGAAAAGACCCCTGGTCGATTTACTCTTTCCTGATAGTTATACTCTCTCTGTACAGTTGCACTGCTTTGAGTTAGCTCTATCAGTGGTGGCAGTGCTGCTTTGCATGTGGCTGTAATTGAAGCTTGTTACTCACCTCCCTCCTCCTTTATCTTCCCGTGCTTGGTCGTTTGTGAGGAATGCCAGGAAAATGCGCAAAGTGCCATCTTGGATTTACACTTTCAGCTTTTTTTTTAAAGATTCTTGTGTTCTTATTTCTCACACCACTGCACTCCTCCTGCCTGTTAGTCATACATACTTTAAATGAAGCTCCTGCGATATAACAGAAAGCTGCAAAGAGACTTGCAAGTCAACAGCCGGGGAATCGGCTTGAAACTCAGGCGTACAGCTGACAAACAGCTGGTGCTTCACTTTCGCACTTTGTCTAGCAAACAGCTTGACTGAAGGTCTGATATGCGAGGTGCTTCCATCCGCACAACATCTGATGTTATTGAGTAATTATTTCCAGCACATTGAAGGATCTGAAAATGGCAATGATGACAATTTAATGAAGGTAATAAGCAAGTTGTCCTTTCAAGCTGCAAGTTCAGACCATCCCACTGCAGAGGCTAGAGCACCTAATCTATGCTGACATGTCAGTGCAGTGCTGAGGGATTGCTGCACTGTTGGATGTCCTGTTTTCAGATGAGATCTTAAAACGAGGCACAGTCAGCCCCCTCAGGTCAACATAAAAGATCCCACTATGCAAAGATCAGGGGAGTTATCCCTAGTGTCTCGGCTAATATTTATCCCTGAATCAACATCACAAAAACAAGTTATCTGGTTGCTTTCTTATTGCTGTTTGTGGAATTTAATTGTGTGAAAATTGCATTTCCTTTATTACAACAGTAACTACGCTTCAAAAATACTTAATTGGCTGTAAAGTGCTTTGGGATATTCTGAAGTGGTTAAATGCAAGTCCTCCCTATCTTTTCTGTCTCCTCTTACTCCCTCTCCTCTTGACCCCCTCCTCTCTACCCCCCTTCCTCCATCCCCCTTTCCCCGTCTTCACCCCCCTCCCCGCTCCCCTCCTCCTCCTCTCCTTTCCTCTCCTCTCCTCCGGCTTGTTAAGACACAGATGCCACTGTTACCAAATGATTTGAAGAAGCAGCTTCACATTTAGGAAAGTAATTTCATGGAATTTTTTTAAACAAAGGGTCTTTTGGTTGGATTGCTGATGATCAAGGTTTATGGGGAAGACTGGATGGATTTGACACTGAAAGCATTGATGAAAATCCTATCATCCTGTGAGATAAAAGCAGAACTTTATTTATTCAGTATACCGTCGTGAAATGTAATTCCCTGAGCCCCCTTGAAAATTCAGAAATCTAACGTAATGAAAAGCATCCAACCTATTCAGCCACATGAAACAACAACCCTACCAATAGTGTTTTGAAACGATCACAGATTAAATGGTTTATATTATATGCCTGAACTTCTAGAGTTGATTACAATCGAGATCATTACAATCTAGAGATCATTACAGGATGCCTGTCTTTGTTTCCAATAATGTATACTGCACTTCCCTTATTATTTTCAAGCTGCTATTGTGCTGTCAGTGTGATGCCAATTAACCAGTATACCCTGCGCTATGGATTGTTTACACACAGAGAAAGGATGGCAGTATTGTTCCTGGAAGTTACCAAGAAATGATTTGTAGTTGACTGTAATAGAATTCTATGATTAATATATAATATCATAGATCGTCTTAGAATGATGCGAAGGCAATAATCTCAGTGTCACTTTGTTCTGCTGGTATGAGAATGACCTTGAGTTCAAAGGTTGTGGATTCCAGCCCCACTGTCGACCTGGGCACATATTCTAAGTTGACACTTCAGTGTGCTACTGAGGTGCTGCCTTTTGGATTAAACTCTGTCTGCCTGCCTAATGGATGTAAAATAAGAACAGGAGCATTCCACTAGTGTTGTAACCAACATCCCTTAACACAGCACCACCAAAAGCAGATTAACTGGTCATGTAATTTGTTCTTGAACCCTTTTGGTGTACCTGTTGGCTGCTGTATTTACATATGAATGAACAATAATTATTTGGCTGTCAAGTGATTTAGGACAGCTAGAGAACACGACGTGTTCTATGTTCCTTTGTTCTTAATATATTAACCTAATTTCTCCTTCATTTCCAGGAATGTACGGACTGCCCAGACCATGGTACTTTCCATTTCAGAAATCCTATTGGTTGGGCAACGGACGAATTGAAACATGGGAATGGTCCTGGCCCTGGTCTAGAAGCAGTCGGCTCAGCATCATGGAGGATGATCAGGCCTGTGCAATGGAGAGCAGGAGGCTGGGTAACTTAACTGATTAATCTTTTTCTGCTTGCTGAGATGCTTCACTGTTTGAACAGTGTATGTTGTTCTGCATAGTAGCTTGAGATAGTAGGAAGGACTGGTACTTCAGTCCAGAGCCACATGTGCACAGAATTCAGAGAATCTGCAAAAGCAAGTGGCAACGGGAATTTGGTGAGAGTGGGAGTTTGGAGCAGAAGGGGAAGGAGGTACTAAATAATTTAAACCAAGTAAATAATCTCACGGTAAGAAGTAGAAAATGTGATGCCCTAATTAACACACACAGAGGAGCAACAGAACCAGCAGAAATTAAGGTTATTATCCAGATAAGTGTCTAGATATCCCTTTGTGGGTTTAATATCTTTAGTAGTTAGTGCTAAGCTTGGATTAGTAAGGATTTTTGTTACTGGTGTATTAAGTGCAAGTCAAAGGAATATGAGTAAAGTAATTGAACTCAAACTGTATTATGCTAATAACTGATAAACAGTTGATGTTTATCCTATAGGCTCCTATAGGACATAAATTTCGGCATGGATATTTCAGGCCAGACTGTTTTTGTGCTGTAAGTAATGGGGGTGAAATTGTTTTATGCCAGCAGCACAGAACTGATATACAGTGAATCAGCAGCTGATTTTTCACTGTGCCCAAGCCTCCTTCCACTGACGTTCACAGAAAGATAGTTAAATCTTTTTGGAGGCTCATTTTTCTGGTTTCACTGTTGCTTTTACTTGGTTTGAAATTAAAAGCCTTGCCAATATTTTCCAAGCCACTGGAAATTAAAACTGGAATGCTGAAAAATCAGCTACCACTTTGCTACGAGTCCATTTTGCATCACTGGATAGAAAAATTTCATCCTCATATTGTAATTACTAATTTAATTGAAAGAAAGCTAAATCCAGCTATTTAATAAAACTAAACCTCAGGTGACTAATTAATTCAATAAATAAGCAAAAGGTAACAGATGAATAACTAAATAAATTAGTTAATGAATAAAGTTAGCCAAGATTGGAGTATGCGGGAATTTGTTGAAAACCAATTTCTAAATCCTCGGCAAGAAATGTCTGTGCCTCATCGCATCCAGTTCAGAGTTGTTGAGCTGAAGTCTAAGCTAGAGGCACTCTGGCACATAACACTGGAGGGGAAAATGCTGGATAATTTACTGCAGAGTCCAGTCACCAGAGCAGAGCGCAGATGCAGGGAGGGTAGGCGTGATAGTCAGTTAACCCGGTAAAGGAAAGAGATTAGAGTGAATGAAGGCGATCCAGCAGACACTGCTTTTAGCCAGCAGTTACAAATTATCTGATACCTGTGAGGGTAAGGAGAAGGACTGTGAGATGGACAGCTAGAATGCTGGCCAGGGCAACATGGAGCAGGAGGCTTTCCAGGGGGCGGAGGTGTAGAGAGAGATTGTACTTATTGAGAATCCTATAATTAGGGGGATAGATAGCATTCTTTGCCTTCAGTTTGAGAGTCCCTAATTGGTGTAATTGATAACTCAAAATGGCTGGAAAAGAATTTGGAAAAGGGAAGGGCAGGATGCAGATGTTGTGCTCCATGTTGGAAGCAAAAGCTTGGAAAATCTAAGGAAGAGATCCAACTAAATGAGTGTCATGGCTTAGGAGGTAAATTTAAAAACAGGACCTCACAAGTCATAACCTTGGGATTATTACTCAAGTCACATGCAGATTGTCACTGGGACACAGTTTAGGAAAGTCAACAGCTGGCCAAAGTAGTGGCCTGGGAAGGAAGGGTTCCATTTCAGGGGATGTTGGCACCAATACTGAGTCAGGCAGAAACTGTGGCATTGGGGAATGCACCTGAACTGGGCTGCAACCATTGTTCTGGCTGAACAGATAACTAAGGCAATAAAAAAGACTTGAAACTAATAACGTGGGAGAGGGAACTGCTAGAAATTACAAAAAAGAAAGTAAAGGACAAACTAAGGGAGAAATAAGGGTAACATGAATGACAGGAGTTTGGATAAAGCTATGGAGCATAAAGATAAAATAACTACTGAAAACAAAGGGAGAGGAATAATGGATAAAAAATAAAAATTTAACCCATTGAGCACTGTATGCATTATTCAAAATGAAGTGGATGAACTGGAGGCAATAATTTGTTGAAAGGATCCAGATATAGTAAGGATACCTAAAACATGGTCACATAGAGAACAGGATTAGCAACTGAATATTGCACACTATAATACACTTAGAAAGGAAAGGAGGGGAGCAAAGCACTGCAGATGCAGGAAACCTGAAATAAAGACAGACTCAGGAGACCTGGCAGCATCTATGGGGAGAGAAATAGTTAATGTTTCAGGTCAATGAGCTTTTGTCAAAACTCTTATGGATGGAGGAGATGTTGAGTAACTATTTGTTAAAGACTAAAGATAACATAATGGCAGCAGAATAAAAAGATGTAATTAGTGATATGATAGATATGGGATCCATATGAATTGATTTAAAAGATAAGGGATCCAACACCCTTATAGAAGTGTACTATAGACCACCAAATAGTGGAAAGGAATTGGCAGAAGAAATATGTAGGCAAATCTATGAACGTAGCAGCAAGCATAGAATAATATTCATGGGAGATTTCAACTACCCACAAATAAACGGGCAGAAAGAAATAGAGAAAAGAGGAAAAGGAATTGAGTTTTTACACAGCATTTACACACCTTTCACACTCATAACTCCAGTAAGAAAAAGATCACTGCTGGATTTCTTAACGCTTAATGAACTAGAACAGATAGGAAATGTAAGAGCAGGAGAGCATCTTGGTAATAATGATCACAAAAGTTTAAGGTTCAAGATTAGCACTGAGAGTGACATCAGTAGGATAAAGTCTGAGGTAGTAGATTGGAATTGAAACAATTATGAGGAAACTAGGACAGAATGAAAGAAGGCAAAGTAGGAGAAAATCTTGAAAAATGACGAGTTAGAAAAAAATCGAGAGAAACAAAAACAATATAATTAATTATGGGGCACTGTGTTTGAATAAAGAACTAAATGGAGAATTAAATCTAAAAATAATACATAAAAGAAGTAATTAGATATTAAAGGAGAGGAGAAACTTCACAGAGAAGTTTAAAAAAACCCATCAGGAATGCAAAGAGAAGTTATAAAATCAAATTACCAAGGAATACAAAAAGAAATAATAAGGTGTTCCTAGACACACAAGTAACAGAAGGAGAGTTAAAATGGGCCAGTAAAGGATGAACAAGATGTTCCTTCCATCAAAAAATCAGAAGTGGGGACTTGCACTGATGATTGCACCATGTTCAATACCATTCGCAACTCCTCAGATTTGAAGCAGTCTGTGTCCCATACACAGCAACATTCAGGCTTGGGCTGATAAATGGCAAGTAACATTTGCGCCGCACAGGTGTCAAGTGGCAGAATCTAACCATCTCCTCTTGACATTCAATGGTAATAGGGGCACAGTACCTCAAATCTGGCTATCTGAAAACCGGCGGTGTCCGAAAACGGGACTTTTTTTAAAGTGGGCCATACAAGAATTTAAGTGTTATTAAGTGAGTAAAAAAACTTACTGCCTTGTTAAGGGAGTTGTTGCATTGGCATGGTGGTGTTCCATGTAGTTATCCTGATATTTCCCGCACTGAGTATTCAGGGCGACTCTTGACCCCACCTGACTCAGCTCCGAGAAGTTTGCGGAGTTGCTCTTTGCACAACTTCTATCTTGAGTGCTTCTCTGGTGCTCCAGTGATCCAAAATGAACACATCTTTAAGCTGTGGCCTTATTAAAGCGCCATCCAGCTTCAATGTGACTGATTTAGGGCGGAATCATCCCAGATTTTGACAAAGTGCGATGGCAAGTGGGAAATATGTTTTTTAACCTGCCGGCCGCAATGGCGGGTTTTCACCCTATACTGTCCCATTCCTGCCTTATTAATTATGCAGCCACAGAAAACACACTGTCTCGCTGGCGGGCGGCCTCTGATTTGCCCACCACACCATTACCTCACCACTTCCACACGCAGGGCGCCATAATTAAACGGCAGCCATGTGCATGCTTCTCAATGCTTGCAGCCCAGGGCTGCTCCGGTGAAGCATGGCCCCAAAAGCCAAAAAGAGTGCAGCCCCCTCGATTTAGTTATGCATCCCTGGAATGCCTTCTGGATACCGTGGAGGCCCATCGTGATGTCCTCTATCCCGCTCTGGCTGCAGGAGGCCCATCAGTCTCACCACTCTGGCTTGGGAGATGGTGGCAGAGGTGGTCAGTGCCAAGAGATTGGCCACCCAGTGCAGGAAATGGATGGATGATCTCATCTGTGTCACCAGGGTAAGGCAACCATCTCATCACTCTAAACTCTCACACTCACAAGCTCATTATATATTCACTGGCATCTCATTCACTACCAGCTCAAGGGACATCACCACTCAATCTCTCACACACACCCTCACATCTCCATCTGGCCTAATCTCCTGTGGAGACTGCCTCCTCAGCCCTCATCATCTTAAGGCAACTTGCACAGATCAACCTGTGCCCCTACACACACACTGGAATACCCCCCTTCCCCAGTACAGCCTTAGCTCTGCAACCTCTTCACTTGCCTGAGGTCACTTCTCTCCCTTCCCCAAGCAAGCCCTAACCCTGCAGCCGTTGAAAAGCCAACCCCACCAATGGCTGGTCTGGTAGGTAGGTAACTGCCTGTGAGCCCCCGTAACAGTGATGTGATGCTGCCTGTGAAGCCTGGCGCTGATTACCATGAATGCTGGTGAAGCAGGGTAGGCAAACAAATCTCAAAGTCCCAGGCAAAGTGCAGCCTGCCAAGTGCACGTCGCTTATGTACAATTGTGAATGCTGACGCGCCATGATGATCCAGCGTGGGGAGATGATCCTGGTGTACAAGGCTTATAATGAGAAAAAGTATTGAAATTAGGTTCCCGACATGTGGTGGCAGGAAACGTGGCCCGCTGTCAATGGGTGGAGCGGACGATCACAAACTGGTTTCACAATAGCATGAAACCAATTTTTGGCCTTCTCGCCATATTGTCCACTCATGGCTGCCATGACACCCAACACCAACGGGACTGGAAAATCCCAGCCTTACACTTTGACTTGTTTGCTTTCAATCTTTATCTAATTATACTCCAGGTACTGCAAAATGCCTCGGGCCTCTCAGAAAAATGGCAAGATCTGACATCCGGTAACTCTGAATCCACACACCCCCCACCCCCGACCCCTCAACACCTTGGGGTTACCATTGACCAGAAACTGAATTGGACTAGCCATATAAATACTAGGGCTAAAAGAGCAGGTCAGAGCCTAGAAATTCTGTAGCGAATAATTCACTTCCTGACTCTCTAAAGCTTGTCTACCATCTACAAGGCATAAGTCAGGAGTGTGGTGAAATACTCTCCACCTGACTGGATGAGTGCAGCTTCAGCAACACTCAAGAAGCTCGACACCATTCAGGACAAAATAGCCCCGCTTGATTAGCACCCCATCCACCAACTTGAACATTCACTTCCTCTACCTCCAACATACAGTAGCAGCGGTGTGAACCATCTACAAGATGCACTGCAGCAACTCACCAAGGCTCCTTCGACAGCACCTTCCAAATCTGTGACCTCTACCACTTAGAGGAACAAACACATGGGAACATCACCGCCTGCAAGATCCCCTCCAAGCCTCACACCATCCTGACTTGGAACTGTATTGTCCTTCCTTCATTGTCACTGGGTCAAAATCCTGGAACTCCTTCCTAACAACACTGTAGGTGTACCTGCACATGATGGACTGTAGCAGTTCAAGAAAGCCTCTCTCCATCACCTTCCCAAGGGCAAATAGGGATGGGTAACAAATACTGGCCTAGCCAGCAACATCCACAACGCTTGAAAGAATAATAAAATAAAATGACAGGTAGTAACGGAGAAATAGCAGGAGTATTGAATAAATACTTTGCTCACTTTTTACTAAAGATATTAGAACAAGAACAAAGAACAAAGTAAAGTACAGCACAGGAACAGGCCCTTCGGCCCTCCAAACCTGCGCCGATCATATTTCCCGTCAACTAAAACATTTTGCACTTCCGGGGTCCATATCCCTCTATTCCCATCCTATTCATGTATTTGTCAAGCTGCCTATTAAATGCCACTATCGCACCTGCTTCCACCACCTCCTCTGGCAGCGAATTCCAGACATTCACTACCCTCTGCATAAAAAACTTGCCCCGCACATCTCCTCTATAGTTTTCTCCTCTCACCTTAAATCTATGTCCCCCAGTAATTGACTCTTCCACCCTGGGAAAAAGCTTCTGACTATCTACTCTGTCCATGCCACTCATAATTTTGTAAACTTCTATCAAGTCGTCCCTTAATCTCCATCGCTCTAGTAAGAACAATCCAAGTTTCTCCAACCTCTCCTCATAGCTAATAACCTCCAGACCAGGCAGTATCCTGGTAAACCTCCTCTGCACCCTCTCCAATGCCTCCATATCCTTCTGGTAATGTGGCGACCAGAATTGCACGCAATATTCCAAGTGTGACCTAACCAAGATTCTATACAGCTGCAGCATGACTTCCCAGCTTTTATACTCAATACCCCTACCAATGAAGGCAAGCATGCCATATGCCCTCCTGAGTAGTTTATCAACCTGCGTTGCCACTTTCAGTGACCTGTGGACCTGTACACCCAGATCCCTCTGCCCTTCAATGCACTTAAAGGTTCTGCCATTTACTGTATAATTCCTGCCTGTATTAGAGCTTCCAAAATACATTACCTTGCGTTTGTCCAGATTAAACTCCATCTGCCATTTCTCCACCCAAGTCTCCAACCGATCTATATCCCATTGTATCCTTTGACAACCCTCTTCACTATCTGCAACTCCTCCAACCTTAGTGTCGGCTGTAAACTTACTAATTAGCCCAGTTACATTTTCCTCTAAATCATTTCTGTATACTACAAACAGCAAAGGTCCCAGCACTGATCCCTGTGGAATTCCACTAGTCACAGCTCTCCATTCAGAAAAGCACCCTTCCATTGCTATCCTCTGTCTACTATGACCAAGCCTATTCTGTATCCATCTTGCCAGCTCACCTCTGATCCCGTGCGACTTTACCTTCTGTACCAGTCTGCCATGAGGGGCCTTGTCAAAGGCCTTGTTGAAATCCATGTAGATAACATCCACTGCCCTTCCATCGTCGATCATTTTTGTCACTTCCTCAAAAAACTCGATCAGGTTAGTGAGACACGACCTCCCCTTCACAAAACCATGCTGCCTCTCACTAATACGCCACTTGCTTCCAGATAGTAGTAAATCCTGTTCACGAAGAATCTTCTCCAATAATTTCCCTACCACTGACGTAAGGCTCACCGGCCTGTAATTTCCTGGATTGTCCCTGCTATCCTTCTTAAACAATGGAACAACATTGGCCATTCTCCAGTCCTCTGGGACCTCACCCGTAGCCAGTGAGGATACAAAGATTTCTGTCAAGGCCCCTGCAATCTCCTCCCTTGCCTCCCTCAGTACTCTGGGGTAGATCCCATCTGGCCCTGGGGACTTATCCACCTTAATATTCTTCAAGATGCCTATCATCACCTCTTTTTTGATCTCAACATGATCCAGGCTATCTACAAACTCTTCCCTAGACAAATCGACCACTAAGTCCTTCTCTTTGGTGAATACTGATGAGGAGTATTCATTTAGTATCTCTCCCATTTCTTCTGGCTCCACACACAGATTCACCTCTGTCCCTGAGTGGGCTTACCCTTTCCCTGGCTACCCTCTTGCTTTTTACATATGTATAAAAGGCCTTGGAATTTTCCTTAATCCTGGTTGCCAGTGACTTTTCATGACTCATTTTAGCCCTCCTGACTCCTTGCTTAAGTTCCTTCCTACTTTCTTTATATTCTCCATGGGCTTCATCTGTTCCCAGCCTTCTAGCCCTTATGAATGCTTCCCTTTTCATTTTGACTAATCTCACAATTTCCTTCGTTATCCAAGGTTCCTGAAACTTGTCATGCTTATCCTTCATCCTAGCAGGAACATGCCGGTCCTGAATTCTTATCAACTGACGTTTGAAAGCCCCCCCACATGTCAGTTGTTGATTTGCCCTCAAATATCCGCCTCCAGTCTAGATTCCTCAGTTCCTGCTGAATATTGTTATAATTAGCCTTCCCTCAATTAAGCACCTTAATATTAATATTAATAACATAGACATTTACCACAGAATGAGTTTGAAAATAACATTACTACAGTTGGGATAAAAAGGGAGAACATAATTTACAAAGTAGTAAAACTAAAAGAGGTTGAAACCCTAGGTCTGCATGGTATGCATCCACATGTGCTCAAGGAAATTAGTAATAATTGAAGTTAGTATCAAACTGGGATGTATAGATAACACTGAGCAAGAAGGCAACATAGTGCACAAAAAACTGTAAGGTGATCCTCTTGGTTACTTGGAAAATATATCATTACATGTTATGTGTATGTCTTGCTAACCTAATTTATCATCCAAACTTCTTGCAGAAGAAACTCGTGGAATAGAGGAAGACCCAAGCCATTTGCCCCTAGTAGTGTGCATTGACAAGCTGACCAAAGTCTACAAGACTGGGAAGAAGCTGGCTTTGAATAAGCTGAGCCTCAACTTGCATGAGAACCAGGTGGTGTCATTCCTCGGACACAACGGTGCCGGCAAAACCACCACAATGTGAGTTCCAGGCTAGAAAAGCTTTCAGTTCTTTTATTATTGCCCCAAAAGGATAGTTTTCCTTGAGTCAAAATATGGCAGTTGCAAAAACTTTCAGCCAAATTTGCACAGCAATCAAAATCGGATTTGATAAAGAAGTTGAAAAAGCATTGCAGTAAAACGTTCCCCCTGGTGACTTTTGAAATTGCCTGTAATGTGCCGTGTGGTTATGTGGTTCGCACTTGGTCGTTTTTGATTGACGTGGTGCTATCAGACTGACTAAGAATAAATGTGTTGGAAGCCAAGTGGAAAAAAAAGCACTGAAATCAGAAGGGAAAACTGGAGGTTTTCACACCGAATTGCCTTAATGCATTGCTGTTTTCCAGGTCCATTCTGACAGGATTGTTCCCACCCACTGCTGGTTCAGCCACGATTTATGGGCATGATATTCGAACAGAAATGGATGAAATCCGGAAGAACCTAGGCATGTGCCCTCAGCACAATGTACTGTTTGACAAATTGACAGTGGAGGAACACCTCTGGTTTTACTCACGTTTGAAGGGAATGGCTGAGGATGAGATTCGCAAAGAAATGGACAAGTAAGCTTTATTGATGGTAATGCTTACAATTGGCTTGGATGGGTTCTGCTGGACACTTATCAAATGTGACCCATTGGGCAGGAATCATCAGTGGTGAGGAAGGAAAGAGAAGAGAAGTCATCTGTTAGCAGTAAGGAGCTTAGTGATGCAGGGTTTACAGAATTACATGGGGAATGTAGAATTGGCAAAGAGCATCAGGTCTGCTTCCCTCCCCCCATAGAGTGTGTATAATCCATCTTATTCCTTTAACCCATTCATTTACTCTCCTCATAAAATAGAATCTTACAGCACCAAAGGAGGCCATTCAGCTCATCATGTCTGGGCTGGCTGTTTGAAAGAGCTATCCATTTTGTTCCAGTCCAGCTCTTTCCCAATAACCCTGTTTTCCTGAGGCAAGATTCCCTAAGTTTTCAGTTATCATCATAAGTATAATTCTAACATCATCCTTTACTTTGCCACCATTCAGCCCAGGCCTATGTTTTAATATACAGTTTACACTTGGATTTTAATATTTGGCATCCAATGGCAAATGGTCTGCCAATACTGCTACTGTTGGATTTACTGCACATAACTATGTGTTTCTGTGTCATCCCTCCTTAGAAATATGCTGCCTTCCTAAATGGATAGTAACCCCTCGAGGTACCATCTCACAGTTGATTTTCTTTGGGTTCATCTTAGCCTTATGAAAGCAGAGCTTCCCATCATACTGGGAGAGAAAGGCAAAGAGGACGTCAAATGTTTGATCCTTCTTATTTCTTATTGCTCGATCTTAAACCAATAATCTGAATAAATATGAGATCCAGTTGAAATGAGCTGCTTTGTAGAGAGGAAAAAAAGGCATACATTTTGGAAAATAATTACAAAAGGGGCCTTTTTGAACTCATTCTTGGCGAATACTATATTTGGCTTTGTGCCTAGAGTACTTGTGATCCAGCAAAGTGATACCTTTATTGCAGCTATGTATAGCTGATTCAGAGAACCTTGAGTGGCCTGGGGCACCTGACAAACCAAACCACCACCCCTGTCCCCCATCTACCCCCCACTCCCCCCTCCGCTCACCACCAACCCCAACCCACCTTGCCCAAACCAGTGGCAGTTTGAGCAAATGTCACCTTGTTGGCTGCCTGTTGTGGTCCAATCACACTGAGCCACAGAAGTGTGAAACTTGTGACTTTTGAAATATTTGTTGCATCTGAAGCTATAGTAGCTCAAACCATCCTGAAGAAACTAAGGCTGGGATTTTCCAGCTGTGACACCAGCGGACATTGTCGCAGATGGGATGGGAAAATTTGGAGAACCGTTGACTTTTAATGGCTCTCCAAATTTTCACATTCCGCCCACGTGATGCCCACCAGTGTCAGGCTGGAAAATCCCACTCTGAGCTTCAGTATTACTGGAGTCAGCCAAAGCTGAAAAATACTCCCAAATACAATGATTCTTTTCCTGAGTATGTAAGTCATGTAGAAACATGAAAAAATAGAACATTTACACTGCAAAAGGAGGCCATTCAGCCCACCGTGTCAGTGCTGGTCACCAAAAAATCCAACCTAATCGCATTTTTCAGTTCTTAGTCCATAGCCCTATAGGTGAAGGCACCTCAAGCGCATATCCAAATATTTATAAAAAGCGTTGAGGCTTTCAGCTGCTACCACCCTTCCAGAATGTGAGTGTCAGATTGTCACCTTCCTTAGGGTGAGAAACTTTCTCCTCCACTGCTCTCTAATCCGTCTGCCAATTACTTTAAATCTGTGTCCCTTGGCTATTGACCTCTCTCCGAAAGGGAAGTAAGTCCTTCCTATGGTGGTCTTCCTAATTTAGTCCACTTCAGTTAATTAAATCTCCTCTCAGCTTCTTTGGTCCCAATTTCCTTAAGGGGCACCTAGCTGCACAACCTGGAGCTTTGAGAGAGAAATAAAGCTTAAATGTATGGTCTTACTGATTTGCACATGCCTCAATCTGCTGTTACTCTGAGCTCTTGTTGTTTTGATTGTGGGTTTAGTTACCAGTGAGACTGTAGTGGTAAGAACAATCCTAAGCTGCTAAATCCATTCATTTCAGACAGAACAAACCAGCAAGTGAGAAATAGATACACAACTAGAATGGAATTGCTTGAACTTTGTGGGCTAAATTGTCCATGCAAACTTGCTGCATGTGCTTTGCTGGCCTTGCACCAAAGTTACAGGTGTTTACAGACCTAACTGGCATAAGTGTTAACTCTTTGAATACTTCATTCTTTCTCCTATTTGACCAACTGTCTTCGCTGTGCTATCTCCTACCGCTGAATGTCACTGTAATAAAAGCAAAAAATGCTAGAAAAGCTCAGCAGGTCTGGCAGCAGCTGTGGAGAGAGAAACTGAGTTAATGTTTCGAGTCCATTTGACTCCTCTTCAGGCAATGTCACTCTGTGCTGTGCTTCATATCTCAAACTCAAATCCCCTGCCTTTCCATTGTTTCCAATTGTTGCCCTTTTTCATTTTGGGTGACGTACAAACCTTTGATTCAATATTTGCTCTTATACTCAACGTGTTTCCATACCTGAAGATGAAAAGCAAAAGTTAACAGAAAATTATAAGTGCGGTTTAGACTTCTAGGGCAGAATTTTACGTCCCCGTTTCGGTGGGGAAGGGGCTGTAAAATGTGATGAGGCATTCTAAACTTCATTGGCTTCAGTGGGAATGTAAAATCCTGCTAAAATTTCGCCCCTAGAATTTTCCTTTCCCCCACTCTTTCTTACTTTCTTGTTTTCTGTTTAGGATGATTGAAGACTTGGAACTCTCGAATAAGCGGCACTCTCTGGTGCAGACGTTGTCTGGAGGAATGAAACGCAAGTTATCCGTTGCCATCGCGTTTGTTGGGGGATCCAAAGCAGTTATCTTAGATGAACCCACAGCAGGGGTTGATCCATATGCTCGTCGAGCTATCTGGGACCTAATCCTAAAGTACAAACAAGGTGGGTATAATAGTGCACTGAATAATTCATGGCTGGTGTGTACTGAGTAATAGCCAAACTAAGTGGCAGCTGGACAACAAGAAAATAGCTGATGAAATGAAATCTTGTGTAGGCTGGAATGACACAAAGCATTTCTAAGGTACAACAAGGGAGGCGTGCATACTTCAGTATGCCAATATCAGTAAATAGCTGAGTGTACCAATACTGGCACATGCCTCATTTTACCAAAATTGATGTATTCTTCAGCAAAATAATATTGATATATCTTGAGTATTGCTGAAAGGCATACCTAAGCTTTTCGTCTTGCACTGATCAAGACATTCGCACAAATACCAATATAAGGGGGAAAACAACAATTTATACTGTATGTGAAGAGATCGCTGATTGGTTGGCAAGTGGCATTGCCATGGAGAATGCATCACTGATGGTGACTGACAGTTAACTGCCAAACATTGTTTGAAATTTAAACCAGGCAGCTTGACTCTGATTGGTCAAGGCATTGCCCTGAGGAATGAGTCAGTGAATGGCTGTCACTTATTTAGTTTAGCTGATTTCCTTACATGTCTTAATGGCCTCCATCCTGCACTCAAATTCACCTATGAAATGGAGCAGTCAAACAAACTCCCTTTCATTGATGTACTAGTTGAGAAATCTACCAGGGAATTCTCTACCACGGTCTACTGCAAGCTGGTCAACATACATGTCGGGATTCTTACAGTTCCACACAATATAAGATTGGTCTTATTGGCAACTTTATAAGTAGAGCCTGAGCCATTTGCTCACCATGAAAGCTTGATGCTGAAATAGGGCGCATCAAAGACATCCTGCAGAATAATGACTACCCTGATCAGATCATTTCACACTGCATATCACACACGCTCATGAACAGACCTAAGGCCATCACTTTCAGCCCTGAAAAGTGCCCAGTCTACCTCAGATTGCCCCAGAAAGACAAGGTATCTCAAAAATTTAAGCAACAGGTGAAGCTAGCTGTTCCTCACTGCTACTATGCAGTGGTATTCGCCACTAACAGGATGCAGCCATTAAGCCAAAAAGACGGTCTGTTTATCACACAAATGAGTAATTTGGTATGTGAATTTCAGAGCTAGTGTGATGTCAGGTGTGTTGACCGTACATCCCAAAGACTGGTGGAACATATCAAACAGCATGTCCCTTCTGTTATTCGCAATGGGCAGGGTACAGACCGTGCTGGCAAAACTCAAAACATGGTGTCGAACATTAGATGTGATTACGTGATTGGACAACATTTGCTAAATAATCATCAATGTGTTAAGAGTTATGCTGACAGCCAATTTAAGATTGTCAATCGGGCTTGCAATGTGGTGCATTTGTGTGCACTGGAAGCTGCATATATTAATACACAGGGCCCTGCTCCTTGCAGACAGAAAGAACATGTAAATACACTGTGCCAGTTTCAGCTAAACAAAATAAGTGACAGCCATTCTTCAGGGCAATGCTTTGACCAAACAGGATCAAGCTGCTTGGCTTAAATTTCAAACAATGCTTGGCAGTTAACTGTCAGTCACCATTAGTGGTGCATTCTCCATGGCAACGCCACTTGCCAAACAATCAGCACTTTTCACATACAGTATAAATTGTTGTTTTCTTGTGAGTGTCCTAATGAGTGCAAGACTTGGATATGTCTCTCTTTTCAGCAGTACTCAAGTTCGGTACTACCAAATGACTATTGGTATATCCCTCAGTATACCAATATTGATAAATCCTTCCATGCACCAATATTCTTCTTCTTAGGCAGTTCTTCGAGATCGAGGATAACATGCTTCCATTCCAGTTCGATGAGTTCTGAGATGGCTGATGTGCCAATGCGCGACCTGCGAATTCTGGCACATGAGGGCCAGATCGTGTTCAAAGGGTTGGGTAGATGGATAGTTTGGAGGTTTGCGTGCTCCCTCTAACTTCGCCTCTGCACATTCCCGATGAAGGCTCTCAATGTGTTCAGTGCCTTCCAGGATGAGCCTTCTCTATTTTGGTCGGTCACAAACCAGGGGCTCCCATGAGTCAGCAGGGATGCTTTGTCTTTTCAAGGATACTTTGAGGACACCTCTAAAACTTTTCTGCAGTTCTTTTGGGAGTCTCCTGGCGAGAAAAGCAGCTCTGAGTTAGAGTAGTTGCCTTGGGAGTCTGGTGTCAGGCATACTAATGACATGTCCCCACCAGTGGGCTGGTTTTGGGTGACTCGCACCTCGATGCTGGACAAGTTGGCTTTGGAGAGGACACTGCTACTGGACTGCCTTTCTTGTTATGGGATTTGGAGGACCTTGTGGAGGTACTGCTGGTGGTATTTTTCCATTGCTTTGAGGTGCCTGCTGTAGGTTGTCCAAGCCTCTGGAGCATATAGGAGCACGGAGATCACTGCTGCCCAGTAAACCATGACCTCAGTCTTGGTTTATGACACTGGACCTCAAATACTCTTTCCCTCTTTTTACCCTTTTTGAAGACCAGGATCTCAAACCTGACATCAGTATTGGTAATTGCCTTAGTATACCAATACTGATATTACTACAAGAACAGCTTGCACTTGTATGGTGTCTTTAACAATAGAATGTCCCAAGGCGCTTCACAAGAGTGTTATCAGACAGAACTTAATGCTGAGCTTTATACAGAGATATTGGGACAGGTGTTCAAGAGCTAGTGTCTTAATGGAGGAGAGAGAAGGAGAGAGGCGGAGAGAGAATTCTCAATCTTAGGGCCTAGGCAGCTAAAAATCTAGCTGCCAGTGATGGGGCAATTAATGTCACGGATGCTCAAGGGACCAGTTTTGGAGGAGCACAGAGATCTCAGAGAATTGTAAGGTGGAGGAGGTTACAGAGAAGAAGGAGCTAAGCACATGGAGGGAGGGAATTGAAAACAAGGATATGAATTTTAAAATCAAAACATTGCTGGATCAGGAGCCAATGTCAGTCAGCTAGCAAAGGCGGCAAGGGTGAATGGCATTTGGTGCAAGTTAGGCTTTGGACAGCATAGTTTTGGTTAAAGCCAAGTTTATGGAGGATGCTAGATGGAAGGCCAGCCAGGAGAACGTTGGAATAACTGAATCTAGAGGTAACAAAGACATGGATAAAGGTTTCAGGCACGTATGTCACCGTGTGTACCAATATGCCCCTCAGTATATCAATATTGGTACATCACACAGTATACCAACATGTATCAATCTTCAGTGTGCCAATGTTGATGCAGCTATTGGTTTGCCAATGCTGAACCCATTGAAGAGTTTTCAGCTGGCAAAGCAGCCAGTGCGTAGAGATGGCTTGAACGCTTTAATGAGCTAACAAATGGACTTTCTAATAAAGTTCTCATTAGAATCACATCGTGGTCGCAACATCACAATATGGACGCAATCTCTATGATTGCTGCAGCTAGTGACACCAATGAAGAGGTGCAAAAGTGCCAAGATGCAAAGACCAGGAAATCTCTTAGTTGATCACGAGGGGCTGAGCAGCAATACATAGGGGTATCCACCAGAATGAACACTGGCATAAAGATAGAAAATGCTGGAAATACTCAGCAAGTCAGGTAGCATCTGTGAAGAAGGAAACAGAGCTAATATTTCAGGTCTATGATGAAAGGTCACTAAACTGAAATGTTAATTCTGTTTCCCTCTTCACAGGGGCTGTCTGACCTGCTGAGCAATTCCAGCATTTTCTGTCTTTATTTCAGATTTCCAGTATCCACAGTATTTTGCTCATGTATAATGAACAATAGCAGATGGATCTGAACAAGAAGCAGCAACTGCCACAGCTCGCCAGCAGTGAACAGGCTGTTTGGGTCTGTGAAATGTACTGGACAGTTTATCCTTCTTAGATTGGCTTTAATAGCAATCAGCACAATCAGAACATCTTGAACAACAAAGGCCATAATGCAGGACCACCACCAAGCTGAGTCTACTAATGACCTGACTGCCTGTGGTACAGGGTGTCTGCTGTTAATTGTATCTGATTAGCAGAGTGATGGATATGTACAATCTGTATCATCTTTAATGCTTCTTTCGTGTTTGATTTAAAATCTAATTTATTTGGATATGAGCAAGATATCTGGGTGGTATGTGTGATTGATGTGGTGGCTTGGGTTACGTTAGGAAAAATCCAGCTGGTGGGATGAAATCTACCAATTTCAAAGCCCGTAGGAATTTGCAGCATCTTACCTCAGGCTTCTGTTTCCATCGCTCCAGAGTGTAGCAAACTTATAGAATACATTGACAATCCAACATAGAGTGTCAGACGAAACAATATTCAAGTTCTAGCTGAAAGAGTTTTGATCCTAGGTGGTGGGTTAATAGTATGGTACCATTGATGCATTTTTCCCCAAAATTGTTGATGTAAATTTAAAAAAATCCACCTGATCAATGTGAACAGATCAGCAATAAATAGATTTTGCTGCTTTTACAATGAGCACCATTTAAGGTGAGTTCGGGGTTGGGCGAGAGAGCACATTTAATCAGACTAGGTAGTGCAGGGTGAATCCCTGCCTCTGTCCCAATTGAATCTGGAGGAAGAAGGCCATTCATGTCCAGTTAAGGGCCTCAGCCCACTGCCACTGATAATCAACCAACAGCGGGCAGTCAGGCAGTCACCACGCATGGAGAATGAAAAGCAAACTTGCGATCTCCCCAGGAGCGGGGAGGGAAAGGAGGGGTTGGGGGCAGGGTGTCCCTTGTTGTCAACCACTCAGTGCCTGATCCAGGGACAACGCATAGGGGGTGGAGCACTAAAGGTCACACCCTGCTTTTTCTTCTGAACCCTTGCTGCCCCCAACTACACCACCCCATAGCCAGTGACCCCCACCCTCAATCACCTGTGGCCTGGGTCCCTTGCTGATCCTGGACTTCCAGTGGCTTTGCCTGCAATGGAGAGCAGCCAGCCTTCGCTCAGCAGCTTTTGGGTGTGGGATTTCTGTCCCCAGGTCCCTGGTTCCAGGGAAGGTCCACTGCTGGCCACTTAAGTGCCTAATTGCCACTTAATTTTTTTTTTCCTTCATTCTTTCATTGGATTTGTGTGCCACTGGAAAGGCCAGCATTTGTTGCCCATGCCTAATTCTATTTCACAATTTATAATGATTTTGATGAGGGAACTAAATGTAATATCACCAAATTTGTAGATGACATAAAGTTGGGTGGAAGGGTGAGCTGTAAGGAGGATGCAGAGATGCTTCAGTGTGATTTGGACAAGCTGAGTGAGTGGGCAAATGCATGGCTGATGCAGAATCATGTGGATAAATGTGAGGTTATCCATTTTGGTAGCAAAAACAGGAAAGCAGATTATTATCTGAATGGCTATAAATTGAGAGAGAGGAATGTGCAATGAAACCTGGGTGTCCTCATACACCAGTCGCTGAAGGTAATCATGCAGGTGCAGCAGGCGGTAAAGAAGGCAAATGGTATGTTGGCCTTCATAGCCAGAGGATTCAAGTACAGGAACAAGGATGTCTTGCTGCAATTATACAGGGCCTTGGTGAGACCGCACCTGAAATATTGTATGCAGTTTTGGTCTCCTTATCTGAGGAAGGATGTTCTTGCTATAGAGAGAGTGCAGCAAAGGTTTACCAGATTGATTCCTGGGATGGCGGGACTGACATATGAGGAGAGATTGAGTCGGTTAGGATTATATTTGCTGGAGTTCAGAAGAATGAGGGAGGATCTCATAGAAACCGATAAAATTCTAACAGGACTAGACAGGACAGGTGCAGGAAGGATGTTCCGATGGTGGGGGAGTCCAAAACCAGGGGTCACAGTCTGAGGATAAGGGATAGACCATTTAGGACTGAGATGAGGAGAAATTATCTCAGGTTAAACTTTAGTTAACAGAGAGTGGGTGAGCCTGTGGAATTCGCTACCACAGAAAGTAGTTGAGGTCAAAACATTGTATGTTTTCAAGAAGGAGTTAGATATAGTTCTTGTGACGAAAGGGATCAAAGGGTATGGGGAGAAAGCGGGAGCAGGCTATTGAGTTGGATGATCAGCCATGATCTTAATGAATGGCGGAGCAGGCTCGAAGGACCGAATGGCCTACTCCTCCTATTTTCTATGTTTCTATGTTTCTAATTACCCTTGAATTGAATGGTTTGCTAGGTCATTTCTGAGGGCAGTTAAGAGTCAGTCACATTGCTATGTGTCTGGAGTCACATGTAGGCCAGACCAGGTAAGAATGACAGATTTCCTTCCCTAAAGGACATCAGTGAACCAGGTGGCTTTTTACAACCATTGTCGATAGGTTCATGGTCACCATTACTGCGGTTAGCTTTATATTCCAGATTTATTAATTGACTTCAAAATCCATCAGCTGCTGTAATGGGATTTGAAGCCATGTACCCAGAGCATTAGACTGGGCCTATGGATTACTAGCCCAATGATATTACCACACCACTATCTCCCTACTATGGTGGGCCCTCCCCAAAGGAGACACTATGGGGCACTTGCTGGCTCACCAGCTGACAGGCGAGACCCCCGTCGATTGGATTAAATTCTACCCAATGTGTGGAGGATTCTGGATGCTGGTAACCTATCCACTGGGATACTACACCGTTAAAATCAGTGTTTGTTAAACTAAAGTTAAACTAGGGATAATTTCAAAAATTGACACAAGAGTATTGAAGTTGACCATAAATATATTTAATTTGAGTTGATTTTTAAAAGGAACCCTCGCACATGTCCCTTGTTGGAACATCACACACCATTATAAATGGATCTCTTCTGATAATTACAGGCCGGACTATCCTCCTGTCTACACATTACATGGATGAAGCTGATCTTCTCGGAGACCGCATTGCAATAATCTCACATGGAAAATTGAAGTGCTGTGGGTCGCCTCTGTTCCTCAAAAGCACCTATGGGGACGGCTACAAGCTGACAGTGGTGAAGCAGCAGCCTGACTCTCAGACTAGCCCAGGTTAGTAACGGAAGTGCTCAAACAGAAAGGCAGTGAATCTGTGCTGCTGATTGACAATCCAACCAAATTAGTGTTTCACACTGAAACTCCACTAAACCCATCCTTGGGACCTGATTGGAGTGCAGCCTGTAGTGCAGTGCTGTGACTGGGGCTTCAGTGAAGGTGTGACATTTCCATATTGTGTCCATTTGAACTGTGAAATATCCAGCAATACAATCATGAATTTTGGCTCTCCCAAGTTTGTAAAGTAAATGTGCCGCTGGTCGTTCACTGGTGGTGGGAATGATTTGAGGAGATAAATTAATAGCGCCATGCAAAAACTGTGTTGCACAAGATGTGTAATCTTTTCCCTTGTGGAGTAAGCTGGTGCTAATGGCCGAGTGACATGGCTCCTAACTAAGCCCAGAACGGTCTGCTCTGAACAGGCTTCTGTATGAAGGCCACGCTTATTAAAAGTTGACACTGCAGCAGGAACATTTTTAAGAGGGTTTTAGCTATTGTGTAGTAGGATCAGGAAATGCTAGAAATGTCCAGCATGTTCATGGACTGAATTTTCTGAAATTACCTCCTGGGGAAAGGGCGGAATCTGTAGTGGGTCAGGAACCCGATGACTGCTGGAGCTGGCCTTCCCCGGCATTAGTATCCAACCTTCAGATTCCCCAGCCAATCAAGGAGGATGGTCAAAGGATTAAGGTATCACAGCCTGGGTTTACATGGCTTAACTGGACAAAGATTTTTGGGGCTGCAGCATCTACAGGAACAGAGACGACCTGGGAAGGCTTCACCCCGGCTGTGTCACTCCTAACTGGAGGTCATGCAGCAAGATGTGAGAAGTATGAGCTCTCCCAAGGATCAGAGGTCGAGGGTAATCTCTCCAACCAAGCAGGCATGAATGGAAGTGGCTGAGGAAGTCAGCAACAGATGTGTGGTCCCTTCAACATGGAGTCAGTGCACCAATAGGATCAAGGGCCTTTGGAGGGTGGTTAAGGTGACTGGTATAATATTCAGCAGGTGCCAAACACCACACTCTGACTTGCCCAGCATTCTCCTGCACAACACTCCTCAGAACAAGACACCTTACAGATCCACTCATTCCTCTCTCCTGGCACTTCACATCCTCATCTGAACAGCATTCTCACACTCACCCTCAGCCTAATGCCCTCTCACCCCCTGTTTCACAAACGTTGTCCTTCCCTGCTACCCACACACACACTATCGCTGACATTGATAACTCTCTGATTTCTCTCCTTGCGGCAGAAGAGAGCACACAACCTCAGCAGGAAGCAGAAACTTGAAGGGCCAGTGGGGGATGTGCAGCCTGGTCCTAGGCACCTTGACAGCCACTCCCACTGTGTGTCCACCTGCCCTACTGGGAAGGAGGTCTTGTTCCAGGAGGCTGTGGATATCAGCAGCAACTTGACATGTGAGCCCGAGCTTCCTGAGGCACTGCTGCTCAGAAATGTCGAGAGAGCTGATCTTCTGCCTGTGGACTCTGTTGGGGTCTTGTCTCCTTCCAGCTCGATCCCCTGTGTCCATCGCTCTGCCCTGTAGAGAGATATGTGAATGAGGAGAAGGCAGCTGATGCTGATACTGGTGTTGGTGTTGCTTCTCATCTTGCCCCTCAGAAGAGATGGAAGGTGATGCTGCATAAGCTACTCCCTTGCCATGGTGAATGCTGGCACCATGGAAGTACAGCTAAAGGTGAGTGAAGTGCAAGTCAAATGGATGTCTTCCAAGATGCAATTACCTGCCAAGCAATGAAAGCACACTCTGAGAGAAATGGTGCTATGAACTTCAACCTCTCACCTGGCAATGGCTGCGGCTCTTCAGTTTCACTAGTCAAAGCCTTCCCAGCTTTTCACTTTCATTGAAGAAGCTCTCCTTGCTGCGCACTCGTGATGCTCACCCTGGTGAACAACTTACGTCTGGGAAACAAGTGCCCTGACTCTTAAAGCCAGGATTGAGGGTTAAAACAATAATTAATTACTTATTATAATACTGTATTTAAAGGACTTATTCGACAGGCGCTGGGAATTCCATGCTCACCTTCAATCCTGCCTGGTGAAACTCAGAAGAAGGGCGGGTTGACTGTGGGATCTGGACCTAACATCACCTTTTGGAGATTTAACTTCTTGCATGCCCCCAAGCCTGCCTCCTCTCACCTGTGAAAAATCCCCCAGTGCTTCAGGCCGATTACCTATCATTATACTGACAGAGCAGGTTATTCCTGGCTTAGGTAGAAATGACATTACTATTGACATCAGCTTGCTGCATGAAAAGGTCATTGACCTGATACCTTAACTCTGTTTCTCTCTCTGCACATGCTGCCTGACCCACCGAGTATTACCAGCACTTATATTTTCATAGAGCCATAGAATGGTTACAGCATAGAAGGAGGCAATTTGGCCCATGTTCTTGCCAGCTCTGTGTAAGAGCTATTCAGTTAGTCCTATTCCCTTGCCTTCCCCGCAGCCGTGCAGGTGATCTCTTAAATTATCTTTTCAGGTAATTATCCAGTTCCTTTTTGAAAGCTATGATTGAATCAGAGTCCACTTCACTTCCAGACTCTGCATTCCAAGTCCTAACCACTCGCTGCTTAAAAAACCTTTTCCTCATGTCGCCATTGCTTTGTTTGCCAAACATGTTAAAACAGTGTCCTCTTGTTTTCGATCTTTCAACCGATGGGAATAGTTTTTTCCTCTCTCCTCTGTCTAGACCCCTTGTGATTTTGAACAGCTCTGTGAAATCTCCTCTCAGCTTCTCTCCTTTAAGCTCCAACTTATCTGTCCTCATAACTGAAGTCTTTCATCCCCGGACCCCTTCTCGTGAATCTTTTCCGCATCCTCCCTTATGTGTTCATGTCCTTCCTAAAGTGTGGTGCCCAGAATTAGACACATTATTCCAGTTGGGACTGAACTAGTGTTTTATAAAGGTTCATCATAACTTGTTTGCTTTTACAATCTATGCCCCTATTTATTTTAAATTCTCATATCCACAGTATTTTGCTTTCGTTTTAGCTATTGTGCATCCATTTGAAGGCTAAGTTAAATTGTGAGGTAAATTCATTGATTGGCTCCCAGCGAGGAGCCTCATTTAAGGGAGGGAGAATTTTAGGATTGGCACTAGGGACATGTGGCCCTGTTCATTCAAGCATGACTTGCTGTGAGCTATGAATTTGCTCTTCTACGCAGTAGTCCCAATTGGAGATGCAAAGTGTAATTGACTGTATGAATCCTGTCTTCTGTGTTACTTAAAAAAATCATGCCGCAGGACAGATTACCAAAGAAATATTGAGCCTCAACAATATCTTACATTCCATGAAAAAAGAAAGAAAGAATTTATAGAACATTCGCTCGTTTTACCAAAAGATTTCAAATGTTTCATATAATGAATGATGTGGGGGTACCATGATTTATTTTGCAGGCACATATCTATGAATTAAGCATGTGATCAATATTCTCAAACTACTCTATCCTCAGTTCGATAGATGGATCCAAAAAGCTGGGCCTTAGTGTGACCCTTGCAGAACAAGCAAATGCTTAAGAGTAGACCTGGCACAGTGGGAGTCTAGAACAAAGGAGTATAACCTCCTCATTAGAGTTATGTCATTCAGAGTGCTGTCAGGAAACATTTTTCACACAAAGCTATAGAAATCTGGAACTCACTTTCCAAAAAACTGTTGAAGCTAGGTCAATTGAAAATTTCTAAATCAAGACTGTTAGAGTTTTGTTCGGTAAGGTAATTGTAGGATAAGGAATGAAGGTGGATAAATGGATTTAAGCTATAGATCTAGTGGAATGGCAGAACTAGCTCGATGGGCTGAATGGGCTACTCCCATTTCTATGCACCCATAATCTAGTGATGTAACTCATCGGGGATCCTCCTGGAGTTGATCTATAATCAGAATGATTTTATGATGTAAAAGTTTGATGGCTGGATTGCGGGAGTAGGTGATGAGCTTTTATTGTCCTTTGCCAAGATGGAAAAAAGAAGGGGATTGATGAGGATAATTATTGGCATCACTGAACAAAAGGAAGTTTCAGTGAGTTTATATTCAAAACAGTCATGAAAAGGCATTGGACACATCTCGGGGCAGCACTCAACCATTTATAGCACATTCAACAATATCCCATCAGTGCAAGAACATCCTGATACCAGTGACCCTAAAAAAAAATGGAGCTCCAACATTCTTCACCTGTGTTGCCTTCATAAGTATACACTATGCTGAAAGTTTCATTGTTCACTATTTTTTCTTAAATGTGTTATAAGAAGTTCCATAGAGTTACTCACAGTGATTGGGAACCCATTTTTTTTTAATTACAATATAAGTATTGTCCACAAAGTGTGATTTGGGAAGTGTTATACGAAGCAAGGGTGTCGCTTGCAAATAGAGCACACTATACACAAGACTTATAATACATTAGATATTCACTTGAGAGTGCCAAACTTGAGAATAGCTGAAGAAAGGGCATGCTGTTGAAGCTTTTCATCTTGCACTCATCAGGTCAGACGCAAATCAAATTTCAACAATTTATACTGCATCCAATCAGCACCCTTTTCTCATGCGATATAAATTGTGCTCCCTTTGAAATTTGCCATTCTTGCACCTGTCCTGATGAGTGCAAGATGAGAAGCTTCAACAGCATGTTTCTTTTTCTAGCAATATATTAAATATTTTTACCACTTTGTATCTTTTAGATTCAGACCAAGACCTCAGTCCTTCATCACGCTCCTCCTGCTTGGAGACCAAAGTCAGCCAGTTTATTAAAAAGTATGTTGTGTCCACTATACTGATCTCAGACACCAACACTGAGATATCTTACATTCTGCCATCGGAAGCCGTAAAGAAAGGATGCTTTGAGAGACTTTTCCAGGTAATGTTGTCTCCTGTTATACCCTATCCTATAATTGTCACTGAATAATTAGAAGGTAAGTTGTCTTTATAGCTAATACTTTGTCGATGTTGTCTCCTGATCTGGCACTTATTGTGTTAGGGGTGGGAGAGGAATTTTCCAGGTTATTTTTTCTCTTTATTGTCCAAGGGCTTTTTCTGCCTCTCCCAAGAGATTACGTTTTAAAAAAATCATTAACGGAATGTGAGCATCGGGGTTAGACCAGCATTTATTGCCTATTCCTAATTGTCATCGAAAATGAGGTAATAAGCCACTACCTTGAATAAAAGTGAGTAGCTTGCTAGGTCATTTCAGTTAAAAATCAACCACATAGGTCTAGAGCCACATGTAGGCCAAACTCAGTAAGGATGACAGGTTTCCTACTTGAAAGGACATTAGTGAAGGTTTTTGGAAAATTTTGCAACTTCAATGCCTGAATTACTGACACTAACTTTTTATTTCAGCTATACTAAGTTAACTGAATTTTAAAATCCCCAGCTGCTCTGGTGGAACTGAACTCAAATCTTCAGTTCACTAGTCCAGGCCAATGGATCACTCATCCACCAGCATAACCATTGTTTGTTTGAGGAAACAATTTGCTGTAGAGAGCTGTTTAAATAGATGACGTTTGCTATAATGCGCCATTTAAGTTGATGATGTTTCCTGTAGTGCACGGTTTAAATAAACTGTTTTGTTATAGTCAGTATTTAAATATATTCTGTTTGCTTTTGTGTGCTGTTTAAATAGTCTCTGATGTATTAATAGACTCTGTTTACTGTAATGTCCTATTTAAGTAGACTCTACTTGCTGATGTGTGCTGTTTAAATAGACTCTGTTTACTGTTGTGTGCCATTTATATAGTCTCTGTTTGCTGTAGTACACTGTTTAAAGGAGGCTGTGGTGTTCTAGTAGTCTAAGTAAGGAGGGATGACATCTTAGAAGGCTCCTGAAATAAAGCCACATGGTTAGAACTTAAAAATAAAAACGGAGCAATCACATTGCTGGGAGTGTACTATAGGCCCCCAAACAGTCAAAGAGAAATAGAAGAGCAGATATGTAGGCAAATTTCAGAGAAGTGTAAAAATAATAGGGTAGTAATAGTGGGGGATTTCAACTTACTCAACATTAACTGGGTTAGTCATACTGTGATAGGTTTAGAGAGAATTCTTAAAATGCATCCAGGAGAGCTTTTTAAGCCAGTACGTAGAAGGCCCTACAAGAGAGGGGGCAGTCCTGGACTTCATTTTAGGGAATGAAGCTGGGCAAGTGGTAGATGTATCAGTGTGGGAACATTTTGAAGATAGTAATCGTAACTCTGTTAGATTCAAGGTTGTTATGGAAAAGGACAAAGATGGAAATCAGAGTTCTAAATTGGGGGAAGGCTGATTTTAATAAGATCAGATATGATTTGGCCAGAGTGGATTGGGAGCAGCTAGCTTTAGGTAAATCTGCATCAGAGCAGTGGGACTCATTCAAGAAGGAAATAGGGAGAGTACAGGGCCAACATATTCCAGTAAAGACAAAGGGTGGGACCAACAAATCCAGGGAACCCTGGATGTCGAGGGATATACAGGATTGAATAAAGAGAAAAAGGGAGGCTTATGGCAGATACCGAGGGCTCAGAACAGCAGAAGCCCTAGAGGAGTATAGAATGTGTAGGGGAAAACTTAAAAAGGAAATTAGGAGAGCAAAAAGGGGGCATAAAGAAACATTGGCAGGTAAAATAAAGGAAAATCCAAAGTTATTTTACAAGCACATAAAGAGTAAGATAACTAGGGAAAGAGTAGGGCTCATTAATGTGGGAATGGTAATGTGTGTATGGAGCCGGAAGATGTAGTTAGGGTTCTAAATGAATACTTTGTGTCGGGGTTCACAAGTGAGAGGGACATCATGAAGCCAGGCAGAAGGACTGTGATATTGTTAAAGAAATTAGCATAGAAAGGGAGGAGGGTCTAAGTGGTCTGACAGACTTAAAAGTAGATAAATCTCCAGGCCCGGATGAAATTATCACAGGCTGTTGAGTGAGGCAAGGGAGGAGATAGCAGGGGCACTACCAATAATTTTCAATATCTCTCTGGCCACAGGAGAGGTGCCAGAGGACTAGAGGATAGCCAATGTGGTACCGTTATTCAAGAAGGGAGAAGGGAATAAACCAGGGAACTATAGGCCAGTCAGTCTAACCTCAGTAGTGGAGAAACTATTGGAAGCAATTCTGAGGGACAGAATTAATCTACACTTGGAGAGGCAGGGATTAATCAAGGACTGTCAGCATGGTTTTGTTAAGGGGAGGTCATGTCTGACCAATTTGAATGAATTTTTTGAAGAGGTGACCAGGTATGTAGATGAAGGCAATGCGTTTGAAGTAGTTTACTTGGACTCCAGCAAGGCTTTTGATAAGATCCTGCATGGGAGACTGATAACAAAGGTAAGAGCCCATGGGATCCAAGGCAATTTGGCAAATTGGATCCAGAATTGGCTGAGTGGCAGGAAGCAGAGGGTGATGGTCAAGGGGTGTTTTTGTGACTGGATGCTTGTGTCCGGTGGGGTTCCACAGGGATCGGTGTTGGGTCCCTTGCTGTTTGTGGTATATATAAATGATTTAGGCTTGAATGTAGGAAGGTTGATCAGTAAGTTCGCGGATGACACGAAAATTGGTGGGGTGGTAAATAATGAGGAGGATAGCCTTAGATTATAGGAGGATATGGATGGGCTGATCAGATAGGCTGATCAGTGGCAAATGGAATTTAATCTGGACAAGTATGAAGTGATGCTCTTAAGCAGGACAAACAAGGCATAGGAATACATGATGAATGGTAGGACCCTGGAAAGTACCGAGGATCAGAGGGACCTTGGTGTGCATGTCCACCGGTCCCTTAAGGTAGCGGGACAGGTGGATAAGCTTGTTAAGAAGGCATCTGGGATACTTGCCTTTATTAGCCGAGGCATGGAATATAATAGCAAGGAGGTTATGCTGGAACTGTATAAAATGCTGGTCAGGCCATAGCTAGAGTATTGCGTGCAGTTCTGGAATCCGCATTATAGGAAGGATGTGATTGCACTAGAGAGAGTGCAGAGGAGATTTACCAGGATGTTGCCTGGGCTGGAAGGTTTTAGTTATGAGGAGAGATTGGATAGACTGGGGTTATTTTCCTTGGCACTGAGGAGATTGAGGGGGGACATGATTGAGGTGTATAACATTATGAGGGGCATAGATAGGGTAGACAGGAAGGAACTTTTCCCCTTGGTGGAGGGATCAATAACCAGGGGGTATAGATTTAAGGTAAAGGGCAGGAGGTTTAGATGGGATGTGAGGAAGAATTTTTCACCCAGAAGGTGGTGGGAATCTGGAACTCACTGCCTGAAAGGGTGACAGAGGTAGAAATATTCATAACATTTAAGAAGCATATGGATGTGCACTTGCAATGCCATGGCATACAAGGCTATGGGCCTAGTGCTGGAAAATGGGATTAGAATAGTTAGGTTCTTGTTTGACTGGCGCAAACTTGATGGGCTGAAGGGCTTTTTCCTGTGCTGTAGACCTCTATGACTTTATTGCAGTAACATGGGGCTGGTATTAATATACTCCTGGGCTTTTCCATCTTTTGGCTGTAAACCTAATTTTGACCAACACAGCTTGAGTCACATAGTAGCACCATGATAACAGGAACAAGCTAAATCAAAGATCACTAAGTCTAGAAGGGAAATTTAAATGAACTAACTCAATTGCTCTACGTACCTTGCATTTTTAACATCAATGTACTCATGTAGAGTGCATGTGGGAGAGGAGAGGTAGACTGTTCAGTAACGACACCTTGTTTATACATCCTGATACAAACAATAGATTTCTCTGAGAGCTCTAGGGGGAATGCTACCTCTTGCATCGCAGCAGCATACCTTTTTCAGAAATAGATGACTGAGTAAACCCAAATAATGGTTTTCCTTGATAGGCCTTGGATCTGAACCTGGAGGACCTGAATTTGACTAGTTTTGGTTTAATGGACACCACACTGGAGGAGGTTTTTCTGAAAGTTTCTGAAGAAGATCAGTCATTGGAGAACAGTGACATAGGTAAATATGAAAGAACCAATGTGAGGCATCTTTTATTGTCCATGGATTGACTTCTTATATTTAATCTCTGTTGTTTAATAACAGTCACACAGTGCCAATTAAACAAAGAAAAATAGTTGTGAGTAGTCAAAATGGCTTCCAAATGCGATCTGGCTGCATTTATGGAGTACTTTTAATGCAAAAAATATTGTGCTTCCAAGATGCTTTGCAGTGATTCAAGGAAACTGGAGCAATCCTGTTCTTGATCTAATGAGTAGTATTAAATGGGCTTTTATTTTCCTTTTTCCCCTAATACATCTCTCTTCTGATGAAACCACTCAGTCATCCTGGGGTCTGACGATGCAGGTCCTTATTTACCCATAGCTATCTGCTGAAATGTAAGTCTCAGAGGATGGTTGAACATGAGGGGCATTCCAGTACAGTCGAAAGCTGTCATAGCCTGACATGCACAAATGTGCAATAATAGCAATCAGGAGTGAAAACTCTGGGCAATTCTTCTTTCCCAGCGCGGGTGCCAATTAAACCTGACCTTTGTAGCTTAGTACTACGATGCAAACAGAGTTATGAAGAGGAAACACCTTTGACCAATGTGTGTGTTTTCTCCACCATATAAGAGGCTTCAAAAGGGTATTGTATGTACAAGTGATGAATATATTTGGTCTCAGTCTTGGCTCAGTAGTACCCACGCTTGTCTCTGAGTCAGGAAGTTGTGAGTTCAAACCTCACACGAGAGACTTGAGCATATAATCTCGGCTGGAACTTCAATGAAGTACTGCAGTACTGAGGGAGTGCTGCACTTTCAGTAGCGCTGATTTTCAGATGAAACCAAGGTCCTGTGTGTCCTCTCTGGTGGACATAAAATATTTCAAAGAAGAACAGGGCCATTCTCTTGGTGTCTTGTCCAACATTTATCCCTCATTTTAAAAATAGTTACCTGGCAATTTATCTTTCTTCTGTGTGTGGGATCTTACTGTGTGTAATGCAGCACACTTGTGGCGTATAAGTTACAACCTAAAAACACTTCTACTCTTCACCTGATGTTTGCCTGCTCCTCCCTGCTACAAAAAAGCAGTGAAATTTGCAAAAACCAGATGAAATGTTAAAAAAGATGTATGGTAAGTGGAAATATCTGGAATGTCTCAAAACATACAAAGTTTTTTTTTGATTTCTTGAAGATGACAAAGATTCAGGGAAGGAAGCCTTGCAGACACCACAAATGAACAATAAAAATGGTCGCCACAAAGACACCCCTCCAAAAGAAGGTACAAACACTCTGAAAGTGAACGTGAGCAATTTGGTCACCTGCGCGAGGCTAAGCCAATCCCAGTCCTCTGTGCATTCCTCCTCTTCTGTTGGTTCTGTTCGAGGTGATGAGATGGGCGGTTATTCCGAATTCTATGGAGACTATGCACCGCTCTTTGACAACCTGAACGACCCAGACAACCTCAGTTTACAAGGTATGGCAAAAGCCAAAGTTAAAACTGGAATGGTGTTTTCTGTGTTTTGAGAGGTGGAAATTGGTCAAGGGAGAAGGAAGCCATAGGTGGACTTCGTTAACCTCATAGATTGAATAGCTAACTGTTTGGTTATTTCACTTCTGACTTAAGGACTGCAGCAAGCTATTTTCCCAACGTGTTGAAATTAGGGGAAGAGCACCTCAAGGATAGTGAATTTAATCCATTTTTGGTTTTCTTTTAATTTCCTATCCCTTAACGTGAAGAATAACTGTACCAAATGTTTGCTCTGGAATGACCAGTGCCATGAGAGCACTCTCCAAACTCTTTAAACTGATGCCACCATTGACTCTGGTTAGACAGCTTATCCATGCTAACAACGAAGATTTGTACACTTAATTTTAACACATAAAAACAGTTGCACACATTTTATCTCACTCATTTCTATTTTTGGCTTGGGGAACATACAACTCTTTGCCGGTTAATGGAGTTGGGAGTCGATCATTTTTAAGAATTTCATGATCAAGGAGCTGAACCTTTGCTGTGGGAATATATCACCCAGGAGACAAAATGGGTGATGCAGTGTCATGTGCTGCTGGCTTTATGTCCCACTTCTCTGAATAAATTGGAGTATGATGTATTTTAGAATTGGCTGTCAAAGGTTTCTGTATTCCTTGAAGGGTCAATGTACCTCTCCTGTCTCTAACAAACTGGGGTATAATACTGCTGCTATTGTACTCTGCTGTTCCAATCACCTATGCCATGAGGATACTAGTTAATTTGCTGTACTATCTTTTGTGTTATTTCATAGCTCTGCTTTATATAATCTTACAACACACGAGGAGATCATTGTGTTTATTCTGGCTGTGTAAAAGAACCATCCAATTAGTCTCACTCCCCTGCTCCTTCCCCAAGTCCCAACAACCCTCCTTTTCTTTCTAAGTATGTACCCTTTCCCCATCTAATTGTATTTCATGTTTCCTCAACCATAACCTGTTATAAATGATCAATGTTTTCATTGGAGTCTGCCAGTAAATCATTAAAAATGACCCCTAGGCAGGACTATTGTAGTATGAGTCTGATATGTGGGACAACTTGATCAGGAAGTGAGCTGCACTTGTTAACACCACCAACAATAACAAGCTTCAACAACATTCTGGGAACCTTTCCAACAAATTTACACATTTGCAGGATCTTTGTCCCACATTTACTTCCAGCCCATTTATGAACAAACTAAATGACACAGTAGTGTGATATAATTAAGTGGTCACAATTAAAATTGGCTTCAATTATATTGAAACATTTTTCCTATCAAACCAATGCCTGCATTAGAGAATACTCCTCTGTCTAGTTCAGAAATCTGTTATATTGCATTGGCCTGTTGGCTCTCTACCCTTGGCACAGCTCAACAGCAAGTTGGTATTTATATGCAAAATGTTACCAATATAATAATTGCCTCATTAGGTTTATAAAAACCTATTCTGTGGAGATTGACTACACAAAGTTTATAACAGGTGGAACACAAGTTCTACCATTCCACTTATTTTTTTTAACCGGAGGTGCAAGGATGTATTTTTATTCTGGTTTCCTTCAGCTGATGAAATGTAAACATTTTAAGTGAGGTCTTACAAAACTTTCAGGCTTGTAGCAGTTAAAAAAGAAACTTGAAGAAGAAGGAACTTGAAGAAAATGGGTCATAGAGACTCGAAACGTTAACTTTCTTTCTCTCTCTACCGATGCTGTCAGACCTGCTGAGTTTTTCCAACATTTTCTGTGTTTATTTGAAAAAGGAACTTGGTTGATTGAACATGTGTCAACACAATGGCTCGTAATTTCCAAGCTCCCAGCACCAAATTTATGGGGGGGTACCCCAAAGATATACGCATGACAATTGCCCAGAGCTGCACACTTCCTCTGGACAATTGCGCTGCGCTGGGAGCCATCTGAAAATGCTGTTTAAATCACAAACTTTGGATGATTCAGCTGGGGTTATACCAATAGTTGCTCAAAAAAGTTAGAAGAGTTAAAACCTCTACTAACTTCTGAGTAGATATTATAAAGACCCAGAACGACCCCACGGGACTGCCCCCAGCCACTGACCTCCAACACCCCCCAACCCCTATCCCTCGCCCTTTGACACCACCCCCCCATTACCCCCTCTCCCCCCAGACCTCTGAGCAACACCCTGGACCTTTGACCAACCCCCCCACCCCCCGGACCTACCCCGGACACCCCCACCCCACAAATCCTATGCACTTACCTTCTCCCTGGCCTGTCAATTTCCCTGGCCCTTTAAACTTACCTGCTTTACGGCAACAAGTGCCATAAAAAAGGAGGGTGTGGCCTCCCTGAATACATTGGAGCTGCACTTCGCTGGGGCCTGCAACGATGCAGGCCCCAAGCAGCTCTGGTGAACAGAAGTGACAACGTAATTTTCAAGACCAGGTAAGTAGGTATTTATTTTTTCTAATTCCTGCGGACCAGCGCTTTCCGACGCTGGCCAGAGGTTATGGCCCAATGTTAACTATTAGCTCGTTGTACAGTGCTGCATTTCATCAAAGTGGTGATCTCATTATGGTAATGTAACTGTGTTTATAACCCAACCCTGTTGGGAGATGGAGATCCAGTGCAGATTTATGAGGAGGGGAATGATGGACAATCAGAATTTAGTGCAGATGAAATGGGAACGGTGGAATTCTGGTGAAGTTGGCTTGAATGGCAGTAAAAGGGAACAGTCAAGTCTGAAAGTAAGACAGGCATGTAAGAGAGTTTTAGCAGCAAAGGGGTGGATGTAGATTGTGAAGGGGTGGATGGCAATCATGTGAAAGTTTGAAGTTTCAAAAACACTGGGGTTGATAAATATCTGTATTAATCTTGTCCTTGCCAGAAGACAGGAAGGAAAATATATGTATCTCCACATCAACCTGGCTACTTTATAAAATTATTATTTTTATTTTAAAAATGGACAAGGCTTTATCTTGACTAGCCATGACTCATACCAGAGGAATTTCTAACCTTCAGAAACCAGCAGGGACTGCATTATCTTTAAAGAGGTGCTAATGCCCTCTGTGACTGCTGACAATCAAATTCCAAAGAAATGCACCCACCTCCTTTACATTTCTAAAGCAGAGCACCACTCAACGGAGGTGATATGTCTGCAAAGGACAAAAGGGACCTTGACCCCTCTATTAAACACCTCAAGATTCCAGACCTGAGAAAATACGTCCTTTGTCCAATACCTAGGAGAAGAAGTGGGAAGTAAGTCAGATGACCTCCCACAAGCTTCTAGAACTGTAATATTGCCATGTGGAACTGAACCCAGGCAGTCTAATATTTCATCATCTAACTGGGAGCAGCAGAAAGAGTTCTGTCCAGATGAAGTGCCTGGCCCTCGTCGACACTGTGCGCTACTCGAACATTGGAACTTCTGTATCTGTGCCTTGAAGACTCATTCATCTTGATGTGCCTTCTCTCATTGTGAAAGTCCTGTTAAGCTTTGAAGGAATACGCCACTGGATTTTTGATCCTGGACTCTGGAGTCACATGAAACCATAACTCTTATTTTTATCGTGGACCTGCCCTGTACCCTTTTCTTTCCATTATCCCTCTTTCATTATGTGAGTGTAAAAAGAGGCGAATGTTGCAAAACCCTTTTCCTGCGTTTTGTGTGTGTGTAAAATAAACTAACCCTCTTATTTTACCTTATTTCAACATTGCTATGGGGTTATTAATAGAGGATTGGATCACTCCAAGCTGAAGGGTTAGGGAAAATACCCCACCACTTATAAAGGGGGGAGGAATCAGAAATCAAAGACACCTTTCTGTTTATGGATGGATAGTGAGTGGAGAAATCGGGGCTGTTTAAATTAATCTCCCTCCTCCCCGTAACAGGAATTGGGAGCTCAAGTCTAGGAAAACCCAATTTGAATTGGACCAAAGTCCAAGTTAAGAGATGAGCCAAATTAAAGATAAAATAAACCAATTAGAAACCAAAGAGGGACAATTCGGTGGCTGAAATTATCTGTCAGACAAATACAAATATCACAGCAAATTCTTTTAATCTCACATTAGGGCAACATTGGAGATTATACTACAAAGATGGGTATGGAAAAGGAAGTAATAACTAGTGAAATCCTAGCCTCCCTAAGCCAGGGACCAGTGAGATTTGTAGCCAGAAAAACACAGATAAAAGTTCCTCCTTAGGCCAAAAAGCCCAAGGTGCTCCAGATACTTTTGCAGAATTTAGACCTGAGTCCCTATCCAGAACAGATAAAAGAATCAGAACCAAAAACTGATTAGAGACCTGTATTCAAGGTCACCCTAGCCACAAAACAGGTGTTAGAGCTAGAAAGGAGGAGGCTAGAGAAAGAGTTCCAGAAAAGAGAAAGAGAGAGAAAGGGCTCACCAGGAAGAGATGCTGGAGATGAAATTAAAAGCTCCAGAAGCAGAGAGGAAATTCCAAAAGGAGATGGAAAGGAGGCAGACGGAATTAGCTATATTACGGGGAAATGACTTGATGAGGTCCCAAGCACTGTTCCTCAAGAACCCAGAACAGCCCAGAGAGGCTGGGCAACCAATATAATTTCAGCAAAACTCTGCAGAAGGCTGGAAAAAGTTCAGAGGCCCTGCAGTGGGTGAAAAAACCCGTCAGGGATGAGGTGTCTCAGGGAAAGCTACCTGGATTTAAAAAGGCTGAGATTAGGCCAGTAAAGTAAAAGAGGTCAGGAAAATGGATTTCAAAAGAGATGAAAGGAGGAGCTGAAACCGAATTGACTAGCACCTTCTTTAGTAAATTAAACAGGGAACAACGCCATTCCCAGGCAGCAAAACTAATAGTGAGGGTGCTGCCTCACACAGTCAAAGAGCCATGTGGCAGAGTAGTAGAGGCTGGCCAACCTCATGTGAGCCAGGGTGTCCCAGAGGTCATGGGACTGAATAGGGACCGACTGACCCCTACAGTAACTAAATTGGGGAAGTCATTACCCCATGAGTAGGTCCAGTCTTGCCACCACCCGAAAGGCAGAGTAAGTGTTGCAGTCAACTTCCAGGCGTTGAAAACTGGTGGGCAGTATTCAGCTGAGGAGCTGGGTGAAACAAAAAGGCTGGGATGGAAGTAGCAAAGGGTGGAGGAGATGCAGCCAAAGAGGGGCTAGTGGAACCCTTCTCTAATGGGAAAAATAGCGGCACAGAAAGTCCTTAGATCTGGCCAGCAAATTAAAAAAGGGAGCCCATACCCCTCCTGGATGAGCAAGAGGTCTGGCTGTTTGAAAACTTTCTTTTCACTTTCTGAAGAGGGATGCCAGGAAAGTCATCAAGTAGATGCTCAGTTGGTGAGGAAACTACCTTGCCCAGATGTAAAACAAAAGGAGCCAGCACCCCTGCTGGGTGAGCAGGAGGTCTGGCTACCCAAACCCGCCTTTCCAAATTTGGAGGCAGACCCGAGAGGTTCCCAAATACCCCCAGAGCTGGTGAGGAAACTGCCTCACCCAGTGGAAGAGCCACAGGGCACAGCAGCCAAAGCTAGTCCAAACCCTGTGAGCAAGGATATCCCCAAAGATACGGGATAGAATAGGAATGCAAAAAGGTCCCAAACCAGACAGAACAATTAAAAAAGAAAGAAACCTGTACCCCTGCTGGATGAACAGGTCTGGCTAGACCACACCATCTTTCCAAACTTAGAGGGAGAATAGGGAAGGTCCCAAGTGGACATGCAGATGGTGAGGGAGATGCCTCACCTAGTTGATAAGCTACAGGGCAGGGTAGCATGAGCTGGACAGCTACCTGAGGGCACTAGTATCCCAAACAAAATGGGACAAGTTGGGAACCAACCCCTCCCCAAGCTAACAACCGATCAGGGGAAAACAGTAACCCCGAATCTCCGGCACCCTTGGGAATACCACACGGGGAGTTTAAGCGCAGTTAGAACCAAATTGAACCCACAGCCCAGTCAACTGGTGAATGTCTAGCAGAGGTGGACACATCTAAGGGTAGCCAGGAGGGATCAAGTGAGAAGGAGGTTTTCCAACTTGAACCCTCGGCTGCCAGATGGGCAGACTCCGAAATTTCAAATGCCCTAGCAGCAACCCTGATCCAAGAGCAGTGGGAGGATGTGGCCACCCTGCTCGGGAAATTTAAAGAAGTTCACCAGGATCCTCTGGAGGCTATCCCCACTAGCAGTCCATGACGTGGATGTGGGAGAACCCCCATCGATACATTGAAAACCCTACCAGCTGAGCCCCAGCCAGCTAGCCCAGGTCAGGCATGAAACCCAGCACCCACTGGACCCTGATATAGGTGGAGCTGCTCCTCCACTTGAGGACAGTGGTGTTCCAGGGGACATGGAACTTGTTAGGAGAACAAGACCTCCTGCAGGCTGTTAGAACCTGTGATATCACTGTGTGGAACTGATCTAACAGGTAACAGCAGAAAGAGCTCTGAACATGTGATGCGCCTGACCCTCATCTACACTGTGAGCTACTGGAACATGGGAACTTCTGTATCTGTGCCTTTAAAGCTAATTCATCTCTACATGCCTTCTCCCATGGTGGAAGTCATTGCTTCTGGAAACTTGGATCACCCTGCAATGATTCCAGCCTGCTAACCTCTGAAGGAAAAAGCCACTGGACTTTTGATTCTGGACTCGCGTGAAACCATAACTCTTATTTTTATCATGTTGCCCTGTGCCCCTTAATTTCCCTTACCCCTCTTTGGTTGTATGAGTGCAAAAAAGTTGGACATTGCAAAATCCTTTTCCCATGTTTTGTGCACGCTTAAAATAAACTACCCCTCCTATTTTGCGGAGAGGGATACAGTTGACGTTTCGAGTCCGTAAGATCGCAAGTTAGTCTGTCCACAAGTGTGACCCAGACCTCCCTGTCTCTTGCCATTTCAACACACCACCCTGCTCTCATGTCCACATGTCCATCCTTGGCCTGCTGCATTGTTCCAGTGAAGCTCAGTGCAAACTAGAGGAATGGCACCTCATCCTTCGACTAGGCACTTTACAGTCTTCCGGACTGAATTATGAGTTCAACAATTTCAGATCATGAACTCTCTCCTCCATCTCCACCCCCTTTCCGATCCCCCTTTTTCCAATAATTTATAATTTTTTCACAGCTATATATTTTTTTTCTTTTTCCCCCTATTTTTAAATTTATTTCGATCTATTGTTTCACCTCCACCTTTTAGCCCATTTCAATCCCTTCCCCCCACCCCAGCTGCACTAGGGCCATCTGCCACTAGCTTGTTTCCCTTAATGTCCCCATTAGCACATCTTTTAGATATTGTCACCACCGTCAACACCCCTTTGTCCTTTTGTCTATGACATCTTTGGCAGTCTCTTCTTGGCCTGCACCTATCACTGGCTCCCTATCGAGCTCTCTTGTCCCAGCCCCTTCTACCAGTTTATGTTTCATCTCATTTCTATATATCTTAGTTCTGATGAAGGGTCATAAGGACTCGAAACGTCAACTGTATCCCTCTCCGCAGATGCTGTCAGACCTTCTGAGTTTTTCCAGGTATTTTTGTTTTTGTTCTAGATTTCCAGCATCCGCAGTATTTTGCTTTTACCCTTCCTATTTTATCTTATTTCAAGTTTGTTGTGGGGTTATTAATAGAGGATTGGATCACTCCAAACTGAAGGGCTGGGGAAACTACAACATCACTTATAAAGGGGGGAAATTGTAAATCAAAGACCATTTATGTTTAAGGATGGGTAGTGAGAGGAGAAATAAGGGCTGCTTAAATTAATCCTCCTCCTGTCTGTAGCAATCTAAAGACACCAAATGAATTCTTAACACCTTGATATCAACTCTTTTTCAAGGAACAGTCTGGGATGTACTGACCAATCCTGTGTCTAAGAAAACACAGAAGAAAACTGATAAATGAATAATGATTTTGGCCAAGTAATTTAATTTACTGAACAATTCTATTTTATACGTTTTAGATGTCATATAATGTTTGGCAAGTTGCTAACAATGGATTGTAAATGGAATTGCAATTACAGTACTACACAAATGATTTCACACCGTTGTGGATAATTGAAAGTGTATTTATGTCATTTGCTTCATCATGATTTATTACAGTGCAATACCACAAGTCTTTAACAAAATAGCTGTGATGCAGCATATTGTTCAGTGATTCCACGCTGGGAAATTTTTAGCCCATTCTGCATCACAATTACTTTCATTTTATCAATAAGAGAAAGAAGAACTTCTTCAGTGGTGACCTTTCCAAGATAAGAGTTTCCACCACAGGGTTTGTATGCCACCAAAACATGTGTGTATTATAGGTATAACAAAACTTGTAGCTTTATCACCCAAAGAGGTGGGTTCACACCTAAACCATACTGCTTGTTGCATCGATTATGTAAAGTGCTCAAGCTCTTGGCATTTGATGAGGTGAAAGACTTTGAGCAGGTATTATTCTGGACTTCAGGATCCTGACACTGGTCATTAAGATGCACAGGTGAAGGGCAATATTTAGTTAAGTACTTTTTATGAATTTAAAGCACTTATAAAGAAAGACATTGGGTTGGTAGTGAGGAAGCAAGCATATGTACTGCTGAGTTCTGTGAATAAACCCTTCATCAAGAAAACTATATTAGTGCCTACTTTGGGATTGAAATAACATCAACTGGGGAGTCCCAAGTCCATGCTTGCTGGCAGTGTGCCCTCTAACACAGTTTTCCCAGAGGCGGTCTCCCAATTGGCTGCTTCCGTGCTCACAGTCCAATTAAGGACATTGGCCGGACTGTCAATGCTGCAAGCCCAATCAGAGGGATGGCAGCTCTGGATCCTTGGCACCTTGGCAGCCTCACTGGGAGAGGTGGATGCTGCTGAGGTAGATTGGTGACTCCGAGGCACTTCCGAATGGAAAAATGAATAATTATTCAGCATGCGGAAGGCGGCAAATCCATTGGAGGGGAAACCCTTCTACATGGATAGTTGGGGCCACATGGTGGTCTTAGGTGCCCGTGGCCACTCCTTTGGCAGCTGGAGCCTACGATCCCCACTCCGACACCCCCCCAAGATTGCCACAGGGCGGCCACCTCCATTAAGCAGGTAGCCTCCGCATGTAGTGGGGAGGCTGTGTTACTACAAAAGAATGCCAGCAAAGTCAGAAAATGGCCCATGATTGAGGCTTTAATCTTGTAAATTGGCTTATTGGCTTCCCACCTCTTTAATGCTATGAACTGATTCACATTCCTGCCTATCCCTGGGAAACTTACCTAGCAGCAAGAATGCATCAATGGACCATCCCAGAACTATATCCTCACATTTTGCCAGCCCACCCACCTCCAAGCCCACCCCATGTGGCCAGGAAGATTCTGCCCTTTGGCCCATCTAGCTATGGGATGAATTTTACACCTCAACAAAAATACCTGTAAAAAGGGCTTAACCCACTGATTGGGTCGAAGGTTTTTAGGTAGGCAGTAAAACAATTAAAACCCAGAATAAAAACTCAAAATACTGGAAAAACTCAGCAGGTCTGACAGCATCAGTGGAGGGAGGAACAGAGGTAACTCCATCAGACTTGCTGAGTTTTTCCATCATTTTCTGTTTTTATTTCAGATTTTCAGCATCCGTAGTATTTTGCTTTTATTTTCGTTAAAATTGGCAATTCATTTAAACAATAACAGTTTACATTTATATACAGAAGCAAAATACTGCAGATGCTGGAAATCTGAAATAAAAACAGAAAATGCAGAAAATATTCAGCAGGTGAGACAACACCAAGGAACATGCAACAGAGTTAATGTTTCAGGTCAATGACCTTTCATCAGAAAAAAATATCTAGTGTTATGCATGCAATTACATAGTGCCCATACATTGTAAAAGTTTCACAGGAACCTTATTTATTTAGCAGGGACAGCTACCATTGGATAGGATAGTAAAGGGATTGATACTTAGAGGAATAATTTTCTTAAATATTATACTTTCCATCAGTTATTTATTTAAGTGGGCTTGACTGTACTATTTACCTAAATTTGTTTTACTGCATCAGCTCACTTCATCTTTGATGAAATTTTACCCTATCAACTCTCTATTAAGATATGTATAATGTACCGAATGAGTACATTTTTCTAAACATCAAGTCGAGAGGCTGACTATGAAGGCATTAACTTTTTTTTTCTTTCGTCATGGTATTTGGATGTCGGTCACAAGCCAGCATTTATTGCCCATCCCTAATTGCCCTTGTGAAAGTGGTGGTGAACTGTCTTCTTGAACCACTGCAGTCCATATGGTGTAGGTACTCCCACAGTGCTTTTACAGAGTGGGTTCCAGGATTTTGACCCAGCAACAGTGAAGGAATGGCAATTTTTTTTTTACAAATCAGAATAGTGCATGCCTGCAGAGGATCTGCAGGTGGTGGTGTTCCCATGTGTCTGCTGCCCTTCTCTTTCTAGCAGTAGAGCCATGGGTTTGGGAAGTGTTGTCGAAGAAGCCTTGGTAAGCTGCTGCTGGTATTTTGTTGATGGTACGTTCTGCTGCCACTGTGCTGGAGGGTGTTTAAGGCAGTGGATGTGAAGTCAGTCAAGTGGGCTTTTTTGTCTGGATGGAGCTTCTTGAGTGTTGTTGGAGCTGCACTAATCCAGACAAGTAGCATGTATTTCATCACACTCCTGGCTTGTGTCTTGTAGATAGTGCAATTGGGAAGTTAGGAGATGAGTTACTCGCCACAAAATTCCCAACATCTGACTTACTCGAGGGTCAGGTGAGTTTTTTGATCAGTGGTGATCCCCAGGATGTTGGTAGTGGGGGATTCATAAATGGTAACGGCATTGAATGTCAAGGGGAGATGGTTAGACTCCCCCTTGTTGGTGATGGTCCTTGCCTGGCATTTGTATGGTGCAAATTATAACCAACTCAAGCCTGAATGTTGTCTAGGTCTTGCAAACATGAACCACTTCATTTACCTGAGAAGTTGTGAATTAAATTAAAACTGTGGAATTATGAGCAAACATACTCATTTCTGACCTTAAGATGGAGGGAAGATCATATATAATTTGGCCAGAGTGGGCTGGGGGCAGCTACTTTTAGGTAAATCTGCGTCAGAGCAGTGGGACCCATTCAAGAAGGAAATAGAGAGAGTACAGTGCCAACATATTACAGTAAAGACAAAGGGTGGGACCAACAAACCCAATCCAATCCTGTATATCCCTCAACAGAGATCGGTGTTGGGTCCCTTGCTGTTTGTGGTATATATAAACAATTTAGACTTCAATGTAGGAGGGTTGATCAGTAAGTTCGCGGATGACACAAAAATTGGTGGGGTGGTAAGTAGTGAGGAGGATAGCTTTAGATTACAGGAGGATATAGATGGGCTGGTCAGATAGGCTGATCAGTGACAAATGGAATTTGATCCGGATAAGTGTGAGGGCAGGACAAACAAGGCATGGAAATACTGGTAGTGTCTCCTCTTGCAATGGCGAAACCAATGAATAAAGACAACAGGCGGCAGAGATTTTGAAAGCCTTGAGCACTTTTAACCCTGAGTGAATGTAACTTATAACGCTATGTATTCAACACTAGAGCTCAAGGAGAAAAATAACCCATTGAATGGTCCATGGCTGCAGTAACACAGCTTGCAGAATCAAGTGAATTCGGACAGCTAAAAGATGATCGGCTTACAGATCAAATAGTCTTAGGCCTATGAGATCGCTCATGAGAGAAAGTCTACTGAAAGAAGAGAGATTTATGCTCAGGAAAGTGATAGATGTGTACAGAAATGCGGAGCTTGTAAAATTTCAGTTAGAACACATGGATGACAGAGCAGAGCAGGAGATACATTATGCTAAGAGACATTCCAGGCCATAAGATCAGAGCAATCACAGACAAAGGGCAGGATGCAAATACTGCGGAGAACATCATACAAAGGAAAAGAAGGGTTGCTCAGTCTGAGGAAAGCAGTGTTTTAACTGCAAGAAACTGAATCATTTCACACACAAGTGTTTGGCGAGAATAAAGCAAAACAAGCCAATACAGATGGCCACTGAAGGGATATCATCAATAGAGCCTGATGAAGAACTATACGTACATACATATATACAAAATAAGAACTAAAGTAGGCCATTCAGCCCCTCGAGCCTATTCCACCATTCAGTAAGATAATGGCTGATCTGTTTTTGTAACATATTCTACATTCCCATCTACCCCGATAACCTTTGATTTCCTTGCCTAACAAGAATCTATCTACCTTCACCTTAAAAATATTCAACGATGCCTTCTGAGGAGAAAGTGGCAAAACCCTCAGAGAAAAAAATTCTCCTTATCTCTGCCCTAAAAGGGTGACCCCTAATTTTAAAATGGTGCCCTCTAGTTCTGCACTCACTCACAAGAGGAAACATCCTTTCCATGTCCACACTGTCGATACCGTTCAGGATCTTATATACTTCCATCAAGTCACACCCTCACTCTTCTAAACTCCAGTGGAAACAAACCCAGTCTGAGTAACCTTCCCTCAAACGACAGCCCACTCATTCCAGGGATAAATCTAGTAAACCTCCTCTGAACTCCGTATTTACATCCTTCCTTAAATAGGGAGACAAAAACTGCGCACAATATTCGAGATGTGGTCTCACTAGTGCCCTGTATAACTGAAGCATAACATCCTTACATTATGTTCAATTCCTCTCATAATAACAGATAGATGATAACAATACAACAGGTTGGTTCCATCAATTCTGTAGGTGATAAATAGTTTGTGACTGTTACTCTCCTTCTGCAGTCATCATTGTATCAAACGAATAAGAAGTGCCAGATAGACACTGCTGTGTCATGCAACATAATGACCCCCTCAAACCTGTGCAGAGTAGCTCAACATGGTGATTCAAAACTGAAGCACTTAAAAGTGAGGTTGAGGCTTTATGATGGCACAGTACTCGTACCGAGAGGGCAAATTAGTCTGAGAGCCCAAAGCAAAGGCAAGAAGGAAGATTTAGAGCTCCAGATCATAGGTGGGATGCAGCAGCCATTCATCTCAGCTGGAGCAAGTCTAAAGTTTGGACTGGTAACCCTAAATATGCCAACAGAGATTCAGTGTGAAGCAGCAGCTTGACATGATCTGGAAGTCATCAACCCAGCAGAGACGGTGAATCTGACAGACAAGTGTCTTGCTCAAATCAAGAGAACTACCCAACAAGTTGAACTCTCCAAGTGCTGCAAGAAATAATGATGAAAGGATGGCTTGAAAGCATCAAGGACACACCTGTGATCACGAGCATATTGGGCATACCAAGATGAATTGACAGCCCATGATGACGTCTTGTACAAATGAAATAGAGCCATCATCCCTAAGGAGATGAGAGGAGAGATGTTAAAGCGCATTCATGCAAGCCATCAAGGAATTGAATGGAGTCTGAGCAAGGCAAGAGAAGTGCTCTACTGGCCAAACATGAGCAATGAAATTAAACACCATATAGGCCAGTATTGTGCTTGTGACGCGTACCAAGCTAGAGAGCCATTGATGATGCATGACATCCCAGGCAGTCCATAGATGGAGCTGGGAGTAAACCTCTTTACTATAGCAGGAAATGATTATCTTGTCACTGTAGACTACTGTTCTGACGACTGGGAGTTAGACCAGCTGACTTCAATGATGACAAGAGAAATAGTAGAATGCCTGAAAGCACACTTCAGTCATTACAGCATTCCAGACATTGCGATGAGTAATAATGACCCTCAGTTCATGAGTGAAGAGTGAAAAGTTCAGCCGAGTCACAAAGGATTAAGAAATTCTACACTACACATCATCTCTACACTATCCCCAGCCGAATGGAAAGGCTGAGGCAGCAGTGAAATTCGCCAAGGTTATCATCAAGAAATCGAGCAAATCTAGCACAGATATATATAAGGCAACCTTCGAGTGGAGAAACACACGGACTGAATACATAGAAAGTAGTCCAGTCCAAAAACTAATGTCATGCCACACCTAAATGATTCTTCCAATAGCAAAAATGCTACTGAAACCAGAAGTAGTAACAGGCATGAGTGAAAAAAATCAAGGTGAAATGGCAGAAAGCCAAATTTCATTTTGACAGGAATGTCAAACCACTACCATAGGCGAGCATTGGAGAGCCAGTCAGGGTACAAACCTTCAACAGTCAACAGGAGTCAGCCAACATGGAAACTTGGGACATGAATAGAGAAATTGTCACCTCAATCGCCCAAGATGGAAGCGAACAACTAAATATACCAGTGCGACCACAGGCATATATGGACAATTAGCAAAGCTGCTCTTGCAGTGATCAGCCAGTCAGGGAGAAGTGATCTCGCCTGCTGTACTGAGTACAGAACCACCATTATTCCCAGATATCCACAGGTCCACAACAATGGAAATGGAACAGCAACAGTTACCACAGCAACAAGTACCACAGGAATGACGCTCTGCAGAAAAGGAACATCACTCAGTTGAACAGCAAATGACAATGCGTATATGTACCATTAAGAGACCTGCATGATTTAAAGACAGTGTGTGGAGTTTTACGGCCCTGTCAGGGTGAGGTATAAAATGCGGTGAGCAGTTCAAAAGTCCATTGACTATGGTGGTATCATAAAATCCCGCCGGCGTAAATTTCCTCCCTATGTATGCAATGTAGGTAGGAGATTGACTGGTAGGACAAACAGTTGTAATGCAAGAGAACAGTGGGTGTATAGTGGGTAACTTGGGTAACTCAGTTACACATGATCGTGCATGCAAATTTGCCTTTTTATTTAGGAAGAGGGGGATGTTTGTGTCTTTTGTTCATTATGAAAAAGGGGCAGTTGAGTTTTGAAATGCAACCATACTACATTTCTGATAAAACAAAAAAACTGCGGACGCTGGAAATCCAAAACAAAAACAGAATTACCTAGAAAAACTCAGCAGGTCTGGCAGCATCGGCGGAGAAGAAAAGAGTTGACGTTTCGAGTCCTCATGACCCTTTGACAGAAATTGAGTTCGAGTCCAAGAAAGAGTTGAAATATAGGGCGCATCCCTCACGCCTTCTCCTCCCTCCCAGAAACATGATAGGGTCCCCCTTGTCCTCACTTATCACCCCACCAGCCTCCGCATTCAAAGGATCATCCTCCGCCATTTCCGCCAACTCCAGCATGATGCCACCACCAAACACATCTTCCCTTCACCCCCCTTATCGGCATTCCATAGGGATCGCTCCCTCCGGGACACCCTGGTCCACTCCTCCATCACCCCCTACTCCTCAGCCCCCTCCTATGGCACCACCCCATGCCCACGCAAAAGATGCAACACCTGCCCCTTCACTTCCTCTCTCCTCACCGTCCAAGGACCCAAACACTCCTTTCAAGTGAAGCAGCATTTCACTTGCATTTCCCCCAACTTAGTCTACTGCATTCGTTGCTCCCAACGTGGTCTCCTCTACATTGGAGAGACCAAACGTAAACTGGGCGACCGCTTTGCAGAACACCTGCGGTCTGTCCGCAAGAATGACCCAAACCTCCCTGTCGCTTGCCATTTTAACACTCCACCCTGCTCTCTTGCCCACATGTCTGTCCTTGGCTTGCTGCATTGTTCCAGTGAAGCCCAACGCAAACTGGAGGAACAACACCTCATCTTCCGACTAGGCACTTTACAGCCATCTGGACTGAATATTGAATTCAACAACTTTAGGTCGTGAGCTCCCTCCCCCATCCCCACCCCCTTTCTGTTTCCCCCTTCCTTTTTTTCCCAATAAATTATAAAGATTTTCCTTTTCCCACCTATTTCCATTATTTAAAAAAAAAACCCCACTAGAGCTATACCTTGAGTGCCCTACCATCCATTCTTAATTAGCACATTCGTTTAGATAATATCACCAACTTTAACTTTAACACCTATGTGTTCTATTGTACTATTGTCGTTGACATCTTTTGATGATCTGCTTCTATCACTGCTTGTTTGTCCCTACAACCACACCCCCCCCTCCACCTCTCTCTCTATCTCTCCGCCCCCCCACACACACACCTTAAAACAGCTTATATTTCAACTCTTTCTTGGACTCGAACTCAAGTTCTGTCGAAGGGTCATGAGGACTCGAAACGTCAACTCTTTTCTTCTCCGCCGATGCTGCCAGACCTGCTGAGTTTTTCCAGGTAATTCTGTTTTTGTTTTATACTACATTTCTGATCTGCTTGCTATAGTTAAGTGACCTCTGCCATGAGGGAAGCTCTGTAAACTGCCATCTTGCAGTCGGTTCAATAATGACCTTTCACTGAGAAAACACTGAAAAGCACTGCTGCCTTTGAACGTGAAATCGGTTTCTCTCTTTTTCCCTATATTTATCTCTCTTTATTTCTCTCCCCTCCTCCCTCCTTTTCAAGAAAGATAAGGATGGCATTTATCATTTTTCCAAACCACAACTTTTTATATCTTTTCATTTTCAAATTAAGCTGCTTGATGTTGTTGTTAGCCCCATCTGGATGACCCATATTGAACAGTTCACCCTTTTAGGTGTCAATCACCTCCAACATACATGTCAGGAATTATAATGAGCCCAAGACCCTGACACATCACCAGGTGGGCTTACTCCCATATTTTAGCAGCCTTCATTGGCTAAGGAACTAAACACCTCCAGGTCAAAGTGGCAATGTTTTCAGCCTCCTGATAAGCTGTCTCCAATTTGTGATCATGTCTCCTTGGGCCTGCCACTCCGTGAGAAGCACTTTGTCTCACTGAAACAACCAGGACCTTCAGCGTTAGCTCTTTCTGTTTCCTAAAGATCGACCTAAAAACCAATCCCAATCTGAAAACACCTCAAGGCACTTTTTAGGGCATTTTTGCTACATAGGAATTGATTTTGATTATGGATGGAGTGTCAGCTTTACCACTCAGCTCAGATTGAGTAAGATGCAAGATTGTGAACAGTTTGCTCAGCATGGGAGGATGGAGTTTGTGGCATGTGGAAAGGCTGAAGACAGTGCCTTTGGTCCAATGTTGAGTTGAAAAACGTTGAGATTCTTCCAGGATTTAAAGTTGGGCAAGAAAGCTGACAAACTGAAGATGGTTGAGAGGTGGAAAGAAGTGGTGGAGAGAGATGGAGCTGGGTATCGTCTCCTTGCATGACCCTAGAGTTACATATAGTTTTTTGAGGAAAAGCACACGAATAAGGAAAAGTGGGAGGTGGGGATTGAAAAGGGAAGTCATTGATGGTATTACATTGGTTACATTCAGATGGATGATAATGAAATTGTGCGCAGATACTTACACAAGTTGAGTGTGAAGCCAAGTCCCAGATGTTATGAAAGTATAATAATTTTCAGAATGTTTTTCTGGTTTAGTGTAAAGTAGGTTTATGGGGGCGTTATGTTGTTCTGTCTGTGTGCTGATTTAATTACATCTTGTAGCCAAGCAGACTGCAAGTTGAAGTTATCAAAAGAAGTAAGATGTGGAAGTGCCTTTAATATGTTAATGAGTAAACATGGTTGGGGTCTTAGTCTATAAGGTGTAAAGGGAATTACATTTTTAGATGGAAGGGGGGATTTGGTTTTCAAAGGGATCCCTGTCCGTTTACAAATAGCTAGACAAGTAAGTTAAGGAATGTGTTTATTTTTCTCAAGGGTTACTGAAAATATATAGTGGCAACATGAAAGATTTATATTATGAGAAAGGTAAAATTCCAAAGACACATGGACAATAAGATTTACACATTAAAAGGGAGAAGCATGTATAAAGGAAAATGAAGCTATGTGTCAGAGGAAGATATTGTTAAATCTACCAGAAGTTTGATAAGCATCCAGTGTTTGTGCATTAAGGCTACTACCTACAGAAACTGAAGCTGGAGAAAGCCACTTTGAATTCCACTGTCCAGGGTATTGTGTTTAACTTGCTGGATCTGTTTAAAATCTATTTTTTTTAAACTGTTACCTTAACGGGGGGTGTAACTGGAAACCAGATTAATTAGGGGTTTTAGGAATTATTATAGTACCAATTTGTAGAACTATGTATGTGCTTGAAATCTTTTATTTAGTTAATAAATGTTTAATTTAGTTTTTTTAAAAAATCTCAAGCCTTGGTGGACTGATTGCTTCTGAATTCAGGGCCCACATCTCGAAATAAATACAAAATGCAAAACTGTTGTGATAGTGTGATCAAGTTTCCCTCGTGGATTTGATCCAACTGGCACACATCATCTGCCATGTCATAACACAGGGATGAAATAAATAGTGCACTGATCCACTTCACTGTTCACCTTTGTTAATAAATGGCACTGTATGGGGGAAGGGATATGTCATCAATGTTCAAGAGCACAGGTGAAACAATCTGAAGGTGCAAGCTACATTGAACAAATTATTTCTGTTGGTAAGTTTGCAGCTTTGAAGAATTGGATATGCATGAATGAGTGTCAACCATGACCTAACAGCTTCCCAGGTACTTGAGGGCACTTTGGTAGGTCAACAAAGTATGTTTGTCTTTTATCATTGTCCAGCCATGATCAAAGATGTCTCAGCCATGGGTTGGTTCTGTTGAAGGCAAAGGAGTGCTTAGTTTGTAGCACTTAGAATGGCAATGCACCCTAACCAGATTCAGCACTTTTGATTCCAAAAGTAAGCTTCTTTTACCTTGAAGGAAACAATCACTCATTTTTCCCCATTTGTTAACCTCTTTAGAATTCCATCTTGAACCTAAAGCTCCTCTAGTGACAGACTTCGATGACATTGGTCCAGAGTTCATTTCCCTTTTTCTCCAGGTCAGCATTTGAACTTGTTCAAAATTCTGTCTCATCAGTTACATCAATACAGCCGCTCTCTTGGATACAGGTGGAATGCTTCAGTGAGCTGTGTGATCAAAAGACACAGAAATGGAGAAGAGGTTCAGTGCTGTATAAAAGAAAAGATTTTGGTTCCCTTTCTGTCCTCCTCCCTAAATACTCACTGAATTGTGGTTGTGAGCCATACAAATCAGTCCCAGGTTTGATTCCTTTCAAACAGGATAACACTAGGGCCATTACAATTATACCGATTCCTGGGATAAGAAGAGAAAAATGGAAGAGAGTTCTCACTTCTAATTGCCATGCAGTGAAAAAGTGACCCCTCTTAGAAGCATGGATGTGCGGATATTGAATGAGGTGAAAAATGGACTGATCTCTTTGGGATATATGCCAGCAAGGAGTGAACACCTTCAGGAAAGGAGCATCAAAGATATTGGGGACAGAAGTGGAAAATTTGCAAAGTTGTAACTGCATCTTGAAAGCTGTTACTTCAATAAACAATTGTTCAAGTCAACACAGAAAGTTGCAAATATTAGTAAATATTGATGGAACAAAAGAGTCCATAAAATCAAGTATATATGGTCCAAAACATTTACCGTTTTAGGATAAAGCTGAGCAGGTGGGGAAATGTTTTTAACAAAAAGTGCCAGCAAAAAATAAGATTGAAAACTCAGATTTTCAATTGGCTGAAGTGATTTGGGAATATTCCCAAATGCTTATCACTGTTTCATGTTTTTCTCCTCTTGTCATCTACAGCAGAACCAGAACCTGACCTGAAGAGCTTTGTCCTGGAGGGTCAAGGAAGTACCAAACTGGAGGGTTCCTGGCTGAAACTGTGCCAGTTCTATGGGCTGATAGTGAAGCGTTATCACTGTGCCAAACGCAACACTAAGAGTCTTTTCTCCCAGATCCTGCTCCCAGCGTTCTTTGTGTGTGTGGCAATGACGGTGGCTCTCTCAGTCCCTGAAATAGGTACTACAATCCAAAATACATTATGTATTGACAGGTTTAAAAAACTTAATAGATATTTTTGAGTAGAGCTGAGATTTATTCTTTGGAATTGCCATATTACACGACTTCCTTTATATTTTCACCTACGGGATATTTACTGAATTTATCTCAATTTTTCCAGGTGACTTGCCTCCTCTGATTCTTTCTCCATCTCAGTACCACAATTATACCCAACCTCGAGGAAACTTTATACCATATGCAAATGAAGAGAGAAATGAGTACAGGTATGAGATTAAAGGAGACTTTTAAAACCAGTCGTTGTAGCTTAATTTATTACAAGATGTTACAGGAAATGGAGAGCATGTAGAGGTTGAGGAAGTACTGAATGAGCGATTGTTTAGGTCATCAAAGCTTGCTGCTTCTACAGACAATGCACCTTTTGCTTTATTAAGAATTGTCTTCAACTTATTTAATCTTCTGAGGGGTGTGAGCAACCTCAGCTGAAGTCTCCTGCGTTTTTTTCCTGAATTCCCAAGTAAGACTCGAGGATATCAACCTGTCATTGCAACCTTACTTTGTTCAACTGTAAATACTTACATTGTAAAAAAAAACATCTTCATTAGTCCCTGAAATGCAAGAATCTAATGTCCTGCTGGCTTCCAAAGACTGCCACTCATATGTTATATACAGAAAAGTGTGTCACCTGATAAGTAGAAAATGAACCACAATATAGCTGTTTAAACACTAGCAGAAAATCAATAGAACATATTTCATTTCAGTACAGACTTCTTAGCTGACATCTCTTTGAATAGAAATATACATATATATATATATATATATATATATATATATAAATGTAAACACTTTGCTAACCCTGTTAATGCAATCCTAAGGTTCAACCTATTCTCATGGAATTTTCAGGTGTTTATACATATATTGATGGAACCCGTAGAACTGAAAAATTGTCAGAAAGCAGCCCCACATATTTTGTTGACTGGTCTTGGGGCTGTCAGTTGACTCCTGTTCCCAGAGGCACTCGAGGGAACATAAAACCATAAGATATAGGAGCAGAAGTGGGCCATTCAGCCCATCGAGTCTGCTCCGCCATTCCATGAGATCATGGCTGATCTGATAATCCTGAACTCCACTTTCCTGCCTTTTCCCCATAACCTTTGATTCCTTTACTGATTAAAAATCTGCCTGTCTCAGCCTTGAATATACTTAACGACTCAGCCTCTACAGCCCTCTGTTGTAAAGAATTCCACAGATTCCCCACCCTCAGAGAAGAAATTCCTCTTCATCTCTGTCTTAAATGGGCGACCCCTTATTCTGAGATTACGCCCTCTGGCCCCAGACTCTCCCACAAGCAAAAACCACCTCTCAGCATCTACCCTGTCAAGCCCCCTAAGAATCTCATATGTTTCAGTAAGGCTGCCTTTCATTCTTCTGTGCTCCAATGGGTACAGGCCCAATCTACTCAACCTCTCCTCATAAGAAAATCCCTCCATACTGAGGATCAACCTACTGAACCTTCTCTGGACTGCCTCCAATGCCAGTACATCTTTCCTTAGATAAAGGAACAAAACTGTTCACCATATTCTAGGTGTGGTCTTACTAGTGCCTTGTATAGTTCTAGCAAGACTTCCTTTTTTTTTGTACTTCATTCCCTTTAAAATAAAGGCCAACATTCTATTTGCTTTCCCTATTACCTGCTGAACTTGTATGCTAGCTTCTTCACATATGAGAAAGGAAAAGAAAAGACTTGCATTTATGTAGTGCTGTTCCTGACCTTAAGAAGTCCCAAGATGCTCAACAGCTAATGATATACTATTGAATTGTAGTCACTGCATAATAAAAAAAAGGTTACCTACCCTACTGACTCTGTATTAAGGCAGATTAGTCGAGTTTCTGGTGGTGTGCGGTAGCAGTGCAGAATTTGCCCATTTTTTCTAAAAAAAAAATTTGTCAGGCTCATTTAGAGAATCAAATATAGGAATATAAAAGTACATGGCTTTCCCCCAACATTGGGATAAATGGATATTGTAGGAGCAGAGTATGAAATAATTGATTACATAAGTACTTAAGAAATAGGAACACGAGTAGACCATTTGGCCTCTCGAGACCGTTCTGCCATTCAATAATATCATGGCTGATCATCTTACGTTTCGATTTCCACATTCCCATCTAACCCCAATAACCTTTGATTCCCTTGCCTAACAAGAATCTACCTACCTCTGTCTTAAAAATATTCAATGACCCCACCTCTACCACCTTCTGAGGCAGAGGATTCCAAAGTCGCGCGACCCCCTAAGAGAAAATAATTCTCCCCATCTCTGTCCTAAAAGAGTGACCCCTAGTTCTGGACTCACCCACGAGAGGAAACATCCTTTTGACATCCACATTGTCAAGGCTGTTCAGGATCTTGTATACTTCAGTCAAATCACCCCTCACTCTCCTAAACTCCTGTGTAATTCCACACCTGATTAGTGCTTTTTTTTTGAATGGGCAGTAGTTAATTGGGAAATAATGCAACTGTATTGCATTCCGAGCAACCATGTTTTGAAGATAATTCAAAAAATATTTGGTACAAATGTGTGTTTTTGTTTGAGTATAACATTGTTTTTATTCTAACATAGGATAAAGTTATCACCTGATGCCAGCCCTCAGCAACTGACAAATACCTTCTATCTACCCTCGGGGATTGGAGCTACCTGTGTCCTGAAAACTCCGTACAACAGCACATTAGACCAGCTTGTGCAGACCCTCAATCTTTCGACCAGCGAGACCAAGATGCTGGCCTCCAAATACTTTGACTCAATGTGCCTGGACTCATTCACTCAAGGCCTCCCACTCTCGAATTTTGTCCCACTGCCCCCGTCACCTGCTCCATCAGATTTTCCTGACATGGGAATAGATGAAGGAATGCACACATGGAATTTGACAACATCACCGGTTACAATGAAAGGTGTGTATTTTAGCACGATAGAATAATGAGATCCAAATGTTTTACGGCAAGATAGCCACCTCCACTAAATTTTTCAAAATTATTTTCTATATTGAATGCAAATTTAATAGGGACACTCAAAATATACTGTATAAGAGTTTTCACCTCACCAACAGTGTCCAGAAGATTGGCCAATGTAGAAAACTTACATCGGACTTTTAGTGGCCCCTGTCCTGAGCCCGGGGTTTCAGTGCTAGAAAGAATAACACACAAAATATGAAAATGATGGTCAGAAATAAAAACAGCTGATTCATCAAACCTGCCCCATATTCCTAATGGCCAGACCATTACTGACTGAACAGTTCCTCCCTCCCTCGCCTCACAGCCGTGTTATCTCCTGGAAGAATCAGAGAAAAAAACAGAAAAAAGAGAATTCTTAGCAATTCCTCTCTTCATACTCTCCAAACCGGTTTAGGAGATCACATGATCGATTTGACCTATGTGATCACCAATCTGCAGCTGTTTGTTGTTTGGAGCCACTTTGAATTGTTGCCTGATATCTGCCCGATGTCTGATAAATACGGAAGTCACTGTAATTATGTTTCTCACAATAAAATCTCTTCTTGTTCAAGTTTTTTGTTTTTATCAGCTGGAAGCAAGATGCACATTTTTGGTTTGGACCTAACTTCAAAAATTTTTGGTGTGTCCTTGGGTGAAGCCTCAGCAACTTTGTTGACCTTTCACATAGTCAACACTATTGGTTGATTATCTGTTAGTTGGTTTATTTATCAAACATAGCATGGGAGCAATGTGCAAGCTCTGGTGAAGCAATGCCTCTGTTTTATTAAATGCCTAGGATGCCCCAGCACCTGAGAATCTTCCTCCTTCTCCCCAGTATCTCTGTTTTGAGATTTGTTTCCTCATTTCTGCCTTTCATTTCTTGTTGCAATTAAATCACTGGAAACTAGACATGAGTCAACATAAACCTTGCTTTATTGATTACATTGTGAGTAATACTTAAATAAGATAAACTTACCAATACCTTTGCTGTCACTTACTCTGATTATGAGCATCTACCTCACACACATTGGAATACTAACCCAGCATCAATCTTACCTAGGAGGACAGATCTGTTTCTCATAAGCTAAATGGTTATGATTTTATTCCCCAATCTGATAAACCAAAAATGATTGTTTTTCCTTGATGCCTTCTCTCTGAGCAAATTCTTTTTCCCCAGCTATGCCACTGTGAAGCATTGTCGGACGTTTTCCCATATTAAAGATGATATGTAAAGCAAGTTGTTGAAACTAAGCTCATGGAACATTTGTCAATCTTATAATAATATTGTTTTCAGAGCTCTGGACAAATTGACTCCAGTCATGAATACTCATTTTTCAGACTTAATGGAGGTGAAGTTGTTCTCAAATGGAAAAATAATTAGGTGGGGTGTAAAACAGGCTGCCAATTCACTATGGCCATTTTACACTCCTGCCCAAGACCAGTTTCACCCCTGCTGTCTTTTAATTCTACCCATTCCCTTATGTGTCTGGTCCACTCTCTTAAAAACGGCTATAAAATCCAGGCTCATTGTCAGTCGGTTCTGCATTTGAGAAGGATAGATAAGTGAAGGTGTCTCTCCAAAGTGATTACACTGTTGGCATCTAGAAAATCTTTTCATCATGGGTGAAACTGTCCTTTATTTATAAAACTTTATTTGAATCTTGAAGCCTTCGTCTATCAGAGTGTACCTGCAATTTCCTGTGATCAAGCCAATGGGGCTTGGAAGCTCAGGCTTTATGTCTGCATCACAACACCATTATGCAATCTAAATCTGATTTGTCATTATCTTACATGTGTTTTTGTTGAACCTGTGACTGCTTGTGGCTTTAGAGTCTTCACGCTGAAAGCAGTAGCACGCTTTTCAATTAGTCAAATTCCTGACTTAGTTGGCATTCTAACAAATAGTTTTCTTTGGCACTGCTTTTAGGATTACTTCCTCCACTACCGCCTGCCTTCACGCCGTCAGTAAGGTGACACTCTGATCAGGCTGTTCTAAAGCCTCACTTGATATTTTGTTAACTAAACATGAGGAGAATAATTTTTTTAAAAATGCGATGAACAGCCTTCAAAGAAATTATCCTGAAAATTTTGGCTGCGCACGTGAATTGCAATTAAAATAATTTCCTTGCCTGCCAGTTTTCACAAGTAGCATAATTTTAATGTCGCTGGAATAATCAGAACCAATGATATCTTTTTTATTGAAAAAGCTGTTTATGCATCTAAAACCAGATTCATAATTCTGGTTCTCTCCTGTGCAACCTGGTCAAGGAAATATCATATTGATTTATTAAAACAACTGCAGAGTACAGAGTTGTAGCAGTGTCATTCTCTGCGGTGACAGATGAGATTAGGTCCATGTCATGCCTGTAGTACATCTGGACTATGCAATTCTATTCCTATGAAATAAATCAAGTTACAAACCCAGCAACTATTTCTGTAGGTTCAGTTTATGATAACAAGGTCCTTAAACACAACGGAGACATAACATGGTGCAGCAAATTTTTCTCATGGACAGATCATGGCAAATTATCCAGTATAGTTAATACAAGTATCCACAAGATTAATAGTAAAGAAAGAAAGGAAAGAGAAAAAGAAAGAAAGTCATTATTGCAATGCAGGAAATGCAACAGAGAATTTGTCCACAGCAAGGTCCCTCAAACAGCAATGTGATAATGATTAGGATTTTTAGTGATATTGATGAAGGATAAAAACAACAACAAATTTGACTTAAATCATCCAATATTTTTTATATATGATCACCGATGAGATTAGACAAGGTCTCTGTTTAATTTAGCATCCAAAGAATGGTACCTACGGCAGTGCTGCCACTACCAACCTAAATTTTGTGCTAAAATCTATGAAGTGGGGCTTGAACTCATGACCCACGGAGAGGTGAGAGTGCTACCCACTGAACCACAGCTGACACCTTAACTAAAGGGCTTCTAAAATTTAAAGAGGCTAGCTTGGATTTTCAGGCCCGGGTAAGATTTTTTCTTGCTTGGGAAAATTGTAAGAAGCACATTTTGCCCGAATGCCATTGTGGTATATATAGAGTGTTAAAATCAAAAGATTGATGAAGCTGTTGTACTAAATTACCAGTCACCTCCATCTAAATGGGGTCCATTATCAGACACATTAGCTGTGATAAAGGAGCTCATGCAGCTTTAATACTGTCCATTTGATTGCTGCTTCACCCGGCACCTGTGACCAAGAGTTAAATGAGGCTTTAGATTACTTGAAGTCTAAATGGGAAGTTTTGAACTTCAGTAGGTCTATTAAAAGCCAAGCTGTCTTTCAAATAGATAGATGTAATACATTATTTAATTTCTTTCCCATTGCTGCCATATAGTCATTGATATGTAATCTAGATAAAAATTATATGTGCGCAACTTCTGTGCATAAAATAAAGGTGATCAAGCTGGGTGTGATCCTTGAAGAAGAAATCCCAGTGAATTATTAATACAGCATAATATTTAATTTTAAAATAGTAATATAAAAGATGAAATGCAATTGGAAGATGCCTTACTTGTCTAACTCCAGTTCAAATCCCCAATTTATGAGATTCCAGCCACATTTGGACTGATTTTCAAAGGCACATTTCAGGCTTTCATTTTCTAGAGTGGTGTCCTGGAAGTACTTTTCTGACGCCCATGTTTTTGTTACCTCCGGACTTGGTTATTCAAATACTCCCCAGGTCAGCTTCCCAACTTCCACAGTCTGTAAAATTAAACAAATCCAAAACCCTGCTGCTCCTATTTCAACTCACAAAAGTCCTATTCACCCATCACCCACCCATACATTTCTGATCTACATGAACTTCAGGTCCAGCATGCTCTGATTTTAAAATTCTCATGCTTGTGTTCAAATCATTCCATGACCTTTCTCTCCCCCTCCCTCACCATGATCACCGTAAACTCCTCCAGCCCTAGAACCCTCTGTGACCTCTGCGTTCCTCCAATTCAAGCCTCTTGTACATCACCGATTTCTTTGCCTCTTTATTGGCAGCCCGTGCCTTCGTTGACTAGACCAAGCTCTGAAATTCCTTTCCTAAACCTCTCCGCCTCACTATGTCTCTCCCCCCCTTTAAGACACTCTTTAAAACCTATCCCTTTGACTAAACTTTTGGTCACCTGTCTTAATAACTCCTAATGTGGCACAGTGCTACTTTTTGCCTGATAACACTGCTGTCAAGTGCACTGGGACGTTTTACTATCCAAAGCATTACGTAAATACATGTTGTTGATGCTGATGGGCATTCAAGCTTGAATACACAGTTACACCCATAATTGTGAGCCTGAGTTTTTATTTTAAAAAATGGATATACCACTCCGAAACATGAAGCTTGGATGTCGTCGGTTTTAACAAGCGGTAACTCTATTGACCCCCTTTCTTTTTCAGAAACATTTACATCATCTCCTTCAGTTCCACGTCCCATACACGAACCAGTTCGATGCAGCTGCTCAATGCAAGGAACAGGGTTCTCCTGCCCAAGTGGGGTTGGAGGTCACCCACCACAGAAGAAAGTAGTGACGGGTGATATTTTGGTGGATATTACAGGCCGCAATGTTTCCGAGTACATTCTGCACACTTCCGACCGCTTCCGACTTCACAGGTTTGTAGGTTTGCTGCTATGCATCTGAGCATTTATCCCTCTGCAGCAGTAGATTGTTGGTTTATGTGTTGGGCTCAGTGATTGATCCTATAAATTTATTCAGCATGTATCTTGGACAGGATGACCTGATGAGTTAGAACACAATTCTCTAATGATGATTAAATGACTGACTATGAATGCCCAGTGCCAATTGCAGAAATTCATAATGAAATATACTTGAGCAGCTTCATTACAGCTCCAGATGGGTGTGAATGCACAGTCCTAAAGCTGGCCAACAATTCAGCTTTTACTGCAATCTAGTTGAGAATCATGTACACAGAGACCATGAAGCTGCTGATATCGACTCCACATAACAATGCTCCATCCGGATCTACATGGCATGAGGTCTGTCCACCTACATAATTCATCAATGTGCTGTCGTGCATTGCACTCTCACCCTCACCCCATTCTGGATACGCCCAGCAAAGGAAATAGTTTCTCAAAAATATAGAATCATGGAATATTACAATACAGAAGGAAGCCATTTGGCCCATTGAGTTTGCACTAGCTTTTTCCGAAGAGGAATCCAGTTAATCTCTCTCCCCCATTCTTTCCTCATTTGCTTGCAATCTTTTTTTCTCTTTCAAGTATCGATTCCTTTTTTAAAACTATTGTTGTATCTGTTTCCATCACCTTATCAGGCAGTGCATTCAAAATTGCAACCACTTGTATAAGTAAATTTTTCCTCCCATTGCTTCTGGTTCTTTTGCCAATCATCTTAAATCTGTGCCCTCTGTTTGTTCACCCTTCAGCCATTGGAAGCAGTTTCTCATTATTTACTCTACCTTTAATCTTTATGATTTTGAACATCTCCATCAGATTTCCAGCTAGCCTTCTCTGCTCTAAGGGGAGCAACCTCAGCTTCTCCAGTCTATTCACGTAACTGTAATCCCTCTCCGTGGAATCATTCGATTAAATCTCTTCTGTGCCCTCTCCAAAGCCTTTACATCCTTCCTAAAATCCATCTGTTCTATCAAATCCATTTATCAGTTTGAATACCTCACCACTTTCAACCTTCAAAACTCAAACGGAATACAAGCCTCCAAATTTATGTAACCTTACCTTACAATTTAACCCTAAAAACCTTGGTATATTCTGATGGATCTCTCCTCTGCCAAACCCCCCCCCCACCACCCCACCACCCCCCCACAAGCCCCGTATATCTTTACAAAACTGAATGTAGTGCTCCAGATGGGTCCTGACCGAGGGTTTGTACAGTCGACACATCACTTCCTCACTTTTATATTCCAACCCTTTTGAGATGAAGACAAATATTCTATTAACCTTTTTGACTTTTTTTAACAATTGTATCAGCTTTTATTGGTTTGTGAACATGGACACACAATTCTGTTTGCTCCTGCAAAGTTTCCAGTTTTTCCCCGTTAAGAAAATATTCCAGCTTGTTCCTCTTGAACCCTAATTGGATAACGTCAGTTTCTCAACTCCATCTGCCAGTTTTCCACACTCACTTATACTTTCTATGCTGCATCTTTTTTTAATTCATTCATGGGATGAGTGCCGCTGGCTAGGTCAGCATTATTGCCCATCCCTAACTGCCCTTGAGAAGGTGGTGGTGAGCTGCCTGCTTGAACTGCTGCAGTCCATGTGGTGTAGGTACACCCACAGTGCTGTTAGGAAGAGAGTTTCAGTGACAGTGAAGTAAGGGTGATATAGTTCCAAGTCAAGATGGTGTGAGGTTTGGAGGAGAACTTGCAGGTGGTGGTGTTCTCATGTGTCTGCTGTCCTTGTCCTTCGAGACATCAGTGGTTGTGGGTTTGAAGGTGCTGCCTAATGAGCCTTGGTGAGTTGCTGCAGTGCATCTTGTGGATGGTACACACTGCTGCCGCTGTGCATCGGTGGTAAAAGGTCCTGGATGGTGTCAATCTTCTTGAGTGTTGTTGGAGCTGCACTCATCCAGGTAAGTGGAGAATATTCAGTCACACTCCTAACTTGTGCCTTGTAGATGGTGGACAGGTTTTGTGGAGTCAGGAGGAGAGGTACTTGCCACAGAATTCCTAGCCTCTAACCTGCCCTTGTAGCCACAGTATTTATATGGCTAGTCCAGTTCAGTTTCTGGTTAATGGTAAACCCCAGGATGTTGATAGTGGGGGATTCCGTGATGGTAATGCCATTGAATGTCAAGGGGTGATGGTTAGATTTTCTTTTGTTGGAGATGCTTGGCACTTGTATGGCATGAGTGTTACTTGCTACATGTCAGCCCAAGCCTGGATATTGCCTAGGCCTTGCTGCATTTGGACATGGGCTGCTTCAGTATCTGAGGAGTTGCAAATGATGCAGTACGTTGTGCAATCATTAGCGAACACCCCACTTCTGACCTTATGATGGAAGGAAGGTCATTGATGAAGCAGTTAAAGAAGGACACTACCCTGAGGAACTCCTGCTGTGATTTCCTGGTACCGAGATGAGTGACTTTCAACAACCACAACCATCTTCCTTTGTACTAGGTATGACTCCAACCAGCAGAGAGTTTCCCCTCTGCTTCCCATTGACTCCGGTTTTGCTAGGGCTCCTTGATGCCACACTCGGTCAAATGCTGCCTTGATGTCAAGGACAGTCACTCACACCTTACCTCGGGAGTTCAGCTCTTTTGTCCATGTTTTGACCAAGGCTGTAATGAGGTCAGGCGCTGAGTGATCCTGCCAGAACCCAAACTGAATGTCAGTGAGCAGGTTATTGCTAAGCAAATGCCACTTGATAGCACTGTTTATGACCCCTTCCATCACTTTACTGATGATCGAGAGTAGACTGATGGAGCAGTAATTGGCTGCATTGGACTTATCCTGCTTTATGCCACAGAATCACAGAATTTTAATGGCACAGAGAGAGCTCATTCAGCCCATCGTGTCTGCACCGGCTCTCAAAATGAGCATTATGACCTAGTGCCATTGCCCTGCCTTTCCCTGTACCACTGCACATTGTTTCTGTTCAAATAATCTTCCAATGCCATCTTAAATTCCTCGATTGAACCTGCCTCCACCACACTTCCAGGCAGTGCATTCCAGACCCAAACCACTTGTTGTATGAAAAAAATTTTTCTCACGTCAGGTTTGCTTCCAATGCAAATCACTTTAAATCTGTTCCCACTCGTTCTTGATTCTTTTACAAGAGGGAACAGCTTCTCCATATCTACTCTATATACAGGACATCCCTGGGCAATTTTCCACATAGCCGGGTAGATGCCAGTGTTGTAGCTGTTTTGGAACAGCTTGGCCAGGGGCGTGGCAAGTTCTGGAGCACAAGCCTTCAGTACTATTGCCAGAATATTGACAGGGCCCATTACCTTTGCAGTATCTAGTGTCTTCAGCTGTTTCTTAATATCATGTGGAATCGATTGGGGACTTCCGGAGGAGGCAGAGATGGATCATCCACTCGGCACTTCTGATTGCAAACGCTTCATCCATATCTTTTTGCACTGTTATGCTGGGTTCCCCATTGTTGAGGTTGAGGATATTTGTGGAGTCTCTTCCTCCAGTGAGTTGTTTAATTGTCCACCATCATTCATGACTGGATGTGACTGGACTGCAGAAGTTATATTTGCTCTGTCGGTTGTGGGATCGCTTAGCTCTGTCAATTGTTTGCTGCTTATGCTGTTTGGCATGCAAGTAGTCCTGGGTTGTAACTTCACCAGGTTGACACCTCAGTTTTAGATATGCCTGGTGCTGCTCTTGGCATGCCCTCCTGCGTACTTCACTGAACTACGGTTGATCCCCTGGCTTGGTGGTAATGGTAGAGTGGGGGATATGCTGGGCCATGACGCTACAGACTGTGGTTGAGTACATCTCTGCTGCTGCTGATGGCCCACAACACCTCATGGATGTTCTGCCTTGAGATGCTAGATCCATTCAAATTCTATCCAATTGAACACGATGGTAATGCCACAGAACAGGATGGAGGGCATCTTCAGTGTGAAGATGGGACTTCATCTCCAGAAGGACTGTGGGGTGGTCACTCCTACAGATACTATCTTGGGCAGATGCATCTGTGTCAGGCAGGTTGATGAGGATGAGGTCAAGTATGTTTTGCCCTCTTGTTGGTTCCCTCACCACCTGCCACAGACCCAGTCTAGCAGCTTTGTCCTTTAGGACTCAGCCAACTCAGTTTGTACTGGTGCTTCTGAGCCACTCTTGGTGATGAACATTGAAGTCCCTACCCAGAGTACACTCTGTGCCCTTGCCACCCTCAGTGCTTCCTGCAAGCGCTATTCAACATGGAAGAGTACTGATTCATTAGCTGAGGTTGGGGTGGATGAGGTATGTGGTAATCAGCAGGAGTTTGACCTGATGCCATAAGACTTCATGGGGTCCAGAGTTGATGTTGAGGAGTCCCAGTGTAACTCCCTCCCAACTGTATACCACTGTGCCGCCACCTCTGCTGGGTCTGTCTGCCAGTGGGACAGGACATATCCAGGGATGGTGTTGGTGTTATCTGGAATGTAATCTGAGGTATGATTCCGTGAGTATGACTGTCAGGCTGTTGCTTGACCAGTCTGTGAGACAGCTTTCCCAATTTTGGCACAAGCCCCAGATATTAGTAAGGAGGACTTTGCAATGTCAACATGGCTGAGTTTGCCGTTGGCATTTCCGGTGACTAGGTCAAGGCCGGGTGGACCGCCCGGTTTCATTCTTTATAGACTTTGGAGCAGTTTGATGCAACTGAGTAGCTTGCAAGGACATTTCTGATGGGATTTAAGAGTCAACCATGTTGTTGAGGGTCTGGAGTCACATGTAGGTCGACAAATGTCCTTCCCTAAAGGACATTAGTGATTCAGATGGGTTTTTACAACAATCCATAGCGGTGTCATTGTCATCATAAGTCATTTAATTCCAGATTTTCATTGAATTCACATTCCACCATCTGCCATTGTGGGACTCAGAGTATTACCCTGGGTCTCTGGATTACCACACCACTGCCTCCTGTAACTATGCAACTTACAGTGCCTCATGATCAAGTAATGTTGATTTATCTTAATTGTTTCTTGCAGTTGATGGAACACAAATTCCCTGAATCGTTACTTGGATGCCTGCACCAGCGTGTGCTGCAAAGCAAACATGGTCTACTTTAACATGGGAAGCAAAATTTTCCCTCCCTGATATCTCCCTATAGGCCATGCCTGGGAACAACACGAGTTGTTCACTTGCACTGTGGAAAGAATCCACAATTTACCTAACAATTTCTGAGACCTGAATGAGTTGGACTGAATGATCTGAATGAGCACCTTGCAACAGAGGTCTCGGCCACCAGATGGAGAGCCAGTGTCACCTCTTCTCTGCATCTTGTGCCACTCGGGCACTTGACAGGCCTTCCCCAGGGATCAAGGACCCCAAGGGCAGAAATCCCACCCGCCAAGAGCTGCTGGCCAGTCAGAGGCAGCCAGCTGTTCTGTACCTAGCAGCACCACTGGGGAAGTATTGGCTGCTGCTGGTACTACATAAGACCAAGATCTCAGCTCAAGGAAGGGTCCAGGCACAGGCGTGTGATGACGAGAAGGCAGGTGCAGAGGAGATGGGGAGGCGGATCAGTACTGAGGGCATGGGGGTCACTTTCAGCAGGCTCCCCCTGATGACAGATTCCTCGATCATGCACTGAGTGCCTTTGAACGAAGGACCTCCTCCCGGAACCTGCAAGCAAGCCCACCAGGGTTTGCTTGTTGTGCTGCCGCATGGCAAAGCCCCTTAATCCCTTGCTGGTTTAATGAATTTCCCACTTAAGAGCCTCAATTGACAGCGTGGTGGAAAGGCAGTCCACGTACCTTCCCACCACGGACTTAATCGCAGTGGGGATAGGAAAGCAATGCGGTCCCCATCTGCCGCCCTGCCATCCAATTAAATGTCCCAGGGGTGGGCACAAGATTCTGTCCTTAATGTGCAGGCTGCAAGGACACTGAATGCTAGATAGCCTCGTTGGGTGCTACATAGATGTCCCAGCAACTATAACCTTTTGAGGGAGGGAGTTCCAGGTTTTTACTGCTCTTAGTTGGGTGGGAGGTGGTGGGAGCATCTCCTGATGTTCTCCTAAATGGCCTAGCTCTAACTTTAAGATTATGTCCCCTTGGTCTTGATTTCCCTGCTATTGGAAATAATCTCCTCATATTCAACCCTATTAAATCTTTTTAACATTTTCAGTACATGGATCAGATCACCCCCCAATCTCCTATACTCAAGGAAATGCAACAAGTTTATACAATGAGTAGAGTGGAACCTTATTCCATCTGGAAATGCTTTGTGTTGAATTTAATTGCTCAAAATGGAAAAGTTATCTCCATTCCTCAGTGGTAGAATTATTTTCCATTAGAAGCACTTGGTCATTTGTTTTGAAGTAATGAGAAAGAAACTTGTAAATTGTGCATCCTTTTAAAACAAAACTATAATTCAACTGTGTGTTTTAGTGATTTTTAACAGTTGGAATATGTTAACTCAGTTAAAAATGCATAGATAGAATATATTACTTTTATGTCCATCAAAAAACGAAACCAGCATCTGATTAGATCTCATTCCAGTAAGATCTGATTATTCTTTGTATTTGCTGCATGACAGATGATAATAATGATAATACTCTCTACCCGTCTTCCTGAATTTAGCTCACATTAATTCCTCCTCCTATGTGCTATTATTTTCTCTCTAATTACCCAGGTGCAGAGCAGGGGAAAAACAGTTCCTCATAATTTCTCTACTTTTAACTGAAGATGTGTCTCAATATTTTTTCTTAAAGAGACCACTAATATAGTGACGTTACTCAGTTGAATGATACTATTGCTCTTGGCTGTGATTCTCTGCGCAGAGAAATAGAACCAGAAAATTTTGGAAATACTCAGCAGGTCAGGCAGCACCTGTAAAGGGAGAAATGGAGTTACTGTTTCCGGTCGATAACCTGGTATCAGAACTGAGAAAAGCTAGGGATGGGGCAGATTTTAGGCAAGCACAGAAACATGGAAAGAAGGGAGAGCAAAAGGGCAGGTCTCTGATAGGGCGGAAGGCAGGAGAGATTAAATGGCAAAAGGGATGATGGTGCAAGGCAAAAGAAGTTGGTAAAGTGACAAGTAAAGAAATAAAAGATGTGTCCACAGGAAGTGTGAATGGGAATCATTGCCAACAGTTGCTGTCTGAAAAAAAATAGGGGCAGAAGTTGTGATCTGAAATTGTTTAATTCTATTGAGTCTGGAAGGTTGTTAAGTGACGAATTGAAAGATGAGGCACTTGTTCCTCGAGTTTGCATCGACCTTTATTTAAACAGTGTAGGAGGCCGAGGTCAGAGTGAGAGTGGGATGCAGGATTAAAATTACAGGCAATCAGAAGCTAAGTACCATGCTTACCGACTAAACTGAGGCTTCCGACAAAATCTATCATGCAATTTGTGTTTGTTCATCCGAATATTGTGATCACATCATGAGCAGCAAATACAATATACTAAATTGAAAGAAGTACAAGTAAATCACTGTTTTATCTGGAAGGAGTGTTTCCGACCAAGGGCATTAGGAAGGGAAGGGGTAAGAGAGCAGGTATAACATCTCCTGTGCTTGCTTAGGGAAGTTGAGGTGAGAAGGGGAGGGGGCCTTAAAGGTGACTGACGAGCAGATCAGGATATCGCAAGAGAATGGACCCTTCCGAATGCTCAAAGTGGAGGGGCAGATGTGTTTAGTGGTGGCATCATGCTGGAGATGGTGGATGATCTGTTAAAGGGTGAAGCTGATGAGGTGAAAGGCTGGGGCAAGGGAAACCCTCTCATTGTTCTGGGAGGAGGGAAAGTGCGATAAGTGGAAAGGATCCAGTCAAGGGCCCTGTCAACCACCATGGGGTGGGGAGGTGGGAAATCCTTGGTTGAGGATTAAGGAAGCTATTATTAGAAGCATTGTTGTGGAAGATGGCATCGTCAGAATGTGACAGAGACAGAAAAACTGGGAGAATGAAAAAGAGTCCTTACAAGAAACAGGGTGGAAGGAAGTGTCCTGAAGGAAGCTGTGTGCCAGTGCATTTTAGTTAATATTAGTTGATAGCCTATTCCCAGAAATAGAGATGGAAGATAGGAAGGGAAGAGTCAGAGATGAGTATGTGATATCAAGGGAAGGATGGAAATTTTAAGCAAAGTTGATGAAATTTGAGTTCAGGGCAAGAGCAGGAACCATTACGGTTCTTAATGTACCAAAAAAAGAGATGTGATTGGAGACCTGAGTTGAACTGGAACAAAGAATGTTCCACATATCCCACGAAAAGACATGAATAACTGGGATCCATATGGTTTCTCATAACAGCAACTTTTATTTGGAGGAAGTGAGTGGAGTTAAAGGAGAAGTAGTTCAATGTGGGAACAAGTTCAACCAGGTGGTGGTGGATGGAGACTGGTTGAGCCTCCGTTCAAAGAAGAAGCGGAGAGCTCTCCAACTTTCCTGGTGGAGATTGAAATGTAGAGGTTGCATGTCCATGGTGAAAAGGAAATTATTAGGGCAAGGAAACTGTTAAAATTGGGAAGGGTGCTGGAAGAGACACAAATGTAGCTGGGAAGAGATGGGACAAGGGAGAAAAAATAGAGTCAAGGTGAGAAGTTCTGAGAGGCAAGAACAGGCTGAAATGGGTCTAATAGGGCAGTCCTGTTTGTGAATCTTGGGAAGGAGGTAGAGGCAGACTTTTCGGTGTTGGGAGATTGGTCATGGAGACCAAATCTATAGTGGAGGTGAAGCCAGCGACAGTCTTGGAAACCATAGTTTGATGTTCTGCGATAGGGCCATGGCCCAAGGTGGGGAAGGTGGGTGGGGATGTAGGAGAAGTGACAGAGAGTTGGTGTTCAGCTTCCACTAGATAGAGCTTGATTCACAAGACAATAGCAGAACCAACCTTGTCAGCAGGTTTGACAGTGTTAGGAATGGGCCTGACAGAACTGACTGCAGCAAGCTGAGAGGGAGATTGGTTAGATTGAATGAGGAGAGCAGAGAAATTGAGGCAGCCAATGTCACATCAGCAGTTCTCAATGATGTTATGATCCCAGCTGATAATGCTGCACAAGTCAGATCCCAGAGTGAAACCTGGCTTGATAGATCCTAACTTTTTTTAGAAACCATGGAGGAATGCTACTGAACAAATTCATAGGAGTCTGCTGATGCTTGAATAAAATATTTATTGAAGTGAGAAAAAATTAATTATATTACACCAAACGAAAAGGTTAGAAAGATCTTAATACAAGTACAAGACGACGATTCAAATTCCCACTAATCCTTTATCATACACAAACCTGTGAAGGGTTACCACTAGCTTGACACAAAGGCTTCTCTCTTGGGACTGGCACAACACCGCATGGTTTTCGTCCGGTGAATTTGCTTGCTGCTCCTCACCCACTTCATGTATCTCCCCAAGGCACCAAAAAACACACTCTGAGCTCATTGTTCCTTCAACTGCAGAGCAAACAAATGAATTCCCTAAACTGAGTCTTCCAGTAGCACCTTTGCTAAATTGATCACTTTACTGACTCCTAGAACTGATTATTCAATTAACGACTGTCCCAATAGCCTTGTAGATTTTTTTCTTAGAGAGCTTGAAATTGCTGTCTTCTCTCTCTGACACACTGAGCTTCTCCTCTCTCAGCTCCCATCTTTTTTTTGTGTCTGTCACTGGATCACTGTCACCCAGCAACAGTAAAACTTTTCTACTTTGTTTTTTCTCAGAATCACGGAACTTTCAATCCTTTTTAAGACATCTCTTTAACTTCAGGGGTTATAGAACCTCATTAAAATCTATATATACAAACAAACTCAAAAGACCTGAAGTCTTTCAGCCACAGTCTTTCCAGACTCCCAGGCACCAAGGTTCATAAACAAAACCTAAGTGAAACTGAAACCATTTTTACCTTTCTCAACACACAAATATATTTACAAATTCAACTTAAAATTATACATTGCTCATAACAATGAAAAGATCTAGAGAGGGAGAGAGGTCAGAGGGAAGGGTCCAGGTGGGGAGATAAAAGAGGCTGCTGTCCGGGATGGGGAGGACTCCTGGTCAAAAAAGTGGGTGTAGAGGTGAAGGCGGCAGAAGAAGACATCAGCGTGTGCTAATCTTGAAATTCATTGAGGTGGGGGGCCAATTGAGGCATTTGCCAGGGACTAATCATTCGAGGTCAGAGAGTATAGTGAAAACACAGCAAGGGGTAATATTGGAAGAAAGGATGGGGTCAGAGAAAAATGAAGGGAAAGAAGGATCCAGAGGGATTGTTGAAGCTTGTGAGGATCCTTGACACCAAGGAGGAAGAGAAATGTATTTTTGTTAAAGCACCACATGAGGCAAAGGATATAAAGGAACTTCAAACTTTACATCTTTGTGCTAGAGTGAGTCGGTGCACCAGAAGAAAGAGTTTGAGAGAGCGACGGTGGATGGCATTGAGCATGGATCTCAGAATGTACTGAGAGCAATAGTTTGAGGACGGCTGAATGTCTTGGAGATATTTGTAATCACAGGTGGATCCAAAACTTGACGGGTGCTATTTCATTGGGAATCCTCGTGGAATAAACCTGATCTGGAGACTCTGACTTATTCCGTCTGGATTCCAACAGAAGGGACTTGATTTAGAAAGAACACAGCAAATACAAGCTTCTGCCTCTTGGGGCTCCGAGTTTTGAACAACAGATATTAAATTTAATTTAATAATGCCTGCAAAGTCAGATAATGAGATCGATAAAGAATTAATAATCAGCTGATGCCAAATGTGGCCTGTGTCGCTGATGGATAGAGAAGAAACTTTAATGATTCACTTTGGAGCCAGATATTCAAGACGAGCTTCAGTATCGCAGTAATTTGGGGTTAGCTTAACTCAGCTGCTGGCATCCTGGCCTCTGAATTGAAAAATTATGGCTTCAAGCCTCGCTGCAGGTTTTGATCACAGTCTATGTTGAGATTTGAAACAAAACCAAAAAATGCTGGAAAATCTCAGCAGGTCCGACAGCATCTATGGAGAGAAAGACAGTTAATGAAATGTTAACTCCGTCTTTCTTTCCACAGATGCTGTCGGACCTGCTGAGTTTTTCCAGCACTTTTTGTTTTTGTTTCAGATTTCCAGCATCCACAGTATTTTGCTTTTTTCTGTGTTGATATTTCACTGTAAAGCTGAGACAATGATATGTTGCTGAAGTTGCCATCTTTTGGATAATGCAGTAAGCCATTAGTAACCAGCTGCCCAGGTGGATAGTCATGATCCCAAGGCACTACATAGCCAACCACAGGGAGTTCTCATGGTGTCCTGGCTAATATCCCTCGACCAACACCATCAAAAACAGATTACCTACTGATTGATTCGCTGCTTATGGAATCTTGCCTCGTGGACAGTGGCCCCTGCGTTTGCTTACATAACATTGACTGGATTTTTACAGTACTTCATTATTAGGGAGGAAATGTGGGATTTCCTGAGGAGATGGCATGATGCTATATAAAATAAACCTCTTCACTCTTTGTCTAAGTGAACACACTCCATTCAGAAACACAAATTCTGGTTAATGTTGTTAAATGAATTGGCGGTCAGGGATTAGGTGGAACTACTTTTGTCCTGATACCTGATCCATTTGTTTGAGCTTTTGAAAAGCAAGTGTTCATTCTATTTCCTAAATCTTTACAAACGTTGAGAAGAATTTTTCTTTCGTTGGTCAATGTTGAAAGGGGAGGCGCGGTTAGCTCAGTTGGCTAGATGGCTAGTGCATGGGTCAAACTAATGTCAACAGCACGGGGTTTGATCCCAGTTCCGGCTGAGGTAGACTTTAGGGTCTGCTTCCTCGCCTGTGCCATGGTAAAACACAGCCGTGGTTTGGCAACCCTCAAATCGAGGATGTTACTCAGAGGAGAGAAGTAGAATGCAGAAGGAACTGTTTCTCAATAACCAGTGTGATTTAATGATCAAGGAATGAAAGAGAGAGTTTAAAAACGTCCCACTAGCTAAAAAATAAATGAACTGTAGATAAATGAATATTTTTACTACTGAACCTTTGATCATCTTGAATGTTAGACCCATCAGCTCCTGAGCACCAATAATCCATGCTGACTGTTTTTGCTCATTGGGGGGAAGCCAATAATTGCCTTGTGCATCCAAGTTTCCAATTAATTTATTTTGATTTTCTCAGGTATGGAGGGCTGACATTTGGCAATGTGCTCAAATCTATCCCAGCGTCCTTCAGTACAAAGGCTGCTCCAATGGTGCGGAAGATTGCAGTGAGGAGAACTGCACAGGTAGGGCAAGAGGCTGCTTTTCTAAGGTTAATAACATATGTTGCAACAATCTGCAGTATCTTAACTACACTCGAAAACATGCAAGTAAATACATACAAATATAAAACAAGATGCTAGAGTGACAGAAGCAAACACCATTTTGTTTCAAGTTACAACATTGTGACTTTATGGCCTTGATGTTTACAGGGGTGGGGGAAGTGGTGTATTTTAGCTCACCCTTCACTGTATCTGGCACTCTGCAGCAGAGTCCTGTCGGAAGGTCCTCACCCAGGAATTTCAGGGACATGGTGATCCTGTTGAGCTGAACAGCAGGGCCTCACTTTAATAAAGGTTGCTGTAGCCCTGCCTGACCTGCTGCCTGAAATTGCTACTTGACCAACAGGCAGGAGACTGCAGCAGGTGTGGTCAGATCAGGAGGCATTTGGAAGGGAAGGGAAAGAGGGGCTTGGGAATTCCAGGGCTGGGGTTGCCCAAGGACCTGCGGGATCTACTCCAAGGCTTCTCCTGGTCCACCAGGAACTCAAACAGTGGCAATTTTTAAAAACTTACGTTGGCCCTTCCGGACAGGATTCTGCTGCAGAGTGCCAGATACAAAGCAGGCCTCCCCCTTGTCTTGCTGCATATTATGTCATGATGCCAATGTTTGCTGATGATTGCACAATGTTCAACACCATTTGCAACTCCACAGATACTGAAGCAGTCCATGTCCAAATGCAGCAAGACCTAGACAGTATCCAGGCTTGAGTTGACAAGTGGCAAGTAACATTCATGCCATAAAGTGCCAGGCAATGACCATCTCCAACAAGGGAAAACTCTAACCATCACCCCTTGACATTCAATGACACTACCATTGCTGAATCCCCAACTATCAACAGCCTGTCATTACCATTGACCATCAAATGAACGGGACTAGTCATATAAATACTATGGCTACAAGAGCAGGTCAGAGGCTAGGAATCTTGCAGCGAGTAACTCACTTCCCACCTCTGCTGACTCCCCAAAGCCTGTCCACCAACAACATGGCACAAGTCAGGAGTGCAATGTAATATTCCCCACTTGCCTGAATGAGTGCAACTCCCACAACACTCAAGAAGCTTGACACTATCTATGACAAAGCAACCTGCTTGATTGTCACATGATCCACAAACATTCACTCCCTCCACTACCAATGCACTGTGGCAGCAGTGTGTACCATCTACAAGATATATTGCAGGAACTCCACCAAAGCTCCTTAGATATCACCTTCCAAATCCAGGATCGCTATCATCTAGAAGGACAAGGACAGCAGATAGATGGGAACACCACCACCTGGAAGTCCCCTTCTAAGCCATTCACCATCCTGACTTGGAAATATGTTGCTGTTCCTTCACTGTCGCTGGGTCAAAATCCTTGAACTCCATCCCTGATAGCACTGGGTTTACCTACACCATATGGACTGCTGCGGTTCAAGAAGGCAGCTCATTACCACCTTCTCAAAGCTAATTAGGGATGGGTAATAAATTCTGGCTTAGCCAGCGATGCCCACATCCCATGAAAAAATAAAGAAAGACTGCATCAGTCTCCTCCCATATGTCATGGTGATACTCACAGAGTACAGGGTGCAGCACCCTACCTTGCTGCTTAGGACCTTATTTGGGCTATACTGCCAGACCCCTCTAAATTTATCCTGTCCCTCACCTGAGGCTCTGCTTCAGGTTGAAATGACAGTGGAACTCGCTCAACAATGGCCATGAAGGTATTAAGTGATGAGAGTTATGTAAGAAATTAACAAATGGAGTGTAGATTCATCTTACATCATGTTTGCACAACTTCTTAAAGCACTAACATCAAAACACCTGAACAGGTTGGCAAAACCAGAATAACCTGCTGGGGTAACTTTGGAAATTGTGCAAAGTACATCTTTCTTAATTGGGGCTAATTTATATTTAAAAATTGCTGATGACTGGCATCAGAAATGTCAGCAAAAAATTTATAGAAAGTGATGTGAGCAAAGAAGCAGCTAGATAGTTCCACACCCCCACTTTGGCTTGGCTTTGCCCCAATTTATGCCCATTTTGTTTGGATAAAGCTGATTGTAAAATCTGATTAAAGTTTTGCCGTGTCTAATTTGGGTTTCGACAAATAGGTAAGCAAATGATAGAAAAAACAAAGGATCACTGATCAATGAAAAACAATCTAGAGAACAAATGTCTTGGTTGAAGAAAGAAGTGCTTTTACTGAACCATTGCAAGGATACATGATAACAAGCCAAAAAAAATAGCACATTGAACCTTGGCCAGTGTCTTTTTTTCATTTACTTGACCAGAGTGATGTGACCCATTAAATGTCATGGCTTAGTAGGTGTAACTAGGCTGTACTTGGTGCAATCAGTGACACTCAGTCTTCCCATACAACTTTGTGGGGCATCAGATGTGCATAAGAAAGTAGGTGTTGCTCACAAAGTAAAGTGGTTCCTCAAAGTATATGTGCAGTGGTACCTCCGCAGGAAGCCAGCAGCCTGTGAAAAAATAGGTTTAGCACCGCTGAGTGAATAGGATGGTTTCAATTCTACACTATGATGTGGATACATTACTAGAGGGTGAAATAGTTCATCTGGAGCTGATACCATAGTACTGTGTCGCTGTTGCACTTGTTTAATTGGGTCTTGTGGAGTGCTGTAATTGGACTTGCTGTGCACCAGTTACAGTGCACCAAGATGCTGTCCTGCTCTGACCATAAGATTGGCGTGAAGCGCAAGGATTAAGCAGCAATTCCTTCATGTTTGGAGTTAACTTATAACTAAAAATATTGTCGCTGGCATTGTTGATATGGCAATTGACAGATTTCTGATTTATTGCAGAATGAAGGGTAAGAGTTAGGCCTTGCTAACTGACTTTGCTGATGGGTTGAAGGAGGCCTAATTCTATAAGTCAAACTCATGCTCATTTCACCTCCCTGAGAATCTTTCATTGCCCTTTAATAGAAGGACAACTGGAAGAAAATATATTTTGGAAGTAAAATGGAAACAGTTGCAATCTCACATTAAAACAAACGCAAAGATGAGCATTTAACTAACTCTGCCCACATCTATTTGTTATTTGTGTAGGCATTTTACAACAACAAGGGTTATCACAGCATGCCAACCTATCTGAACACCCTGAACAATGCCATTCTCCGAGCCAACCTGCCCAAGAGCAAGGGCAACCCTGCAGGATATGGTAAGCCCAAAGGATCATATGAATAAACCCTTTGAAACAGAAGTCATTCTGAAGTTAAAAGCAAAACCCTGTTGTCTCTTGCTGTTGATACAGGTGATGAACTAATGAAATTGAATATTTGGTCAGTTTGGTAAAGTCACTGATATCAGCAGTCAAATTCTGCAGATACAGATATGGTACAGTTGAATTTATTCAAGCTTCCATGATTCAGTAACTGAAGTTGTTGTATTTTGTTGAATTGTGCACAGATTTAATACAAATGTAGAATTTTCTGGAACCTCCAGGTTAAAAAATGCCCCTTTCATCTCTGGAACCTGATTCTGAATGAAGCCTAAATTGAAGATCATCCATGTCTGTTAGCTGCAAGAAAAATCACTTGAGACAGTTTTTACCTGTCTCAATGGTTACAGGTTCATAGCTCAGACCTTGCTGATTGACATTAAACTGGCAATTTCACTCAAAGACCACACAGATGGGTGTGAAAAATCAAAGTGCATGCAGCAGGAGGTTAGATTAAAATTTGTTATTGCGGAGAACCTTCACGCTGCATCTGATTTACTGCACACCCATGGTACCTGAAATGAGAGATTTTTCAGTTCTACAAAGTTGACTTTCCTTGCAGTAGCTGCAATCTAACCATTCTCCACCCCCTCCACCCTCCTTCTGGGAGAGGGCTGGCAGGTGGGAGGGCCAAGGTGACCAACCATCCTTTATTTTGTGGGATTGTCCTATATTTTTAACATTTGTCCCGCTTCCTGTACAAAATCCACAACCCCCTTAGAATGTCATTTGTCCCATATTCTGTAATCTCTGTGGCCAGAACCCTGAAATCTGGAAATAATCAGTTGTCTAGAGCTTTTTTTTCAACCGGACCCACAGTTCTCAGGCTCACCACTTGTAGCAGTGCAACAGCCCTGGATTCACTGAATTGATGCTGGCAATGCAGCTGCTTCAAACTTTGCCTTTCTGTTGATGGCTGCTCTTAAAAGTTTCGAGGAGCTGGGACTTTACCATATGGGAGTGACATAAGTCACAAGAACCAAAAAGATCTTGAATAAAGTAGTTAGAAAGGATCAAAAATGTAACTCATGCCTAACATGATGTTCAAACCAAATCAGACACCTAAACCAGGCTGATTTGCTTGACTATACACAGGCTGGTATGATACATACAAGTTTCTAAATAAAGTAAAACAAAAACAGAATTACCTGGAAAAACTCAGCAGGTCTGGCAGCATCGGCGGAAAAGAAAAGAGTTGACGTTTTGAGTCCTCATGACCCTTCGACAGAACTAAGTAGAAATAGGAAAGGAGTGAAATATAAGCTGGTTTAAGGTGTGTGTGTGTGTGTGTGTGTGTGTGTGTGTGTGTGTGTGTGTGGGGGGGGGGGGAGCGGGAGGGGGGGGGTAGGTGGGGAGAGAAGTGGAGGGGGCGTTTGGTTTGGTTGTAGGGACAAGCAAGCAGCGATAGAAGCAGATCATCAAAAGATGTCACAGACAACAGAACAAAAGAACACATAGGTGTTGAAGTTGGTGATATATATCTAAACGAATGTGCTAATTAAGAATGGATGGTAGGGAACTCAAGGTATAGCTCTAGTGGGGGTGGGGGAGCATAAAAGATTTAAAAATATTTAAAAATAATGGAAATAGGTGGGAAAAAGAAAAATCTATATAATTTATTGGAAAAAACAAAAGGAAGGGGGAAGAAACAGAAAGGGGGTGGGAATGGAGGAGGGAGGTCAAGACCTAAAGTTGTTGAATTCAATATTCAGTCCGGAAGGCTGTAAAGTGCCTAGTCGAAAGATGAGGTGTTGTTCCTCCAGTTTGCATTGGGCTTCACTGGAACAATGCAGCAAGCCAAGGACAGACATGTGGGCATTATTTCTAAATAAAGTGTTTGCTTGTTCCATGACTCTGTTATCAATTGTAGAGTAAAGGGTTAACATTAGAAACATACATGATGCTGATCTAATAATGATGTCAGATCACATGACTGAGAAATAGGCAAAATCTGGAAGGAGGAGAAGCTCCAACCTCATGTAGAGGTCCAAATGTGTAAATGCTTGCTGTAAATAAAGAGTAATTGCTTTGAGAAACCATGGACTCGAGCAGCATACTCTGGGAAAACAGACAATCCCCCAAACTGCCGTTTGGACCCCAACCACACAATGAAACATTAATCACAGCACTTTTGTGTTGTTGGAGTGGAGAAGAGGGGAAGTTAACTTTGTACTCATTATGCTATTGATATCTGTACTGCTGAATGGAAATGTCCCAACTTTTTGCATCATATCAATTATTGTTAAATCAGGTGGGCCGACCATCTCTGCTCCATTCATAGGAGGCTTGTTTATGGGGTTGTGATCTAATCTCCCAACTCACTCTTGTAATTATTATTTCTAGCTTCCAAATAATCTGCTTTAATTTCCTGACAACTCCCTTACATTTTCCCTGAGGAGGGCGGGTTAGGACAAGAGAATGTCACGGAGGGGAGCCTCGTATTCATAGCATTAATGAGAGCCCTAGAGTGTTAACAAAAGAGCTTCCACCAACGATATGGGGATAACTATGTCTCCACAACATTTTGTGCTTTCTTTTGCTGGAGATAAAATGGGCAAGATGGTGGAAGATGAAATTTAATACGGACACTTGACATTGGAAAAAAATGGGTGAATCACCGTGTGGTGCCATTGAAGAATGCTACTGAACTATATGCTGAAATAGTGTCCTGTAACTTGGAGAATATTATGGTGTACTCTGGTCAGGGCCCGCCTTTGTTTCAATTTGGTCAACTTGGCACAAGGGTAACATTTAAATCCTGGGGATAGTGCAGAGAAGTGCCAGAAGGCTCCTTCCTGTATTTATCTAGTGACCTTACAGAGCAATACCAAAGTAATGTCACTGCATTGAGACAAAATACTGTTCGTACGGAACTAATCGGTGTGCCCTTCTGAGTGTTATAGTATGCCTTTAAGGGATAGCAGCATGCCATCACTTTAAGGAAAGTGTGTTCTGTGATCCAGCCTCAGTTTCACTTCGGCATGGAGCAAAACACAGACAGCCAGCACTTCAGCTCTGATCTCCTCAAGCTTTCTGTCCATGTACATCTGTTCACATGTGCTTGTTATTAATAAACGAGCTCACCATATGAGTGCCCAATCTCTTATGAGTGATTGGTGCCTTTATATCATTATAATACACACAGCACGGTGTTTAGCAGTAGTTCCACCTAAACGACAAAATGCTCAGCGTGGCACTAAGATTAAGCACAGGTATGACATGGTGAGCAGTCTTAGATCATGCTACATGGCATAAGATGACCCTCGACATTGTAGTCAGACCACAACGGAGTCAAAGCATCGGAGAATATTGAAATTGCAGTGTGTTTTCTTTCTATTCATTGATGGATGAGGGCATCACTGGCCAAACCAGCATTTATTGCCAACCTCTAATTGCCCTTGAGAAGGTGGTGGTGAGCTGTCTTCTTGAACCGCTGCAGATCATGTGGTGTAGGTACACCCATAGTGCAGTTAGGGAGGAAGTTCCATGATTTTAACCCAGTGACAGTGAGGAACTGCGATATATTTCCAAGTCAGGATGGTGAGTGGCTTGGAGGGGAAGTTAACTTGTAGGTTGTGGTGTTCCCATGTGTCTGCTGTCCTTATCCTTCTAGATGGTAGCAGCCGTGGGTTTGGAAAGTGCTGTCTAAGGAGGCTTGATGAGTTCCTGCAGTGCATCTTGTAGATGGTACACACTGCTGCTACTGTGCATCAGTGGTAGAGGGAGTGAATGTTTGTGGGTGGGGTGTCATTCAAGCGGGCAGCTTTGCCTTGGATGGTGTCAAGCTTCTTTAGTATTGTTGTAGCTGCACTCATCGAAGCAAGTGGAGAGTATTTCATCACACTCCTGATTTGTGCCTTGTAATGGTGGACAGGCTTTGGGGAGTCAGGAGGTGAGTTACTTGCCATAGGATTCCTAGCCTCTGACCTGCTCTTGTAGCCACAGCATTTATGTGGCTAGTCCAGTTCAGTTTCTGGTTAATGGTAATCCCCAGGATGTTGATAGTGATGGATTCAGTGATGGCAATGCCATTGAACATCAAGGGGCAATGGTTAGATTATCTTTTGTTGGAGATGGTCATTGCCTGGCACTTGTGTAGCACGAATGTTACTTGCCACTTGTCAGCCCAAGCCTGGATGCTGTCCAGGCCTTGCTGCATTTGAACATGGACTGCTTCAGTATTTGAGGAGCCGCGAATGGTGAGCATTGTGCAATCATTAGCGAACATCCTCACTTCTGACCTTATAATGAAAGGAAGGTCATTAATGAAGCAACTGAAGATGGTTGGGCCGAGGACTCTACCCTGAGGAATTCCTGCAGTGATATCTTGGAGCTCAGATGACCAATCTCCAACAACCACAACCATCTCCCTTTGTGCTAGGTTTGACTCCAATCAGTGGAGAGTCTCCTGATTCTCATTGACTCCAGTTTTGCTAGGGCTCGTTGGTGCCACACTTGGTCAAATGCTGCCTTGATGTCAAAGGAAGTCACCCACACCTCACCTCTGGAGCTCAACTCTTTTATTCCTGTTTGAACCAAGACTGTAATGCAGTCAGGGGCTGAGTGGCCCTGTCAGAACCCAAACTGAGCATCAGTGAGCAGGTTATTGCTAAGCAAGTATCGCTGGATAGCACTGTTGACGGCCTCTTCCATTACTTTACTGATGATCGAGAGTAAACTGATGGAGTAGTAATTGGCCGGGTTGGGTTTATCCTGCTTTTTGTGTACAGGATGTACTTGGGAAATTTTACACACAGTCGGGTAGATGCCAGTGTTGTAGCTGTACTGGAACAGCTTGGCTAGGGGCACTGACTGCACAGAAAAGTTTTGAAACAGAGTGCAGAGATAGCACTCAAGTAAAGAACTGGTAAACAGATGATCCCTAATGGTGAGATTGCAGTGCATAGCCTTTCAGTTCAATGAGTGGGGCAGTGTGTCACGAAAACCAGAAAATGACAGTGATGTGTGCGACGAGGCGAAGAGCGGTGAATGCATGTTTCACACTGTCAATCTCATGATAAACACAGACGTTGTCACACCGTCTGAAGTGTTTGCCAAGATCCAAATTATCTGCTCTAACAAAGTTGGTAACTACTCATTATTGACCAAGATTGACTCGGGGCAAGTGCCAACATACTACCTCTGCGAATTCTAAAAGACATGTATTCATAGACATGGAAGGCCATGACAAAACCTATGGCTGTGAAACTCTCAGCATACAATAGTTCATTGATTCAATGCACAAGTTCCGTGGTCCTGGAGTGCAAGTATCAATCCTCCTGCATGCCACAGATGTTCTACATTGTGGAGCTGAAGGGCCTGGTGATCGCTGGTGTACCAGCATGCCATGACCTCACACCAGTAGTCAGACTCTACAAAGCAGATCAACTTCAGAAACTACTCCTATCACCTCAGTTCATGACATAGCATTGAAATATCCAGAATGTTTTGATAAAATTGGCAGTTTCAAGGGAGCTTCAATGTTATACTTGGAGGAGAAAGCAAATCTGTCAGCTGATCCAGCACATCTTGCACAGCATAAATACCAACAGCCACAAGAAGAAATGGTGAAAGATTCCACATTATAGAAACTGCAGAAAATCATCATGGAAGGATGCCCTGATTCAATTCAACTTGACTACAAATGTGTGCGACCATTTTGGCCTGACCGGGATGAGCTAGGCATCTCCCGGGGAGTCATTTTTAAAAGCAGGCAGGTCACCGTACCAAAATCTTCATCACTCTTACATGGGCATAGATTGGATGAGAAGACTCACAAGCAAGAGAGTCTATTGGCCGGGAATGAACAATGACATTGAAGTTATTGTCAAGAAGCGAGTCATGTCAAGAGCATTTACCAAGTCAACACAAAGAACCATTGATTTCTCATGAAGTTCCTACCCATACTTAGTCCAAAATCACATCTGACCTCGCTCATGTCCATGACACTGACTTCATCGTCATTGTCGACTACTTTACCAATTGCCCCATTATTCGACAATGCACAATACATGATGCACAGCTGTCACACGCACTCTAAGTACTATTTTCAGTTTATCTGGTGTGCCTAGATCATTACCAATAGCGGTCTGTAGTTTATTGGTAAATCATTTCAGGATATGTGAGAGAAGTGGAATACCGATCACACTACATCTTCTCCTCATTACTCTGGATCTAACATCCTAGCTGAATGAATGATTCGCATGGTGAAATCCCTAATTCTCAAATTTAGGCAAACCAATCAAGATCTACACATTACAATGCTACATCTGAGACTGACACCTGTAAATGCAACTATTCCATCACCGGCAGAGCTCATGTTCAGCAGACCAGTGTGTACCAATTTACCTATTCTTACCCATTCTACTCTCTCAGAAACCGGAGAGCAACTTTTAAAACTGCAAGAGAAGATGACCAACATGCACAATTGTGAATACAGAATTACGAAGTTTACAGTTGGGACAAGTTCGCACCCCAGGATCCCACCGAATGTATGTGCCAACAGCCAAGGTGACCAGGATTTGTTCAGAACCAAGGTTCTATGAAGCCATTACGCATAAAAGCACAACGGCAAGGCATAGCTGAGGGCAAATCAGAGCTATTCCAGTTTCTCAACCATCATGCAATCCTATTGCATCTAGGACAAGATCCAAAATGCAACCAGAATAACATCCAAGAATGACAATCCTAGATATCATTGTGTACGAATAAAAACAGCTCCTGACAAGGCTACCATTACAAGGTATGGGCATACCAGTAGATTACCCCTACATTTTAGAGACTCATAGATTCACTAGACATATACACTTATGTAATGCTAATTAGACATGAACATGTATTGTAAATAGTTATACTTGATTGAAGTGGGGGAAAGTGTCTTTGAAAAGAAAGGGGGATGTTGTAATATGCCTTTAGGGGACAGCAGCATGCCATCACTTTAAGGGAAGTGAACTGTGTGATCCAGCCTCAGTTTCATTTCAGCCTGGAGCAGAACACAGACACACAGCTCTGCAGTTGTGATGTCCACAAGCTTTCTGTCCATGTATATCTGTTTACATGTGCCATTCTTAATAAGTGAACCCACAACATATTTGCACAATCCCTTATGAGTGATTGGTGCCTTTATATCATCATAACACACACAACAGTGAGTCCCATATACTGGGGAACAGGTGCAAAATATTACAGTGCTGTTTTGGTGGGGAATAATTGAATGCCTTCATACACTATCTTTAAAGATAATTTCTTAAGTAAATAAGCAGTGAATGTTCCAAGCAGTATATTTGGACACTTGGAAGATCTGATAAATAGGAGGTGGGCTATTGAATGACTTCTTTGCAGTAATTTAAATTGATGGATCCTTAAATTTAATGAAACCATTAAAACCTAAGATTCTTTGCTTAATGATTTTTAGAAAATAAATGATGTAATGAATTAACTGTTACTAATGACAGGAAATCAGCGATAGCATTATCTGACTGCCTGTACTGCGGAGGTCAGTTGTGCTTTGAACCCAGCTGAATTTTTCACAAACTAACACTTTCAGGGGCGGGCGTGCTATGAAAGTGTGGGGATTGGCTGACTTCTTTGCAATTTTGTTCTAAAGTAACCCTTTAAATACCAGAGTCTTCACATATCTGCAACAATGACATAAGTTACTTTTGTGGGGGTGGAGAGGAGGCAATTCAAAATAAAATGAGAATCGGGAAACAGCTTATGGTGATAAAGATCCCTCATTCAACTTTGACTTTTAGTGTTTGAAACTTAACAAAAATTGTTATTACAGATGTTATGTAATAGAAAGCAGATGTGATCTATAAACACTATAAAGTACATTCAGTACAGAATGAGCTGGATTAGCACCGGGATGTGGTAGGCCTTTTGCTAAGTTGATGGTGTGATGAAGGTTCCATCTTTGAACTTACAGTGTCTGGTACCACCTCTGATGCTCGGACAAGATACCAGTGCAAGCAATGTTTTCCCAGTTTCTTTCACGTTACAGGAATCACAATTTCCTGACTGTTGAATCCGATCACTGACTTTCATCCATAAAGCTGAGATTGAGGCAGTGGGCACAGGAGGACATATAGCACTCAGTAAAAATAGAACAACTCTCTTTAACTCTCTTCCCATTGCCATGACTCTCACCTGTGAATATTATACAGAATTAGGCAGGTTGGTGTATGTTTCACGGTACCAATATTTCTCTGAATTGAGAATATGCCAGTTGGTCTGATGGTTTCTTGTGGAAATTATTTGTCCTTGCCCTGATCTGCTCAGCAACCAGCATTTTAAATGTCAATTAGACTTGTTATGCAAATTTATAGTACTGGGCAACAAACAACTGCACAGACACCAAATGCAGAAACCCAGGATTTGCCACGTTGTTACATCAGATCACTTGTCTAATCATTGGTAAACAGCTCTAACTTTGCTTTTGTGGGTTATGGAAGCCCTTAACCCCATGATATTGTGATAGACTGCAGACTGCATGTTTACCTGTTTATGGAAGTTATACATGAGTAACATGCTTCTCAAAGCATGTGAGAAGTTCCACAAAGCTGCCAAGGTAATTTATAAGTACATTCCTTGTTAATGCCTGCATGCTCCAAATCCATATATCCTTATGTAATCCTAAAAACAAGGTAACTTTAAAATAGAATGCAATTAACAATATTATAGGCTGTTGGTTCCCAGGCTGAGTTAAACAGCATTAAGCTTCTCTTACGCTGTGGCCCCTGATTAAGTATAACAGAATGTATTAAAATTTTCCACAGGCTAAGTTGCTTGAACAAGACAAGTCAGTTTTGCCAAGTTTTGTTATATTTTTCTCGTTTTTTCTTTAATGTTATATTAATCTCTCTGAGTTTCTCAGTAATAACTAACTGAATAGATAAACATCAATATATGTGCAAGTTCTTTCTTCCAGTGAGGTGGGAAACCACCATCCCCCACCCCCAATCTCAAAACCTCAACCCAACCCCGCACTCCCACTCACTGGGTCCCATGGTCAAAGTCTCCCTTATTTTATTCCTGAAGAGCTAGACACTGCGAAAGGGGAAGCGGATGTGTAAAACTGGGTGAGGTGACATGGGACCCCATGCTAATTTGCTACCCACCTCTACTGGTATTTTATCAGTGGCAGGGGAGGTGCAGAGTGGCTCATTAATTGAGTACAGGCTTCTTCCCACTACTGTTGCTTTTCTATCAGTGGCAGTGGTGCCCATTCCACGTGGCAAGCCTGCCAGGTAAACCCTGGTTGCAGGTTTGGGTGATTGGTCCCTCCTGTTTGAGCACCCTGTGCCCAACAGAGGGCCCCCCAGTTGACTCCTCCCTGACCTCCCAATCATGGCTCCCCTCCCGACACCACTGGCAAGGCCGCCCCACTTACCTTCCTGCCTGGCCTCCCCCATGGCTTTTTGTCAGGGTCTAACTGCAGTCCCAACAGTGGCCATTGCTCCCGGTGGCACTGCTGGGACTGGACAGCTCTTGGAGGCGGGACACTCTCCCACATAGTTGTGGCTTCCTTGGACATTGGAGACAGGTTCACCCTGACTTTTCAGATGGTGGGTGGGGCCACTGCCCATTGAGTACAAGTGATTACTGAACAGCAATATATTCCACTGATCAACAATTAGCTCATGGATAAAAGATTGAAATATCTTCATATAATAGAACTTTGTATTGAATTACACAGTTCTTTCTAGTGAAGTTTCCCATTTTTGTCAGTTATTGGACATAGACAACAGTCACTGAAATGTATTTATGCTTTATGTTGAAACATACAGCTGTATTTTAACTTCTCCACAATAAGCTAAATATATAGTCGAGCACAATATTAAAAAATGAGTAAAGTCAATGTGTTAAGATGTTCAGGTTTGTGTAGAGCAGTTTAGAGATATCTCAAGGACAAGGAGACTACAAGTACATCCATCCTGTCCATTCAATTATATTTGCTCCTTTCTAGAAGTATCCGTTTATTTGAGTCAAAAAGGTCTTGCAACTACTGCCCGTCTGTCCATGACACCTGAAATGAGAACCTCTGAGGTGTCGTCTATTGGGCTTACATTATGTCCAAATTTTGTCTCAATAGAGATTTCATCAGTCTACCTCCTGAAAGATAGGAGTAAATGGATGTGGGAGATTGCAGTACCCAGTTCACACAATGAGGTGTTGCATTGTTATGGAGACTGTCAAATTGAGGGTGTACTAACACTGCAGTAGTCATCATAGGAACAAGATTAAGCCATTCAGCTGCTCAATCCTGTGCTTCCATTCAGTTAGATTTTGGCTGAACTGTGTCTCAACTCCATGTGCCTTGGTACCCTTGCCTGTCAAAAACCTTTTGATTGCAATATTGAAAACTTCAATTGATCCAGCATGTGAAACCTCTAGGGAGAGAGAGTTCCAGATATCCATTACCATGTGTGTGGAAAAAGTGCTTCCTGACTTCTCTCCAGAATGCCCTAGATCTAACTTTAAGATTATTCTTGATTCCTCCACTAGCAGAAGTAGCTTTTTTGTATTTATCCTTTGAATCCCTTTGTCATTTTAAACAAGCCTGTTAGATCATCCCTGAACCTTTGAAGTTCAAGGGATTTCAAGGCAAGTTTATGCAACCTGTCCTCAAATTCAACATTTAAGCCCTGGGATCATTCTGTTAACAGAAGCCGCACAACGGTTTTCTTTTCACCTTTTGTTTATGGCCAGCACCTCCTCAACAGTTGGACTTTTCCTTGAGCAATATGCATGAAGATCCAGATTTCTGTGTTGCTGTGCAATGCAATATAGAAATTTGACACATTTATGAACAGAAAGATCCAGATGTGAGCAATATTGGGATGGTGTTGGTGACTGAATGTGTTTGTTAAAGAAGTCTTTGTGGTCTTCTGAATGATAACAGCAAGTCTTTATTAACTACTTGGAACTATATTCATATATACAGTGTAGGATACAGGCAAAGAGCTGTCTGCATGTCTATCTAGGTCTTCACACAGCTCTGTTGAACACCACTGACTCTAGGTCTAGGTCATGTGCCTTCTTACATCACTGCGTGGGCGGTATGTACTCAGTCCCACATTAATCCTGTATATGCCAGAACCTTGTACTGCAAGCAACGCTGCGGAAGATCTCTTGTCATGAAAATTAGATTGAAAAGTTGACGAAGGAGGAACCACATTTATACAATTTAAATACTGATTTATTTTTGGTTTTCTTGTCATTCAGGAATGTCAGCCTTAGACTTCCAGTAACTTTAATTCCTTTGATTTAGCAGGATTTACAGAGTGGGAACTCTATTCACCTGTACAACTAACTATGCACTATTTAAGGAATTCTTCAGGAAGCCTGGCTGCCATCAATTAAGAGTCAGTTGACTGCAGAGTAATGGTTAACTAGAATATATTGTATTGGAAAAAAACAGAAACCTAGCTTATCAGAGCTTTTAATGTATATCCTAACTTCGCTAACCATCCATGACTGGTAGCAGCAATATTAATCACAGCAATGTGGGGTATTCATTTTAACCATGAGAAACTGGTTATATGTCATGAACCTGTAAGAAGAATCTTTCTTATCCTGTGTGACTGTGGAAAAGATAAGAGAAAGACTTTGATTTATGATTAAATAAATTCCATACAGTAAAATATTTTTATGAGGGGTAGTAACTGTTGTATTGTCGGAAATGGGAACATAGTTAAAGAGGTTGAGTCGTTCTTTTCTGGCCAGTGCTGCTATGGACTGGTTTTGCCAAGTCTGGTATGAGCTGCCATATTTTCTTCCACTCTGCCTTTTCTTTGCAGTTATATCTTTTCTCAACCTGTCTGGTCAATGTCCAGATTCATATCTTGCAGTTCTATTGTATACAGAGTGACTTATAGGAAAACTTTGTGCTGTTTCAAAAAGTGAAGCATTCACATTCTCAATGATACTGCTTCAGCCATTGAAAACTTGTGTAACAGTGCCATCTATAGGCAGTAACACAACAAACCATTCCTGTTTCAAACTTCCCAAAGGAAAACAAGCAACAAATATATATTTGAAAGTATACAGAGGAATATATATTTAAAATAAAAACATGTCCCTCTTATAATCTAACAGTTCTCCTGTAGCATTGTTCAGATTGAGTCAGAGAGTGTATGCACTGATTTACAACAATCGAATAAGTCAAATATAAACTTCATAAAAATTCTGTCAATTGTCCTGTTGGAGCACTGGGAGATGAATCCGGATGTGATCTTGAACTTAATCAGCACTGAGAGATGATGGTGGGCTGGTCTTGAGCTTTGATAGTGCTGAGAGATGGTCCAGGGGTTTTGAACTTTGGTAAGCTTTGCGAGGCGGACGTGGGTGATGGAGTTGAGCATTGGAAGCACTGTGGAATCGTTCTGGATTTTATAAGCACTGGGTGATGGTCCATCACTTTCAGTTGAGATAATGCCCCTGGTACTGACAGTGCTGGGGTAGAGTTGCTGAATATGGCAACATGGAATAAGTGAGCTATTTCAGTCCGACCTTATTCTGGCAGGGAAGCTTCAGTTCTTATAGAAATGAGAACTTTTGAAATGTTATGGGGAAATGGTATGAGAAAGGATGTGTCAAAGTTGGCTGTCATGTTTTCTACTTTATAACAATAATTGCATTTCTAAAGTACTCCATCGATTGCAAAGCATTTGGGACACTCTTGTGAAAGATGCTATATAAATGCAAATCTTTGTTTTGTTTGTAACTGAAATGCCTCAAATCACAGCTGCTGAATTGAAAATATCACAGATTTGTAGCTCTTGTGTTGAGTTAGCATATAATTTAACTACACAACGTAGCTTCTGTAGTTTCAGAAGGTTTTGAAGTACTGTTTTTAATCATTGTGCTACATTTGTCTTATAGGAATCACAGTGACAAACCATCCAATGAACAAGACCAGTGCCAGCTTGTCCCTCGATTACCTGTAAGAATAAGAGTTAACATTGTATTTAATATTTAATTCTACGCTGCAGATGTTCACCATCAGAGTTCTTTTATGTTGTTTTCCGTAATGTGCACTAACTGTATCATCCCTACCTCTGGGCCAGAAGCTCCAGGTTCAAGTTCCATTTCAGGACCTGTTGGCCAAGGAAGGTGCATTGATAACATGGCCAAACAGGTTGATGATCAGCCTGTAAATCCTCCCAATATGCATGATGGCAAGTGGCAAGAGCAGGAGAGTTCCCTGGTCATCCATGCTGCAGAAGGCAATGGCAAACCACTGCAGTACTTTGCCAAGAATAATCATGGGCCAATCCAGTGGAAGTCCATGGACCCTCCTGGGGAATGTTACCTGAAGGGGAAGAGGAATGTGCACTTAATTGACTATCTCACTCGCTCAAAAAAAAAATCTCCCTTGCTGCATGGCCAGTTTAATAATGAGCCTTGCAAGGCACCCCAGTACCTGAATACATTGTGACTAATAGGGCAATGGTGCACTGTGTTAGCACTGTGCTACAGAATTGTGGGTGACAGGTTTTCCTGCACCAAACCATGCAGTTGTTCCATGCCTGTTGATAGTTGGCCACAAGAGGGAGCAGGTGCAGCTAAACTATTTTACTGATAGAAGTTATAACAATACTGAGCATGTTATTGCACATCACACTGGTGAATTATTACTGAATTATATGACGTTACAGTTTTTCCAACTCTGATGCATGGAGTTGGAGTGTCCACAAGGGCATACCTAGACGTTTGTGAGATTATCAAATTTCAATCGGCCTGTGACTGGATACATGGCCACTAGCTTCAACATGTTTTCTATATATGTTCATTTCTTTCTACATAATTACTTGCTCCATGATTAGAGGAAAAATAAAGAATTTTATGCAATGTTGGTACTGTTTTCATGTCCATAGTTGGCAATGTATTTTGGAAGTTAGGACAGTGGGTACCCAGGAGCATGTGAATATTTGTGTTGTATGTCAAGCTAGGAAAAAGTTGAAAATACTTAACACGTATTTGTGTCTGGCTCTTAAACCCTGACCTGTTATAATTTGCAGTATGTTGCATGAACAGATGGGAGACCTAAATATGAAAGCTAACCTCCCATCTACTTTGCAAAGTCACTGGAGGGCAATTCATACCAGCCACATCCCCATCAATGGGAGGCAGGGAGAATGAGAAAATTCTCTTGATCGGTACTAAAGATGAAGCAATGTCCATTTTTTCCTGTGTTGCTTAAGCTCACGATACAGCTTTGACTTCACACAAGGTGACGTCGCTGGAATGGAACATATTGGAGTGCAACAAGAATCTAAATAGAAAAGTCCTCATGGTTGGGTTTGTTTTCCCCACTAGACTAGCTCAAAGCTGCATTGTTAATCATGATTAACATGTGGTGTAACCTCTTGTCGGTGGTTTGATTTCAAGAAAAGAATTGAGAATTTCTGAATTGTGTTCAGTCTGCAGGGCACAGATGTGGTCATTGCCATCTTCATCATTGTGGCCATGTCCTTCGTCCCTGCCAGCTTTGTGGTGTTCCTGGTGGCAGAGAAGTCGACCAAAGCGAAACACCTGCAGTTTGTGAGTGGATGTGACCCTGTGATCTACTGGCTGGCCAACTACGTCTGGGACATGGTGAGAATAAATTTTGTTCTTAAGAAGGGGTGGATTTCAGCAATTTCAACATTGATCTTAAGACATCACTTTTCACTATAAAAAGCATCAATGGCAAAAAACATGCAGTGAATGTTTCACAGTGTCATGGTTGCTCCAGAGCTGCACCACTGATTCCAGAACTGGAATCCTATTCTTCATTGGGTTTACCAAATTTACCATTTCTATTGCAGCAGAGCTTCTGTTTTTTGACTCTTCTATAATTATACAGAAGTATCTTGAAGCTAACAGATAGATTCTCTCCTGTGTGAGTGTGTACAACTGTCGCAAGTATTTATTTTGATGCTCCAACTCAGAAGGACAATAAACAATCACTTTAAATATTTAAAAAATGTGCTCCATTGCCCATGTTCAAATTAGTCATAAGCCTGGAATGCTGCAAACTATCTAAATCTGTTATAGTTGAAAGGTTAATGATGTAACGTGTTGTAATGTGTTGTTCTGTGCTGTGAAATTGCAGGTTACAGGTTTTTCCTCACTGCTTCTTCTGTCGTATTCAGATTACCTGAGATATCACTTTTCCCTTCTAATATTGAATGATTATTTGGAAATTCAGTAAAACTGCATTAATATCCCTACGTGCTTTTACCACCTCCAGACTCAACAACTACGGTACTGACTTTGGTCTTGAAGACCCCAGCTTGTCCAAAACTCTTGCCATGTTTCAGTTCCATGTGAAGTTCTATTAGCCCATCAATCCTCTGCTGTTGATATGAAATGGCTCTCTGTTCCCTAATGCCTCAAGTTCCACACCCTCATTTCCAAGCTACTGCTTTCTCTACTCCTTTTAAAAACGTGTTCCTGTCCCATTTCCAGCTTTGTCCTCGTCTTCATGCCCCCTCTTCACCCTACCATTGGTAGGAATGCCTTCCGCTGCCTGGGTCCTAATATCTGCAAACCCCTCACTAGATCTTTCCACCTCTCTGTCCTCTTTAAAAAATATCTTCGAATCCAATTTGTTAACCAAGATTTTTGTTAGCTCTCCTAAATGCTGCTTCCAGGTTCAGTGTAATTTTCTACATGCCCATCAGCTTTTGGCTATCCTTTGCATTGAAGTTATTATATAAAGGCAATTTACTGAGAATCAATAATTCTTTTTCTAATACCATTATTCTTTAAATAAACAAATAATTTTCTGCCTCATATTGATGTACTTGGATCAATTTGAACTTTTGTGACTTCTTCAATTGGTTAAGTGATTGGGATTGACATGATAATGCTACCTTTCTGAGCCCTCAATGAGCAGCACTGCTCCCTAACTTTGCTCCCTAACTATTAAAATATCTTGGAGGAAGTGAAAATGGTGGTTGCAAATGGATCTGATCCACAGTGATTGATTTGCCATCACTTATACTTTAATCAATATTGTACCATAACTGAATTGAAATAACTCCCAAAAAAGACATTTTCAAAGTGCAGAATTTCACACAACACATTGTTTTATTTTTTAAACAACTGGCCTGAAATATGGATCCTAATTGTCTTAAAATCTAGTAGTTCTCAGTGTTTTCTCTTAACAGGCAAGATGAACAGCTATTGATGTTTAGTTAGTGCTTGCTCATTCACCTTTTGTTTCCCCACCCTCTGTTTCTGTATCTCCAGCTGAATTATTTGGTACCAGCGACCTGCTGCATCATCATACTCTTTGTGTTTGATCTGCCAGCCTATACTTCACCCACCAACTTCCCAGCAGTACTCTCACTCTTCTTGCTATATGGGTAAGTCAAGAGATACAGCTGTGAATTAAATACAGAAACTAAATGAACAGTAAGCCGTTTATCTCAATGTAACCCATATTCAAATATGATCTTCATAATGTTACAAATTCTGGTATCATTTTTGATTTTGCTGCCAAAATGGTGTCAGCCCCATGTTCTCGGATAGTAATCATGGTGTTACGGCTTGGATTTCGAATGGTTTCTTTTCTTTTCTAGTAGGAAAGCTCTAATCTGTGCAGGGGTAGAAGGTGCTGTGGTTGGTTCCCATTCTGTACTGAGTTGGTCAACCTCAGTAAATGGTAAGCTCCAGTTGGCCAGAGTTCCAATTCCTGTTCACTATGTGGTGTCCCCTGCTAGGAAAAGTGTGCCTGCATAAATGCTGGACAAGACTACAGTGCCCTTCCACCATGAAGTAGCCCACTGGCAATTGCTTGTTTGCTACATGTCACCATATCAAGATCCAGGAGAAATGGACACTAACAAAGCAATAAGAAGACAACCCAACCATGTCACTTTAAGTGAGCCATAACAGTTGTTATAAAATTCCCCAAAAAAAAGTTGCTGTTGTCCACCAGTCAAAGGGAGAATCTGGTATAGAAAGACCACTGTCATACTTTTAAACAGCATAGCCATGACTCTTATTCAAAGAGGCAGTACTTCCTCGTCATTCCAAAAAGAAATCCTTTGACCTTAAAGGAATTAAAAGACTCATATCTATATAATTAGGGCTTATAATTTATCTTAGAAATAAGTACTTAATATTCAGTGAATTTAGAAAGAGTTATAATGTGTTAATTTTGATTGCTTGATTTTTTTAATTTGGTGCCTTTGGGTGCAGACCTCCAAATTTTGGGTCTCCCACATGCAGCAAGGAGCCAATGAGCTGACACCCAATTATGGAATTGATTCTGCTGAATGCTAATAGGGAAATATCTGAGCTGGGAACCTTCAGCATCACAAAGTACATATTCATACATGGCCTTCATGGCCAAATAATGTAGACAAGACCAAATAGCCCTTCCCGTTTACTATTTGAGATCTCATCAAATTCTTTTTTTAATTCTTGACTGGGGATAACATGTTGTAGGCTTAGTGCCTCACCATACTGCTCCAAGAAGGAATCTGTATTAGTTATATAAGTAGCAGATGGATGAGTTTTGCAGGAAATTTATCTACTGTATAATGTATTCTGTATTATGAAATAACGAGCTACATCATAAGCAAATTTAACCTTATTAATGTAATGCAATTTCATTCTTTCAGTAATGAGGTGACCAGAACTGCACACAGCACTCAAGCTATGACCTAACTAATTAGTTTTGTATAGTTCCAGCATACCTCCCTGCTCTTTTTTCTATGGCTTGGCTAATAAATGAAAGGATTCTATTTGCCTTCTTAGCCACCTCATCAACCTGTCCTGCTACCTTCAGGGCATTCACTCCAAGGTCCCTCACTTCCTCTACACCTCTTAGTATTGTCCTATTTGTTGTGTAATCCTTTGCCTTGTTTAACCACCCCAAATGCATCATTTCACATTTCTCTGGATTGAATTCCATTTGCCACCTTTTTGGCCCACCTGAACAATCCTTTGATATCTTCTGCAGTTTACAGCAGTAGTGTATTGACACTAAGATTCATATAACACTGAAGAAGGCCATTAGGCCCATCAAGTTCCAGTCCAGCTCTTGAAGGGAATATTCAATTAGTTCCATTTCTCTATTCTTTCCCCATAATCCTACAAATTCTTCCTTTTCATGATTATATCCACTTCTCTTCGAAGGTTACTTTGAACCTGCTTTGACGAAATTTTGAAGCAGTGCATTCATATGTACAGTTTGCTGTGTACAAATTTTTTCTTCACTTCCACCCTGGATTTTTTGCCAACCATTTAAATCTGTTCTCTATGTAACTGAATCCACCCCTCACCCCCTCAAAAGGAGTTTCCCTCTCTGTGCAAGAGGAGGACCCTAGGACAGGCAGTCAGCAGCACCTGGAGGAGGGTGCAAAAGGAGGACCCTGGGACAGGCAGTCAGCAGCATCTAGAGGATCTAGCATCTAGTCTATACTCAAGTAGGAGTAAGGCATAAGATGTGTCTGGGGAGCTCATTCCCATGATTTGCACATCCTGTGCTATGTGGGAAATCCTGGATGATCCTGGTAGCTGGATGACCATGTGTGCAGGAGGTGCCTCCAACTGGAGCAACACCAGCTCTGGGTTTTGGAGCTTGAGTGGCAGCTAGGGGGTGCTACAGTGCATTCACGAGGCTGATAGTTTGTGGATAGCACATTTCAGGACGTGGCCAGCATATTTCACGATGTGGTCACCCGCAGCTTATGGAAGCGTATGCAGAGAGGGAATGGGTGACCACCAGACCGAAGAAGGGGACCAGGCAGATAGTAAGGAAATCCCCCGAGAACATCTCGCTTGCAAACCATTTCTTGGCCTTGGAAAATGGTGAGAATGAAGGTTCCTCTGTGGTGGCCAAGGCCATGGCACTGTGGGTTGTCCAGCTGCTGAGGTGGGGGGGAGGGAGAAGTGTGGAAGGGCAATATTGGTAGGGGATTCGTTAGTGAGGGGAGTAGACAGGTGCTTCTGCGGCCGTAGACGTGACTCCAGGATGGTATGTTGCCTCCCGGGTGCCAGGGTCAGGGATGTCATGGAACGGCTGCAGGGCATTCTGAAGGGGGAGGGTGAACAGCCAGAGGTCATGGTCCATGTTGAGATGAATGACATAGGAAGAAAGAGAAATGAGGTCCTGCAAGCAGACTTTAGGGAATTAGGTAGGAAATTGAAAAGCAGGACTTCAAAGGTACTAATTTCCAGATTACTCCTGGTGCCATGCAGTTGTGAGTATAGGAACAGAAGGATAGAGCAGATGAATGCGTGGCTGAAGAGATGGTGCAGGAGGGAGGGCTTTAGATTCATAGGGCATTGAGACCATTTCTGGGGGAGGTGGGACCTGTACAAGTTGGACAGGTTACATCTGATCAGGAATGGGACCAACATCCTCGCAGGGAGGTTTGCTAATGCTGTTGGGGTGAATTTAAACTAAATTGGCGGGGTGCTGGGACCCTGAAAAGTAGTTCAGAGGGGAGAGAAGCTGAGATGGAATTAGAAGTTAAAATGCTAGTAAGTGAACCTACAAGGCAGAGGAAACATAGGCTAGTTAAGAAAAAAGTGAATTTAGCAAGGCTAATTGGAATATATTTTAATGCAAGGAGCTTGAGGAATAATACAGACAAGCTGAGGGCACAGATAGGCACGTGGAAGTATGATACCATAGCTATGACCGAGATTCAGCTAAAAGGGCAAGATTGGCAGCTCAATATTCCTGGTTATAGGGTATTCAGACAATATAGAGAGGGGGATAGAAGGGGGAGGGGCTGCAATATTGATCAAGGAATCAATTAAAGCGATGAGGAGGGATGATACCTTGGAAGAATCATCAAATGAGGCCATATGGATAGAAGTAAAAAAACACAAAAGGTGCAAACACACTGTTGGTTGTGTACTCTAGGCCCCCAAACAGTCAGGGAGAGATAGAGGTTCTAATACGTAATCAAAGTTCAGAGAAGCATAAGAATAATAAGGCAGTAATAGTAGGGGATTTTAACTACCCAAATATTAACTGGGATAGTTTTAGTGTGCAAGGTAGGGAGGGAGCGAAATTCTTAAGTTGCATCCAGGAGAACCTTTTTAGCCAGTACTAGAAAGCCCAACAAGGGAGGGGGCAGTTCTAGACCTAATATTCAGAAATGAGCCTGGGCAGGTGGAAGGTGTATCAGTAGGGGAGCATTTTGGAGATAGTGACCATAACTCAGTTAGATATAGGATAACTATGGAAAAGGATAGGGTTGGGCTGGGAATAAAAGTTCTAAACTGGGGAAAGGCTAATTTTACTAAGATGAGATATGATTTGGCCCAAATGGATTGAGAGCAGCTACTTGCAGATATAAATGTATCAGAGCAGTGGGAGGCATTCAAGGAGGAAATAGTAAGAGTACAAGGCAAATATATTCCCATAAAGACAAAGGGGATGGACCAAATCTGGAGAACCCTGGATGTCAAGGGACATAAAGGTTAGGATTAAGAAAAAAAAGAGAAGCTTATGGCAGATACTGAGGGCTCAATATGGCAGAGTCCCTGAAGGAGTATAAAAAGTGCAGGAGGAACCTAAAAAGGAAATTAGGAAAGCTAAGAGAATGCATGAGAAAGCATTGGTGGGTAGAATAAAACAAAACCAAAAGGGTTTTTTAAAATATATTAAGGGCACGAGAATAACTAGAGAAAGAGTGGAGCCAATTAGGGACCATAGAGGTAATCTGTGTGTGGACCCGGAAGACATGGATACAGTCCTCAATGAATATTTTGCGTCGGTCTTCACAATGGAAAAGGACGACTCAGGTATTGACATTAGAGTGAAGGACTGTGAAATATTAAAGGAAATTAACATAGAGAGAAAGGAGGTAGTAGTGGGTTTAGCGGCCTTGAAAGTGGATAAATCCGCAGGCCTGGATGAGATGAATCCTAGGCTGTTGAGGGAGGCAAGGGAAGGGATATCAGGGGCCCTGGCAGTAATCTTCAAATCCTCTCTGGCCACAGGTGAGGCGCCAGAGGACTGCTAAGGTTGTCCCATTATTAAAAAAAGGAGGAAGTGATAGACCAGGAAATTACAGGCCAGTCAGCCTAACCTCGGCAATGGGGAAGTTACTAGAAAGAGTCCTGAGGGACAGAATGTATCTGCACTTGGACAGACATGGATTAGTCAGGGATAGTCAGCATGGATTTGTTAAAGGAAGATCATGTTTGACAAATTTGGCCAAATATTTTGAGGAGGTAACGAGGAGTGTTAATGAGGGTAAGCATTTCATGGGGTCTGCAAGGATTTTAGCAAGGCTATTGATAAAGTCCCTCATGGCAGACTGGTCAAGAAAGTAAGAGCCCATGGGATCCAAGGCAAAGTGGCATGTTGGATCCAAAATTGGCTGAGAGGCAGAAAGTAGAGCGTGATGGTAAAGAGATCTTTCTGTGATTGAAAGTCTGTTTCCAGTAGGGCTTTGCAGGGCTCGGTGCTGGGGCTGTTGCTGTTTGTGGTGTACATAAATTATTTGGATTTAAATGTAGGGGTATGATCAAGAAGTTTGCAGGTGACATGAAAATTGGTAGGGTGGTAAATAGTGAGGAGGATAGCCGTAAACTGCAGGAGGTTATTAATGGACTGGTCAGGTGGGCAGAGCACTGGCAAATGGCATTCAACCCAGAAAAGTTTGAGGTAATACACTTGGGGAGGGCTAACAAGGGAAGGGATTACAATATGAATGGTAGGATCCTGGAAATTACTGAAGATCAGAGGGACATTGGTGTGCACATCCACAGATCCCTGAAGGTAGCAGTGCAGGTAGATAAGGTGGTTAAGGAGCATATGAGATACTCACATTTATTAGCCGAGACATAGAATACAAGAGCAGGGAGTTATGCTGGAACTGTATAAAACACTGGTTAGGCCACAGCTGGGGTACTGCATGCAGTTCTGGCAACCACATTATAGGAAGGATGATTGCACTGGAGAGGATGCAGAGGAGATTTACCAGGATGCTGCCTGGACTGGAGGATCTGAACTATGAAGAAAGATTGGATAGGTTGAGGTTGTTTTCCTTGGAGCAGTGAAGGTTGAGAGGGGACCCGATAGAGGTGTGTAAGATTATGAGGGGCATAGGTAGGGTGGATAGAAAGGCACTTTTTCTATTTGTACAGGGTCAGTAACCAGGGGGCATAGATTTAAGGTAAGAGGTAGAAGGCTAAGAGGGGAGATGAGGAGAAATCTTTTCACCCAGAGGGTGGTGGGAGTCTGGAATTCACTGCCTGAAAGGGTGGTTGAGTCAGAAACTCTCATAACATTTATGAAGTATTTAGATATTCACTTGAATTGCCATAGCCTCCAGGGCTATGGGCCAAGTGCTAGAAAATGGGATTAGTGTAGTCAGATCTTTGATGACCAGCACTGACACAATGGGCTGACTGGCCTCCTCCTATGTTATAAACATTTATGATTCTATGAGTCAAACACTCTTGGGTATATTTTTAAAGATTTCCTACATGAAATCACCAAACAGAAGAAATTTTCATAAACTAACTTACAGCAGCATTGGATATTGAGATCAGATGGTTCCAACAACTCTCGTCATTGTTGGCAGGAGAAATTCTTGCAAGGAAATGTAATCAATTTTCCAAAAATAGCCTTTAAAATTCCTTTTAATTTCATTTTGATTTGATGGTTATCAGCAAAGGTAAATGCAGCTTAAACCATTTTATTTCTGAAATAGAGCGAGTAATTGAAGCACAAACATGTTTTGGGTGTGGTGGTTTGACTTTAAAACAAACCCTTCCCTGGCAAACATAAATCTGGTTCAATGGAAAGGAGTAGAATTAAAAAAACGATGTATGTGATTGGTTTCCTATGTGGAGTTACCATCAACGTGTCAGTAATTATATTGTCAAGGTCCAATAACAATCATCTTGTTGATTGGAAATTACATTGTTAAGACAACTGCATTGTTAAAACAGGTGATGAGCATTGATTCACCTATAAGTGAGTGCAGTGTAACATATGTTGTGGAAGGGACTGGGCGAGTCTGTTACACTGCAGGGCTGCCCTGAGAATAAACCAGCTTGAGGTAAAAGACTGGCTTGGATTCATTCTTTCATGACAAGCACTTATTGTGAATAATAGTTACTGAATGCTAAAAATAAACGTGACCATAGTTCAGTGAAAGCAGTGCAGTTGTCCACAGTGGTGTTGTGTGAAGCATCCAGCATGTGAGGCATAACTGTTGGATTGAACCTTAACTCAGTTTTCTTGAAGGGAGTATTTGGAGCCAGTTCAGGTGCATCCTTAATTAAGTTGGGTACTGAAAAATGACAGGCACCAATAGATCAAAATTGGATACAGTCAAAATAATACAAAGGTGAGCATATTTTGATAGCGTGCTTCATAACAACAGCAGATTTAGTGATCACTATATCCTGCTGCATTACAGCAAGGGCACGATTACTGTGCCAGCTTCCTTTCACTTTGACTCCCTTGACTCAAAAGCTGGATTCAGACTTTGATAGAACATGAAACTCCATAATCATTGGAGCTCCGTATCTCAGGGAGAGGAAACATACTGATGGAGCTATCCCTTTCATGACTCTCTAGATTGTGAGCTATTGATGGTTATGAAATCTCATTGGCAGATGCAGCAAAGGCCATGGTCCAGGTCACTTTGTATGGAGTAGGAAGAGAAAGGAGGATGTGAATCCTAAAAATGGCAGTTGTTAGATCTTAGCTTTTTTTGTATATTTGTTCATTCGTGGAATGTGGGCATCGCTGGCTAGACCAGCATTTATTGCCATACCTAATTGACCTTGAGAAGGTGGTGGTGAGCTGCCTTCTTGAACACTGCAGTCCATGTGTTTCAGGAACACCCACAGTGCTGATAGGGAGGAAGTTCCAGAATTTTGACTCTGTGACAGTGAAGGAACAGCGATTTATTTCCAAGTCAGGATGGTTTGTGGCTTGGAGGGGAACTTGCAGTTGGTAGAGGTCCCATGCATCTACTTCCCTTGTCCTTCTAGGTGGTAGAGAGCGCAGGTTTGGAAGGTGCTGTTGAAGGAGCCTTGGTGAGTTGCTGCATTGCATCTTATATATGGTATACACTGTTGCCATTGTGCATCAGAGGTGGAGGGAGTAAATGTTTAAGGTGGCTAATGGGATGGCAAACAAGCAGACCACTTTGTCCTGGTTGGTTTTCAGCTTCTTGAGTGTTATTGGAGCTGCACTCATCCAGGCATATTCCATCACACTCCTGACTTGTGCCTAGTAGATGGTGGACAGACTTTGGGGAGTCAGGAGGTGAATTACTCACCTCAGAATTCCCAGCCTCTGACCTCTTGTAGCCACATTATTTACGTGGCTGGTCCAATTGGGTTTCTGGTCATTGGTAACACCCCTGGATGTTGATGGTGAAGAATTCAGCAATGGTAATGTCAAGGGAAGATTCTCTCTCATTGGAGATGGTCATTGCTTGGCACTTGTGTGGTATAGATGTTACTTGTCACTTATCAGCACAAACCTGAATGTCATCTAGGTCTTGTTGCATATGAACCTGCTTCAGTATTTCAGGAGTCATGAATGGTGCAAACATCTCCACTTCTGACTCTATGATGGAGGGAAGGTCATTGATGAGGCAGCTGAAGATGGTTGGACCTGGGACACTACCCTAAGGAATTCCTTCTGCAATGTTCTGGGACTGAGATGATTGACCTCCAGAAAGTACAACCATCTTTCTTTGTGCTTGAATCCAACCAGTGGAGATTTTTCCTGTTTTTTTTATTCTTCCATGCGATGTGGGCGTTGCTGCCAGCATTTATTACTCATTCCTAACTGCCCTTGTTTAGACGGCATTTAAGAGTCAAATACATTGCTGTGGGTCTAGAGTCACATGTAGGCCAGACCAGGTAAGGACATTAGTGTAAATTGGGTAAAGGGCATTAGTGAACCCGATGGGTTTTTCCTGACAATTGGCAGTGGTTTTGTAGTCATCATCAGACTCTTCATTCCAGATTTTTATTGAATTCAAATTTCACCATCTGCCATGGTGGGATTCGAATCCAGGTCCCGAGCACATTACCCTGGGTCTCTAGAATACTAGTCCACAGTGATAATACCACAATGTCACCACCTTCCCCTGTCAATTCACATTGACTTCAGTTTTGCTAGGGTTCCTTGATGCCACACTTGGTCAAATGCTGCCTTGATATCAAGGGCAGTCACTCTCATCTCACCCCTTGAGTTCAGCTCTTTTTTGTCCATGTTTGGACCAAGGCTGTAATGAGGTCAGGAGTTGAGTAGCCCTGGTGGAACCAAAATTAAGCGCCAGAGAACAGGTTGTTGCTGAGTAAATGCTGCTTGATAGAACTGTCAACAACTCCTTCCATCACTGTGCTGATGATAAAGAGTCAACTGATGGGCCAGTAATTGGCCTATTCTTCAGATTGCCATTTTTTGCTGCTGCAATGCCTTTTTCTTGTGTCTTTCCTATCAAACGTTATTAATATTAGAGCTAAGTAAGAAATCACATATCATGACAGAGACATAGAGTCTAAACACTAAATAGTGACAGAATCTCTCTTCCAAATCTGTGAACAATTTGTTTATTTGTCTTAGCCCATGAACTCATCAGTATTTGCAAACACCATAGTTCACATACTATATATTTCATGTTAAGATGAGTGGAATTGTTGAAGGTTGAATAAGTCATTGGCATGCAATTGTGTGATGGGTAAAAATAGTCATCCTTTGGATAATCTGAAGTAAGGTTTAAGGATATAACCATTTTACAAAAACTTTTTAATTTAGTTTTTTGTTGATTTGAACCAATAATTTCTTCTTTTTATCACTTTGGTAAGTGCTTAATATTTATGTGTAATTTTATATAATTTAACGAAAAGAATTCTCAGATGTGAGAGAAATTAGGAGTTTAATTAGCAGTTGCTGGTGTTGGGTTGAAAGGGAGATGATAGGAGTAAATACAGCACTTTACCCTCAGAAAAAACACACATTTCTTGATTTTAAAGTGATTATCATTTCTTATCCTTCCAAATGCAAGTTGTATGTGTTTTTTTCCTAATCATTTAATACCTGCCAGTGATCTCATCAAAAATTTGCATTTAAAACCATGTGTTAGACCGTTACCCATTGCCCTTGATTGAGTAGATTTCCTCAGTTACTACAAATTACTATGGAGTTAAGCTCGTAAAGGAGATCGCCTACACCCCATCTCTTCTCCCACCTGGACTAACATTGCCTGTTTCACTCTTTCATCCAGAGCAATATCTGTAACTGAGATTATTCCACCTCCCAGCTGGATAATGGGAAAAATAATCAGGACAGTAGTTTTTAATGAGGTGCATGTCGCTACAGTCAGCCCTGGAAGAAAATAATTTTGTGCAAGTAACCTTGTACGTGCCTAAGTTGGAAAGTTCGTACTCATGGGAATTAATCAGGACCTGGGAATACTTACTGGCAGTGGGTTTGGCTTCAGTTTGTGCCAGAACAATAATTGTGTCTGAAAATTGCCCTTTGCGAAAGGAAAGGGAGGTGGTAACAGTGACATAACTTTCATTTGTTGTTCAAATTCACACCCAACACTAAATGTCACCAGATAGGTGGGGAGCCATTGTGTTGTCCGGCACAAGTTTAACCAGCATCATTGCAGAAGATTTCAAAAGTAACCCAGATACTGGGAATGCAAACTTCCCCTCTAGTGATTGATAGCAGTTTATGGCACATAATTGACCTCAAATGACAACTGTTCCAAAAGTGCCACATTGCCACTTCTGATCCTGCTAGCTTCATTCATGTCAATCTGCCTATGAATGGTCCATTAACATCACACTTAGTTTTATTGCGGGCACGGATCCAATTGGCACCCCCCATCAGGTCCGTGCTACCATTTTACGTGGGTGGGCCAATTAAGGCCCACCCAGCATGACGCGCACCCAGAAGTAGGGGGGGAGGGGATTCCCTGAGTCAGGAGTGCGTTCTTTCGTGCATGCACGCGAAAGAGCACAGAAATCTCCCTGAGGCACCGAGGTGCCTCAGGGAGGTTAGTTGTTTTAACAGTTCAGTAAAGTTGAAAAAAAATTTCTGACATGTCCCCTCATCTGAACCTGCCATATGAGCTGGGACATGAGCATTAATTTCAATAAAAAATTTTGAGAAAATTTTAAATCATTCATGAAACCTCATCCCAACCTTAAGGTTGGATGGGCAGCTCCATTAATTATTTTAATTGTTAGTTAAATGGCCTTAATAGGCCTTTGACAGTTTGGCGGGCGCGTTGCCAGCTCGGCTGCGTGCCCGCCGAACTGAAAATCTAAATGATGCGCGGTGATGTCGGGAGGCACCCCCGACATCACCTTGCGTCATTTTATGTCCTCAGTGGGCGAGCGGGCCCCGCCCCCGCTTGCCGAGCCAAAGATTCTCTCATTGGGGATTTGGTCAGCCTGGCAAATACCACCTGCCATACCATAACAGTCAGATCAAGAAGTTTCCTTTCAGGAAAAGGGGGAAAGTCAGCAGGTGGTGTCTTTTATCGCAATTGCAGAGTGTCATTAGTAAAGAGCTGCCCCATGCCTCTGAACCCTCTTGGTGGGCAACATTATGTAATGACCGAAAAGGAGAAGCACAAACTTGAAAGTAGGGACATGAACACTTACCTTTACTATTGTTGCTTGCTCCACAGTTGGTCAATCACTCCAATCATGTATCCAGCTTCCTTCTGGTTCGAGGTTCCCAGTACAGCCTATGTTTTCTTGATTGTCATCAACCTCTTCATTGGTATCACAGCGACGGTTGCCACATTCCTGCTTCAACTCTTTGAGCATGACAAGGTAGGTACTCAAGCAGTGTGAACTTATTGTATTCCTTTCTTATCCTGCTCTTTTACTTTTCCTTCAGACATATTTTCTACAATGTGCAAGTCAGAGTGCAAAAGTCAAGTGGTTGGTAACCATCTTGTGCAACTTATTTCTCAGATTATTGTCTATTGTTAGTCATTTGTAATGTTTACTATGTTGTTTCTGATGATAATGTTATTATATTTTTGGATTGTGTGCCATACCATGAATACAGCTTTTTGATGCAAAACCATTACCTTATATACTCACATAAAAGTTGACCCTCTGTTTTTTGGGTCGAAGAAACTATAATTTTTTCATGCACCTCATGGAAAAATAGACTCTAGTTTTTCAGAGATCAAAGTCCTAAAATTTTAGAGCCAAAGTATAATCCTGGAGATGTTAATGATTCATAGAACCATAGAAAAGTTATGGTGCAGAAAGAAACCATTCAGTCCATCATGCCTGCTACAGCCAAAAAAAAGGAAACAAAAAAACCAGCCACTCATTTTAATCCCACTTTCCAACACCTAGTCCATCGCCTTGCAGGTTACAACATTTCAGGTGCAGATCTAGGCACCTTTTAAATGAGTTGAGCTTTTCAGCCTCAACCAATAGTTTAGGCAGTGAATTCCAGATGCTCACCACCCCTGGGTGAATAAGTTTTTTCCTATGCCCCCTCTAATCCTTCTACCAATCACCTTAAATCTATGCCCCCTGGTAATTGATCCTTCAGTTGGGGAAACAAGTCTTTGCTGAATACCCTATCTTGGTCCCTCATAATCTTGTACACCTCAATTAGGTCACCCCTCAGCCTCCCCTGTTCTAAGGAAAACAATCCTAGCCTATCCAGTCTTTCTTTATAGATACAGTTTTCAAGCCCTGGCAACATTCTTGTGAATCTCCTCTGCACTCTCCCCAGAGCAATTATGTCCTTCCTGTAATGTGGTGACCAGATTCCGTTTCATTGTAAAAGTATATATGTTAATGAAAATAAGTACTGGTAATTAAATACTTAAAACGTTTCTACTTGTTTTTATTTATTCAAATGATTAAAGTGATCAGATTATGAATGATAATTAATATTTTTTTAGTGTTGTTCGTTTCTATTTTATTCCTTTGCAACAGTCTTTTTTGGATTTCACTTGGCCCCAAATCAAGCAGGCACATCAACCCCTGGAAAACATTACCTGTATAGAAGTCGACACCATGACTTTTGGCCTAAAAATTCGACTTTTACATGAGTATATATGGTATGGAGAACAATTGGTTTCGTTTCTGTCAATGCTTTGTTTTGGTTTAAACAATGATTGGCTGCTGCTTTCATTGCTGAACTTTAGAACTTATGTATCTGGACTGTGGCCATTACTGGCAAGGCCGCATATTATTGACCGTTCCTGGTTGCTTTAAGAAGGTGGTGGTGGTGACTAGACTTCAATAAACTGCTGTAGTTGTCGTACTGAAGGGGCTCCCACCAGGTGGACAGATTTACTGACCCAGTAGCGTGAAGATGGATCAAAACACAAATTTGAAGTGATAAATCTTGAAATACCCTTGGCTAAGGGCTGCTTCTACCATATTGAATGCAGTGTCACATTCAGCCATACATGGGCAGCACATCTACAGCAGTCACTGATTAAACAAAATGATCCAAAAGTACAAAGAAACAAACAAAATTAAAGGTATTAAATTTAATGATTCTGTGCAATCTTTTCCAAAGTTGTTTTAATCATAGTGATCTTCGTCATCTTATTAAACCAAACCTCTCCATACTCGTTTACACAGGTTTAAAAAATCTTGTGATATAATCCAAGATGTTCTCCTGATACCTTGGACAAATTCCTCCTTCATTAAACATGACCAAAAACAGATCAACTGGTCTGGCATTATATTTGCTGTTTGTAAGATTTTGCTGTGCAAAATATGCTGCTACATTTGCCTTAGCAGCAAAAGTGATAATACTCTCTTAGAAAAAACAACAGTGATCCAATTGTTTTTTTTATTCTTTCTTGGGAAGTGAACATCACTAGCAAGCCAGCATTTGTTGCTCATTCAGAATTGTCTTCAGGAGGGTGGTGGATGAGCTGCCACCTTGAACCACTGCAGTCCATGTGGTGTAGATGCACCCACAATGTTGTTAGGAAGGGAGTTTCAGGATTTTGACCCAGCGACAGTGAAGGTGCAGCAATATAGTTCCAAGTCAGGATAGTGTGTGGCTTGGAGGGGAACTTCCAATTGGTAGTGTCCCCATGCATCGGCTGCCCTTGTCCTTCTAGGTGGTGAAGGGTGCAGGTTTGGAAGGTACTGTCTAAGGAGCCTTGACGAGTTGCTGCAGTGCACCTTGTAGATGGTACACACCGCTGCTACTGTGCGTCGGTGGCGGAGGGAGGAAATGTTTAAGCTGGTGGAAGGGGCACCGATCAAGTGGACTGCTTTGTCCTGGATTGTGTTGTTGGAGCCGCACTCATCCAGGCAAGTGGAGAGTATTCCATCACACTCCTGACCTGTGCCTTTAGATGGTGGAAAAGCTTCGGGGAGTCAGGAGGTGTGTTACTCCCTGCAGAATTCCCAGCCTCTGACCGGCTCTTGTAGCCACAATATTTATTTGGCTAGTCCAGTTAAGTTTCTAGTCAATGATAGAGGATGTTAATAGTAGGTGATTCAGTGTGGTGATGCGTTTGAATATCAAGCGGAAATGGTTACATTCCCTCTTGTTGAAAATGGTCATTGCCTGACACTTAAGTGGCAAGCAACATTCATGCCTCTCATCAGCCTAAGCCTGAATGTTGTCCAGGTCTTGCTGGATGTGGACACGAACTGCTTCACTTTCTGAGGAGTCATGAATGGTACTGAGCACTATGCAATCATCAGCAAACATTCCTACTTCTGATCTTATGATGGAGGGAATGTTTTGAGATGATGAATGCAACATAGAGGGAAGAGACAAGGAGTCATCTAATAGCTCAACTGGTTAAGTAAGACCAGTTAGATCATAGGGTCATTCTCCGATCTGTGTTGGGTGTGTCAAGAGTGGAAGAGTCCCAATAGGCCTCAATCCCCTGAGATAGGGAACTGCATATTGGGTCCAGCTCCTGATCATGACCCAGTTACTCTTGTTGAAAGTAGACCAGATTTTGAGGATTGTGGTTGGCTGTGTCTCTGCATCCCTTGCGGACAGTGACTCTCTATGATAAACTATGAAATTGGGCCACTTGGGTGAGGTATCAGCAGCTTCAGGAGAGGGGGAAAGAATTATGAGGGAAGAAATGGAAAATTGCAGATGGGAGCAAGCATTAAATGAATGCTGAAAACATTCCAATTTTCTTTTATCCATGGCAATTCCTAGCTGTAAATACAAAATTAAACAAAGTTAACACAAGTGGCTTGCGGCAGAATTAGCTGAAGAGACCTCTTCAAAACTTTAGCTACATAGACAGAAAGAAAGAACTTGCATTTATGAAGCACTTTTCACTACCTCAATAACATCCCAAATCTCTGTACAACAAATGAATTTGTAGTACAAAAACAGAATTACCTGGAAAAACTCAGCAGGTCTGGCAGCATCGGCGGAGAAGAAAAGAGTTGATGTTTCGAGTCCTCATGACCCTTCGACAGAACTTGATGCTGCCAGACCTGCTGAGTTTTTCCAGGTAATTCTGTTTTTGTTTTGGATTTCCAGCATCCGCAGTTTTTTTGTTTTTAACCAAATGAATTTGTAGTCACGGTTATATTATAAGGTAAATGCCATAGCCAGTTTGCACACAGGTGCCATGAACTACAATGAGGTAATAACCAAATAATCTACTTTCATTGTTGGTTATGGGATAAATATTGGCCAGGACACAGCGGAGAACTCCCCTGCTCATCTTTGAAAAACTACATGGGACCTTTAACGTTCACCTGAGAGGACAGACGAGACCTCACCCAAAAGATGGCAATCCTAACAGTGCAGCACTCCCTCAGTACTGCACTGAAGTCTCAGCCTAATTATACATCCATGTTCCTGGACTGGGTCTTGAAACCAGATCCTTCTGACTCAGGTGGGATTGCTACCACTCAACCAAGGCTGACATGTAGCGGGACCATTAACTGGGAACAGACCTGGGATGCATAAAGTACCTTTCCCAATTCCGGAGCCTAAAACAGGTAAAAAGAGGCATTTGGTGAGCTGGGGAAGGTTGGGCATGTCAAACAGGTTACTTTTCCCATTAAACTCCTCTTCCTCCAAGACAGGGATTCTTGGTGACACTGCATCTTTAATTTAAAGGGAAAAGCTTTATTCGCCATCTGTTAAATGTAATATTATTCCTGGCCCTGGACAAAACCCTGCTGAGCAGCTGCATTCTGTGCTAGCAATATGTTTTATTGATGGAATGGAAGTGTAGGTTGGCACTCAGGTGGACCCAAGTACTGAAAATAAATGGTGGAGACAGGCAGATACACACCACCCTTAATGATAATAAAATGGTGGGTCTCCATTAAGGTATAAAATTAAGTACTACTGAGCATTTTTCAAAAAAAATTCTACTTATTCTACGCTAATTCTAGCTGTTTTTAACCAATAATGGTATTATAAAGGTCCATGCACTTATTTTGATTTGATAGAGTTGGGTGTTTCCAATGGCACTTACCTTCTCATGCTTCACTTCATAGGATCTGAAAGCTGTGAATGGCTACCTGAAATCCTGTTTCCTCATTTTCCCGAATTATAACCTGGGCCATGGACTGATGGAAATGGCCTACAACGAGTACATCAATGAATACTACGCAAAAATAGGTAAATACAAAAGCGTTACCCAGGACTATTAGTTGACCATTAAAAAGGGAAAGTAAGCATTTGGCCATTCTGTGAATCCATGCCCAGTATTGCCATTTACAGGCCTCCTTTGTAGAGCCATCTGCATTTGTTAATGGACTGTGAGATTGATATCATGGCATGGTGCAAGCAAAAGTTCATTCCAATGTCACTGATGTGATGAGAGTCAGTTGGTTTACACATTGATCCTAGAGGATTTTTTTGTATGTTCCAGTGAGTTTTTGCTCCACTGAAAGGAGCAGTAATAAAATAAAGGCAGAACTCAAGCCTCAGTTAGAACAAAGCTTAAGCATGTAAAATACATCAGAACATCAGAATTCTTAGCAAGGAGAGAAAAATGCGCCCTGAGCAGGAGAGAAGGATGTTTTGCAGGGATACAAAACAGGAAATTTTGGATGGGTATGAGGCCAGAAAATGGGGGCCAGAGGGAAGATTAGAGTGGGAGTTGCTTAAAAGGCTTTTGAAGACAGAGTGGTGTTGATGAGGTGAAGTACTTTGGGAAAGAATTCCTAAAGACATAGTTGCCATGAGTGCAAAATCGGGTTGCAGAGGGAATGGGCAACAAATGAATTATACTGGCCTCCTTATCAATGAAAACAATTGCTGCATGGAGATCAATATACTTAAAAAAAAAAAACTTTGTGTAAACTTTTTATCCATTCTCCCCTGTAAGATGTTTTTTAAAAATGTATTCTCTTCCTTTCTTGAGGTGCTAATCCTTGGTGAAACAAAATACCAGCTACCTTCTGTTGTCTCTATCAGATGACATAACCACTTGTCTTAAGGATCTTAATTTGCCCCTGCTTCTCCCGGACACTCAGGACTCACTGCAGCATCTCCTTGGTCACAGGTTCAAATTGAATGATGTACTTGGTTAGGCAAAAATAGGTTTAAGGTACAGCAGCAGATAAATAAAACAAAGTGCACTGAGAAGAAATGACTTCATTAGAGCAATTGTGCTTCATAGAAACCAAGATGTAGCTTTCTTTACGGGGTGCTGTTCAGTGTCAAACCTGCTATAAAATAATATAGCAACACTGATGCCAGGGGAAACACTGAGTCTCATCTTGGGACAGGGGTGCTTGCTCAGTCCATCTGACCTTTGGATGCCTTAACAACATCAGAATATAACCTCTTCTATACATAAAGAGAAAGTGCTGGGAAAACTCAGCAGGCGAGGCAACATTTGTGGAGCGAGAGCTAGTATTAATGTTTCTGGTCCATGCCAGAGCTGGAAGACATTACAAATTTTAAGCAAGTACCAAGGCCGGGAGATTGGAGAAGGCGAGGAAAGAACAAAAGGGAAGGTAAATGACAGGGTGGAAAGCACGAGACATTCAGTAAGCAACAGGATTCTTACCAGCAGCTGCACCTGAGAAAATGGGAGGAGTGCTTATGAACTAATATTGTTGAACTCATTGTCGAGCCCATAAGGTCTGTCGAGTGCTTAATCAAAAGAGGATGTGCTGTTTCTCGAGTTTTTGTTGAAGTTTATTATAAAGGTGGGCAGGATTTCATGGATGTCGCTGTAAAGGTCGCTGTGAAACCTGCCCTCATTCCAGCAGGCTGCCCGCAGCTATTTAGAGCCCAGAGGAGCATTAAGTGGCTAAGACAAAACTTCCACCCTATATGGGGACAAAGTCCTGCCTCTGAGAGCTGCCGGCCAACCTGATTGGGTGGCAGGTTTTTGGTCCCAGCAGCACCATCAGAAGCAGAGGCTACTGCTGGGACTGCATTCAATCACAGCACAGAAGAGTCAGTTGGCAGTGGGGTGGGTGGGGTGGTGGCAGTGGGGAGGTAGGAGTGGAGGGGTTATTCTTAGTGGGGCCAGGAGAGGAAGCAAGGGGAGGGCAATGGCTGGGATGCACAGGCCAGGTGGGAAGGAGCACCGGGTGGGGGGCACTGGAGGGCAGACCTCGGGGGTGGCCTCTGATCAGAAAAGGGGGCTTGTAATGGAGGCACCTCCCCCATGCCCCCCCCCCCTCCACCCCTTTTAGCTCAAGGCCCAAGTAGGCTTACCTGTTGAGCTTCCAACCTGTTGCCAAACTCCTCCCACCAGCTGATAAGTGGCCCTTGAGCCTCCATTGCTGCCCAAGCAGGCCTGAGACCTCACCCGCTACTCATTAAATTGTGACCAAGTCGGGGCTGCAGGAAAGGTATCCACAGAACTTTATGGCCACCGCTGCCCTCCCAGCCTGCAAAACCACCTACAGGGTGCAATAAACTTTTGCCCAGTGTAAGAGGCTGAATACAGAGAATTAAAATATCTACCATCTTAGTCTGGCCAAAATTCAGCCCAGTTAAACATTGTAGCAGTTCCTAGCCTGGAGAGGATTGTACATGAAAAGGTTCCAGCCTAGGTTGACAAAATTGCAAATGCAGACTTTTAATAACTGTATGCATATGAGGCCAATGCATCTACAGTTCTATTCAAGTCCTGTTCATGAAATGTTGAGGATATGTGGGTGCTAACATTGGCAGTTATCACTTACCAGCAAATCTCCTCTACAATATAAATGGGATGAATTTGACAGCAAGAGCATTAGTTTATATTAAACAACAATATCCAATAGGATTTAATGTATTTAGTAATATTTCTGCAATCGCAGTCAAGCAGCCTCTATATATTTTTCCCTCTATCAGTCAGGCAGCCTCTATATACTTTTCCCTCTATCATGTCATTCTATTGCAGTTTCACATTCAGAGAGAGTGTTAGCTGAGTAAAGAAAACAAAGAAATAAAAGACAAGAAGCCTGTATGTATCTTCACATATACCCTGGGCTGTGCTGTGGCCTGTGCTGTACTGTGTCAGAGTAATCTGATCGGCCTTTTCACCAGATGTCTGTCAGTCACTCATGCTTCCACCAGCCCAGCTCTGCACCTCTCACAGTCACTGCCCTAGACTTTGGTGCCAAAATAATGGTTAATTAGCTGATTGGAATCTGCGAGAGTAGAGCTCAGTGGCATAGTGATGTTCAGGTCCCAGGGCATGAAACCTCACCCAAAGGGTCAAGTAAGCAGATGACAAAGTAAGGTGTGTAATCAGGTATGTTGTTTCAGCTGGTTAAACTGTAGCAGTAAATCCGCACACATTTAACCCTTGACCCTTGCCAAACTACAACTTAATTCTGTGCAGTGGGGTGTGTCCCAATAGCGTGTATGCATTCCATTATGAGGCAAAAAGAAACTTCACTTATGAAGAATTCTCAATTGTTTGATTCAAAGACTTTATAGCGTAAGTGACAGGTTTCTATGTGAAACAAATAACTGACCAAAAAATAAACCAACAAACAGTGCAACCAGATTTCAGTGACCAACTTGATTGTTCAAGAAAAAAAAGTTGACCAATCAAGATGACACTTAGGAATACATCAGTTGGAAAAACTGCAGCCAGCAACAGTGCCACTGGTTACACTCTTGCCCATTTCAACAAGTCAGTGAAATATTCTGCACTGCTACTTCTGTGCGTTAATGGGGAGGTCACTCTCATTTCTGTCATCCCTTCGTCCTGGTCTCCTGAAGTTTCTGATTCATGTTGAGATCTAGTTCAACATTTGCTCACCCGTGTGATCATTCCACATCTAGTCAACGTGTGGGCACAGTGCCAAGCTCTCATACACAGTATTGGGCGTTAGCATCAATAGTTCAGGCCTTTTCTTGGTGAATTCGATGACTTTATTTCATTATAATTTTTTTGCAATTGAAAAATGAATAGAGTGAAGTCTGTGTATTCTGTAAAATGGGTTTAGCTCGAATGTGCATAATTTCTCCCTGCAGGCCAGTTTGGCAAAATGAAATCCCCTTTTGAATGGGACATCGTGACACGAGGCCTAGTTGCCATGACAATAGAAGGGTTTGTGGGATTCTTCATCACTATCATGTGCCAGTATAACTTCTTCAGAAAGCCACAGTAAGTATGTTTTATGTGACCATGGGGACAGGTATCATCTGTACGCCAGTGTACCATCTAGAGTTACAACTTGACAAAAAATCATTGAAGATTTTTGTGTATTTGTCAGAAAAGTGCATGAGTTACCCCCGTGATCTTCGTGGCAGTCTGATTAAATGTGTGAATTGCACACTGCTGAATATGTTCTCTTCCCCATCCTCCCCTTTGGAACTTATAAAACTCCCCTAAAACTATCATTAAAAGATACTTAGTAGCGAAGCCAAAGTTAAAAAAAGAAGAGCGCTGAGGCTGATCCTTGGTATTAAAGGCATGAATTTGGGGAAATGGCTACATATTTTTCACCTTTCAAAGGGTATCATACAGCTTTATAAGATATTTAATGGGATAGTGAAAATCAACTAAGGGTAATATGTTCAGATACACCAAGGCGACAAGAGGCCATAAATTCAAGACACATTTCTTGACAGATGGTTATGCAATGTGTGCATGGACATTTGGATTCAATGGGACAACAACAACTTGTATTTAGTTCACACTTTTAACGTAATGAAACTCATAGGAGTATTATAAAACAAAACATGACACCAGGCCACATAAAGAGATATTAGGCCAGATGGCCAAAACCTTGGCCAACGGTTTTAAGGAATGTCTTAAAGAAAAAAAGCAAGATAGAGAGGTGGAAAGGTTTAGGGAGGGTGTTCCAGAGCTTAGGGCCTAGGCAGCTGAAATCACAGCCGTCAGTGGTGGATCGGTTAAAATTATAGATACTAGAAGCCAAAATTAGATGAATGCAGATACCTTGATGGTTGTGGAACTGGAGGAGATTACAGAGGATAGGAAGGGGTAAGGACATGGAGGGATTTGAAAACAAGAATGAGAATTTTAAAGTCAAGACCTTGCTTGACTCGGAGCCAACTAGGTCAGCGAGCACAAAGGTGATAAGTGAATGGGACTTAATACAAGTTAGGGCATGGGCATCAGAGCTTTGAATGACCTCAAGTTTACAGAGGGCAAAGTTTGTTGGACTAGTCTAGACTAGAGGTAATAAAGACATGAGTGAGGATTTAAGCAACAGATGAGCTGAGATGGGTGAAGTTAGCTGATGTTAAAGAGGTGGAAATAGGCAATTTTAGTGATAGCACAAATATGGCACTGAACATGACACCAAGGTTGCCGATGGGCTTGTTTGGTCTCAAAGTTGCCAGAGAGAGGGATAGAGTCAGTAACTAGGGAATGGAGTTTGGAGTGGGGGCCAAAAACAATGGCTTCAGCCTTCCCATTATTTATTTGGAGGAATTTCTGAGCATCAATGTTGAATGTCAGATAAGCAATCTGATAATTTAACAATGTGGATGAGTTGAGCGAGGTGGCAGTGATATAGGGATATTAGACTCATTGAAGAAGTGACAGGTGCCATAGCAGGTCTGTTGTTAATTTTGTGAATGTGGACCTGAGGACTTTTGCAGCCAAACCTATATTGTGATCTCATGGCTTCTGTTGAGCAAGATACTGGTGTATAATGTGTGCACCATGATAATAAAGATATGTAATTGTGTCTGTTTTTAAGTATTTGTTTTAATTATTAATTCCTTCTGTGTAACAGACGCTTACCAGTTTCTAACAAGCCAATAGAAGATGACGATATTGATGTGGGGAATGAGAGGCGACGTGTGTTGCGAGGAGATGCAGACACCGATGTTCTTAAAATTCAGAACCTGACAAAGGTAAAACAAAGTGGAATGGGAGCTTTGAAAATTCTGTCTTTAAAAGAAAGTCTCACATTTCCACAATGCCTTTCATAGCCTGAAGGCATTCCAGGCAATGTGATAATTACTGGATAATCTGTTGTAATGATGTTGGTTGAGGGATAAGTATTCTCCAGGATACTAAGGACAGCTCCCCTCTTCTTAGAAATTGTGCTCTTTTACTTCCACCCAAGAGGGCAGACAGAGCCTCAGTTTAAAGTCTTATCTGCAGGATGGCAAGTCCGACAGGATGGAAATCTTTCTAATTCTCCTTTGAGCAGAGAATGTTGTGGCGTAGGGAGGGAGGGGAGTGGGGGTGATTCAACAGCTTGTTCAAAATCTGTAAGAGTTTTGATGGACTAAATAAGGGGACAATGTACTCTGTAGCAGTGAGTCGGTAGCCAGATGATACAGATTTAAGGTAGTTTTCAATAAATAGCAGAGGCAACATTGCAAAATTGGGAAGGAAAGGAGGTTTGAGTGGAACATTAATAAACTGGTTGGGCTGTATGACCTGTCTATGTGCTGTGTATATTCTATGTAATTCTGTGTGGCTAAATAAAAAATAAGCAGTGGTTATTTTGGTAATTATGGTTAAGAATGCACTACTTGAAAGGATGATGGAAGCAGATTCATTAATAATTTTCAAAAGGGAATTGGATAAATACTTGAAGGGAGAACATTTGCAGGGCTATGGGAGAAAGAGCATGGAAGTGGGAATAATTAGATAGTTCAAGGACCTGGCACAAACATGATGGAGTGAATAGCCTCCTTCTATGCTGCATCATTTTGTGACACAGTTGAGATAACAAGTTACCCTGGGACTGTTCTGATTATATGTAGAGTTTCAATACAATGTGATTTTTCTTCCAAAATGTTTGATTAGATCACATCTGCTAAGTTTCCAATGGGTATAGAAATTCTTAGCTAACACTTAATGCTGCCGTGAGTTCTGCTGGTTTTGTTTGATCATTAGCCAATCAGAAAAGGTGTTCAGTCTTGTTCTATCCATGACACCTACAGGTGTACAAGTCACGTAGGATGGGCCGGATCCTGGCAGTGGATCGCTTGTGTGCTGGTGTGCGTCCTGGAGAATGCTTTGGGTTACTGGGAGTGAACGGAGCTGGGAAGACAACAACATTCAAGATGCTGACAGGGGACGAGAGTACAACTGGTGGCGAGGCCTTTGTGAATGGAAACAGGTAAATGATAAGAGTTGCTTGGTACAACGAGAAAAAGAAAAACACAGTGATACATTGAGCCTTCATCAGCTTCCAGTCATCTATTCAGGGCCTGAACTTCACAGGAGAAAGTTCAGTATTCCTCACCACCATGCCAGGTGGCCCTGCATGGCATTCATTCTCCTGTGTGTTGTCTGTTTCAGTATTCTCAAGGACCTGCTAAAAGTGCAGCAGAGTATTGGGTACTGTCCACAGTTTGATGCACTTTTCGATGAGCTGACCGCCCGGGAACACATGGAGCTCTACACCAGGCTACGCGGAGTCCCCTGGAAAGATGAGGAGAGGGTAAGAGTTGGGAACAGGGTTTCAAATCAATTGTCAGTATCACATAGAATTTGTAGCACAGAAACAGGCCATTCAGACCTACTGGTTTATGCCAGCATTTATGTTTCACATGAGTATTTGTTGCTTTAATTGTGTTTAAGTTCAAGAGTTTAATGACCTACTGAACATAATGGGTCAAAATATCCTTAGGTCACTGTATTATTTATTAAAGGGAAAGGGAACTCAAACTAAATTCCTTTAGTGCAAAGTATTTTCCCAAAATCTTCTTTTTTAATAAATGGATTCTCAAGTGAGTCCACGTCAAGACCCTGACTGCAATGTAGAGAACTGTTAGTGATGTCACTGGCTTGCCCTGGAGACAAAGCCAACTCTCCTCATTGGTGCAAGAATTTTACTTGTTTTTCTAAACAACAAGCTGCACTTTTACAAATAAATACTTCTATACATAAACTTCAGGATGTACTTTAAGCAAATAAAAAATGGTCCTCTAGGTTTTCCTCTTCCATTAGTGGTCATATATATTTATGGCCGGGTTTTGCCTCAGGAATTGTATACTTGTCACAAGCCAAGTCATATGTATACACTGAAATATGAAGAATTTCTAATTCCTATGGCCTATTAAAGCTTACCAACAAAGCTGTTTATTACTGCAGTCCTTTGACGCTTTGAGGGAAACAGAACATTTGGTGTAAACTTGCGTCAAAGCAAGTTGCAGAGCAGATTTTACTGTGTAGCAGGTGTCTGTTATATGAATTTATGGTACAGAAACAGGCCATTGGGTCCAACTATTCTATATCAGTGTTTATCCTCCATACAAGCCTCCTCCCATTCTCCTTCATCTAACCCTTTCAGCATATCCTTCTATTCCTTTCTCCCACCCATGCTTACCTGGATTCCCCTAAATTCACTATGCCATTCACCTCAACTACTCCTTGTGGGAGCAAGTTCCACATTCTGACCACTTACAGGGTAAAGAAGTTACTCTTCATCATTGCACAACAATTGATTCCATTTAATTTGTGATGCCAATGGAGAGTAATCTGATGGAGGATTGCAGATGTTATTCTTAACAGAAACAGAAATCTCTCTGGCTCTCCTTTGAGCAGAGGCCTCTGCCTCCTAAACTCTGGGGTGGAAGGTAAAGAGATTTACAACTTTCTTCTTAAAACCACAAGAGGATATCTTCCTGTAGTGTTATTTCAGGGTTTGAAACCACAGCAGTTATATTATCTTCAGTGATGATTAAGTTGTACATCAAATGTGTGGAGTACAAAGATGAAGTAAATCTGCCTCAGCAGCTCCACAGGATCTATAGCATAAATAATGGGACAGATGAGACCACCTTGTGTTCCAGTCAAAATATTACCAGAACACTTTTGTTCACTCCTAGGCACCAGCTAACACACAAATAAATCTTTAAAATCTCACCAGGGTCATCATCTTTTAGATAGACATAGAGTGACGGCTTACATACTCCTAGCTATTTCTACCCTGATCCTGTTTCCCACACTATGAACATTAAATTGGCAGCTAACTACATGCTTCAGATGATGAGTAATTACCCTTTTCTTTTTCTTTCTAGGATGTGAGTTTAAATCCAGCTCAGTCATAAATATGCCCTCTAACAACTAGCTGTAATATTTCTCTGTAAGAAGACTTTGGTTGGGCATATGCCCACAACACACAGCCATCTGGAATTAGACAGTGATTGGCAAGGCCAATGTGGCTGCTGTGGAAAATGGAATAAAAATGTTAGAAAGGATGCATAATGAGGTGGTTTTGTTATTAAATATAGAGAAAAATGTTTATTAATTCGTTTATTTGACTTAGAAGAGCTTGTCACCGACATTGGTTTTAAAAATCAGTGGACAGGGATTTATTTTTCTGCTCAAAACTTAAAAGTACTTTTTACCCTCTTGACTCCATTTCTCTAGGTTATAAATTGGGCACTTGATAAACTGGAACTCACAAAATATGCGGACAAGCCTGCGGGAACATACAGTGGAGGCAACAAACGGAAGCTGTCTACTGCCATTGCTCTGATTGGCTACCCTTCTTTAATTTTCCTGGTAAGAATTACAAACAGGTTGGGCTGCAGCAGGTTGATAAGTTGTGTTTAGATTCACAAAAATATGCCAACAAGGCCGATGCACTGAGAGAGAGTACTCACAAAGTGCCTGGTTTTTTCTACTGAAACTGATACATTGTGTAAAGTTTGACAGAATTTGTCTGGATGCGGGCGTGAAATGGCATATGAGAAATCATGGTGGGTTGAGAATCTATAATAGCTTTTATAAGGAAAGTGGAAGATACTTTTTAGAGGAAGATTTGAAATGAAAGGTGTAAGAGGATGGGAGCATATTGAAGATAGCACTCTGAGGGTGTCAGTACAGACAGCAGCATGCAGATGGCAGCAGGCTATGCTGCAACATTCTAAAATATTGAGTGATCCAGGATTTGTAGTTATCCCCAAGTAGCTCAGTCATGCTCAGTTTTCGTTTATATTCCTGCTGACTTATAACTTACCTCTTCTGGTGGGACTCTGTTGTGCTATACTGACTATTTCTCCACGACCAGCAACTCATCACTATGTAAATAAGCTTCGATTCTTTGTCATACAAACTACACAAATGTTGACCCCCTTCATCACATAATTGATTCCCATTTACAATTGTTCATTGCCTTAATAGCCCATGTGAGATGTGTAATCAATAATGTAGAGATATGTCATTCAACTTTGTAATAAACCTTGTTTTCCTCACCCCTATGAGCAATGGTGTCCATTGAAGAATTCCAGTTTAATGATTCTAAAATACCAATTACCGATTCTGTCTCTCCCATGAGAATGAACATTTCATGCCAGCGTGGCTTTTCTCTCAAACAAAAGGAAGGGAATAAGCTCATTTTGTTCTGTGGTTTTGATGTTGCTTTAATTACATGCATATGTGCATCCCACAATGACAGACAGAAACTTACTGTTATGGGTCACTAGACTGCAAACTGTATTGTGTTTTTGAAAGTCCAAATCTTGCACTTGAAGATTTAGTTCACATATGTCCCTCCCAGGTGTGCAGAAACTTAGAATCATAGAGTGGAATTATAGAATCGTTACAGTAGTTTTTTAGACAAGGGATCCAAGTTTATTTACATACTGATGAGTTGCTGGTCATGGAGAAATGGTCAGTATAGCAAAGCATAACTTGCCCCCTCTGGTGGGATTCTAAGGAGGCCATTTTGCCTGTTGTCCATGCCAGCTCTCTGCAAGAGCAACTCATCTAGTCCCACTTCTCTGCCTTTACCCCATAGTCTGCAAAATTTTTTCTCTTCAGATAATTATCCAATTCTTCTTTGAAAGCTATGATTGAACCTGCCTCCAACACACTCCCAGGCAGTGCATTCCAGATTCTAATCACCAGCTGCGTAATAAAGATTTGACTCATGTTGCTCTCAGTTACTTTGCTGTTCACCTTAAATTGGTGTCCTTTGGTTCTCGATCCTTCTGCCATTGGGAACAGTTTCTCCCTACCTACCCTATTCAGACGCTCATGATTCTGAATACCTCTATCGAATCTTATCTCAACCTTCTCTTCTCCAAGGAGAACAGCCTCAGCTTCTCTAATCTATCCTTGCAACGGAAGTCCCTCAGCCTTGGAACCATTCTCATAAATATTTTCTATATACGCTCTAGTTTTCACATCCTTCCTATAAGTGTGGTGCCCAGAATTGGACACATTACTTTAGTTGGGGCTGAATCAGTGTTTTATAAAGGTTCATCATACCTCCTTGCTTTTTCATAGACAAAACTTGTCTTTACATTTCTCATGTCAGAACTCCTATGGCAGCTACACAATCCTTACAGTGCACTGTTTACCAAATGTATTACCAAGTGATCTCATTGTCCTTGGCTATTCTTTCAGCTCAGATTCAAAATTATCACCAGATATTTTCCTCAGAGGAAAATCGTGACATTAGTTCTGCAACCGTAAAGATGTATTCACAACTTCTTGAATGTTGATTGTTATTCATTGATAAAAAAAGCCCTGACCCTTCCCCTTCCCCTGTGTGACTGCTTAATTTTACTGACTTGTGGAATTAACTTGCCCTTTGAGTGGCAATATAATATTGGGAAGATTTTTTTTAAATAGCCTGTTATTATCTCATTTGGGGCCTTCATGATAAAGAGTAAGTATAGCCCAGAATGATTGAATGCCGCACTCAGCTCTCCCAACCTTTTAAGGAGGCAAAGTGAGGTGAATTACAGTAGATTCGGAGGGAAATTAAAGAATTTTCAAAACCCTTGATGACACTTCACCTTGATAAATGGGAACTTCAGCCTGCAATATTACCAACAATTAACGTAGCACCTTGAATGTAGTAAAATGCTCGCTAGCACATCATGAAAAAAATGACACCATGAGCAGATATTAGGGTACAAAAGCTTGGTCAAAGAGTTAGGTTTTAAGGAGTACCTTAAAGGAGGAAAAAGAGGGTGAGAGGTGGAGTTTTAAGAAGGGAATTCCAGAACTTAGGGCCTAGGCAACTGAAGGCACAGTCCCCAGTGATAGTGATTAAAATCGGGAATGCCCAAGAGGCCAGAATTGGAGGATTACAGATACCTTGGAGGGTTGTGGGGCCGGATGAGATTTCAGAGATAGAGAGGAGCAAAGTGATTGGAGGGATTTGAAGATAAAGATGAGAATTTTAAACTCAAGGAATTGCTTAAGCAGGAGCCAGTGTAGGTCAGCGAGCATGGGGGTGATAGGTTAACTGTGTTTGACAGGAATTAGGGCATGGAGATTTTTGAATTGTCTTAAGTTTACAAAGGATGGAAAATGAGAGGTCAGCCAGGACTGCATTAGAATAGTCAAGTATCAAGGTAACGAAGGCATGGATGAGGGTTTGAGCTGCAGATGAGCTGAGGCAGGGGTGGAATTGGGTGATTTTTCTGGAAGTAGAAATCAACAGTCTTAATGATGGTGCAGATATGTGGTTGGAAGTTCATCTTTGTCAAATGTGATGCCAAGGTTGCAAACAGCCTGCTTCAGCCTCAGACAGTTGCCAGAGAGAAGGATGGGCTCAATGGCTGGAGAACAAAGTTTGTGAAAAGACCAAAGACAACGGCTTCTGTATTCCCAATATTTAGTTGGGAACAGTACTTGATGCTGGACAAGCAGCCTGACAATTTAGGGACAGTGTCGGGAGGTGCTGGTGAGGTAGAGCTGGGTATCCCCAGGGTGCCTGTGGGGAATCTGAAACTGTTTTTAGATGTCACTGTGGAGAGCCATTGGGAAAGATGGTGTCATCAACCGTGTCAAAAGCTACAGACAGATCAGGAAGGATGAAGGCTGATGGTTTAACCTTATCAAAATCACGAATAACTTGTGTGATAATGGTAAGAGCCATTTCAATACTGCAGCAGGGGCAGAAAACTGATTAGACAGATTAAAACATAGAGTTCCTGGAAAGATGGGCACAGATTTGGGAGCCAACAACACAGTAAAGGACTTTGGAAATGAAAAGGAAGTTGGTGATGGGGCAGTTGTTAGCAAGGATGGATGGTTCCAGTGTTGTTTTGTTGAGAAGGATGATGATGGCAGATTTGAAGGAGAGGGGACAGTACCCAAGGAGAGAGAACCATTGACATTATCAACTAACATGGGGAGACAAAAAGGGAAGTTGGATGGGCAGAAGTTTCGTGAGAATAGGGCCAAGGGAATGGGAGATGAGTCTCGTGGACAAGGTGAGCTTGAAGGCTGTATGAGTGGAGAAAGGAGAGAAATTAGAGAAAGGTGTGAGTTCAGGGCTAGGGCAGGTGTCAAATCATAGAGGAAGTTTGCCCAATAGGCTAGGGAAAGGTGAGGGTACAGTGGCAAAGGCAGCTGATCAAATGGTCTCAACCTAAATAACAAAGAATCCCATAAGCTCCTCACACTTCCTGTTGGAGGTGAGGGGAGAGGGGTTAAAGAAGACGGTTTGCAGTAGAGAAAAGAAGCCCTGGGTTATCCTTGCATCCCATGATAACCCTGAAATATGGAGCAGTTTTGGTAGACAAGAGGAGGATCTTATGTGGTCGAGTTAGATCTGGTAGCGAATGGCCCAAATCAGTTGTCTATTATAAACACTCAAGTCTGATCTCTTTGGATTTAAGGGAGCAGACATGAGAGCTATTCTTGGGGAAAGGTCAGAGTAAGAGAGCGTAATGGTTTTAATTGGAACTAGGGCATCCAAGATGGAAGGGAGGGTGTGTTTGAGGAGATCAGGAACTGAAGAAACATTGTGATGAGCAGAGGTCTGAAGACTAGCATTTTGGGATTTTGAAATTGCAATTCAAAGTGAGTTGGGGTAGCTTCTTTCCAGAGGCAGACACAGAAAGTAAGGTTTGGAGAGGAAGAGGGTTGTGGATGGAGAGCACTAAAAGGGAGTGATCAGAAATGACCTTATCTGTGACTGATACGGTGTGAGTAGTTGCGTGAAATGGCAGGGTCAGGGGAGTGGCTGTGAAGATGCGCTAGGGAGTTTATATGGAGGGCGAGATTAGGGCCGTGGACTCGGAGGACAGGAAGCATGATGAATTCAATTGGAGGTTGAGAAGTTGTTCCATGCAGAGCCTGAGGGAGGATAGCAGTGAAGATATCTTGGTAAGAAAACTTTTATAGTCTATGGGTGGGTAGTAGAAAATGAGGATTTTAAGTGAAAGGCAAGAGGGGTGGGACACGGTGTGATTATCAAAGGAGGAGAAAGTGCCAGAATAGGAGGGGGACAGACCCCTCGCTCCCACACCATATTGGGCCTACATATTTGATAAATGTATATTACGCAGCTTTCCCTAGGACCCCTAGGCAACAGGCCTTGCTGCATCTGATTCTGCACATTTTCAGGGTGCAGAGGGGATTAATTTTGCACTTTGTAAATTACTGTTTCGGTTGTATTTCAGGATGAGCCAACAACAGGAATGGATCCCAAGGCACGCAGATTTTTATGGAACCTGATTCTCGATATCATAAAGACTGGACGCTCAGTGGTGCTGACATCACATAGGTGGTTTTTACGGCCTGGATTCAAATTTGCCACTGTATGTTTTCTTCACAGGAAATCCATGAGATTAGTCTCGTGAAAGAATGCACGTAGGCAGGCCAAAGAGAAATGGTGTAATGAGATGTGTGATGAAGTATTACAGCTAGAAATAAATCACAAAATGAAGGTTAAGCACCAGAAGGTGAAATCTTTGACAGAAAGGGATAACAACAGATAGTGGGCGCATAAAAAACAAAGATGTTAAAATATTGTTTGAAGGGGATGCAGTAGCAAAAAGATGGACAGAATATATAAGCGAACTGTATGATGATCCAAATTGAGGGATTCCTAAAGATATGGAGGCAAACGATGGACCAAACGTTGTGATATTAGAGGTAAAGAATGCTTTGAAATTGATGAGTATAGGAAACGCTCCGGACATAAATGAAGTAACAACAGAGTATCTGAAAGCCCTTGGAGAAACAGGAATAGAAGTGATAATAGAAATGTGTGATCAAATATATACCAAAAGATGCATTCCAAGTGACTTGAGACATTAAGTATTTATGTTACCTAAGAAACCTAAAGCAATGGAGTGCAATCATTTTAAAACTATAAGCTTACTGAGCCATCTCATTAAACTGATCTTGAAAATCATAATAGAAAGAAATAATAACATAATTGAAACAGAAATTGGTGAAACGTAGTTTGAATTTAGACCTGGAGTAGGAACAAGAAAGAGAATATTTAACCTAAGAGCAATATTTGATAAATATCTAGAAGTAAACAAGAACATATATGCTTCATATACTATGAAAAAGCGCTCGATTGTGTTTATGACCAAAAGCAAATAGATGCACTGTTGAAATGTGACATTGACAGTAAAGATGTGAAATTCATCCAGGACATATATTGGGACCAATAGGAAGCCTCAGGCTAGAAGGTGGACAATCACATGTTTCAAGTGAAGAGAGGGACATGCCAAGGCAGTGTACTGTCACCAAGATTATTTAAACTGTACACAGAACAAATATTCAGAGAATTAGATGTGCTTCCGAGGGTAAAAATTCGAGGCATGAACATAAACTTTTTTTTTATATTCGTTCATGGGTTGTGGGCATCACTGGCTAGGCCAGCATTCATTGTCAATCCCTAATTGCCCTCATTGAGAGGGCATTTAAAAGTTAATCACAAACTTGCGGTACGCTGACGGCACAGCACTACTTGCAGAATCAAAAGAAGTCCAACAAAATATCGTAGATGAAGTAAAATCTAGAAGGTTAGAAAATGGATTGAGCACGAACACTAAAAAGATAAAAACAGTGGGAGTCAGAAAGAATGCATTAGAAGAAATTAGAATGAAGTTTGAAGTGGATGGTGTCACACTGAAAAAAGTAGATAAATTTGTTTATTTAGGACAAATGACAACAGAAGATGGCTGATGTGATGCTGAAATTAGAAGAAGGCTAGAAATGAAAAATAATTTTGTGAAGGTGAAGGATGTTTAACAACAAGAAAACTGAAGCTTGTAACAAGAAAAAAACTCAAGATGTTACCTTCTATCCTGTCAGCCTCAGAAACCTGGACAATAAATAAAGACCTGTGGGGGGGGAAAAGAGGCCTTTGAAATGCGGATGCTAAGACTTGTGCTAAAAATTCCACATATAGACCATAAGATCATCAAGAGGCGCTTGAAATTGCAAGAACTAAAAGAATTCTAAAAAGTGATATTCAGAAAATAAAATGTCAGTATTTCGATCATTTGATCAGAGCTGAAAAATTACAGAGATTTCTTCTGGAGGACAAAGTGGAGGGAACAGAAAGAGGGGCCAACCTAGACATATAGTTGGATGACAGACGCCATAGAGTAGTTGTACACAAGCTACAGTGGTTGTGAGGATGGCGCAAGGCAGACGGGCATGACATACCATGAGAGCAGATCATCTGGCAAGAGTAGCTACAAGCAGCAGCAGCAGCCTCACAATTTCAAAGACATCTTTAAAGTTTCTTAAATATTGATTTTTACAGCATTTGTAGATAAAATAGCACAGACTCTTCCCCGATGCAATTGCCTAATATTACTGACCGATAGAATTAAAATACCCTTTGATTGGCAATCAAGAGGAACAGGAATTCATCGAATTATACAGCAGCGGAGGTGGCCATTCAGCCCGTCATATGTTTGTCAGCTCTTTGAAGAGTTGTTCAATTAGTACCACTTCCCTGCTCTTTTCCGATAGCCCTCCAAACCTTTCTTTTTCATGTAAATATCTTCTTAAAAATTACTGCTGAATCTGCTTCAACACCCTTTCACTGCGGGGAAAAAAATCCTGCTCATTTTCACCCTAGTTCTTTTTTGCCAATTGTTGTAAATCTGTATCCTCTTCTTATTGACCCTCCTGCCGGTTGAAACAGCTCCTATCTACCTACATTACAACTGCAAAAAATACACCACTGGCTGTAAAGAAGTTTGAAATGTCCAGTTGTCATGAACTACACTATATAAATACAAGTCTTGCTTTCTTTCATGACTCCATCAAAACTGTTTGTGCCGTAATGGCTCTATGATCTCTATGAAATCTTCCTCTTAACCTTCTCTTCTTTGAGCTTCTCTAGAGAGACCAGAAAAACTGGAATTATTATATTATTTTATGATATGTGAGTATCTTTCATCATCAGTTTAAAAAAAGCAACAAACATTAACATTTAACATTTGTTAAATGGCTAGGTTCATCAGATAAATGGAAAAATAATTGTAAGTCTTTTTCCAGAGAAGGAGATGACTTTGGGGTATTTCTAGTGTACACATTGTGATGCACACTTCAAAAACCTCTCACTGGCACACCGAAATCCAAAGAAGCTATTGTATCTGATGTAGCTTCCAAGTAATAATTCAAAATGGCTGATAGCCTAAAAGTAATCTGTTCTTTTTAGGAAACAGAGAGCTTCAAATAACATAGGTATTCTTCTAAGGAACATTCCAAATATTTGAATCATCTAGTTTTTTGGATTTTTATACTTTCTGCAAAATTACTATAATGTCACCGGCCAACTTTTGTGCAACTGGTTCTCATTGTTAAGAAAGTCGACCTCACTTAAATGTCATAATTTAATGGTTTGCTCATCAACAAATCCTCTGTCAACATTTCTGAACTGTGGAAAAATGATCTTGCAACATCGCTTTATATTCCCTTGAGGGGAGAATGCTGCACTCTTTGGTGCATTCTGGGAAGGATGGCCAATTCAGTGTCTAGCTTGTGTGAGCTTAAAGTGAAACAACAGGCTTTTGTGTTTTATGAGCGAGAAGTTCGCCGAAATACATTAGAGGGCACAATTCCCAAGTGGAATTTTAATGATATCTTTCCTTAATGCCAGCAGTGCTGTAGTCTGTGCTGTGGGTTACAAGTCCCTCAGTGCATTCAGGGAAGGGGGAAAACAGTGACATTCACTAAGAGCTAAGAAGTTGCCAGGTGAATTTGTTGACAGCAAAGTATGGTTTAACATATGTGCAGATGGACTTTATAACCCAATTTTTGAAACTGGGGAGCAGTCGTTTACAATCCATCAGTTGACTCCTCCCAGCCGTACAAAGATTTACAAGCAGGACTACAATCGGGTTCCACAGCCAAGTTAGAATGCACAACAGATGGCTCTGCGCACGCAAGAAATGGCCATCCTAGATAACACGGAAACCAACAGTGACTATTTTTTCACAAGTACAATGTTAATCAAAGTTTAAGAAACTAAAAGAAACTATTTAATTACCATTAAATGGGTTTGATTAATCAAGGTCAAAAGCTGCGTGAGCTCTGGATCCGCAGGTTGCTGCCCTAAGGAAATATCCTTTAGGATTTCAGCTTAACCCCAGAGACAGTTAAGTTGAATCCTTACCTTACCTGACTACAGCTGCACTCACAGTACTCCACCTCACCGGATGTTTTCTATGATTGACACTTTCCCTGCCCCGACTGCAAAGGGTTGATCTTATTCCACAGAGTATTTGATCACTTCTTGTTCATATTTTCATACTACCCCTATAATAGAGGGAGACTGATTTATACTGACTCAACAGGTGAAATTCCTCTATTATTCGGATTTGGAGAATTTCGTTTGTAGCCTTGCAATTTTTTTTAAAAATTTCTCTCATCAAACCTATAATTCAGAGCCTTGCCTAGAATCTTCAATCATATTTATTACCAAATATGCATCTGGTTGCCTTACAAGAGCATAAAATTTCAAAACGAGCTTAAGTTGGAATCGTATCAAAATATGATCAAACACCACAAATCACTGTTTAAGTGGTTCAGTATCTAAGCACAACTTACGGGCATTTGCATGATTATTGAACAGTGAAGGGAGAGAAGTGTTGGGAACTGTTGTACCTTGGGCAGCTGCTGCAGTGACTGTATTGTGCTGTCTCGTGAGAGGAGAGGCATATCAGGACTCAGAGCAGTCAGTGCCACATTAGGCTCAAACTAGGTGATTTATTCTGAAACTAAAACTGTTCCAGAAAAATCCAGCAGGGGGTTTGTGAAGGCAGCAAAATAACCATTGTTAAAATTCTCCCTTTCATTTAGAGCAAGAATTGACTCTTTGATAATTAATTGCAATACTGGGATATTTGAAACGTCTTAATTAAACCTGCCAGCCACTTAGTTGTCTTGATCTTATTGCCACTCCAATTTTGCTTATCCTTTGGCTACAGCTGGTATTCTAATAGTCTTTTGTGCAGGCTCGGTTTGCAAAACTGCTAGGAACAACCCAATTGTACTGTTCAACTGAGTTAAAAGTGTGTAACTGTTTTATTTAATTGAAATGCTTAGTCAGGTGCAGTTTTGTAATATTTACTCAGCACATTGTTCTTTGGGGTGAGATTGTGCCCTGTGATATTAATAACAGACATCTCCGAACATTTGTATGATTTCATTTGTCCATTATTTGAACAAGCACTAAATCCCTTTTAAAGAAAGATGTACTTTAATAGACTACCTTTCATGACATTCCTAAACGCTTTATAGCCAATCAAGTACCTACAGAATGTAGTCACTGCTGTAATGAAGGAAACGCAGCAGTAGTCAGTTTGTGTACTGCAAAGTCCCACAAACAGCAATAAAGACAGAAAATTCTGGAAATACTCAGCAGGTCAGGCCACATCTGTGGCCTGAAACAGTAGCCAGGATTTTCCGGTTGACGGATCCAGCCAAAAGCCCATTGACTTCGACGGGACTGGAAAATCCCGGCCAGAGTTAACTTTCAGATTGATGATGACCCTCGTGGGACCCACAGATTGCAATGTGATAATGACCAAATAATCTGTTTTAATTACATTGGTTAAGGAATCCATATTGACCAGGACAACAGGAAACTTTCTGCCTTGCTTTTCTTCGAAAGATGATGCCTTAGGATCTTTCATGTCCACCTGAGAGGGCAGAGGGGGCCTTGGTTTAACATTTCACCTGAAACATAGCACCTCTGACAGTACAGCACTGGAGTATTAGCCTAGATTTTATGCTCAGGTCTCTGGAGTGGAACGTGAAACTGGAACCTTGTGACTCAGGCATGAGTGCTACCACTGAACCACAACTGATAGATAAGGGTCCCTAATTAAAATAGCAGATACAGGGCTTGCATTCAAATGTATCAACACAATTCCGTACCACTGCTGTAGTGTCTCACAAGATGTGTGTATACTGAGGAGTGAAGTGGATTCAACCACCATCCTGTTGGTCTGAGACCAGAGTATCTTGAATCTAGTCAGGTCTGATTGAAAGAACATTTTGAGCTAGATGTTTGCCTTGGGCAATGATGCAAAATGGGCACTACGGGGTCAGCCACACCTTATACACAACCCCTGATATTCCATCAACTGCAGTAGGACAGGTATGGCTGATCCATTGCCACCCACCTTGGTGACTTCCAATTTTTACCCTTTCTGTAAAAGCACTGGCTGAACTGAATCCACTTGGAAATAGGTCCACATTTCAATGACAAATAAGGAAGTAAAAAAATAATTTAGTATAACGTTGACAGTCTCATTGAACCCAAGGAGATGTATTAGCAGGTGTTTGCTGAAGTTCAGGATTACTGTTCAAATAGGATTGTCAAATTTCATCAAATGCAAAACTGGAACAGGATAGCAGGATACAAATGGGAGTGGTATCATGACTGGAATTTTGAGATATACTTGACTGCTGAAAATTCATTGAAAACATAGTGATTAATGTTGCCATATCAACAGGCAGGAGGAAGCAAGGGAGAAAAGTTTTGTCTATTTTTAAAAAGTCAGATCTCCAGTTGCAATTTGATAAACATTTGCATAGCCAACTGAAAATATTATACCTGGTTCAGAAGTGAGTGGGTGATAATCTAGTGTGCATCATTTAATAGCTTTTATTTTGCATTGAAACCATTCTGTATGTGACCGGAAGGTTTTTCATGATAACATCAGGTGCCTGAAGTGGAATCCTATCATTTTTCAGTTTTGAGGCTTTCTTAATGTTAATGAGTATAAAACCTCATCCCATCCCACATCCAACCATGATAGAAGGATACAGGGCACAAGTATTGAATGTGACCTTTTCACTGCAACCCTGCTATTGTTAAATAATTTGAAAAGCCAAACTGAGCAGAAGAGAGAACATTTTTCACCATTGTTTGGTGGTGCTTTGGGAGATAATGAGATGCTGAGAAACATGTTGTATCTAATCTACCTCTTTTCATCTCTACAGCATGGAGGAGTGTGAAGCACTGTGCACAAGACTCGCCATCATGGTAAACGGACGGTTCAAGTGTCTTGGCAGCATCCAGCACCTGAAAAACCGGTAACTTGACATTCCAGCTTTTCCCAGCCCATCCTAATCAGTCAGACATTGCTAAGCCAGCTGTTCAGTGCCGTGCGCTAATCTTTCATTTAGTGGTGCTGGTTGACTTTCTTCCTTCCTTCTTTCTTTCCATATAGGGGTCACATTTTGAATCAAGTAAATGTGAATAAAATGCTCTTTACTGATTGATATCATGATACCACGTACTAGCAAGCACTCTGTCATGATTGGTATCCGCTTGAATACTATTGTAACTCTGCATTTCTGATACACGCTCTGTCACCAGTGGCACGGGCACTTAACACCACCAGCATACACTGCAACATTTCTCATCGGAAAACCTGGTGATTGTAACCTAAGCAAAAATCCAAGTACATTTGCCATTCTCTGAGAAAGATTAGTGAAGTTCTTACTGGCTGCTTTATACTTCACCAATATCACTGGGTTCTCAAAGCACAGGTCTTAAGCTACAAACCAATACTAATCTGCCAGGATTCACTTAGGGCTGCAACCAAGGAGGGGCTACTAAAGTGCAACACCCCAATAATTAGTAGTACACTGTTACCCCTAAGATGCAGCCACTTTCACCAAACCTGCTCTTCAAGAGTAGGGAAAACACCCTAAGGTGATTTCTGGAGGGGGGAAAAGATAAAAAGAGACAAAATAAATTCTCATCAGATACAAAATTCTGGTCTTATAATCAGCATTACAAGGATTTTAACTTTTAAGGAACGGAGATAATTAGGAATTTTTAATTATTCTTTGGAATAAGAAGTGAACTCTGAAACAAGCTGGGCTGGGGGAAAACATTGTAAACTCAGACTGATAGTCACCTGATTTTAAAATGGATTCAGACTGATCACCTTTTCCATCTTGCTTCTTTCCAAGGTTTGGCGATGGCTACATGATCACTGTCCGCACAAAGTCCAGCCTGTACGTGAAAGAAGTTGTCCGCTTTTTCAACAGAAATTTCCCTGAAGCAGTTCTAAAGGTATAAATTCAGCTGAAAACAATGTTATTGTTTGTGTTGTTTCCAACAGAGAACACTGACACAGTTCCATTAAAGGATTGGTGCCGTATAGGAGGTACACAAGCTCTATGCTCCTTTGTAAACCTACAGTGCAAACGTACTCATTCTGGAAGAATATGTCAGTTTTTTTGTCTGTTGGCCCAGGAGAGTTATACATTACCATTTCATTTGTTTCTTTCACACTAATTGGATGTCCTACATACCATTTCTAACTTTTCCAAAGTTTGTGGAACAGGTTTAAATCACTGATGTCAATGGACAACAAAATGATCCTCTAAAGTTGTTTGTGACATGTAGTGAATAGAATGCCCAAAATTCCATCTCAGCTTTTGTGATTTGGTGGGGCTAAGATATCTTGATTGCTTTGTTTCCTCAGCATCAAATTGGGTGGAAGTAGTTTCTGCCAGTTTGCAAGAGCAATGCATCCAAATTCATGATCGCAGTTTGATCTGCAGCCAAGCACTTCTGAAGTATAATGTGAGAAAATGTTGCAGCCAAATTGCGCATAGCAAGTTCCGATATATAGCAGTGAGATTAACTATCAGATAATGTGTGTTTTTAGCGATGTTGGTTGAAGGATAAATGTTGGCCTGGACATTCTGTTTGAATATGGGATCTCTTGTGTCCATCTGTGATGAAAAACTGACCTCATCTGAAAGATAGTACCTCCAACAGTGCAAGGTTATCTTAGTAAGTGTCAACCTTAATCATGTGCTCAAGTCTCAAAGAGGGATTTGAAGCAATGACCTTCAGAATTAGGATGCTATCACTGATCCATGTTTCGATGAGGGGCAGTGGTGTTCCTGTCCCACATCTCCTGTATTTATATTTATTATGCGCTACGGATAAAATGGGACCAGAAATATAAGGGGTACTTTTGCCAGGTTTATCTAGAGCTTTTAAAGCTGAAGACCATGGAAGTTGAACAGAAATTTCCCTAAGGCAGTTTTAAAGGTGCGAATTCAGCTGAAAACTATCTTCTTTTTATTGTCTTCATATATAAATGAAGAAGTGCGGAACACTAACACTGTCCCATTAAAAGATTGATGCCATACAGGAGGTACATGGGCCATGTGCTCCTTCACAATCCCTCTGCACAAGCATACTCATTCTGGAAGAACATCTCAGTTTGTATGTGTGTCGCATCCAGGAAATTTATGCATTACCACCTGTAGTAATTGGGTTGGTTGTCCCTCCCTCCTGTCTATCAGCCCTGGGTCGGCACTGAGGGGCGTGCTTCTTGTAGACGGAGGGCGCTAAGCGTGTAAGTTTTTTATAACACCTGTCCTCAATAAAAATTAAATTTCTCTGCACCATACCTGCTCCTACCTCAAGTTATTACAGTTGGCGACAAGGATGAAATCAGCTTATGCTGCATACTTCATCCTAGTGGCTGTGAGTGACACAAAGTTGAGAAATACTTACCGATCATTCCATTGTTCGGGAAGATTGATCCATACGATGCAGATGCAGAGGATTGCAGTCAGTATGTCAAGGGGCTCGGTTTCTATTTCATTGTGAATAAAGTTACTGTTGGGGATAACTGTAGAGCTATCCTGCTGCGTGTGTGGAAGCAAAACATGTAATGTTATCAGAAACCTGACTGCCCTGAATGCGTCCAATACTAAGTACGAGTTAGTGGAGTTTGTGAAGTTGTATTTTCAGCCAAAACCATCTGTAATTATGCAGCACTTCAAGCTCAACACGCAAATTCGTGCACCAGGAGAATCTGTCACTACCTTGGTGACAAACCTGAAACAGCTGACTGAGTACTGTGAGTTCGTTCGGGGATGCCATGAATGATATGCTGCAGGACAGACTTGTACGAGGGGTGACTGACAACGCCATACAGGGTCGTTTGCTTGCTGAATCAGATGTTGATTTTAAGCACTCTGGAACACACTCTTTCTATGGAGAGTGCCACATAAGATTCTCAGGATTTGCAGCATGTGAATAATGGTGCAGTGCACCATGTTGAGCAGAGGCCCGCCACTGAGCATAGTGTGAAAAGTGGCACGACAGATTTTCAGCCGGATTCCCTGTCTTCCACACGACAAGGTACCCATTTGCCATAGATGTGGCAGGAATCATGGAGCGGGCGTTTGCAGATTTAGCAGGGCAGAGGGTAACTATTGCTTTAAGAAAGGACACCTGGCTAGGCAGTGCAGAACAAAAAATAAACAAACTGCAAAGCAGAGAACGAACCTGTTTCAGCTACTATCGTTGGGGAGCACACGGTCAAGTAACTCAATGAGGGGAGTCAGCCATTGACATTGGAGCACACGTCTGCCAAACTGTGAACCGACACTGGGGAGCCCATTCATGTCAAAAACATTGCTGCTCTTCCAGTCTGCTACAAACAGCAGACAGCCCAGCTTCCTGTGATGGTCATAGAGGGGGAGAGGCCCAGTTTTTTCAGTTGAAATTGGCTGCAGGAAATAAAACTGGACTGGTCAGAAATATCCCATTTGAAGTCCAATGGAATTCCAGAGCTCTTGAAGAAATATGACACTGTTTTCAAGATGAATTGGGAAAACTGAAGAGCATGCAAGCTAAAATACACATCAATCGCCAGGCAACACCACATTTCTTCAGGGCCAGGCCGGTGCCTCACTCACTAAAAGGAAAAGCGGAAGCAGAGTTTTGCAAATTGGAAAACCTGGGAATAATTCAGCCTATTCCAGTTTTCTGAGTGGGCTGCACCCATCATCCCAGTTGTCAAGCTAGACCAAGCTATACGTATATGCGGTGACTACAAACTGACAGTCAACAGAGCAACAAAGTTAGACACTACCCCATTCCCAAAATCTATGACTTGTATGCCAATTTAGCAGGAGGCAAGTCATACACAAAGCTGGACATGAGTTATGCCTATCAGCAGTTGAAATTGGACAGCACAGCAAGAGAGTATTTGACGATCAAAACTCACAAAGGCCTCTACCAGTACACCCAATTACCTTTTGGATTTTTATCTGCGTACACTACTTTTCAGCGAACCATGGAGAGTTTCTTGTAGGGAATTCCACATGTGGTTATGTACTTGGATAACATTCTCATTACTAGACTGACCAAAGCTGAACATTTAGCCGACCTTGAGGAAGTGCTGAGAAGATTTATGGAAGCAGGTGTATGTTTGAAGTGAGAAAACCGCACATCCCAGGCATCTGAGGTAACACACCAGGGCCACAGAGTGGACGCTGTGGGGTTGCATCCTGTTGAAGACAAGGTCCAAGCCATTGTCATGTGACAGAACTTAAGTTGTTCCTAGAAATGATTAATTATTACAGCCATTTCTTACCTAATCTGTCCACCGTGCTTGCACCACTCCACCTGTTGCTGAAGAAGAACCACCACTGGTTCATGATGCTCACCTTAAGAAAAAGCCTTTGCAGCAGCGAAAAAACTGCTCCATTCATTTGCTTGGCAGTACATTATGACCCAGCTGAAGAGCTAGTGCTGACATGTGGTGCTTCTCCCTATGGCATAGGAGCGGTACTATCACATAAAATGGAGGACAGGTCAGTAAGGCCCACTGGCTATGTTTCAAAAACACTTTCCCAGACTGTAAAGAGTTATTCCCAACTGGAGAGAAAAGGGCTGTCGGTTGTGTTTGGTGTCAAGAAGTTTCACCAATACGTGCACGGGTGACATTTCGAAATCCTGTCCGACCATAAGCTGCTGACAGGCTTGTTCAATGAAAACAAAGCTATTCCACCTACGGCTTCAGCGAGAATCCAACATTGGGCCCTGACTCTATCAGTTTATGAGTGCACATTCATGTACCACTCTGGCTCGCATATAGCCAATGCAGACACACTCAGTCAGCTTCCATTACCAGGCAGCCCTGCCAATACACCCATTCCACAAAAGTTAGTGTTGTTGTTAAAATTTTTGGATTCATCACCTGTACATGCTAAACAGATCAAGAATTGGATGAGCAGAGACCCAGTGCTGTCAAAAGTCAAAGACTTCACTTTACAAGGCTGGCCAAGCACACTTTTATTCCAGAAACACTGAACTGAGTTGCCAGGATGGAATCTTCCTGTGGGATTCCAGAGGCATGGCCCCTTCCCAGTGCAGTCACTCTTGGCCGAGTTCCACAATGCACACCCAGGCACATCGAGGATGAAGTTGTTGGCATGTAGATATGTCTGGTAGCCAGGAATAGATGTTGACATTGAGAACATGGTTAAACACGTTACCATTTCACAGCAACACCAGAAACTACCTGTTTTAGCTCTTCCTCACCTATGGGAATGGCATAGGCATCCATGGATCAGACTGAATATTGACTGTGGGACTTCTAGGCACCATGTTCCTGTTGCTCATAGTGGCATCATGTCTATGAGATAAAAACGCCAACTTCAGCTGCAATTATTGAAAAGCTGTGTCATTCCTTTAGTATACATGGTTTGCCTGAGATTATTGAGACAGAGATTGACAATGGAACAGCTTTCACCAGTGTCGAATTTCAGACGTTCACAGACCTGAATGGTGTCTGGCACATAAAGACTGCTCCCTGGCATTCTTCGTCAAATGGTCTCACCGAAAGAGCGGTCCAGACCTTTTAAAGCCAGTGTGAAGAAGTTGTGTGGAGGCATTTTGGAGTCTCGTCTTACGTAGGCACATCTGGGAAACAATTGATGGAATCCAGGACCCAGGGCTCCCAATCAAGCCCCAAAGAAACCTCTGAAGAGGAATCTGAAGGCATCTTCATTGAAGACCCATCACAGCGCTCACCCACATCCTGCACCAGCGCAGAGACATGCACCTCGGTGGAACCGAGCTTTAGACTAGCCTCAGGATCACAATCTGGCGATCACATCACACTGCCTGATCCACAGCAGGCGGCGGCAGGGACTTCCCAGCTCCTCGGCACTCGGAGGACTGCTGGAGGCCAGAAATCTGCTGAGTCCAAGTCAGATGACGAGCCTCTGGACTTGTCATGTCTCAGTTGCTGGAGCTGCTTGGGAACACTAGGAAGAGATGTCTGCTGCACTCCTCAGATTGCAAGGCATAATGGAGGAATCTGTCGGCCTGCAGGCTGAGGTGATGGTGCGTTGGCATGGCAATGCATCAAGGTCAACACTGGTAGGATGGCAGCCATCATGGACACCTTGACCCAGGACATCGGTCCTGCATGGCTGCTCGGGCTAAACTCCATCGCTGACCCCGTAGTTGGCCTCCAACAGTGTACAGAAGAGGGGTGTGTTGGGCAGCTTGATCTCACTTCAGCTACCCCTTCTCAAGGAGTCAGCCAGGGGCCCTGGGGCACCCATAGGAAGGAGGATGAGGAGGTACACACCCCAGGACCATCCACCCTGGTGACTCTGGGAATGTCCGGCCCGTCCGAAACCCCTCTTCCTGTGACCTCAGCGGCTCCAGCTCCACAGGCTGAGGAGGGTGCCACTGACACACAGCAGGAGCCCAAGAGCAGGCCGGGGCCTCCAGGCCTCAGCCCTCCAGACGATGCCGACCAAGGTCATCACAGCGCATGGCAGTCAGCAGGCTGCCTCCACTCCGCTATGGATATCAGGGGAGCACCAAGACATAGCAGCAGGGTTAGGAAGGTTAGGAAGATGTAACTCTTTCGAGTACAAACACGTTTCCATCTGTTCCTATTCAGATGAAGTTACATTGTTTCATAGTTTGCCGTTGTGAGATTTGAACTCTTGATAATCTTTTAAATGAAAACCAAATCAACAAAATTGGGAAAAATCAGGCACAGCCCCTAATTCAGGTCAGCTGTAAAACCAAGAACAAAGTTTTAAAGGAAACTTACAAACTTTAAATCAAAATGTGATTAAAGGGGTCAACAAAACACCCCAGTCCCCGCGGTGCCCACCGAGCACGGAAGGCCTCGAGAGTGCCAGCAGACACCGCGTGCTCCTTCTCCAGGGACATCCGGCAGCGAACGTAGCCGCGGAAGAGGGACAAACAATCGGGCGGGACTCCCCCGTCGATCGCCCGCTGCCTGGACCTGTTAATGGCCAACTTGGCCAGGCCCAGGAGCAGGTTCACGAGGAGGTCCTCCTCCTTCCCGACCCCCTTCCGCACCGGGTGCCCATAGATCAGGAGCGTGGGGCTGAAGTGCAAACAAAACATCAATAAAAGGTTTTTCAAATAACTAAAAAGGGAGTGCAGCCTACAACACCCTATGTATACATGGTCCACGGACTCCACAAGACCGCAAAAAGGGCACGTGTCCTGAGAGTCCGCGAACCAATGCATCCTCTTATTATAAGGGACTGCTGCATGCAACACCCTCCAACCCAGGTCTCCGATAGAAAGGGGGAGGACACCTCCGTAGAGGGCCTCCCATCGGGGGCCTCCGCCGCCAGACGGCAACAAGGCACGCCAGGGCGTGTCCGGTCGACGGACAAGGGCGTGAAAATGGAAGGTGTGCAGGAGCAGTCCGTACAAAAAGCTCCTCTTTGCCGTGCCAAAAGGCACAGAGGGCATGTCCCCGAGGCGGCTCATATTGCGGGGCACCAGCACCCGAGGGAGGGTTCGGGGCTTGGGGCCAATGTGGAATTCTGTCCGAACAGGGGAACGCTCAGACGGAAGACCACCGCGCACCTGGGCCGCCTCAAGACCCAAAATAACGTCGGGTCCGAGCACGACCGTTCTCAGGTCTTGGATGGCATCGGCTGCGACCTGGACACTCACAGACGCGCGTTGCGCCAACTCCTGCGGGAGCATCCAGCCCAGTCCTCCGCCACCCAGCACGTCCCCGATTCTGGTCACCCCTGCGGCCACAGCCCTCCTCTCCGCCAACCACTGAAAAGGACGGAGGGGCGGATTCCTGAGCAGCGGCTCTCTGACGATAGCCGCTACTCCTGACGGGGGAGAGCTGCGTCGCGAGGCGACCACTTTCCAGACTTTGATCAGGTCCTGGTAAAAGACGGGCAACGCCTGCAAGGAGCCACCGAGGCCCAGCTGTTCTATAAACAGGAGCTGCACGTCATAATTCAGGCCGTGCACCTGACGGAGGAAATACGTCATCAGGGCACACCATCTAGGAGGAGGCTCGACGTAGAGGTATCGCTGCAGGGTCTGAAGGCGGAAAGTCGCCACCTGTGTGCGTAGGCACACTAGCGCCTGACCACCCTCCCTAAGCGGGAGACTCAGAACCTCGGCAGCGACCCAGTGCAATCTTTTGTCCCAGAAGAAGTCGACTAACAATCTCTGGATTCTTGTGACAAAGTCCGGGGGAGGGGTCAAAGTGACCAGCCGATACCACAACATGGCGGCGATCAGCTGGTTTATGACCAGAACTCGACCTCGGTAAGGTAGCACTCGGAGCAGTCCTGTCCAGCGCCGCAGGCGAGCGGTGACCCCCAGGTAGAGGAGGCTGGTCCTGCTCCAGGTGAAAGGCCTGAGCTCCTCGGGTAGGGGATCCATCTGCCACTGACCGACCAGGAGTCCAGAACATTTACCCCAGTTGATCCTGGCAGAAGAAGCGGCAGAGTAGACCTCCTGGCACTCGCGCATCCTCCGCAGGTCAGCCGGGTCACTAAACATAAGGAGCACGTCATCGGCGTAAGCCGAAAGGACCACCCCGATGCCCGGCCCGCGCAGAACCAATCCCGACAACCTCCTCCGCAAGAGGCGCAGGAAAGGCTCCACGCAGATAGAATACAACTGGCCAGACAGGGGGCAGCCCTGACGTACCCCTCTCCCAAAGCGAAGGGGCGCCGTCAGGGACCCGTTAACCTTCACTAGACACTCCGCGGCGGTGTACAGAAGTCGGATCCGGGCGACAAAATGCGTCCCGAACCCGAAAGCTCGCAGAGTTCCGAGTAAGTATTCGTGATCCACCCTGTCGAACGCCTTCTCCTGATCGAGAGACAGGAAGGCGCTCGACAGACCAGCCCTCTGGGAATGGTGGATGATGTCCCGGACCAGATGGATGTTATCATAAATGGTTCGGTCCGGGACGGTGTAGGACTGGTCAGGGTGGATCATGTGGTCCAGCACGGTGCCGAGCCGAGAAGACATGGCTCGGGCGAAGATTTTGTAGTCCGTGCTGAGGAGGGAGACCGGGCGCCAGTTTTTAAGAAGGCGGAGATCCCCCTTCTTCGGCAGCAGGGCAATCACGGCCCTGCGCCACGAAAGGGGCATCTCCCCGGTAGCAATGCTCTCCCCCAGGACCCCCGCGAAGTCGCTCCCCAAGACGTCCCAGAACGCCCTGAAGAACTCCACGGTCAGCCCGTCTAGTCCCGGGGTTTTGCCCCTAGAAAGACCGTCGAGTGCGCCGGTCAGCTCCCCCAGACTTATAGGGGAGTCGAGCTTTCCGGCGCACTCCGGGCCGACCTGCGGCACGTCCTCCCACAAAACTCTGCAAGCTTCCTCACTGGACGGATCCGGAGAGAACAGGGCAGTGTAGTAATCTCGGGCAATGGCCCTGATGCCCTCCGGATCCGAGACAAGGGATCCGTCGTCGGCCAGCAGCGTAAAGAGCTGCTTACGGACCCCGTGCCTTTTTTCCAGTGAGTAGAAGAAGGGAGAGCCGCGGTCCATCTCCTTAAGGAAACAGATCCGCGACCTCACGAACGCGCCCCGAGACCCGACCAGTTGCAGGTCCCGCAGCGCGCCCTTCCTCTCATCGTACACCGACGGCAGGGCCGGGTCCGCGTCGGGCTGACGGAGACGTGCCTCCAGGTCGAGCACCTCCTTCTCCAACTCCTCGACCCTGGATTTGCGTCTCTTTGTCGACCCCTTCGCGTACTCTTGACAGAAAACTCGGACGTGAGTCTTGCCCACGTCCCACCATAGCCTCAAGGAGGGGAAGCCGCCCCGCTTCCTTCTCTAGCCGGCCCAGAAGCGACGGAACGAGTCCAGGAACCGCTGGTCTTCCAACAACAGGTTATTAAAATGCCAGTACGCGGACCCCGTCCGAGCGCAGAACGAAGTGAGCTCCGCCCACACCAGACGGTGGTCCGTGCACGGAACCTGCTGTATAGAAGCAGCCGGAACGCAGGACACGTACGCCTTCGAAACGTAAAGGCGGTCGAGTCTGGACGCTCCGACTCCAGGTGACACAAAGGTGAACACGCTGGAGTCAGGATGGAGATTTCGCCAGACGTCCACTAAGTCGAAGGACCTGACCAGGTCCCGCAACTTACTCACACCTCGCGTGCAGTGCGGGGTACCGTGACGGTCCCGGACCCCGAGGGTGCAATTGAAATCCCCCCAGAGGACGATGCACTCGCCAGCGTCGATGGAGCCAAGATGAGTGGACACTTCTTCAAAGAAGCTCGCTTGCTGCTGCGTGCCCAGGGGAGCGTACACATTCACAAAGTGAAGCACCGCCCCCCCCCCAGACGCACAGTCAGGTGCAGCAACCGGCCTGGCACCGGCTCCTTGACCCCCAAGATCTCCGGCTGAAAATGCGGGGCCAACAAGATAGCCACCCCGCCAGAATTGGAGGCTAGGTGACTCATGTAGACCCCCCCTCGCCACTCCAGGAGCCACGTGGCTTCGTCTCCCGGAACGGTATGGGTTTCTTGCAGGAAGCACAACGCATACTTCCCGTCCCTGAGGACCGAGAAGTTCTGGAACCTGCGCTGTGCGCCCCTGCTGCCGCGGATGTTAAGGCTGGCTATAGTGGTCTTCATTGTCAAAGGTACATCAAACCTTCACCTTAAGTCATTAAAAAGAAGAAGAGGACTTTTTAGTCCTTCCTCTCCTTCAGGAGCCCAGCGAGAAACGTTTGGACCCTCCGCCGCGCGTTCCTATCCAACTCGGGAGACTTGAGAGCCTCGCGAGTGGACCAGAACACCAGCGGAAACGAATGCCACCGGTCCAAGGCCAACTGAACCCTGTCTCGGCGACCGCGGTGCCCCGACAAAAAGTCCCGGAGTTCCCTTGGGGGGATGAGGGGGGAGTCAGTAGAGGGCACCAGGGGATCCACCGCCTCGCTTGAGAGCGACTCCGCGTAATCCCCAACGCTCACCACCGACACCTCGTCCTCCTCCGGGTCGTCGCCTCCAGCTTCCGACCCCTCCCCCACATTGAGTACAGGGGCTGAGTCGGAGCTGCCAGCTGGCTCTATCTGTGCCTCGATCCCACCCCCAGGATCAAGGCCAGAGGAATCCTCTCTGGTCTCCTCTAAACTTATTGGGCCAGAGGGCAGCGGCAGTTCTGATGCCCGCTCTCCTCCCGGCACCGGGTCGTCCGGGGAGCTCAGGACAAACTCCTGACCTAAACATAGGACGCCCGGTGTCAAGGTTTGGGAGGGAGCGGGAAGGCCCTCCTTTTCGCCGCCACCCAATGACGCTTTTATATTTTTTAAATTTTCAAAGTTGCAGTCCCCCGACGAGCCAGAAGGTACCTCAGGGGTGTTAAGTGCACTGGAGATGGACACCACCTCAAGGGAGGTGCCCTCAGTGACCCCCGAGGGGTCCTGTTCAGGGGACTGCAGCAGACTGGTAGGGGGAACAGTGGTAGGGGTAGGAGTTTCGGGTTCCCCCAGAGGGCAGGGCGAGGTTTTACTGGGTGGAGACGCCACCACCTCTTCATCAGGGGAAGGGACACGCCCAACTTCTTCAGTTTGGGCGTCGCCCACTTCCTCCTCCGAAGCGTGACGTCTCTTCCGGGTCAGGCTGGGGGCTAGGGAGACCTCCATTTCCGAGGCCCCCTCCTCCTTGTCCAGCCCTCCCGGACACTCCACCCTCTGGGTTTTTGATGTTTGTTTCCCCGGCTCGGGGTCCCGCGTCTTTTCCCCGCCGGCCCCGGGAGCACGCGCAGGGACGATGCCGGGCCCAGCACTTGGCGCCTTAGCGCCCACGGACCCGGGAGCACACGCGGACATGACGCCGGGGCCGGATGATGTTTTTTCCCCCGAGCCGGTTTTTCCATGTGTTTGGGGGGTTTGGGGCGTTTCAGGGGCCGCCTCCAAATTTCGGGTCTTCCTCCGCGCCTTCTTACGGCGCGGGGGCTCTCCCCCCGCCTCACCGGCAGCCGAGATGGCAGCTGCTGCCGGGGTCGCTTCCCCTTGCGGGGAGGGAGATGGAGTGGTGGCGGGGGGAGGAGGGGCGGTGCCAGCCGCGGCCGCTTGGGTGGGGCTCGTGGCCTTGGAGGCGGGGCAGTTCTTTCTTACGTGCCCCACCTCCTTACAGGCATGGCACCGCACACCCTCCGCGGTCCAGAAGACCCGATAGGCGGTCCCCTCAAAATTAACTGAGAAGGCCCCCTCCAGGCACTCCTCCCGGGCCAAGCGGACGAAAACTTGGCGCTGGAAGGAGTACACGTGGCGGAGGGCCGAGTCTTTGAGGCCGAGCGGGACTGGTGCAACCCCTGACCTGACCTCCCCCAGCTTATTAAGGTGGGGGAGGAGGAGCCCACATGGTATAAAGGGCGGGACATTTGAAATAACAATCTTCTGGGCGGTGGCCTCAAGGGGATCCACCGCCAGAAAAGTCCCGCCCACAGTGAGCCCCTTCTGCAGGGCGAGTTGCACCACCCGCTCGGACCTCAAGAAAAAGATGGCCCTCCCATACATCTTTGAGGCCGCGACAATGGCTGAGGGGCCGACAACCCCAGCCATAGCCTTAACGCAGGCCTCAATAGTCATCTCAGGGTGAGCGTAGCATTTTACCCCGAGGGCCCTGGTGAGGAGACGGAATGGCGACAGGGCAGCGGGAGCAGCAGGAGCTGCAGAAGCAACCACCCCCGCATAAGTCTTTTTTGTAGGCCCTGCCACCGGTGACAAAGCCGCCTCCACATTAGCCCTCGAGGGCCCGGCCACAGGAGATGTTGAACTGGCTTTAAGGCCAGAGCCACGCCCACCCTGGGAAGGATTGGCCATTTTTTTTTTTAAATTATATATATTTTTTAATATATATATATTTTTTAAATATACAATGTTCCTCCCTAGGGAGGGAGGTAGTAATAACCTCCCCCTTTTGTACAGGAGAGGAGAGGAGGGAGAGGAGTGAAGGACAGGGAGGCACAGGAGGGAAAAGGGAAGAGTCCAGGTGGGTGTCTCCAGTGAAAGGTGGATGTTGGGTGGGGTGTGATGATCTTCTTGCAGGGGGAGGCGATGTCTTCACCAGCCACCGCTGGCCTTACTGGGAAAGGGCTGGGTGGGGCGGGGGGTAGCAGAATGGTGGTTTTAACCACACACCCCCCTCTCTTCCTTCCCCAAACCTTCCTGCAGTCTTCTTTCCTCCCCCTACAAAACACAGTCCTTTATTGCCCCCACCTTACACAAACAATAATGTTGGACACCCACCTAAGATGTTGTTTTTAGACACAGTCCTGGCCTCCTGGCCTTCCTGTCCTGTAGCAACAGAAGCTGTTCTTCTTCTCTCCCTCTCTCTCCTTTTGCTCCACACGGGCAGGTCCAGCAGCAGCAGCAAACACCTTCAAGTGCAGGTCCAGCAGCAGCAGCAAACACCCTCAAGTGCAGGTCCAGCAGCAGCAGCAAACACCCTCAAGTGCAGGGGCAGCAGCAGCACACAGCAGAAGCAACAACCCCAAAGGCAGCAGCAGAAACAGTTGAAACACTGAGGAGCAGCAACACTAACACCACACACCTTCTCTCCTCAGTATCAGGAAACCAACTGAATCCACAACTACCTCCACGAGATCATTAAGAAAATGAACTCTTGATCTGGGGGTTACAAACCCAGTACTATAACCACTTGGCTAGATGTAACTCTTTTGAGTACAAACCCGTTTCCATCTGTTTCAGATGAAGTTACATTGTTTCTTAGTTTGCCATTGTGAGATTTGAACTCTTGATCTTAGGGTTACAAACCCAGTACCATAACCACTTGGCTATTTAGGCCAAGCCTAAGCACAAGCTTACAATGAGATTTTGAACTCGGATTGCAAGATTCAGAGTCCAGAGTGCTCACCATTACACCATGGAATCCAGATGTCCTCTTTCGAGTACAAACCCATTTCCATCTGTTTCAGATGAAGTTACATTGTTTCATGGTTTGCCGTTGTGAGATTTGAACTCTTGATCTTGGGGTTACAAACCCAGTACCATAACCACTTGGCTAGATGTAACTCTTTCGAGTACAAACCCGTTTCCATCTGTTTCAGATGAAGTTACATTGTTTCATAGTTTGCCATTGTGAGATTTGAACCCTTGATCTTGGGGTTACAAACCCAGTACCATAACCACTTGGCTATTTAGGCCAAGCAAATCTATTAATTGAATTCAAATTCCAACAACTACCATGGTGGGATTTGAACCCATGCCTCCAGAACATTAGCCTGGGTCTCTGGATTACTAGTCCAGCAACATCACCACTACACCACCATCTCCCCCGTACAAACACGTTTCCATCTGTTTTTCAGATGAAGTTACATTGTTTCATAGTTTGCCATTGTGAGATTTGAACTCTTGATCTTGGGGTTACAAACCCAGTACCATAACCACTTGGCTAGATGTAACTCTTTCCAGTACAAACACATTTCCATCTGTTTCAGATGAAGTTACATTGTTTCATAGTCTGCCATTGTGAGATTTGAACTCTTGATAATCTTTTAAATGTGACTCTTTCGAGTACATACCCATTTCCATCTGTTTCAGATGAAGTTACATTGTTTCATAGTCTGCCATTGTGAGATTTGAACTCTTGATCTTGGGGTTACAAACCCAGTACCATTACCACTTGGCTAGATGTAATTCTTTCGAGTACGAACCCGTTTCCATCTGTTTCAGATGAAGTTACATTGTTTCATAGTTTGCCATTGTGAGATTTGAACCCTTGACCTTGGGGTTACAAACCCAGTACCATAACCACTTGGCTATGTAGGCCAAGCAAGAAGATGTAACTCTTTCAAGTACAAACCTATTTCTATCTGTTTCAGATGAAGTTACATTGTTTCATTGTTTGCCATTGTGAGATTTGAACTCTTGATCTTGGGGTTATTAACCCAGTACCATAACCACTTGGCTAGATGTAGTTACACAGCCTGGGCTTGGCTGTTAATCACTTTTACATAATGTTCACAATTGTTAATAAACTTCTAAGAATGTTTCCCTGCCTATGTCTCCATGTTCTCTTTGTGTTACTCAAATATGAAACCATTCTGTACAAGATAAATGCAGGTGTCTTAGTCCAGGGCCTCTTTCCTGTGTTTTCTGCAGACTTCAGATCAAAGTGATGGTCCGGCCTCTCACTCACTGGACACATTAGTGATGTCCGCACCTCAACGGTGTTCGTCATTGCTGCCAGACTATTGTGGGCAGGCACCACAGAGTGCCATCATTCTCTCTGTGTACTCTCAGCATCTTTAAGGTGGGGCTAGCCCCATCTCATCAGCATCTGTGACCAGTGACACTGTGCTCCTGAAGGAGTCATGTTCTGAAGGCTGACAAAGGATCAGGTGCATTTAAAGTTTCATGGCTGCATCTCCATGAAGCGACTGTGATCACACAGCACAAGTGAGCTGCCCAAGGCCAGACGGGAGTCAGACATTCACAGAGGTTATGTGAAGATGTAGAAAGTGTCCTCACTGCATGTCGTCAGCATCCTCCTGGAATTGAGCGACTATCAGGGCCTCCACTGTGTCTCCATGATGAGTCTTATCACAGAGGATATGTGTGCTGCCATCAGCCAGACTGGAGCCAAATGTTCACAGATGCAATGTAGGATCTATGGTGTCACCTCACTGCGTGTTGTCATCATCCTCCACAAATATGGCAGCTATGAGGGCCTCCTGAGCATGCCTGCTTCATCTGGCCAGTACAATGGTCTCATTACCGTCATCATTGCCTTCAAGGACCTCCTCACCCTCATCCGCATTGACGTCCGTGTCATCGGAGGACATGCCCAGCTCCTCCATCACCTCTCCCCTTTGCCGTGCCAGGTTGTAACGGGCGTAGCAGGCAGCAATGATGCATGATATCCTCTGTGGACTGTATTGCAGGGCTCCACCAGATAGCCCAGGACCAGAGCCTCATTTCCAGCTTTGCGATGGTTGCTCCACCAAGGTGCAGGTTGCAGGATGAGCCTTGTTATACCTTCGCTCCGCTACAGTCTGAGGCCACCGCACTGGTGTCATCAGCCATGCCCTCTGCTGGTAGTATTTGCCCCCGAGGAGCCATCACTGCAGCCTCTGGACCCTGGAAGACGTCAGGGATCTGAGACCAACTGAGAACGTCGGAGTCATGGGCACTCCCTGGGAACTGTGCACAGACCTGCAGAATGCATTTGTAGTGGTTGCACACAAGCTGCACATTCAGAGAATGGAAGCCCTTGCCATTGACATCATTCATTGTGTGTTGCGATGGAGATCTGAGTGCCATGTGAATGCAGTCCATGGCATCCTGCATCTGTGGGAAACCCAAGATCTGGGCAAATCCATTCGGTCTTATATCCTGGCTGTCCTGGTCCTAGGTGAAATGCACTAAGTTGTTTACCCTAGCGAAGATGGCATCCATGACATCATGGTGCATTTGTGGGTGGAGGCTTGTAAGATCCCACAGAGGTCATCTGCGGAGCCCTGAAAGGAGCCATTGGCATAGAAATTGAGTGCCACTGTCACTTTCATGGTCATGGGCATTGATGCCCTCCATGTCCATTTAGCGCCAAACCTGCAGGTGTGACCGACCAGTCCCCTAGATACACAGTCTTCAGCGATGCTGTTTCTCGGCCATCTGCAGGAATGAAAGATTGCATCTATAGACCCTGTGTCTAGCTAGGTGCCAAACAGTGACAGCTTGCTGTGGCTCTCCAGAGATGCGTGCATGAGCCCCAGCCCCCCCTTCTTTCTGAGAGCACTGCTCCTCCCACTGCCCAGCCAGTCACCTCCTTCGCTCTTTTCTCATTTGTCTTCGCTCTCTGTAAGCCACGAGGCATACAGCTAGTTCACCAGGCTCCAGGCTTCTGATGTACTTCTCCTGCAGGATGAAAGAGAGAGATGCACGGGTTAGCATGGGTGTACTAAGAACTCCCCTTTGTTAAGCCTGAAGGCCCCTTCATTCATCCCAGAGTGCTGGCCACTACTCGGATGGCCAGAATTTAGTGCATGCATGGCTGCCTGAGATCTCATCCCCTCCGCCCCACTCCACCTGACCAATTAGCAGTAGCTTTGCCCATTGGACTGCATGCTGTGCTCTCAGCTCAGGCACAGGCAGTATCCTAACCCACAGTGTAAGTCTGCACTGTTAGCTTGAATCATGGGTAGACTGATTGAAATTGGGATGCTGACATTGCAAGGAACTGAGAGCACCCTTACCAGTGACTGCTCCATGGCCAGCTTTGGCGATGAGATTGTGCAACGTGCCTAGTTATCCATCAGTTCTGCAGTCCACTCATATGCTCATTAATTTGAAGGCTGTGCCCGAGGGGTGAAAAGCGCTGGAGCATTTGGTGGCACTTTGCCTCTGCATTGCTTGGGTGGGCAGATAAGCTAGAGGCTTGATTCCATGCATGTCAATGTGGCTGCGTCTGAACTGTCTCAGCTGTGGAGGAATGGTCACTTCATACAAGTTTCCCTAATACTTGGCCACTCCCCCTCCCCCACCCACCTCCCATGTGCTTGTGTACTACTATCAACTGCAGTGCAGCACTTGCCCCCCCACCCAAGTTGCCTCAACTGCAATGCAACCCTTGCCCCCCCACCCCCAAGTCTCCTCAACTGCAGGGCAGCCCTTGCCCCGGCACCTTGCCAGCCAGCCGGGAACAAGAGACTTGCCTGTGCTCTCACCTGAATGCACTGTGCCTCAACCTTGAAGTCCAGCAGGCAACCCTGGCGAGCGCTCTGCAACGCTACTGTGCACTCACCTCTGTGTTCCCCTCAAACTGCAGCCTGCAAAGTGCATGCCTTATGTATGCTATTTTGAAACACGTCAGCATGCAATCACGCCAAGATGCTCAGATGATCCAGCATTGGCTGACGATGCTGGCGAGCTAGGCTTTTAATTGTATGCAGATACATGACACTGAGGTTCCTGACTTCCGATGGCAGGAAACGTGGACTGCCATTTACAGGCAGAACTGACAATTGCAAACTGGTTTCACGATGTCGTGAAACCGATTTCTGGCCTTCTCGCTATATTGGCCGTCACACTGCCAAACGCACCCAACACCAAAGCGCACGAATTCCACCCTGCATCTGTTTATTTGTGATTACATTTTGCTCCAGTGCTGGAGTTGGGACCCAATTTTGTGAAGTTGCTATCACAGCAATAGACTCATACTAATCTGATGCAGACTTCTTTTGTTCTAGGAGAGACACCATACCAAAGTGCAGTATCAGCTGAAGTCAGAAAACATCTCGCTGGCCCAGGTTTTCAGTAAGATGGAGCAAGTAGTCGACGTATTAGGAATTGAAGATTATTCTGTCAGTCAAACCACACTGGACAATGTAAGTAAATCCTGCAGCATCTGGAGAACAAGGGTAATTATAGTTTGTGAATCCCTGGCAAGGATCTCTTCATAATGCAAAACCTAGTTAACATGTTTGCAAATAAATAGGTGACATACATCAGTCAAAAGCATGAAAACATTTAGGATGTCATTTTTACGTTTTGTGTAGCCACTGCCACAGGTGCAACATGAATCTTGCCACCAGAGCAATTGAAGTTTGGTGTGTTCCTTTAAAATTCACCATCAGATATGATTCATTAAGCTTCCACATCAGTAACCACACATTCTGAGATGTTCTGCATTACCACGTAGCATGTAAATTCCGATAATGCAGACACCATTAAGCCCTCTTAAAATGACACTTGGCTAAGTCAAAGGAAAGTGTAAGAAAAGTGTATCTCACAAAGGATTATGGTTGATTTTCTGTTTTTGTGGTTGAAGTGACAAACCAGCTGCTATTGCAGTTTATAACATCTTACAATGCTGTCTACACATTGGTGTTGCCATTTGGTATTATCAATTTGGAGAAATAGTAGTAGCAATAAGAAAGACAGGCAATCATTTATGTAGTGCCTTATCTCAATAAAGGGCTCTCACTTGTGCTTTATAGGCTTATCCATTTTTCAAATATGTGAGCAATATACCATAAATGACCATTCATCATTTTTCTTTCTTAGTCATTGATCAACTTGACCAAGACACTAGGAAAAATAATGTAGCATCTATCTATCTGAATAGGCAGGGAAAACGTTGGTTCATTGTCTTACCCAAAGGACAGCAGGAGTGCCAGCCTGGGGTATGAGCTCAAGCTCTGGTGCAGAACCTTCTGACCCAGAGGCAAAACTGCTACCATTAAGATAGTGTCACATTGGAAATAAGGATAGCCAGTCTGCATCATTGGAGGGGATTATCATTCTGTACCATTAATAGAATTTAAACTGTATAGATATATATTGGTGTACACAGTTATAGATAAACATTGTCATTTTTCTGTAATACCCAGTAGACTTCATAGCTCTACCACTCGTTGTTTACCATTTTCAGTTTATTGGAATGACTAAATTTGTTTTTTCAGTCCTAAGGAATAGGACATTGAAAAATCAATCAGACTTGGCTGCTGTTTTGTGCTTTAGAATTTTTTTATAAAATTCTTGAGAAAGCCAAGTCTCTATCACTGGGTATTTCTGGCCAACAGTTAACTGGCTTCAGGTCAGGCAGGCTCAGACTTGTCCACCTCACAGCTTTAAAATAAAGTGCTGCAGGGTTCAATCGGGGTAAGATGAGGTTAGTTGCCAAGGAGACTTGAACCATGGATTGGAAGAAGTGGGAGCAGGGAAATTTTAATTAAAAATATTCCATTGTTAAAGCATTTGAACCTCATGATGAATAATGTAGATTGGATGACAAAGGTTCTTGGAATACAATCCTTAGACTTCATTTGAGGCCAGTCTAAACAGATAAGATGAAAGTCTTTCTAGTCTTCTTCTTGGGAAAGCTTATAACACCCTGTTAACAATTCAGTGAAAAGAAAATTGTGCCCATGATTAAGCATAAAATCTCACTTAGGAATATAGAAAGCCTAGCTATTGCAGAAAAATAACATTTGCGCTGGCATTCTGTGCTCTTCTGTACATGGCATTGCGCACTGCTGGGGAAGAGTGAGGCTCTCTAGATTTGACTCCTGAGAGGCCTGAGCCAGAAGCCAAAGCGACAAAACAGTGTTGCATTCCTACCATTGATTTTCCACCTGTTACTGAGCACAATGTGGCTAACACCCATTGTTGGTATCAACCATTTCCAGACAGGAACTCAGTGTAGCATTTTCTATTGCCACACCAAATGTCCTGTGAACGCTCTAAGTGTCATGGCAAATCGTGACCAGTTTTGTCCTCTGTGCTGACACCTGCAAAGATTTGCCTTGAACATGCTCAATCTCATTTCATGGAGGATACCTTGAGCCAGCAGTGAGAGATGTCCAGCCAGTTGACTAAACCTGTTTCAGACTAAGATCTCAAAGTTCAACAACTAACATGCTCCCACAAATAGTTTTCCTTGCACTGTCATAGTTGCTTTTTATTTGGAAAATTTCCTGAAGCTTTCAACTGAAAGGCTAGCAAGTATGCAGCTGAAATACTCATGCAAGGAAGACATCTGGATTTGAAGTTCAGCCTTCAATTGCATTAGATAGCTCTAGAATTCCCTGCATAAAACTTTCTGCCTCTCTAGCTCTATCCTCCTTTAACGTGCTTCTTAAAACCTAACTCTTTGACCAAGCATTTAGTGACCTATCCTAAATGTCCCCTCTTTTGGCTTGATATCACGTTTTGCTCGGTTAAGCATCCCTGATAAAGACGCTGCATAGATGCAAATTGTTGTTATTGAGAGGTTCTTCTACTTTGTCGATCATTGCAGGTGTTTGTAAACTTTGCAAAGAAGCAGAGCGACAACCTGGAGCAGCAGGAAACTGTCAGCACAGGGAGCGTGCAGTCACCGATCAAGCGTATCCTCAGTCTGCTGCGGCCGAGGGGCACCACGACAGAACTACAGGCCCTGACTGTTGAAGAGCCCGAAGAGTTAGAGAGTGATGACGAAGGGCTAATCAGCTTCGAGGAGGAGCGTGTAAGTACCGCATGCAATTGAGATTAAAGGACTCAACGTGCTATGTCCCTGCTGTTCCCAAAAGTCTACCCAAACCATCCATTGTAAGATGAGGACAACACTCCAAAGTTTCTCTTCATCAAACCCTCCAGTTACGTTTGCTGGCATCATAAGTAAATTCTCTATCTGTTGTCCCTATTTCAACCAGAAGGTGCCTATGAGATGTTGGTCCACTGCTCTATTGCTGTCATTTGGTACTTGTCCTTTCCAACAGTAGTTTTGATTCCCATCACTAATTATACATCCCTTGACCCCTATCCCTCAGCCTTGTATCTATCCAGCGGGAGCCAGGACATGCACTGGTCTGGTGCAACTGGGGTTTCCACCACCTTTTAGAAATCTACCTGACTAGGAAGGAATCCAAGAGAGGGTATATCCCATGTATAAGCCAATCGTCCATGCCACCAACTTTAGCTCCAAACAGGGATAGAAATATCTATTTTTCTATGCTAGCTCTGGTTTCAACTGTTGACTGCTGCGAGATTGTGGAGATTTTTATCCTTGGAGTACAACAAAGCTTTTTATTGCTCAGAAATTTGCGTCATTGGTAGCCCACAAGCAAGTTCCTCTGAAAACAGCGTCATTTTTTTTGTAGCAAGTCAGAGCCAGACGACCAAAATATATTTTGCCAATTTGGTTTCTGCTTGTGGCCCTTGGAAAACTTAAATGAAACATGGGTGGTTTCCACAGATTCATGGGCAGAGAGAGGTCAGCTTAAATTCACACACTCAAATTGCAATTAGGAAAAGTAGATCTGAGGTGGCCAAGGCACATGCCTGTCACCAGTCCAACTGTTTTCTACCTGTCAGGAAGATATAATAATTTTCATAATGTTATTTGGAATTTATTGTAGCGTAATAGTGGGGCCTGTGTCTACATGTGTGTGATCTGAAGGCTTTGCTGTAAGAAGAGAAGCTAGGTTTGAAATGCTAAATAGGTAAACATGGGTGAAGTTTTAGAATGTGAGGTCTAATGGGGACATTTGCATTTTTAAATGAACCAGAGTAGCTTGAATTCAAAAGAGGGAGTGAAATGTTTCACCTAGCCAAAAGAAGTTTAAAAAAAAAATGTTTATTTTTCCTAAAGATTATTGGTAAAATTGGTACTATGATAGATTTTTATTATTAGAGAAGTTAAGCCCAAAGACCTAGTGAAACAATGGGAATTTGTATTCAAAGGGGAAAATATGTATAAAGGAGAGAAGGCTGTGTGCAAGGGAAGGAATTCTAAGATCTAACAAGTGTGATAAGCCTCCAACCTCTAAGCCTCAAGTTGTTGTATACACGAACTGAAGTGAAGAAAACTCACTTTGAATTCGACTGTTCAGGGTATTGTGATATTTTTCCTGAGCCTTTTTAAAATCGATTGCCTTAACAAAGGTATTACTTGATGTTAGATTAATTAGGGGAGCTAGGAGTTAACATAATAGTAATTTGTAGACCGATGTATGCGCTTTAATTATCTCTTTTTATTAATAAATGTTTAATTTAGTTTTTAAAAAAACTTTAACCCTTGGTGGCCTTCTTTTTACTGAATCTAAAGCCCGCATCTCATAATAAACATAATTTGAAAGTAGTTGTGGCAGCTACTTCACGTTTCTCTCCGGGATTTGTGCAGCTTGACATTTACCATCCGCCTGCCATAACAAAATTGGGGGCTTGTCCGGGATATATTTGAAATGCCTTGATTGGTTTGGAGCTAATGAATCTTAAGGTGACGAGTACAAGAAGCACTTTGAATTCAGGATTTGGTGTGAGGGATTTTTAAAGTGATGAGACTGCAAAAATAGCTAAAACTTTTTGGAGGTAGAAACTATAACTCTGATTGGATTGCAAAAAGCATCTAAGGGTAAATTAAGAGAGTTGGCGGATAAGTTGCAATTGAGGTTACCAGTAGGGGCAAAGAAAGCAGACATAGTTGAAATGATAGCACAGCATTTAAAGTTGGAAGTGATATCTGACACTAGTGAGTCACAGCTGGAGGTAGTAAGACTTCTGTTATGAATGATGAAAATTGAACTTGAACAAGCAAAGGAACTGGAAAAATTTGAATTAGAGACAAAGGAAAAAGAAAAGGAAAGAAAAACGGCATTTCAAACGGAGCAAGCAGAAAGGCAGAAGAAAGAAAAGAAGCTGGATCTGGAATTCCAGGCAAGAAATAAGGATAAAGAAAGAGAGGCAAGGGAAAGAGAGAAGGAATGAGAAAGGGAATACCAGCTTAAAAGGCAGGAAGTTAAAAAAGAGATCTCAGATTCTGAAGAAAGTTCTAATGATGAAAAAAATACTTTACCCTAAAACCCAGTGGGGAAATGTTTAAATTTGAACAAGCTCTTCCAAAGTTTAAGGAAAGGGATGTTGAAACATTCTTTATTTCATTTGAGAAGATAGCTGAACAGATGAATTGGCCCAGGAAAACTGGACATTGTTGTTATAATCCAGGTTGGTGGGTAGAGCACATGAGGTTTATGTCAGAAGAAATGTCAGTGAACTATGATGTGATTTAAAAAAACTATTTTGGGTGCATATGAGTTGGTTCTTGAGGCATACAGGCAAAAATTTAGGAATATGAGAAAACAGCCTAGGCAAACTTATATTGAGTTTGAGAGAGTAAAACAAAGTAATTTTGACCAGTGAATATAAGTGTTAAAGATAGAGACAACATATGCAGCTCTTAGAGAAGTAATTCTTTTGGAAGACTTTAAAGATTTAATTCCTTCAATAGTGAGTACTCATGTGGAGGAACAGAGGGTAAAGGCAGGAAAACATCAGCAGAGATGGCTGATGATAATGAGTTAGTTCATAGAGCTAAACCTTTTTCTCATCACCCTTTTAAATCAGAAAAGGATAGAAAGTTGGAAAGTGAAAGGAAGGTGGGTATTCGGGGAAGAGAAGGAGTAGGTGGAAATTCGCAGGAAGTTTCTTAGAATAAAAAGGAAGATGCTAAGGGTAGAAGTGACACTCGAAGATTGAGGTGTTTTATTCTAATAAAGTTGGACACATGGGAAGCATTATCCTGTCGGCGAGCGTGGGGGGGTGGGGGGGGTGCGGCGGGGGGCCAGGGGGCGACGTCACCGCGTGTCATTTAGATCTTCAGTTTGGTGGGTGCACAGCCGAGTCAGCTACGCACCCGCCGAACTGTCAAAGGCCTATTAAGGCCTGTTTAAAAACTAATTTAAACAATTAAATGAGCTGCCTTCCAACCTTAAGACTGGCGGGCAGGCGAAGAGCCCAGGCAGCTTTCGCATTTTTCATGAAACCTCATCCACGGGCAGGATGAGGTCTCATGAAGTGTTTTAAAATTCAATAAAAATTATTTTAAAAATTCATTCATGTCACAGCTCACGTGACACTTCCACATGAGGGGACGTATTTTAAAAGTTTTTTTTCCCCTTTATTTAAATTTTAAAACATTTTCGCATGCGCAAGAGAGCACAGGCCCCGACTCGGAATCCCCCCGCCCGCACAGGGAGCACTCATCGCTTCTGGGTGAGAGTCACACTGGGTGGGTCTTAATTGGCCTGCCCACGTAAAATGGCAGTGCGGCCCCAATCGGGGGCGCCAATCGGGTTTGTGCTCACCCCTGCCTGCCCCCGCACAACCCCACCAATGGGGGGGAAAACTTTTCCCACCAAGTCAGTGTGTTGGAAATTGCAGGAAAAACCTATTGGGACTATTGGGCTACAGAAAAGTTCTAGAAGTAAAAGTACTGTGGATTCTGAGATTCAGGCACAGGAAAAACCTATGGTTTGTGTGCAGGTAAAACAGGAAGAATCAGTGATAGGTAAGGAAGTGGGAATGTGTTCACAAGTTACCCAAGGGAATCTTGAGGAGCAGGTTGCAAAAATGTTTTAAGATTTTGTATGTGAAGGGAAGTCTTTCCATGTGTACGGGGTGGAGTAGATAAAGATGTTAAAATTTTAAGATACACTAGGGCTAGTCAATCCTTAATGTTGTGGGCTGGTGACATTAGCTGTTCAGAGGGAGTATTGCAGGAACAAGTGATAATAAGTGGGGTTCATGGAGATGCTAAACCTATTCCATTGTGGAAGGTAAATTTAAAAAGCAAGTGGAAAACAGGTGAGGTGATTGTTGGACTAGTGGAAAAATTGCCTGTTGCAGGGGTTCAATTTATTTTTGGTAATGATATAGCTGGGTCACAGATGTGGGTTGAGCAACCTTAGAAGCATTTTCAACAGAGTGCTGCAGAGAGGGCATCCTGGATTGTTTCCAGATTGTGTGATAATAAGATCACAGGCACATAGGTTGAAACAAGAAAAACAGGGAGTTCAAAGGCAGAGAGAAGGTGTGGAAGTCCAATTAGCTGGCACTGTGTTTGATAACATTTTTCAGGAACAAAGACTGGAACACAATGCAACTGAGATATTTAACTCAAGGCAGTTGGCAGAGTTACAGAAAAAGGATTTGCAAATAAAGCAGTCATATCAAATAGTTTATTCAGAAATAGAGGCAAAATGTATCTCAGAATGTTATTACCTTAAAAGTAACGTTTTAATGAGGAAATGGCCGTATCGTGTTTCAGCAAATGAGAGCTAGAGGGAGATGCATCAGATTGTAATACCATTTAGACATAGAAATGAGATTCTGATAATTGCTGATGAAAGTCCCATGGTGGGGGGCATTTGGGAATTAGGCATCAGGCGAAAATACAAAATCATTTTTATTGGCCTGAATTTCCTAGGGATATAGTCAAATTCTGTAGGTGATAGGGAAACCGCAGTGATTAAGTGGCACCTTTAATTCCAATTCCAGCATTTGAAGAACCTTTTACTAGGGTCATGATTAATTATGTAGGACCCGTCCCTAATTTTAAAAATGGGATCTGTACTTACTGACAATAATGGATGTGCATACAAGGTTTCCTGAAGCAATACCTTTGAGAAATATGACAACAAAGAAAATTGTGGAAGCGTTAATTAATTTTTTTTACAAGATATGGTTTACCTAAGGAAATGCAATCAGATCAGGGTTCAACTTTCATGTCACAGCTGTTTAAGGAAGTAATGAACAGTTTGGGGATAAACAATTTAAGTCAACAGCTTACCATCCTGTGTCACAAGGGGCTTTGGAAAGATGGCAGCAAACTTTAAAAACTATGAGGGCACATAGTCAGGATTATCCATAGGATTGGGATAGGGGGATTCCATTCTTGTTATTTGCTATTAGGGATTCTTCTAATGCATTGACTGGTTTTAGTCCTTTTGAACTAGTTTATGGTCATGAGGTTAAGGGACGACTGAAACTTTTTCATGAGAAATTGGTGGGTCAAGATTCAGAAACGTCTCTCCTGGGTTATTTATCAAACTTTTTATGGCACAGCTGGTGGTAAATGCTATGTCGTTCAAATCCCAGAGGGAAACTTGAGACAACTGCCACAACTAATTTTTCAATTTGTATGTTTCAAGATGCCGTCTTTGAATTCAGTAGTAATAAGAACACTGAGCTTTACAGGTTTTTACAGAACTAGGTTAAACATTTATGGAGGGATGGGAACCTGAGCAGGGAGACAGAGAAGGAGGAAGCAAGGATAGAAACAAAAGACAGAAAAGAAAGAAGCAAAAGTGGAAGGCAGAAAAAACAAGGGTGAAAAACAAATGGGGTCATAGTGCAAAATAAAGCTAAGATGACTAACAAGGATAAAAAGATAAGTCTAAAGGCATTGAATCTTAATGTGTGGAGCATTCACAATAAGGTAGATGAATTAACAGCGCAAATAGATATAAACGGTTATGACATAGTTGCAATTATAGAGACATGACTACCGGGTGACCAAGGATGGGAACTGAACCTCCAGGGGAATTAAAAATTTAGGAAGGACAGACAAATAGGGAAAGGAGACGGGGTAGCATTGCTGGTAAAGGAGGAAATCAATACAATAGTGAGGAAGGATATTGGCTCAGAAAATCATGATGTGGAATCTGTTTGGGTGGAGATAAGGAACACCAAGGGGCAGAAAACTAACAATATTACTGTGGAGGAGGATTCCTTGGAGTGTGTACGTGCTGGCTCTTTAGATCAATACATTGAGGAACCAACTAGAAAGCAGGCTATCTTGGGTATTGTGCAATGAGAGAGGATTAATTAACCATCTTATTGTGTGGTGTCCCTTGGGGAAAAGCAACCGTAAAATGATGGAATTGTTCATTAGGATAGAGAGTGAAGAAGTTGAATCCGAAACTAGGGCCTTGAATCTAAATAAAGGGAACTAGGAGGGTATGAGGCGCGAGTTGGCAATGATGGATTGGGGAACATTACTAAGAGGCTTGACAGTGGATAGGCAATGACTAATATTTAAGGATTGTATGCATGAATCACAACAATTATTCATTCCTACCTGGTGCAAAAATAAAACAAGAAAGGTGGCTCAACTATGGCTTACAAAAGAAATTAGATCCGAAGAGGTGATGTATAAAATTGCCAGAAACTGCAGCAAGCCTGAGGATTGGGTGCAGTTTGGAATTCAGCAAAAGTGGACATAAAGGTTGATCAAGAAGGAGAAAATGGAATATGAGAGTAAACTTTCAAGGAACATAAAAACTGACTGTAAAAGCTTCTATAAATATGTGAAGAGAAAAAGATTAGCAATGACAAACATAGGTCCCTTACAGTCAGAAACAGGGGAAACTATAATGGGGGACAAAGAAATGGCAGAAGAAATGAACACATATTTTGATTCTGTCCTCACAAAAGAGGACACACATAGGGCAGAATTTTCTGCCTGCTGGTCGGGTGGGCCTGACCCAATCTCCAGCGGGTGGGGAGCCAGTCCCCACTGGAGAAGCGAATCCCGCTGCCGTTTTACATGGGCGGGCCAATTAAGGCCCGCCCAGCGTGATGTCTGCCGGGAAGCGCTATGCACTTCTGGTGTGGGTGGTGGGGGCATTCCTCAAAAGCGAGAGTGCACTCTTTCACACATGCGCACAAAAGAGCGCACATTTCCCTTAGGCTAAGTGTTGCCTCAGGAAGATCGCTGACAGTTTTAATAATGTTAAAAATAGAAAAAAAAATCCTTAAAATGTCCCCCTCAAGTGACAATGTCACATGAGATGGGACATGTTCATTAATTACACTAAAACTTTATTAAACTTTTTAAATCCCTACATGAAACTTCATCCCGCCGGTGGATAAGGTTTCATGTTTTTTCTATTCCCCACCGGAGCTGCTGGCCTGTCCGCCAACCTTAAGGTTGGACGGGCAGGTCCTTTAATTGTTTCAATGATCCAGTCAATGGCCTCAATTGGCCATTGACAGGTCAGCGGGCCCGCAGCTGATATTGCTGTGGGCCCGCCTTCCTGAAAATTTAAATGGGGCAGGATGACGTCGGGGGTTCCTCCTGTGTCATTTTATGCATCGGTGAGCGGGCCCCGCCCCCTGCTCGCCGACGGCAAAACTCAGCCCATAATTTCCCAGAAATGTTAGGGAGGGTCTAGTGAGAGGGAGGAATTGAAGAAAATCAGTATTAGTAAAAAAAAAAATGGTGCTCAAGAAATTAATGGGGTTAAAGGCTGAAAAATCCCCAGGGCCTAATGATCTACCTCCCAGAGTACTAAAGGAAATGGCTCTCAGAATATTGGATGTATTGGTGGTCATCTTCCAAAATTCTATAGACTCTGAAGCAGTTCCCACAGATTGGGGAGTATCATTGTAACCCCACTATTTAAAAAGAAAGGGAGAGAAAAAAACAGAGAATTACAGACCAGTTGGCCTAACATCAGTACTGGGGAAAATGCTAGTCTATTATAAAAGACGTGGTAACAGAACACTTTGAAAGCATTAACAGAATTAGACAAAGTCAGCATGAGTTTATGAAAGGGAAATCATGCTTAACTAATCTACTGGAGATTTTTGAGGATGTAACTAGTAGAATAGATAAGGGAGAACAAAGATTGACTTGTTGAAAGGATATTGGTGAGTACCGTTTTCAGAGACAGCAAAGAAGATATCAGCTTTTGTGATTCCATATGGACTATATCAGTTTAAAGTCATGCTGTTTGGCTTGAAAAATGCACCTGCAACATTTCAAAGACTGACAAAGTAATTGCAGGTCTGAACAATTGTGCTGTTTATTTGATGACTCGATAGCTTTCAGTCAGATGTGGGAGGAGCATTTACAGCATCTGAAAGAATTGTTTGCTCAATTACAAGAAACCAATTTGGTGATGAGCTTGGCTAAACGTGATTTTGCAAAAGCGCAAGTTACATATCTAGGCCATACCATTGGGCATGGTAAGGTGACTCCGAGAGATGTGAAAGTCAAGGCTATCGTGGATTTCTCAGTGCCTACATCAAAGCGAGAAGTTTTGAGATTTCTAGGCATGAATGGGTTTTACTGGAAATTTGTATCAAATTTTAGCAGTGTGGTTGCACCATTGACTGAACTATTAAAAAAAAGAAGTTTCAATCGACACAGGAGTGTCAGAAGGCATTTGATAGTTTGTAAACTGTATTAACTCCAACGCCAATTTTGGCAGTATCCAATTACGGCAAGCAATTTAAGTTGGCCACTGACGCAAGCGATATAGGCATTGGGGCCATATTGTTACAAGAAAAAGACACTGGAATTGAAAAACCGTTGGATATTTTTCATGACAGCTGATGTAACACTGTCACATGAGGGGGCATGTTTCAATAATTTTTTACTTTTATTTATAAAAAAATGTTTTATTATCAACTTAATCTCCCTGAGGCAGCTCTGTGCCTCAGGGAGATTGCAGCACTCTTTTGTACGCATGCACGAAAGAGCCGACTCTCCCTCCTTCCCCTGCCCGTACAAGTAGCACTGAGCGCTACCAGCCGTGCATTATGCTAGGTGGCCCTTAATTGGCCAGCTGCGTAAAATGGCACGCAGCCAATCGCAGGTGGCGATCGGCTCCACGCCCGCCTGTGCCTGGCCCCAAATGGCCCGCCCACCAACTGAAAAATTCACCCCATGTTATCATCTCCTTATAATTATGAAGACTTACAGCTGAATCGCAATTTGACTCTTAACTGAGAATTTTTAAATGTAAATTAAAATTTCCACTAAGCCCAGAAAGAAATTCTGTTTAATATCTTTTTACCACAGCCCTTGCGCCTAACCTGAAGAATCCTACTGCCCCCTGAGTTGTGAGATCTCATCTCTAGAACTGGAAACCCTATTCGCCTCCGGTGTCAGCAATAGCACGTTGATGCATGTGGTTCCCTTCATTGGGACAATGCATACTAACCCTACCACCAGACATAGATCCCTGAGCATAAGAACCCTACCACCAGACATAGATCCCTGAATTCAAACGTCCTATTTGCCTTTCTGACTAAAACTGCTATTCTGTTGTGAAGTAATTCTGAATTGTGGGGAATTCTAGAGCATCCACATCAACCAATTCCAGCCAGTGTTAGGAATGATCAAATGTACTTTACTAAACAGGCTAACAAAAGGTGGAGAGGCAGGAATGACAACTTAACAAACATCCTAGTGGCTTCAAAGAGCTGGCCTGGTTCCCCCAAAATCTGTCAACTCAAAAGTGCTTCTCGCGTGTGAAGTCAAGTCATTTAGCAGGCTTTGTATCTTCTGTGCTAAACATTCCGTTATTTGTATTAGAGGAAATATCGGTATATTTAAGGCCAAAGGAAAAATCCAATTATGAAAGGCACAATATTAGTGACTTATGTCTGGGAGGAAAGGGTAGGATTGGCAAATTGAATATTTCCCCAGAAATAATGGATTTTTACATTAAAATTAATAGATTTTATATTATACTTTTTAATTGTTTTTAAGTTGATAAACAAAGCACCACTTGGATTGTTAATAGACCAGGCAGGCCATCATTCAGACCAAGCATTGTCCCAACAGTCACTCTCTCATACCTAACCCTTCATGTCCTCAGTGTATGGGGATAGTGCAGCCCACCTTACCACCCATCATTTCACAGAGAATCTCTCCTCTCCTCCAACCTTACCAGTTCATACAGACTCTCCCCCCCCTCCCTTCTGTTCAACCTGGAGCTCTTCAAACATTGCAACCCTCTGAAGCTGGCACACTACTCGCAACCCTCTCGTATTTAATCTTGCACACTCCTCTCCATCAATGCTGGAGCATTTCTGTCTCTCGCAACTGAACCGTAGCATTCCTAGTTTCTATCCAATCTTCCTCCCAATGTACTAGATGTAGGGGGGGTCCAAAACAAGTGTTGTAATGGGTTATAATCTCAGACTTAGAGCTAGGCCATTCACGGATGATGTCAAGAAGTATTTGTTCACACAAAGGATTGTGCAAATCTGCAAATCTTCCCCCCAAAAATAATCTATTGATGCATGATCAATTGGAAAATTTCAAAACTGAGATTGATAGATTTTTGCTAAGCAAAGGTAATAAGGGATAAGGAGCCAAAGCAGGTAAATGGAGTTAAGATACAGATCAACCAGTAGAGTGGTGGAAAGGGCTTGAGGGGCTGAATGGCCCCCTCCTGTTCCCAGGTACCTTTTGCAGCTACTACCCCCATCCTTCTCAAATAGATTGAAGAAGTTGGGACTGTTTTCCTTGGAGAAGAGAAGGTTGAGAGGAAATTTGAGAGAGGTGTTCAAAATTATGAGGCTTCTTGAGAGAGTAGATAGGGAGAAACTGTTCCCATCGGTGGAAGGATCGAGAACAAGAGGGCATGGATTTAAAGTAATTGGCAAAAGAAGCAATGGTGACATGAGGAAAATGTTTTTACAAAGTTAGTGGTTATAATCTGAATGCACTGCCTGAGAGTGTGATGGGGGCAGATTTAATTGAGGTATTCAAGAGAAAATTGGATTATTATCTGAAAAGGATGAATGTGCAGGGCTGTGGGAAGAAGACAGGGGAGTGGCACTAGGAAATTACTGCTACGGAGAGCTGGCACAGATATGACAGGCCGAATAGCCTCCTCCTGTGCTGTAACAGTTCTGTGATTCTGAGAGTATCGCCCATTAAGAGAAGTTTTGATAGAGGTGTTCAAAATCATGAAGGGTTTTAATAGAGTAAAAACGGAGAAATTGTTTCCAATGACAGAAGAGTTGGCAACCAGCAGACACAGATTTAAGGTAATTGACATCAGAGCCAGAGGTGAGATGAGCTATTTGCCGTGACCTGGAATATATTGCCTCAAAAGGTGGTGGAATAGATTCTGTAGTAACTTGCAAAAGAGAAGTGGTTAAATCCTTGAGGGAGAGAAAGTTACAAAGCCATGAGAAAAGAACAGGGAGTGGGACTAATTAGATAACTCTTTCAAAGAGCCAGAACAGGCAGGCTGGGCTGAATGTCCACCTTCTGCACAGTAAGAGCCTGTGATTTTTACTTGCTCCTTTCATCTATTGCCTCCTTTCTTCTCCTCTTGAGTTCTACCCAACCACCCTCCTCCTCCCTCGCGCCCAGCCTCCCTGGCCCCCAAAACTTGCTCCTACTTGAGGTGCTATTTGCTAACGGACAGGATTGCAGCATCTTGGATACTATAAGTGGGAACAATCCCTATCATAACAGTGGAAACGAGAGTGAGAAGCGACAGGGTCCCATTCTAGTGTGTTAGGGACCAGACTCTAGAGAAGTGAGATTAGGTCAGAAGGGCCTGCCACTACAAATGCTGGTGCACTAACCAGGCGGCCATGACTGTCACCATGAAATGGTATGTATGGAGAGGAAGACAGATAGACAAATGTATATACCAGTAAACTGGATTCATGAACCATATGCTAAATCACTGCATTCTCACAGAGCTGTTGGTGTCTGGAGATATGCTGCTGTCCATAGTAGAAAAGAAGTGTCCCATCATGATGTTCCAGCTGCCATGCTTTGGGACAGACTTGATGGACCAGCTGGTCTTGCCTGCCCGTTAAACTTATCTGTTCAAAAGTATGATTTTATTGCGTGATTCTCGATGGATATCATCTGATGTTTTTTTCCTTCTCTTTCTTCAGGCTCAGCTTTCATTCAACACGGACACACTGTGCTGAGTGGATGAAATCCCATGAAGATTTCAATTGCTGACGACCGTGTACAGGACTTTTGAGAACTTTGCATCATCCTAGCACAAGACTAAAGGCAGTGCTGGGAAAAGGGGGTAGGGGATAAGGTGGTGGAAATGACCATCTGTGTGGTCAATAGTTCCTTCGAGTTGAAGTAATTCTTCGGAGGAGACATTAAACCCATTAACCAACAGAGAACGCTGCTTCGATGGTGCGAGCGGTTTTGGTACCCATGCATTGCTTCTGGGTCGTTTTGGCGAAGTAGATCTCCAATGAACATTGAGTGTTGCATTTTATTTAATGCAGAGCTGTTTTATTTTGGTGCACTGTCAAAGACATAGTGTATAATACCTGTCTGCTTTGTATTGGAATATTTAAAAATTATTTTTAAAAGTGTAGAAGTGAAGAGCAAATAATTAGGGTCCTTATTTTCAATTACAAAAGCATTGTAAACACTCAGATATTTAAGCCTTGTCATTGCAACAAATGCATGAAATTATCCAATATATCCAGGGTCCATATGGCCTATAAGCTGTACAATGAAATCCAGACTACAAATTAGGCCTAACCTTGAAAAACTTAAGTGCAACACCATTTAGTGTACATAACAGTAACTCAAATGCTAAGAGCGAGCTTGAATTACTATTAGTGTTTGTTGGACAGTAACCTGGTACGTTATAGGGAGGGACTGATGGCAGTCCAGCTTTCGTTAAATGATTAGGATTTATAATTTCAGATTGAAAAAAAGACATGATCTGAGCAATGTTCTAGAAATTAGAATTTGCTTATAATTTTTCAAATTCTATTTCTAGAAAAATACATATGTAAGTGCATTTTTGCCCCTTTGACTAAAACCAACATGACTATTTATAAATAAGACATATCATTAGAATTTTTTGAGCCCACCCATGTGCTATGGCTTAGATTTTCGAAACAAAGCAAGGGCAAACCAAAATCTTACTGTTACCCTGGTGCTAACATTGTCCCTAATTTTTCTTGCCCCGTCACCTTTCTTAGAAACCATAATAAGACCTCCATGTGCTTGGCTATTCTCTTCATGTTAACATATTATTGAAGTCAAGCGAACCCTTGACTTGATTTATTCCATCTCGCAGTGATCACTCACACCAAATAAGCAAGGAATAAAACGCTCAATGTCAACAGAACAAACTATGTGGTACAGGATAATGTATGTTATTATTTTCCAAGGATGACTTTTGTTGACTGACTGATCTTTGTCCTGAAGCGGATTTTGCAAAATGGTTCTGGCACACTTTGGATGATATATTTACTTTAATTTGTGTTTCTTTATTGTTGATCTTGTAAATGTTTCAACAGATACACGTTTGCCACAACCCATGCAAGTACCAGTTAGGCTGAAGTAAAGCACAGAAGTGTAATAGAAAACGAATGTAGGTCCTTTTGGCTATAAAATAAGATGTAATGTTCATCTAACCCTATTAAAATATTTTAAACTTTATTACACTCGAACTTCAGTGTATCCCTCAGCAGCTAACATGGATATAAATTCATATTAAAAGGAAATACTGCCATAACTTCAGACATAAGATCAAAGAACAAGCTGAGCCAAGGCTCACATGCAAGTGATGGTATGACCAGAGGAGACCTGATCTTTCCAGTTAAAGCAATGCTTCCCACTCCATTCAGAACCGTGCATGTCAAAAAATCTGAGTGTTTACAATGAGCTGCAGTACAAGGACTGTGACTTCTCTTGAAGGTGTTTTATTTAAAATAAGCATAAGCAACACAACAAAGGATGTAATTGTAACCTTAAACTGCTGTTATTAGAGGTGGACAGTCAGTACTAATGCCCCTGATTATTATAAATATTCTAAACAGAAAGCACCAAGATCTAACTCACATTTCAGATGGATGCTTTGTCTTTTTTTTTTAAATCCTAAAGCATTTCCCACAGTGATCTTAATATCAAAGTGATATTCATGTTGGCCACCAATTCTATTGAAGTGCTGAGATAAAGTGACCTGAGGTGAATGCCTGTTTCCACCTTCAATGCTTGACTGTCAGTTAGCCATATGGGTGTGACTATGTGGCTGACCCTCTCATCTGATGGTGACCTCGGATACTGGAAGCACCCAAGTACCTGGCAGACAATTGAAGCAGCCAAGAGACATAAATGAGCCTCTGATTACTGCATCTCAGTCATTCCATGGAACCGGGGAGTGCCTTTTTCTCTTTTATTTTTAAAAGCTAGTACTTTTGGTCAGTCAGAGCTTTGGAATTAAATTATGAAATTGTGGACCGGGAGGAAAGACGGCGTTTTAAGTTAATTTTTATCTTTCAGTACATCTCCATGTCAAGCTGTGCAATGAAAATAAAAAATAATCAGCAAGGATTTTTTTTTTTGTATTAATAGAACTTAACTTGCATTGTTAATTTTGACCTTACCTGAAAAGGAAGAGTTAAAAAGGTTCAATGAAAGTAACTTGAAATTTAGTCATTTTGCTTTTCTCTATTTGTTCTTTTTTCTCCAACTTTCTGCATTTTAATTTTCATTTGATTGACAATTTCTTTGCTAAAATGTGAGCAAATTATATATTTTTTTAAAGTGAACTGCTTGAACCCTGGCATTGTATTGTGCCTTTCAGCCTTGTAATATCAAATCTCACACCACACACTTCAAAACAGGGACCTGAATGTTTGGAAGGCTGCAACATGTTTGAGAAAAGGTTCTAAAAAAATTCAGCAAAAAAAACAAAGTATGAGAAAAATGGATTTCTTTATGATGCAAAAGAAGAAAATCCAATGCAAAACGAGGTAAAGAGGGGTGAGCATTCTCATTGAAACCCTTTGGAAAAAATCAAGATCCAAATAGTCACAAAACCTAACAATTCATTTCCGCATACTTATGATTTTCACTTATAACATTTCCTTCTGGGTTCCTTTATGAAATATTGATTAACAGTAGATAGTAATGGGTGTTATTGAGGGGAAAGGGGAAGAACTGGATTTTGAAGAGTCTCTGAACCCAGCAGTGTGATGCAACTGAATTAACTTGTACCTTGTTGAAGAACCCTGGACAGACATGGCTGCTTCATTTCCATTGATACTACAACCCAGCTGCCACTTAATGAGAAAAAATGTAGTGATAAAGTACTGACATCATCAACTTGGAAATGGGCATTGTGATATTAGTAAGCATAATCATTAAGAACAGCTGGACTGTTCAATATAATCTTTTCATATAATGGGGGACCTTTTAAGTTCTCTTGCCAATTGAGAGATTTTTTTTTAACAAAAGAAAATAAAGATTTCTGTTATGTTTATTCTCTACAATTCCTTTAAAATGGGTCTTCCTGCATTACCTCCAAAATAGCAAAGCCATATAACTAACAAGCCCCTTCAAAATGGGTATCAATATGCTTTTATAAAGGATTGGCCTGGTTGGTCCTAGTTCATTCTAACACAAGATGGTGATGATACAAGCCTGGTACCATGAGCATCACAAGGTAACGTAGTAATAGCATATAAACAATGCAATGATATTTACAGTAGTGCTTAATGACTATAAACCTCCATTGCTGGTCTGGGCAAATGCCCACTTCAAATTTTGGTATCAATGTACCATTCGTATTGTCTCTCACCCCTCTTAATCTTTCAGTATTGGCAGGGCCCCCAGGACCTGTCCTGAAATACAGTTCCCAGCTTCCCAAATAAAAGTATTTCAAAAAACTTTTCATCAATTTTGCCCAGTGTCTCCCTTTTCTCCAGAGCCTCATGCATTCCTGTATGTTTTTGCAAAGTTTTTCTGTGTCTGGCCTGTTGAGCTGAGCTTCTTGACCATCAGTTTGTGTGTCAGTGGAATTGTTGACGTGCCTGTTGGTGAGAGCAGTGGATGTGTTAAGTAGTGTCATATTTGCACATTTCCTGTGTGTGTCTCTTGTCTTTTATGGGGTATTTCTGACTGTTGGGCTAGAAGCACCTGCGTTGCTGTAATGTTTTCAGTTTAGGGCAATGACAGAACAGCCTGTATATCGCTCGCAAGAACAAAATAAATATTTGTTTTGTTGTATAAAACTTTGTCAGAGAGGCTTTGCCTTTTCATTTGGATTGTGAATATAAAATTGGGAATAAGAAAAGGCCTTTCACCTCATCAAGCCCACCCCATCCATTACACAACGGTGAACTTCCCCTGATACTCTACCAAGCTTTGTTGATCGCACAGGTTAAGGAATCATAAGCCCCTTCTCTTGCTGCTTAAAAAAAAATCAAGCGGTACTATATCTACCGCTGTGCTAACAATAAGGACAGATAAAGCAGCCCCAAAGTGGGCATCCATGATGTGTTGCAAACCATCAACAGCAGTAGCAGAATTATATACTGCCGCGATCTGCAATCTTATGGTCCAGCACATTCCTGACTCCTTGATTACCATCAAGCCAAATCAACTGTCAAAATGCAGAGGGTTTGCCAGGAGCAACATCAAGCATACCTTGTATTGGAGTATGAATCAGTGAAGTTACTACACAGGGTTATTAGCATGTTAAACACAAAAACAGCTGGCTACAGACAGACCTAGACAGTCCAACAATAAATGGATCAGTGGAATGTACTGTGGTCTTACCACAGTGGTTGAGAATGGAGAACGAGAAAACTAATGAGAAGAAGGTTCCTTGAACATCCCCACCTTCAACTAGGAAGGAACTTGACAGGTGAGCTTAAGAAACATGGCTGAAGTGCTAGAAAGTAGACTCATAGAAACATTATGGTGCAGAAAGAGGCCACTCAGCCCATCATGTCTTTGCCAGCCAGAAAAAGATGAATAAGAAACTAGCTGCTCATTTTAATAGTACTTTCCAGCACCTGGTCTGTAGCCTTGCAGGTTACAGAGCTTCAGATGCAGATCCAAGTACCTTTTAAATGAGTTGAGCGACTCAACCTCAACCACCAATTTATGAAGTGAATTCCAGATGCCCACCACCTGTGTGTAAAAGTTTTTCCTCATGCCCCCTCTAATCCTTCTACCAATCACCTTAAATCTATACCCCCCTCATAATTGACCCCTCAGCTAGAGGAGACAAGCCTTTCCTGTCTACCCTATCTCGGCCCCTCATAATTTTGTATGCCTCAATTAGGCCACCCCTTAGCCTCCTCTGTTCTTAGGGAAACAATCCTAGCCTAACCAACCTTTCCTTATAGCTGCAATTTTCAAGCCCTGGCAGCATTCTTGTAAATCTTCTCTGTTACAGTCGCTCCACAGCAATTATGTCCTTCCTGTAATGTGACCAGAACTATAGACAAAATTCCAGCTGTGGCCTAACCAGCGTTTTATACAGTTCCAACATTACATCACTGCTTTGGTATTCAATATCTCATTCAATAAAGGAAAGCATTCCAAATGCTTTCTTTACCATCTTATCCACCTGTCCTGCCACCTTCAGGGACCTATGAACATGCACCCCAAGGCATCTCACTTCCTCAGCCTCTCTCAAATCCTCCAATTTATTGAGTAGTCCCTTGCTTTGTTTGCCCTCCCCAAATGCGCTCCCTCATGCTTTTCAGGATTGAATTCCATTTGCCACTTTTCTGCCCACTCAATCAAATCATTGATAAAAGTCTGGAGACAAAAGCTATCCTCTTCACAATCAACTATACGGCCAATTTTTGTGTCATCTGCAAATTTCCCAATCATACTTCTCACATTTATGTCCAAATCATTAATATATACAACAAATAGCAAAGGCCCCAACACTGAGCCCTGTGGAACACCATTGGAAACCATTTTCCATTAGTGAAAACATCCATCGACCCTTTGTCGTATGTCGCTGAGCCAATTTTGGATCCAACTCGCCACCTTTCCTAGTTCCCATGGGATCTCATTTTTCTGACCAGTCTGCCATGTGGGACCTTCACAAATATCTTACTAAAAACTATGTAGACAGCATTATCCCCATCAATCCTCCTCATTACTTCCTCAAAAAATTCTAACATGTTAGTAAGATACGATCTTCCCTGACAAAACCATGCTGACTGTCCCTGATCAACCTGTGCCTTTCTAAGTGACAGTTTATCCTGTCTCTCAGTATTGATTTCAGTAATTTGCCCACCACTGAAGTCAGACTGACCAATTTATAATTTTCTAGCCTATTCCTTGCACCCTTTTTAAATATTGGTGCAACATTTGCAGACCTCCAATCCTCTGGTACCTCACCTGTATTTAGTGAGGATTGGAAAATGATCATCAGAACATCCGCTATTTCTTCCCTGGCTTCCTTTAACAGCCTGGGATATAATCCATCCAGCCCTGTTGACTTATCCACCTTCAAAGATGTCAGTCGCTTCTTTTCTCACTATGCTTATTGTATCTAATGTTTCACACTCCTCCTCATTAACTAGAATGTCTGCATCATCCCTCTCCTTAGTGAAGACAGAGACAAAGTACTCATTGAGAACCCTGCCATATCTTCAGCATCAATGCACAAATTACCATATACATCTGTGATAGGCCCTATCCTTTCCTTAGTTATTCTCTTGCTCTTAATGTACTGGCAAAACATCTTTGGGTTTTCTTTGATTTTACTGCCAATATTTTTTGTTTCCTCTCTTTGCTTTCCTAATTTCCATTTTTTACTTCACCCCTGTGCTTCCCATGCTCCCCTAGTCTTTCTACAGTATTAAGCCATTTGTGACTGTTATAAGCTTTCTTTTTATGCTTTACCTTGGCCTGTACGTGCCTGGATAACCAGGGGGCTCTAGATTTAGCAGTACCATCCTTTTTCTTTGTGGGGTAATGACTGCACAGTGTCTGTAGAATCTTGCTTTTAAATGCCTCCCATTATTTGACACTGTTTTCCCTTCTAATAGCTGCACCCAGTCCACTCTCGCCAGCTCACCTCTAAGCTTCGTAAAGTTTGTCTTGCCCCAATTTAGAACTTTCACTCTTGTTCTATCTTTGTCCTTTTCCATAATGATGCTAAATCTAACTGTATTCACATAATGTGAAGTGCCTAAATCCAAAACTGCAAACTGGGTTATTGTACTCAATGTCTTTCCAAAATGCCCACAATCATCGGTACCAATATCCTGCTTCGCCTCTTCCTCCTACTCCTCAGTTGCCTGTCATTAGCTGGTGGCAGTGGTTGTCCCCTCATGATGGCGAGTCTGTGCAGCAGGCAGAAGATAATGATGAATCTTCATGCCTATTCTGGCAAATAATGTATGGAAAAAACAGAAAAGCAACAGAAGCGTGCCAAAGGCCTGCTCTATCACGTTGCGTGTGGCAGCATGGCTTTTGTTTTACACATGACGTGAACAGGTGTGTAGGTTGTGAAATGGATTCATCAGCCAGGTAGTCAATGGGTAGCCTCTAATGCTCAATAGCCACCCTTTGGCTTGCAGTGCTGGCTCAAATAGAGATGGCACAACGCACTGCTGCAAATGAAGGCATCGTGACTGCTGCCAGGATACCAGGCATTGACCTGCACGATGTTCTTCCCAGGGTCTGGACATTGAGGAAGTGGAATCCCTTCCTCTTCCATAGGGCGGAGGTGACATGCAATGCCGATAAAATGATACCCATGCAGTCAATGGACCATGCAACATGAGGAAGCTTGCAGACCTAACAAATCTGTGTGTTTGCTTGGCCTGCTTCTCCCTAGCAAGAGAGGATGAAATGCAGTAAGCTGTCTATGTATAGAGGGTGTCAGTGACTTCCTTCACTCTTGGTCTCCCTCCCACATCCGGCTATGGGAAGCTCCCATATCCAGGCAGTCTTTTCTCTCTACTGACCACACAGAAACCGCTGTCTGTCTGCAATATTCATTAATTTGAAGGGAAGCCTGTAACCTGATCTCAAAAGTGGCATCCTCTGCCCTTCTCCCCACGGCAACGTGAAGCACATTAAGCTTGCATCTAGGTAGAAATGCTAACTAGCTATCCTTGATCCCACCTTCCGTACACCTTCGAAGTAAATGGACAGTTTGTCCATTGACAATTAGCATAGCTATTTACAACACCTTTCTGGGACTTTGGGAGACTCAGAGTAACTCGCAAACTCAGAGAATGCTGCCGTTGCATCCTTTTCTTAGCAAAACAATCTGAAGCCTTCCTTTGATCTCTAACAATCAAACCACCCCAACTTACTGTCAGGCAGACTGCAGAGTGAGACACATGACCACCTTAATTTACCTTAAATTTATAGCCACAGTCCCAAAATATAATATTCCCACAAACCTCATAAGTGTAACAAGTTGTGGCTACAGCAGATTGGTGATTTCAGATGTACTCTCATACATGGTTCCTCACTAATCTTCAGGTAGGATAATTGCTCCATGAATTTTCTACAGCATTTTTGGTGCTATGTGGTGCCCAAAATGGCATCTATGACACCTGCCAAATCTTGTGGGATGAGTCACGTGGGATCTGACCATCATGATGAGGGATTTAATTCTCCTATCTGAACAAACTGATAGCCTCCTGCCCATAACCTTCTCTCCTCCTCCTCTCTCTTCCAGCAGCTTCTGTATGGCCTCTGTTATTCTTCAAGTCATGCTGTATTTTAAGAGGAATAGATACTAGTCCACCCAAGTCTGGGAGCAACTAGTATGTGTAGAAGCCTTGAAGCTGGCCTAAATTCCTTCACGCCTGCTGCAACACTTTCTACAGACTTAGGCAAAGTTAAGTAGCTATAGAAAGCGCCAAATGCTTGTAGAATTAAAGTAACATCCAAAGGAAATCAACCAGCAACTAATCTGTTAATAGTTGATGATCTCTTGAAATATCACTGGTGGAGGAGTGGCTGGGCCTTTATTCTGCTGAACATGTGATCAGCTGTGCAAGATTAAGAGTAACATTAACTGGAGTATTGAGCTTCAAAATGGAGCCACTGGCATCAAATCAACCTTGCGCACTGGTTGCGTTCTGCCTGCTCTGCATATTTCCGCAGCTGTTCACTGCAGCCACGCCTTAAAGCCTTCCCCATATGCAGCCAGATTTTCACCATTGAGGCAGGTAGCTTGAGTTGGGAAATTTCCACAATGGCAAATGGCACAATTTTCACTCTGGGGAGACAGGTGTGGGATGGATTCAGGTCTGCCACCACCAGAGGCAAATCAGAGGTAGCCAAAGGCCCACCTCAATTCTCTGGGACTTTAGTCCATTCATTTTGTTAAATAATAGGCCTTCTAGCTCTCAGCCCCTAGACATTCCCCATGCGCCATCCATTCCAACTCATGCCCACCTATGCCATCCTAACCTTCCCATTGGGCCCTCATACCATCCACGCAAACCAATTCACCCAGTATATACACAATACAGAACCAGTTAACCCTATAGTAACAATGGCATATGTGGAAATGCTTAACAAAACAGCCATTCATAATGTTCTTTAAAAAACAGCTGTTGCAACAATCCTATAAAAGTGTCTAAAAGAACTATAAGCACTTGACACCTCTTTTTCTTGTACAAACAAACATCAAGCCAGTGATAAAATAAATCACAGCAAAAAAAGCTTGTAAATCTATCATTCAAACAATGCTTTCCTTTCTGTGCACCTGCTTTAACAAAGCAAAGCCTCGATGGAAATCTGGTCTCTCAGCTTGGCCTAAGCTTTAACATTATTTAGGTTCTGCTGTAGGATGACATAAGTTGTTTTGTTAATAGAGGAGCTGGGCACATGGTAAAATCATCAGCGAGCAGCCCCATTCATGACCTTTTGATGGCAGGAAAGTTATTACTGAAGCAGCTGAAGATGATTGGGATTGAGCACACTTCCCTGAGGAATTCCAGCAATATTTTTTTCAAATTCATTCATGAGACATGGGCTTCTGGGCCAGCATTTATTACCCATAACAAAAACAGAATTACCTGGAAAAACTCAGCAGGTCTGGCGGAGAAGAAAAGAGTTTCGAGTCCTCATGACCCTTCAACAGATCTTGAGTTCGAGTCCAAGAAAGAGTTGAAATATAAGCTGGTTTAAGGTGTGTGTGTGGGGGGCGGAGAGATAGAGAGAGAGAGAAGTGGAGGGGGGGTGGTGTGGTTGTAGGGACAAACAAGCAGTGATAGAAGCAGATCATCAAAAGTTGTCAATGACAATAGTACAATAGAACACATAGGTGTTAAAGTTAAAGTTGGTGATATTATCTAAACGAATGTGCTAATTAAGAATGGATGGCAAGGCACTCAAGGTATAGCTCTAAGGTATAGCTCAAGGTATAACTTTAACACCTATGTGTTCTATTGTACTATTGTCGTTGACATCTTTTGATGATCTGCTTCTATCACTGCTTGTTTGTCCCTACAACCACAACCCCCCCTCCACCTCTCTCTCTCTCTATCTCTCCGCTCCCCACACACACACCTTAAACCAGCTTATATTTCAACTCTTTCTTGGACTCGAACTCAAGTTCTGTCGAAGGGTCATGAGGACTCGAAACGTCAATTCTTTTCTTCTCCGCCGATGCTGCCAGACTTGCTGAGTTTTTCCAGGTAATTCTGTTTTTGTTTTGGATTTCCAGCATCTGCAGTTTTTTTGTTTTTATTTATTACCCATCCCTAGTTGCCCTTGAGAAGGTGGTGGTGAGCTGCCTTCTTGAACTGCTGCAGTCCATGTGGTGTAGGTACATCCACAGTGCTATTAGGATTTTGACACAGCGACAGTGAAGGAACGCTGATGTATTTCCAAGTCAGGATGGTGAGTAACTTGGAGGGGAACCTCCAGGTGGTGGTGTTCCCCTCTATCTGCTGCCCTTCTCCTTCCAGATGGTAGTGGCCTTGGGTTTGGAGGGTGCTGTCTAAGGAACCTTGGTGAATTCCTGCAGTGCATCTTCTAGATGGTAAACACTGCTGCTACTATGCATCGGTGGTTGAAGGACGGAATGTTTATGGATGTGGTGCCAATCAAGTGGGCTGTTTTGTCCTGGACGGTGTCCAGCTTCTTGAGTGTTATGGGAACTGTCCTCATCCAGGCAAGTGGGGACTATTCCATCACACTCCTGACTTGTGCCTTGCAGATGGTGGACAGGCTTTGGGGAGTCAGGAGGTGAGTTATTTGTCCCAGCGATGCAATGTTTCGCCTGCAATGAATAAGATCATCTCTTTTGTGTCAGGAATGATTCCACCCACTGAATAATTTTTGTCTCGATTTTCTCTTATCCCGTTTTTCCAGAACTACTTGGTGCCTTATATGGGCTTTATCCATACATATTTTCATACCCAAATGCACTGAATCCTTCATGCTTGGAAACCTGTCTTTTCTCTTTGTTGTGTATGTAGTATAAGGATCTGGCACAATAGGGTCAATGCGGGACTGAGTACAGTACTACCTACACAGTGATGTAAGAAGGCACAGAACCCAGACCCAGAGATCAGCGTGGTGTTGTACAGAGGCATGTGTATGGGGACAGCCCCTAGCTTTACCCTTTACTGTACACACTGTACTGTAAATAGTTCTAGTGGTTAATAAAGACTTAGAGTTAACCTCTGGAAGATGGGGAGGTGATGGTGATGGCACAGTAGTATTGTGGCTCCACTAGTAACCCAGAGATCCAGGGTAATGAACTGGGGACCTGGGTTTGAATCCCGCCATGGCAGATGGTGGAATTAGAATTCAATAAAAGTCTGGAATTAAAAGTCTAATGATGACCACAAAACCATTTTTGATTGTTGTAGAAACCCATCTGGTTCACTAACACCTTTTAAGGAAGGAAATCTGTCGTCCTTACCTGATCCGGCCTACATGTGACTCCAGACACACAGCAATGTGGTCAACTTTAAATGCCCTCTGAAATGGTCTAGCAAGACACTCAGTTGTATCAAACCACCACGAAGTCTCAAAAAAGAAATGAAACCCGGCGGACCAACTGGCATCAACCTAGGCACCGGAAACGACAATGGCAAAATCAGCCCTCTCTACCCTGCAAAGTCCTCCCAACTAACATCTGGGGGCTAGTGCCAAAATTGGTAGAGCTGTCTCACAGTGGTATACAGCCAGTAGGGAATTACCCTGGGAATCTTCAACTTTGACTCCAGAACCCATGAAGTCTCATGGCATCAGGTCAAACATGGGCAAGGAAATCTCCTGCTGATTGCCTCGTACTGCCCTCCCTCAGCTGATGAATCAGCGCTCCTCCATGTTGAACGCTACTTGAGGAAGCACTGAGGGTGGCAAAGGCACATATTTTACTCTGGATGTCCATCATCAATGTTGATCACCACTACTGACCGAGCTGGCTGAGTCCTAAGTGACATAGCTGCTAGACTGGGTCTGTGGCAGGTGGTGAGGGAACCAACAAGAGGCAAAAACATATTTGACCTCTTCCTCACTAACCTGCCTGCCACAGATTATCTGTCCATGGCAATATCAGTAGGAGTGACCACTGCACAGTCCTTGTGGAGACAAAGTCCCCCTTTCACATTGAGGATACCCTGTGCTGTGTGGCACTACCACCGTGCTAAATGGGATAAATTTCGAACAGATCTAACAACTCAAGATTGGGCATCCATAAGGCACTGTGGGCCATCAGCAGCAGCAGAATTGTACTCAAACACCATCTGTAACCTCATGGCCCAGCATATTCCCCACTCTACCATTACCATCAAGCCAGGGGATCAACCCTGGTTCAAAGAAGAGTGCAGGAGGGCATGCCAGGAGCAGCACCAGGCATACATAAAAATGATGTGTCAACCTGATGAAGCTACAACACAGGACTATTTGCATGCCAAACAGCATAAGCAGCAAGTGATAGAGCTAAGCAACCCCACAATCAATGGATCAGATCTAAGCTCTGCAGTCCTGCCACATCCAGCCGTGAATGATGGTGGACAATTAAACAACTCACTGGAGGAGGAGCCTCCACAAATATCCCCAACCTCAATAATGGAGGAACCCAGCACATCAATGCAAAAGACAAGACTGAAGCACCTGCTACAATCTTCAGCCAGATGTGCCGAGTAGATGATCCATCTCAGCCTCCTCAGGAGGTCCCCAGCATCACAGATGTCAGTCTTCAGCCAATTCAATTCACTCGACGTGATATCAAGAAATGGCTGAAGGCACTGGATAATGTAAAGACTATGGGGCCTGACAATATTTCGGTAACAGTACTGAAGATTTGTGTTCCAGAACTTGCCGTGCCTCTAGCCAACCTGTTCCAGTACAGCTGCAACACTGGCATCTACCCAGCTATGTGGAAAATTGCCCAGGTATATCCTGCACACAAAAAGCAGGACAAATCCAACCCAGCCAATTACGGCCCCATCAGCCTACACCAGATCATCAGTAAAGTAATGGAAGAGGTCATCAACTGTGCTATCAAGCGATACTTGCTTAGCAATAACCTGCTCACAGACGCCTAGTTTAGGTTCCGCCAGGGCCGCTCAGCTCCTGATATCATTACAACCTTGGTTCAAACATGGACAAAAGAGTTGAACACCCAAGGTAAGGTGAGAGTGACTGCCCTTGACATCAAGGCCACATTTGACCGAGTGTGGCATCAAGAAATCCTAGCAAAACTGGAGTCAATGGGAATCAGCGGGAAAACTCTCCACTGGTTGAAGTCATACCTAGCACAAAGGAAGATGGTTGTGGTTGTTGGAGGTCAGTCATCTCAGCTCCAGAACATCACTGCAGGAGTTCCTCAGTGTAGTATCCTTAGCCCAACCATCTTCAGCTGCTTCATCAATGACCTTCCTTCCATTATAAGGTCAGAAATGGGGATGTTCGCTGATGATTGCACAATGTTCAGCACAATTTGCGACTGCTCAGATACTAAAGCAGTCCATGTCCAAATGCAGCAAGACTTGGATAATATCCAGACCTGGGCTGACAAGTGACAAGTAACATTCATGCCACACAAGTGCCAGGCAATGAACATCTACAACAAGAGAGAATCTAACTGTTGCCCCTTGGTGTTCAATGGCATTGCCATCACTGAATCCCCTGCCATCAACACCCTGGGCGTTACCATTGACTAGAAACTGAACTGGACTAGCCATATAAATACTGCGGTTGCAAGAACAGATCAGAGGCTAGGAATCCTGCGTGAGTAACTCACCTCCTGTCTCCCCAAAGCCTGTCCACAAGGCACAAGCCAGGAGTGTGATGGAATACTCTCCATTTGCCTGGATGAGTGCAGCTCCCACAACACTCAAGAAGCTTGACACTATCTAGGACAAAGCAGTCCGCTTGACTGGCCACCACTTCCACAAACATTCACTCCCTCCACCAATGACGCACAGTAGCAGCAGTGTGTACCATCTAAAAGGTACACTGCAGGAATTCACCAAGGCTCCTTTGACAGCACCTTCCAAACCAATGACCACTATCACCTAGAAGCACAAGGTCAGCAGATAGATGGGAACAGCACCACCTGGAAGTTCCCCGTCAAGCTGCTCACCATCCTGACTTGGAAATATATCGCCGTTCCTTCACTGTCACTGGGTCAAAACACTGGAACTCCCTTCCTAACAGTACTTTGGGTGCACCTACAACACATGGACGGTATCGGTTCAAATAGGCACCTTCTCAAAGGCAACTAGGGATGGGCAATAAATGCTGGCCCAGCCAGCGAAGCCCACATCACGTGAAAGAATAATAAAAAAAACTTTGGCCTCAGGGAATTAAGGGAAATGGGGAGTGGAGACAAAAATGGAGTTGAAGCTGAAGATCAGCCAAAATCATATTGAATGGCAGAGGTGGCTCAATGGGCCAAATGATCTACTGCTGCTCCTATTTCTTATGTTCTTAACTGTTTTACCATGCTTTTGAAATATAGTCATGGTTGTAATGTAGGGAATGCAGCAGCCAAATTGGACAAAGCAAGGTCCCACAAACAGCAATGTGACCAGATTGTTCAGCGATGCTCCTTCTATCTGTGGGCTCTAGGTATGGTACTTGGTTAGTAGACAGACTTTATTCATACTCCGATATCTGCTTAACACTTGTTAATTAGTATTACATCTGAACAGGTTACAAAATTGGATCGTTGCTCCTAGGCATGGTGTTCCAACCTCTCTCTCTCAGGTCAAACACATGACTGACTGATGTCAGTTGTATATCATCCACATCATATATTGGCATATCCCATCTATTAAACCTTTATACTACACAGATGTTGTTTGAAGGATAAATATTGACCAGGAAAAATAGTGCCATGGGACCTTTAATATTGACCTGAGAGGGCCAATGGAGCAATTGTTTAAAATCTCATCCATAAGACAACAGCTCCAACAGTGAGAAACCAAGTTTCCGTTTTTCTTTCATATTCCTAAAGTTCTATTGCTTACTTCTATTCCAAATTAAATAAGATGGAGCTAAAAGAGCTCAATGTGTTAGACTGGAAGAAGTTGCCCCATCATTAAGGACATTCTAGCTAACTTGTTACACACAGCAACTTAAGAGGAAGAGGGTAAATAAATGAGGTGGCGGATGGTGGTAATCATAGAAGTTAGTGAAATTCAGGATATTGGAGTCATAGAATCATGGAAAGGTTTCAGTACCGGAGGAGGCCATTTGACCTGCAAGTATCCGTGCCGGCTCTCTGCACCTGGTTCCACTCCCTTGCCTTTCTTTGCAGTCCTGCAAAATATTTTCTTTTCAGATAATTATCCAATTCTTGCTTGAGAATTTTGATTGAATCTGCTTCCTCCACACTCTCAGACAGTACATTCCAGGTCCTCACACTCACTGCATAAAACCTTTTTCCTCATGTCTTCATTGCTCCTTTTGCTAATCAACTTAAGTCAGTGCCCCTGTCTCTTGATACTTCCACAAACGGAAACAGTTTCTAACCACTATATCAAGGCACCTCATGATTTTGGAATCCTCTATCAAATCTCTCCTAATCTTCTCTTCTCCAAGCCCAGTTTCTGCAATCTATCTATGCACGTAACTTAAGTTCCTTATCCCTGGAAGCATTCTCATGTAATTTCCCTGCACTGTCTCAATGGCTTCACATCCTTCCTAAAGAACAGTGTCCAGTAATTGGATACAGCACTCCAGTTGAGGCTGAGCGAGTGTCTTATACAGGCTTAACATAACTTGCTTGCTTTTGCAATGTGGGTCAACATATTTCTGCCATTTCTGAGGCAGGGCATTGGAGCTCAATATTTTGATGAACACCCTTAACTCTCAATAGTTCTTCATGCATCACTATAAGTGATGGTAGGTTTGGTAGGGACGGAGCAGAATGGGACTGAGGACACAAAATGCTCCATTGTTGTCATCAGTTCCCCTTTGTTATGGAAAATAGTCATTCCTTTCATGCTTGGAGTCATCTGTGGAGCTCTAACGTGGCTATGGAGTCCAATTCCAGAACTGGATGGCTTTCCAAAGGGTGGGCAAGGCTGATTTTGTTGGGACTGCACAGCCTTTCTAGTTGGCCTTTTGTCCTTAGCTGCCTGTGTTCTTTGCTGTTTGAAGGAAACAGTGCCACTATTTGAGATTGCTCCCCTGGTGGTTCCTTCTTGTGCACTTTGTTCCCAGTCTGTGGTGGACGTGCCACAAGCAGTCCTTGAACCTTAATCTTGACCTACCTCAAGGTGGTGTCCAAGTTTAAGTTGTGAGTACTTGATCACCTTTGGGAGTTTATCATCATTCACTCTACATGTCCACTTCATCTGAGCTGGGCTCTGGTGATGAACGCATCAATTGCAGACATTTCTGCTCTTTGAAGTACCTCAGTGTTCAGCACTTTGCCCTCCCATTTGAAGCCCATGATATTCCAAATGCATCTCATGTGGAACCAGCCCAACTGATTATTATGTCTGGAGTAAGTGATCCATGTCTCACAGCCTTTTGGGAAGGTAGGAATTGTTGCAATATGGTGCCAGCTGTGGTATCTCAATGATGAGATTTGGAGACATTTATTTAAACATAAACCATTTACTGTTAATCTTTAACTATTTACAGATCCCAGGTTACTGTCATGCATTGTGTTGTTACCTCCATGCAGGCTGCCTCCAAAGTGTTCTTTCTAGACTGTTCTCTCAGTCTGTTACCATGTGAGTCTATACTTCATACAGTTGGCAGTGCTATTCTCAAGTTCCATATTAGCCTTTACTCTGCTGAGCAGCTTAACATTACAGTGACATGCAGGCACATACAACATCCCCCTTCCTTCTCCAAACAAAACTTTCCTTTCCAATGGAGTATAACTATTTATAATGCAATCTTTACTTGCTATCCCTGCTCCTCCTTCTCAAGCCTCTGAAATTATAAATTCACATGGTCTTGAAGCTTGACAGTTCTTCCACATCTCAGCCTGTCATGTTTGGAGGAATGGAACTAGTACTCTATGTCTCTGGTACTTGGTTATCTCCATTTGATTCACTTTTCCTGCTCCTTCGAGTTGCAGTTCTCTCTATTAACAACGCATCTGCTTTTATCAGACACTCTGAGTTCATTCCATTTCTTCCACAGGGAAGTGCATTCTGTTCATTCTTAGAGTGGATTCGAATTTTCTTTCTTCGTGGTGTCCACCATGTTCTTGCTGGACGTATAAGTTTTGAAAATGGAATCTCCAATTCCACTTGTCTCACAATTCCAGCCAAACATTTGTTTGTTGTTTTATTTTCAAACCATTTTGCATGCTTATGAATTGTTTCATTCAGCTCAATGGTTTTCAGTACATCTGAGACATCCAATGCTCTTTCTCCTTCTAGTTCTTTGCTCTTCAGTGTCAGATTTACATTTTCCGATCTCATTTCTGTCTTTCCTTTTTCCGCCTGCAGCAGAATGTTGTGCTGGTCCTTCATTTTAGTTTCACTGTTGGCCAGATCTGTCTCTGGTGAAGTGTTGACTTGTTTCAGTTCTGTAATTGTGTAAGTCATGACTTCATTATCTGCTTGCAGTTTTGAAATTTCGACAGTTTTTCCTTTCAATGCCTCCTGTTTTCCATTCAACTGCTCCTTCAGCTCTTCAGCCTGTTTCTTGTAGATTTCAGCTTCTTCCTGGAATATAGAACATTATTGAATCTTCTCTGCCAGTTAGTTCTTCAGTTTGTTCAGAGTAACTTTAAATTCATTTCCTTCTCTTCGTAAGTTTCTAGAAGAATAAACTTTGTCCTAAGGAATTCTCATAGCGTGTGAAGGTCTAGCAACATGTTTTCCTTTTCTTTGCAGAGCTCACTTGCCTCATCTTGAGCTTTTCTGTAATTCAGCATAATCTCCTTGAGTTTCTTATGCTGTGCTTCCATTCTGCTGTTGAAGGCTATCTTCATTTATCCGTGTTTCTGAATGATGCATTCCTTTTACATTTGATCTTGAAGGACAATCAACCGTTTTTTGAACTGTTTATTTTCTTTTTGACTGCTTGCCAACTCACTCTGGGCATTAGTGCATCATTTTCTTGGTACGGTTAGTTCTAATACAGCTTTTTCTGAAGTAATATTCAATGTCCTTTTTAGCTCCTCATGTTTTTCCATGGCTACATATTGATTCTTGAAGGACCCTTTCAGGGTTGCAACTTCTTTTCTGCCTGCTGTTTTGCTTGACTGTACATCTGGTTGAGTTTTCCCAACTCCTGCTTTGATTTGCCAACTATGGAATTGAGGGTCAATATCTGCTCCTGCACCTTTGTGATATTTCTGAAATTTGTCTGTTCAGATCTTGAACAGCTTTGTTTATTGAAGACTTCAGGTTATCATGCATTTTCAAAGGTATATACTCAGCTTGAATCTTGCGCTTCAAATCTTCCAGTTCAGCTCTGATGCAAACATCTTTCTGTAGAACAGCTTCATTTACATTTTGCATATTTTGCTTCATTTGAGTCACTGCAGATAGTTTTTCATCATTCAAAGCCATTTGCTCACTTTGCTTTGCCATATGACTCCCTTGCTCTGGGGTCTTTAGGCTCCCTTTCTCTGGGTTGTCTGTCACCCTCTCTCTGGGACCTTTTGCTGCCCTCTCTCTGGGTGTTATGTTGCCCTCCCTCTGCAGTCTTTTGTTGCCCTCAATGCTTTTATTGGGAGTTGCCTTCTCTCTGGGGATTCTTGTTGTCCTCGGCACTTTATTCTTCCAGGGTTTGCACTCTCCACAACTGGGAGTTTAAAATATCTGTCAAACTTTAATATCTCACCATATGTTGTCCAGTATTGATCTATATGTTGGCTGCGGAGTACTTCACCAGCAAATGAACCAACGATGAATAAGCACTTATCAATTTGTATTTCTTATGATTGCTTATTTAATCTTGTAGTTCTTCCGTAAACTAAAAATGTATTTTCCTAGACTCCCATTCTTGGGTTTGGCTTAGCCCTTTCCATAGCATAAATGTATCTGGCTCTTCTAATTTTCCATCCATGATTTTCCCTTTTGTAGTTACTGCTTTAAATGTTGCTACCACTTTAAGAGCTGTCAATGCAGTAACCATTTTTTACTCTCAGGTTGTTTCTGCAGCTGTTGGTTTCTCTGTGTACATTTCCTGTGCTTTTCCCAATTTTGGTGGGCTCCCCGGCAATCACGGGCTTTTTTAAAAAACTGTCTTAAACTTTGAGATGGGAGCATTTCTTTTCTAGGTAATTCTTTCTGCTTGTTTTTACTTCTGAATAGATTTTTTGACCGTCCTGTGCTATGGGAGTTTTGGTGGGCTTGTGGTCCAATCAAGGTCTTTTTTTTAAAATTTAAAGCAACAGCACTTTGTTCTTAAAATCTGCAGGTCGCTCTGAAAAAAAATCTGCAGGTTCTGCTTAAACTTTTGACTCTGCCAGCTGATTTTTACAGGTTTTTGTTTTGAACCTTTGTTTTTTACTCAGAGCTCTCTTTTAGCTGCCCTCTGGATGCTGAGTCCTTGGGACCGCCACCTATTCTAAAATGTAATTACGGCTACTTCTTTTTTGTACTTTTGCTCACCATCTCATGAACTGTGTCCTTCAGGTTCTTGCAATTTTCTGTAATGGGCTTCCACTTTGGTGGATTCCTCACTTCTAGTCTGTAGCCTCTTCAGCTTTTTCTTCAAGTTTTCTTCTTAGATGCACATCTCTCCAGTTAGGCTTCAGTTGCTTTTAGTTTTTCACACCTTGGGATGCTGTTCTGGGTTTATGCATTTCGCTGCCACTTTTCATATCACCATGGATCACCATGTTGGATTATGATACTATCTCAGATGTGGTATCTTACAGAAGCTCCCATTGCTGCCAACCATGTCGTAATATGGTGCCAGCTGTGGTTTCTCAATGATGAGATCGTGAGACCGGTATATTTAAACATGAACCATTTATTGTTAATCTTTAACTATTTACAGATCCCAGGTTACTGTCATGCATAGTGCTGTTACCTCCATGCTGGCTGCTTCCACAGTGTTAATTCTAGGCTGTTCTCTCAGCCTATTATCATGTGACTCTATACATGACATTGTGGGTGGTGTTATTCTCCAGTCCCACATTAACCCTTGCTTTGCCGAGCACCTTTACATTACAGTGGCATACTGGCACATACAACATTATAGGACGGCTTTATATAAAAAAGTTTTGTTGTAAGTTTGATATTTCATTTCCTCCACAGTATTTTGCATAAATGGACAAATGCTGGGCTTGCGCTGGCAATGTTATCAGTCACCTCATTGCCAATGCACACATTTCTGGAGATTGTCCTTACAGGATTGGTGAAATTATCTAAAGCCTTCAGGGTTGTGTCACTGATAGTCATAGTAGGTGGAGTATAGTCAGAATTTGGTGGTGGTTGGTGGAGTACCTCCGTCTTCCTTAAGCTGATGGTTAGCCCATAAGAATTCCATAGGGTCAAGAAAATGATGGTCTGATTCAGAGGACATCCATACTTTGTGGCTGAATGTTGTAACATAAGGCTTTCGTAGCATCTTGTCTGGCAAGATGTATTTTGTGGGCTCTGAATCAAAAACATGAATATATTTTTAAAATACTTTTTTTCTCACGAGAGTAGTAAAAGAAGCAATGATTAGCCCAGCACATCTAACTGCCTGTGCATTCTTGAAGAGGATTAATTTGATTTGTCAAACCAGAAGAATTACATTGCAAAACAAAAAGATGATGAAGGTTAATACACAGGTGGCAGAACTTGTTCAAAGATATAACAGCAGATGATTGGGAAATTCCACTGCTGGATATATAAGAACCATTGTTTTTTGATACTGCAATTACTGATCTCCCTTGGCATTGCTTTAAAAATATTGGCATCGACTCTGCCTGAATCTGGCTCTCCTGACATGCTTAGGTTTAACCAGGACCTCAGAACCTCACCTCATTTAGAACATTCACAGAATTGCAGAAGCTTTACCATGCAGAAGGAGGCCATTCGGCCCATCGAGTCTGCACTGGCTTTCTGAAACAGCATCCTACCTCACGCCCTCCCCTGCCCTAAACCCATAACCTTCTTTCTTTTCAAATAGCAATCCAATTCAAACCAACCTCCACTACCCTCTCAGGTCAATTTAGTTAGAATTTCAGTGAGAACATGGGATTTTGAAATGCTTTACAGCCGCTTCAACTCAACTTAAAGTTTTGAATGACAACTTTTAAATGACCTTAGTTAATTCGCTTACTTAGTGGCTGTTCATGTTTTAAGTGCCAACATGGCATCTGTTTGATCTTTCAAGCTAAGACCTGATGAGTCCAATATGGTCGGAGCCATTGTGGTGTTCATGGAGCTGTATGTTGGCTCCACGCTGTGTGTGAATCCTTGACATAAGATGAACTATAGGGGAAGTCGAGTGTAACAGGGAAGAGGCAGAAAGTTGGAGCTGAGGCTAAGATCAAATCAGAGCAGGTCAGCTATGATCTTATGGAATGGCAGAGTAGGCTCAAGGCACCATATGATTTGCTCATGCTCCTATTTCTTATGTACTGAAGTTAAGCCTGGACTTTTCTATGCTCTGAGCCCCTCTGTGCAAATGTGATGGTAGGTAGGTTGCCAATGTTTCTTATTGGGGAGAATTTTCCAGAGGTTCCTCCCCCCAACCCACCCCACTGTGGCAGGTTTAATGGTGAGTGGGGGGAGGACAATGCGGCGCAAGCTCAAAAATCGATTTCCCGCCGGCGTAAAATGACGGTGGGATCTTCCACTCCCGGCTGCCATGATGGGTCGCAATTCCAGCAAGGGACTAGCGTGAAACCGATTTGCATCCCGCTAATGGGATGTAGATGAAAGCTGAGCTGGAATTGGCCCCCCATGGATCATCTGCGACGCCAGCGGGAAATCACGCTGAACCAACATGGCGTGTAAATGCCAGCAGTTACCCTAGGAAGGCCCTGGACAGCTCACAGAGATGAGGACAAGATGGAGGCCTCCAGCAAATTGACCCTGGAACACCACATGCAATACTGGGTGGGTGGAGCATCAGACACGTGGATCTTCTCTGTGCAGCAGCATCTAGGAGGTGGTTATACTCGACACAGCAACTCCTCTTAGGGCTTGGATCTTCAAGCAGCAACTCCTCCCAGGGTTTGGATCTTCAAGCAGCAACTCCTCCCACGGTTTGGATCTTCAAACAGCAACTCCTCCCAGGGTTTGGATCTTCAAGCAGCACTTCCTCCCAGAGTTTGGATCTTCAAGCAGTAACTTCGTGCACATGGTTCACAAGTGCCCTGGCAAAGACCTTTATCTTTCCTGCAAATGCCTCGTTCCACGGGACCTGGGGTGTCCCAAGGAAGATGGTGGGGGGAGTGGTGTGTGGGGGGCAGGTAATGGCTTAAGGATTATCACAAATAAAGACATGATTAAGATACAAGTAAACAATATTTACAAAAGTTTAATATTTGTGACAATCATAGTGCACCCGTAAAACCACTTGTGATTTCAGAATTTCTTAGTTTTACTTTCCCTACCACTTCTAAGTGCGTCCCCGACATCCACAACAGGGTGGAGGCAGCCTGCTGATCCATTGGCCCTGTTGCCTTGGATGACCTTGGCAGCCATCCTTTTCAGATCGGAGGCTTCCATTGGCTGTGCTGCTGTGGGGCAGCTGCTCTCTCTGTGATGACAGAGGATGAGGTTGAAGGGCTCACAGACAAATGGGGATTCAAAAGGGCTGGACAACCTCAGCGGCTCTTGAGTGGTGGTCCCAGGGATGTCTGACTGCCGGTCCTCCTCCCTTTGGATGCACAAAGGCCGCTACCTGACTCTTTGAGGCAAAGGGGCACCTGGAGGGAGGTCGAGGTGCCCCGTTTCCCTCTCACATAGCAACTGCAGGCACTCACCCATGGCTATAGCAATGGAGTGTAGGTCTGTGCACATCCCTGACAGAATCTGCTGGATCAGGTTCTCCATGAAGTCCACCACCTTCCCCATGGACAGCTCAATGCGTGCACAGGGCAACACCACTTCATCAGCCAGCAGGTGGTCAGACTCCTCCATTTCACGTTCCACCCTGTTGAGGGCCTCCCACATCTCTGCCTCATGTTCTTCCACCGCCTGTTGCCCCTCCAGCATCTCTTGGAAGGCAGATTCCAAGGTCCATCATCAGACTCAAACCTCGCAGATGCCTCTTCCCCAGCACTCCCCCAAGGACTCTGCCTCCTCCAATGGAATGTGAGATCCTTCCTAAACTAGAACTAATGCCCACACAGGCGTGTGTCTCTGGGCTGGTGGAGGGTGCAGCTGACTGCCCTGATGCCTCTACAGGTGCACTTTGGTCATTTGCTGCATCCTTGCTCCTCTCTGGGTTTGTGTTGGCGCTGGACAGGGCTTTCTGAGGCTCAGGTCTTGCCCTCTTCCTGGTGGCACTATAAGTGAGAGAGGAGAGAGTGAGCGACTGTTTGAGCTGCCTCCAAAATGGAGCACATTTGGCCCTAAGGTTTCTATGACATTCATGGATCCTTACTGGATGGAGACCACAAGCCAATCTCTCCATCTCCAATGACGCAGTCCTGCTCCACACCTGCCAGCTGGGGTGCCTGCTCCTCAAAGTCAGTCAGTTCTTTCAACTGTGGCTGAGCCCCTCCCATCTTCTCCCTTTCTCTACGATTATGGGATTATAGCTTAATTTATAGACTCATAGATGTTTACAGCGCAGAAGGAGGCCATTTGGCCCATGCTGGTCAACAAAGATCTGACTACACTAATCCCATTTTCCAGCGCTTGGCCCATAGCCCTGGAGGCTATGGCAACACAAGTGACTGTCTAAATACTTCTTAAATGTTATGAGAGTTTCTGATTCAACCACCCTTTCAGACAGTGAGTCCCAGACTCCCACCACCCTCTGGGTGAAAAAATTTCTCCTCAACTCCCCTCTTAGCCTTCTACTTCTTACCTTAAATCTATGACCGCTGGCTATTGACCCTCAACTAATGGAAAAAGTGTCTTCCTATCCATCCTATCTATGACCCTCATGGCCTTATACACCTCTATCAGGTCCCCTCTCAAACTTCGTTGCTCCAAGGAAAACAACCTCAACCTATCCAATCTTCCCTCATAGCTCAGGCCCTCCAGCCCAGGCAGCATCCTGGTAAATCTCATTTGCACCCTCTCCAGTGCAATCACATCCTTCCTATAACTAGTAACCAGAACTTCATCCATGCAAAGAGAGGATTGAGAGAAATTATATTTAGCATTTAATTGTATATAGCAATTTTGCGTATCTTTCTCATGCTTCCAGTCTTACAACTAAACCACTGAATTACCGTGGCATGCGATTGATGCACTGTAGTTTATCCAGCAGGGTTCTGAGCCAGGCACCCTGCTGACCATTGAGCCTTTGCAGATATAAAGATAACACTCAGAGAGGCATGTCATTTGTGGTGCTTGCTGGTGCCCTCAATGCCTGACCCCCTTCCCCCACCCACCGCTTCCCCCTTTACCTCCCCCACCCACCCTTCCAGACAGCCTCAGTGGTTTCTCCACCTGCAGGGTGGATGGACTATGAGGTATGACCTTATCACAGTGCCACTGAGGCCCATGTCCCCTGTACCATTCATTGAGGTGAGTGTGGGCAGCTGAGTGTTCACGTACCTTGGCAGAGCGGATGAGGTCATTCATCCTCTTGCAGCAGTGCAGGGCACTCTTCTAGTATACATCTTGGGCACTAACTGCCCTGGAGACTTCCCCCAATACAAGGTTTGTCTCCCTGCTCAGGCTCCTCCTCCCACTTGCTGGAATGAGGATGTTCCTCCTGGCCTCCACTTGGTGGAGGAGGACATCCAGAGAGGCATCGCTGAACTTGGGTGCCATCTCCTCAATCAGCGTAGGTGGGTAAGTTGCTGTCCGTGCACCTTTTAAATATGACACCCAGATCTGACGATGAGATGCGTACTATGCAGCCTGCCCCACTGCACAAAACATTGGGAAACCCCCGACTGCATAACTAATAAGGCCGGGGTTGCACGATGTCACGCAAATTCCCGGTGGCCTCTGCGGCAGGAAACATTCCCTGTCCCAGTCCTGGCAGTTGAAGAAGAGGGGGAGCTTGCCATGGAGTTACTATTAAACCCAACAATTATTAAAAACCTAAATATTGTTACAACCAGGTCAGGATGAGTGTAAGGACCCACCCACCCACCCCCTTTTATCGCACTCCTTGATTGATCATCACAGGTTTTTTGAAATTTATGAGAATGATTGTGCCAATTCAGTGTATATACTGGACAGTTTATGTGCTGATGGCAAAGAACTTAGTCTGACAGGCTTTCTTGAGTTTAAACACAAAAGGGGTTAGTTTTTATTGCGCTAACAACCCACCCAGCTAAAGATATAGAAAATACCCTGACTGTCAAAACACACTCACACACTCACAAGCATGCAAAATTACAAGTTATAGTAGAGGAGGTTTAGCTTTTGGCCAAATTAAGATTCAATGATAAAAGGCAAATAAATAGCGAGTCCACTGTTTATGAGCCCTTTGCTGTTGTTCATGGCTGAGGCAGCTCTTTCAATGGTAGCCCCCTTTTTTCCCCTGGAAACACTGATTTGGAATTTGAAGTCTCTTCAGAATTTCTCGGTATGTTGACCCCAGTATGATGTAAGCAAGCAGTGTTAACTTTAGCTGAAAGAGAGAGGGAGGCATGCAGCTTTGTTTCTGCTTTCAGACCTCCTAGACTGCTCTTAATCAGGATGTTACTGTCACCAAAAGGCATATTCATAATCATAGCTTTTCACAAGAAGGTTTCAGTCATGTGACAGCTGTTATTGACACACAATGGAGGGTGATCCATTTTAACGAAGGGTCTTTGATATCCCTTCGTCAAAGCTGTCAAGATGCCATCAAAACATATAGGGGTCCTTGGCACCCTCCTTTCATAATACGTTTCATTGGTCCTTTATTGTTCCTGGTAATTTCTGGGGTCAGAAAGTCTAGTTGCCTATTGTGCCTACGTTTTGGAGAGAGTTCAGACAATGGCAGATGTGAAGTCCATGAGGGGAACTGCCTATAGCCACATCTCCTGCCAAATCCACTTTCATAAGTTTCCAGACTTGGGCCAGTTTGTAGGTCAGGTGACTTCTACAGCCATTTTAAAGTCAGTGTCTTTGATTGGCAAAAGTCCTTTTACAGAAGTTAAATGTATATTTGACCAGCTGGTGAAATTAAAGATTAGTATTCCGCATGCACATAACACATTGTCGTGACAATAGGAATAGTCTCACTTATATGGGAGCTGTAGTAGTTAGCAGGTAGTGTCCCAACACCTGAACCAGAAGCTTTTGTTTCAGGTCCCACTCTAGGACTTGTTGACCACAGAAGGGGTGTCCATGACTCAATTCAATAGTTTGATAATCAGCTAGCTAATCCTTCCAACACTTCTCCACTGTTAACCAAAGACAAAAAGTTGTGTGTGGCAATGCAAAACAAGCAAACAAGCTCATTTATATTAGGTTTATTAGTTGGTCCCTTCATATCTAATTAATCGTTCATAAAAAGGCAAATGTTATCATGCAAATTGGTCCAATACCGGCAACTATTTTAAAATTAGAACTTACAGCACACAGACTGTTCAGCGCATCAAGTGTAAGCTGGTGTTTTGGCTCCACATGAGCCTCTTCCCCATGACTTCATCTCGCCCCATCTTTCAATGCCTCATGTTTCAGTACCTCATAACTAACTCCCACATAATTTACACACTGTTTAATGCATGCTCCCAAGAATATCAATGCAGATTATTATTGGGTATCATAACCTACTTAGGACTCAGAAAGAAAACTGTTTTCTGTAACCAGACCTGCTTTATTCAAAAATATCTGTTGTATACTGCTGCAAAATTGAGGTTGTTTTCAATCCTTGTGCTGCAATTGAATTCCTGACTGGGACAAACTGGTTTCTCTGCATTGTTTACAGTTTAGAAGAATACCTGAAGTTGAATTGTCTGCTTTCCTCCCACCTTTCTGCCTTTTGACTTTGGCACAGCTTCACAAACACTGAGAAGGCTCAGTCTGTTTCGGAAAGAGTCAAACCACAAAGCGCAAGCCCCTGGGTGTTGTGAACAGGGAGCAAAGTGGGTGTTATTTCTTGATCCTGTTTGTAAGTCTTCCCTTCCCACTACAAGCCACATTGTAGAATTTTACAGCATAGAGGGTGACCATTTGGCTCATCTAACCAGTGCCAGCTCTTTGAAACAGCTTTAGAATTGCTCCCAGTCCCCTGCTCTTTGCATCCTTCAAGAATATATCCTATTCCCTTTTGGAAGTAGCTATTGAATCTGTTTCCATCATTCTTTCAGGCAAAACACTACAGATCACCATAACTCACTGCATAAGAATGATTTCTTCCCATATCATCTCTGGTTCTTTTGGCAATTACTTTAAATTTGTATCCTCTGCTCTGCCAGTGGAAACATCCTTTAAAAATCTAAGTTTAGAATTGCCATTCTGCTGGTTCTTGATTTCTCAGGTTTGTTTTCCAGTCCTCACAGTGCCCTACATGATGGGACTTGGCCCTTCACACAGTTTTCGAAATTTAAATTAGCTTCTATTAAGCAAACGGCCCTCAAACAATGTGTGGGCATGAACTGTGCGCACCCCTCTATGATACAATGCACCAATACATCATCACACTGTACCACCCAATTTCCACAAGTGTTGAGCACAGTTTCTCCTAATTTATGATCTGCTTGCAATCTTAAAGGTTCAGATTTGTTGGCTCAGATTTTGCAGACAGCAACAAAGTGAGGATTCTGGCCACTGACCTCAAAGAAAATTGCCCACAAGTATCTAGCGATATCTGTGGCATGGATTTTACCTTTCCTCATTGGTACTTTGATTCTGGTGCCAAGTCCAGCAACAATGATGTCATAAAGCAAGCTAGGCAGCCAATAACACTGAATAATTCCCATTGACAGCAAACCCAGGGAGTAAAATGATTATCATTCTTTTTTTTTTCATTTTACAGAGAGTGAAATATGTGAGACATCAACATTGGATAAGGTAGAAGCTGAAATATCTGTGCCACCTGTTTGATCCCTTGTGCCCTGTTGTAAGTACATGTGTCTGGTGAGTAAAACATGCACTCTTGTGGGGTGAAAAATTGAAACTGACTGTTAATGTGAGGATGGCATGTCATGGTTGAAAGGAGGGTGGGGTCAACTTATACACAAAGTATATGCAAAACCATGATTTTGGGGGGGGGAGGGGGGGGGGGTAGGAAAAATGGGGTTGTCTTGTATCCTGGGCCAATTTATACGCTGCGATTTACAGTAATAAATGAACCTGCAATGAAAAAGCTAGTATCAGTAAAGTTGACCGTGCAACTACTTTATGAAAGAAAATCTGTTGTCCGTACCTGGCATGGCCTATATGTGATTCCAGACCCAGAGCAATGTGGTTGACACTTAATTGCCCTCAGAAATGGTTCATTAAGTTATACTATAACACTGAGTTGTATTCGGAAGGTGGTTCACTATTGCCTTCTCCAGGATAACAATAGGGATGGGCAATAAATGCTGATCTTACCAGTGAACCTACATCCCATTAATGAACAAAGAAAAAACATTTGACCAGATTGATTTTACCTCAAACCCGTAAGTAATTGTATGCAAAATACATAGGGCGGAATCGTCTCAGATTTGTACTTAAGTGCAGTAGTGAGCGGTAAAACAATATTTTACCCACCAGCCTTGATGGCGGGATTTTACACTGTATCACCTCATGGTGATGGGCAGCGGCATGACCAACCAGGCTTGGGAGGCGGTGGGAATGGTGGTCAGCACCAACACCCTTCAAAAGAGGACAGCCACCCAGTGCCGCAAGAGGATGAATGATCTCCTCCGTTCCACCAGGGTAAGTCACTCTTCTCATCTCTCTCAACTCACAAAATTACAAACCCATCACACATACACAGGGCCCTCACTCACTGCCAGCTAGTGTGACATTATCATTCACTTTCTCACACTGACCTCATCCCGTCCATGGGACCACGCACCACCCACATTTGTCAGACATACTTATCATCTGGCCTATCAAGTGGCCTGCTTACACTCTCTTCATCTCTATTCATGCAGGACAAGTTGGCACTCAACAAGAGGGAGAGGTTGCAGACCAATGGAGGAATGCCTGAAATCAAGGTCCTCACAGACTTTGAAAACACCACCATGCAGCTGGCTGGCGATGACCAGGACTGTTCCTGTGCTGACGGTGAGGTCGGTGGTGCTCTACCAAGTGAGGGTCCAGCAGTGCAACATCCATCAGACAACCATGCCGTGAGTGATGTGTCCTGTTTCTCAGGCCACTGCCATGCACTAATTGTCTCTCCTTCCTTCCGGAGGCACACCTGCCAAACAGCCGACAGAGTCCACGACACAGGGTTTCCAATCAAGACCCAAAGAAACCTCAGAAGAGGAACCTGGAGGCACCCTCTTTGAGGTCCTAACACAGCGCTCACCCACACCCTCCACCAGCGCAGAGACACACATCTCAGTGGGACCCAGTTTTAGAATAGCCTCGGGATCACAGCCTGGTGGGCAGATCACACTTTCTGACCCACAGCGGGCAGCGGCAGGGACTTCCCAGGTGTCCAGCACTCGGAGGACTGCTGGAGGCCAGAACATTGCTGAGTCTGAGTCAGATGACGAGCCTCTGGCCTTGGCCTTGTCACAGTTGCTGGAGCTGCAAAGGCAAGCTCAGAAACATCAGGATGGGATGTCCGCTGCACTCCTCAGATTGCAAGGCACACTGGAGGAGCCCGTCCACTTTCGGGCTGAGGAGATAGCGCTGGCCCATTTGAACCCTCTCTTCCTATGACCCCAGCAGCTCCAGCTCCACTGGAGGAGGGTGCCACTGCCACAAAGCAGTACGCTGAATGCAGGCTGGGGCCTACCAGGCCTCAGCCCTCCATTGGACGCCTGCCAGGCCATCACTGGCTGCCTCCACCTCCGCTGTGGATGTCTGGGGAGCACCAAGAAATAACGGCAGGATTAGGAAAGTTAAAAGGAATTAACTCGTTCAGATTCAAACAGGGGAACGTTCAGACGGAAGACCACAGCGCACCTGCGCCACCTCGAGACCCAGTATAACGTCGTGGCTGAGCGTGACCGTCCTAAGTTCTTGAATGGCATTGGCCGCGAGCTGGACGCACCAACTCCTGTGGAAGCATCCAGCCCACTCCTCCGCCACCCAGCATGTCTCCTTGGTGCCCTCTCCGAGGATTGAACTCAGGACCTTCAGATTGTGAGACTGACTATTAGGTCCTTCACTGCGCCGCCATGACACGAACATGATCACAGAGGGTATGTGCGCTGTCATATGTCAGACTGGAGTCAAACATTCACAGATGCAAGATGAGGATCTCATGGGGTCACCTCACTGGTTGTCGTCGTCATCCTCTACAAATCTAGCAGCTATGAGGGTCTCCCATGCCTGTCTGCCTCATCTGGCCAGTGCGAGGGTCTCATCCCCATCATTGCCACCTCCGAGGATCCCCTCACCCTCATTCCCATTGGTGTCCTCCTCATTCGAGGAGACCTCCATCTCCTCCACGTCCTCCTCGGCCAGTAACTATCCACGTTGCAGTGCCAGGCTGTAAAGGGCGCATTAGACGACGACGATGTGTGAAACCCTCTGTGGACTATATTGCAGGGCTCCACCAGACCAGTCCAGGCACTGGAACCTCATTTTTAGCATCCCGATGGTTTGCTCCACCAAGTTGCAAGTTGCAACATCAGCATTATCACAGCGTCGCTCTGCTGCAGTCTGAGGCCATCACACGGGTGTCATCAGCCACGTCCTCTGAGGGTAGCTCTTGTTCCCCAGGAGCCATCCCTGCAGCTTCTGTGGATCCTGGAATATGTCAGGGATCTATGACCGACAGGAAATGTAAGAGTTGTGCACACTCCTTGGAAACTGTGCGCAGACCTACAGGATGCGTTTGTGGTGGTCACACACCAGCTGCACATTCAGCGAATGGATGCCCTTGCGGTTGATGTAGTTGACCACATGTTGTGACAGAGGCTTAAGCACCATGTGGGTGCATTCGATGGCATCCTGCACTTGTGGGAAACAGAGATCTGGGCAAATCCAGTTGCTCTTGCATCCTGGCTTACTGATCTGGGCAAAATGCACAAAGTTGTGTGCACTCGTGAATATGGCACCCGTGACCTCATGGATGTATTTGTGGGTGGAAGCTTGTGATATCCCACAGGGGTCACCTGTGGAACCCTGAAAGGAGCCACTGACATAGAAATTGAGCACCGTGGTCACTTTCACAGACACTGGCAGTGGATGCCCTCCGTGTCCCTGTGGTGCCAAATCCTGCAGCAGGTGACAGATGTGACCGACCAGTTCCCTAGACATGCGCAGTTTTCACGACACTGGATCTTGGTCATCTGCAGGAATGAAAGGCAGCGTCTATAGACCCTGGGTGTCGCCAAGTGGTGACCAGCGATGACTCGCTGTGGTTCTTCAGTGGCATGTGCGGGAGCCCCAGCCGCCCCTTCTTCCTGAGGGTGCTGCTCCTCCCTCTGCGCAGACAGGCGCCTTAGTCGCTTTCTCCTCTGTCGTCTTCGCTCTCTGTAAGCCATGAGGCATACAGTTAGTTCACCAGGCTCCATGATCCTGATGTACTCCTCCTGCAGGATGAAAGAGAGAGACACATGGTTAGAACTTGTCCTGGTTAAGTGTGAAAACCCCTTAACCCACCCTGGGAGTGCTGGCCACCACTTGGATGGCCAGAGATTATTGCACTGCATAGCTGCCCGAAACCCCACGTATCTCTGGCCCATTCCACCTGACCGATTGGCAGCAACTCTGCCCATTGGACTGCATGCTGTGCTCTCAGCTCAGGCACAGGCATTCTCCTAACCCACACTGCAAGGCTGCACTGTTAGCTTGAACCATGGGGGAGACTGGTCCAAACCGGGATGCTGACATTGCAAGGGGCTGTGAGCACTTCCAGCAGTGACTGCTCCATGGAGTGGGCAGATAAGCTAGAAGCCTGACTCCAATAATATCAATGGCTGCACCTGAACTATCTCAGTTGCCGAGGAATTGTCACTTTATACAGATTTCCCTAATGCGTGGCTGCTTCTATCTCCCACCCTACCTCACACCCTGAATGCTTGTGTATTATATTCTACTGATGGGCAGCCCTAGACACCCTTCCCAAGTTACCTCAACTGCAGGGCTGCCCTTGCCCCCTCCACACCCCAAATGTGCCCCCTCAAGCTTGAAGTCCAACAGGCGACCCTGGTGAGCTCTGCACAATGTTATTGTGTCCTCACCTCTGAGTTCCCCTCAAATTGAAGCTCACCAAGTGCATGCCTTTTATATGTTGTTGTGAAACATGTTAGCGTGCTTTCCCGCCAACATGGGCAGACAATCCACCAAGGGGGGGAGCAACAATTCCAGTGGGCAGGCCTAATAATGATATGCAGACGTCTTATAATGAGGTTCCTGACATCTGATGGTGGGAAAAGCAGCCCGCCATTGGCGGGCTGAGTGGTGATCGTAAACTGGTTCACGTTGTCGTAAAACTGATCGCGCCATGTTGTCTGCTCACACCACCAAATACACCTGACACCAGTGGGCACGGAAAATCCGAGGCACATAATATGTAACACATGCAAATATAACACAATAGTTAGGGGTAACATTTCCTCAATAATATACAGTCAGCTTGGTTTACATTAAACATTATTGTAAGTATGCATACGTAAGCATGGTATGCACTAAATATTTGGTGAGATTACACCCTCTTCAAGAATCCAATATTTTATCACTTCCCCAATCATTGAATCCAGCTCTATTAACAAGTCATCCATTGTGTATAACATGAAATCTGCACTATTTGGGAGGAGAGAAACTGTCAGATAATCCCTCCCACACCCTCTCAGTTTCTGGGTGTCAGGTTGCATACACCGTACATTAAGCAAAATTGGTGTGTTTGATCGTGGAGAGCAGAAGTCACCTCTATTCCTGTGCATTTATGCCAAGACAGAGAGAGCAAATTCACCTGATCCAACAGGCATAGAGGAAACTTGCTTCCTGAAGTGTGCTCAGCCTCTGCTAAAAAGCTTCAAACTTTCTCCAGACTTGCTGGGTGTGGTCTCAAGTAAGTGTTTAAGAAGCCAGCCACGAAAGCTCAGGATTTGCTGTCAAGGTCAGCTGGTGAGTTTGAGTGCACAAGTTACAGAACACTGTAAGGAGAGAATGGCCGAGGATCCCAAGATTGAGCTGTTCATTAAGGTAAGGTTTGAGCTGGAAA